>NC_062216.1:160401805-161002714 GCF_902686445.1 Sciurus carolinensis | reverse complement strand
TTCAAACTTTTGAATTGAAGAATTCGCCACTTAGTGGGATTTGATTACAGACAGAACACAATGTCCTTGGCTTGGCTCGCTCTTTCGTACAGGACTCCATCCACCACAGCCTGGGCCATCTGCTATCCAGGTCAGCTCAAGGGCTGCAGGCAGACGTGCTTGCCCAGCAGGACTCTCCGTAGACTTGACCTCTCTTTGAGGTGATACTGCTAGTGTCCTTGTAAGTCTTACCAGGCGATAAAAGAAAAAAGTGCCAAGAATAGGAGTGAGAGGGAGAAAAAAAATCAGCATGTAAGAGGAAGTCTTTTCAATGAACCACACCTAGGGGATAGTTTAAAACACACACACACATCTCCCTCTCTGTACCCAGGCTCAGTGCCTGCTAACACGAGTTTTAGCCAAGAATTCAAGTCGCAGAACCACTGCCATCCTTGAATTCACTATCATAAAAAATTTTTCAATTTTAGATAAATCGGAATTGATGGATCTAAAGTAGAAATTGGAACGACGAAAGACAAACGGAGATTACTAACCGTAATCCTATTTTAGGAGTATGTGATATCTCTCCACACATAAAAAAATCCAGAAGGATTTATGTCAAAGTATTAACCGTGAGAATGCTAAATGGTAGAGTTAGCAATGTTTTAACTGCAAAGCGTTTCCTTTTTCCTTTTGATTTTTTTAATTAGAATGTTTTTGTAAGGGAACATGAATGAATTGCTGCTCTAATTGGAAAATGCTTTTTATAATTTTAAAACTCAACAAGCTGATATGTGAAACTGATTGAACTGTTTACTCCTGAAAAGTGTGTGAGAGGCAAGGGTGATTGAAGCCCAGGGTGGAGGTTAAAGCAATGTATTCAGTCATGGCGGGAAGGATTGGGAAGCCTCTGGGAGCCATGCCTTTGAACTGCTCCGTGTGCTGATCCAATGTTTGACAATGTCACCTACTCAGTAGCCTTTCCCATACATCGTTCTCTGATGCATAAACTGAGTTTGACAGAAACGCACACAGAGATTGCCTGCAAAGGATTTCTGTATAAATCACCACATAGTATTCATTATTTCCACCAAGTGCTCAACTCATAATATCAGTTGTGGGTAAACTGTGCATGTTGAATGAATGAACGAAGAAACCCAGACAATAAAAGATAAAGCCCTCACCCTGAGGAAATTCACAACTTAGTTGGAGACCTAGAATCTACTGCATGAAACAACTGAAGGCTAGAATGAAGAAGGGATTTATAGATGGATCGATAGCTTTCCATCACTATAACAAAATCAAGATAATTAGCTTGTAAAAAGAACATACTTATTTTGGCTCATGGTTTTGGAAGTTTCTGCCCATGGTTGATTGGCCCCATGTTTTGGGTCTATGGTGAGAAGTTCAACACGGTTGGAGCATGTGGGAAAGCAAAGCCACTCACCACATCACCAGGAAGCAAAGGAGTGGGAGAGGGAGGAGCCAGCCTGCCGAGAGGGTGTGCCCCAACCACCTAAAGACCTCCCACTAGGCCTTGCCCCTTAAAGGTTCCACTACAGCCCAATAGCACTTCCTTGGGGACCAAGTCTTTAACACATGGGCCTTTGAAGGACATTTGACATCCAAACTCCAGCAGATGAAAAGTGGGACATTTATTAAGCATTTACTATTTTTTAAAAGTTTTTTATTTGTTCTAATTAGTGGTACATGACAGTCGAATGCATTTATACATTTCGATAGATTTATTAAATTCTTACCCTGTGCACACTGAGCTGAATGCTTCTATGAAAGAAGCATCCTTGTTTAGCCCCTCTAACTAACCTATAGAAAGAGTATTACTTTCTCCATTGACAACTGAAGAAACTATGGTTCAGAGAAGTTAAATTACTTCCTAAAAACACCATCACTGGCAGGAGACTAAACTAGGACAGAGGCATAGGGCCTTCCAGACCCCAAATCATGTTGGATCTGCTCTACCCAATACTTCCCCGACTCATGCAACTTAGGAAGGTTCCTTCTGAGTAAATGAAGAACTCACAAGGGGGGTGTGCAATATTAGGCCCTCCAGATGGTGCAGCCTGGCCACCTATCGAACCTACCCGTCTTTTTTCCATCTGCACCCAATAACATGCAAGGGAAGTTCTGAGACTCTTGGGATATTCTCATTCCTCATACCAAACCACTCACTCTGATTCATTCTTGCCTCCTATCCCATCCTGTTCTAAGGCAGCTCAGTCTAGGCCCTGTGCTGCACCCACCTCTGGTGGCCCAAGGTGGCCTTGGCATGATAGCACTGTATCTCCAGCATTCCCCTTGGGCTGCCTTGTGCATGGCAGTTTAGCCTCTCTCTTCGTGTGCTTCCATGGAGGGTTAAATATGACTCCTTTAAGTATAGAGCTCACCATCCAGGACACAGTGTGTACTCGTAAGTGTCAGCACCTATTACGTGGAATGCAATACAAGTGGCTGAAGACTTGAGTGCCCCCAACACCCGGATGTGGACTCAGACTTTTGTTCTATCATTTGACAAGCTTCTTCCTACCAGTGTGTTTTTGTCTTTGTTTAGTCTTTTGACCTTGGACAAGTTACCAAATCTACCAGTGTCCCTTTCCTTGTTTGGAAAATAGGACAATGAGCACACTTCCAGAGTGGATGGAAAATTAAATGAGAAAATACATGTGAAGCCCTGCACACAATGTTAGACAGAGAGCAATGGAGTCAATACACATTATGAGGAGGAGTAATGATTTCAGGAATGGCTCGGTTGCCATGGTTACAGGAACCGCCTAGAGAGGTACAGGTCCAGTGACCTGCAACTCGGAAAAGGCCCTTCTGAGTAGCATTCTCACTGGCAGGTGAAGCAGTAGCTAGAGTTTTAAAATTCAAAACAAAGCATCAGGTGGCATCACAGGGTTGGAACAAAGACGGGAAAACAGTGGAACTGGGAAGGATGCATTTGCAGGACAAGGTAAACGCAGACATGGAAGAATCTTCCGGCAGAGGAATTCTAGAAGGAAAACAGCGTTTCATCCATCCATCCATCCATTCAACATATGCAACCAGTTGATGGGAATCCAGAGATAAATGAAATGGTTCTCATGGCTCCCAATCTAACTGAGGAGGAATTTTTCTAACAACTGGTACAACATAAAATGAGCTACACTGCTGTGGATAGAGACTAGGAAGAGGATGGTCTTGATATTGTTATTGATATTTTAATATCAAGTAATAATTGATATTGAAAGTACCTTTTAAACAGGGTTGCCAGGACACGAAGGAATTTGTAATGTGCAGAGAAAACTTCCAGGCAGAGGAAAAAGTGAGCCAGAGCCGTCCAGAGAGGGAGTAGAGAATACTGAGTCAGGAGATCGGGCTGGACGGGCCACCTGGCCTCAGGCATAAAGCCCCACCTAATGTCAGGCGAAAGCTAAGTTCAAGGTGTTTTGTTTAAAAGAAAAGTACCTCCTGGGAGGTACTTATCCTGTGGGTATTATGCTTTGGCACACACCGCTTCAGTTCAGATCTTAGACTCCAAGGAACGTGGTCGTGTGTGAGATGCAGGCTGGGAATTCCAAAATGTCCCATTTCTGGATAACCAGCCCCTCGGGCACCTCAGCGCAGAAACAAGTGGGCCCCAGAGAAAGCCTTCCTCTTGTGTTTTCACACTGTGAGCAGCTGTCAAAGGCACAGGCTCTGATCGCAGCCAGTAAGTTGGAACACACAGGTGTCATGATAAAAGCGCTTCAGAAGAAAGGCGTCTTTACCGGGATGTCTGCTGCCTGAGACGGCAGGTGTCCCGGAACAAAGTGGGCTGTGCAGGCAGCTCTTGGCTGCGCCTCTCAGCCTGGCCCTGCCACTAGGGACCTAGTTGGAGTCACCTTAACTGTGACCATCTCCCTCTCTTCCTCTTGGGCAACTTCTGGACTAGAAGCCATTTATTAAGAGTGGCTCCGATGACAATGTTAATGTTCCTGTACGCTCAACGGTTTTTCCTAGACTTTGCTTCATGAGAGTCTCGCAGTAATCATCTAAATACAGAGTGACATCAATTCCCTTTACACGGAAGGGAATGGAATCTAAGAAAGGGAATTGTTGAACTAGGATAGGCCAGCAGGAAGAATAGTTTGAGTCTTAATAGTTTATGCTCTTTACAAGTCCCTTCTGTGGAGAAAAAGAAGCAAGGCTTTTTGTTTTCTAAGAAGGATAGGCGAGCAAATGTAACTTCCTCCAGGTGCCCCCAGCAATGGACTTGGGACATGAAATGGAATGGGATGAGGCTGGAGGGCAAAAGGGGTCTCAAGAGACCCCTGGGACCCCAACCTGCCTCTGTCTAAGGGAGTGGCCAGGGCCGGGGGCCCAGGGTCAGGAAGTGAGCCACGCAGATGAACGACCTTCAAGGCCTGGTCATCTTCTTCTGTTCAAAGCACTCGCTCAGGTCTGAGGTCAAAGGTCTAGTCGTATTTCTTGCTGATCCTTTCAGAACACTAATGGGCTACTTGAACGGTTCTTTGCTAAAAGCCCTTCTGCTTTTGGAAAGAGGAGCTTTAAAGGGCGGGGGGGAGTTGTTAAGTGGGCTATTCTGGAATTCTCCATTTATATGAAAAGGGTGTTTGATACTCAAGAGGGTATTTGTTATTTTGGGGGGAAAGGTTAAGTCAATTATTTTGTCTGCAGATAAAAAAAAAAGACTAAGAGTCAACTTAATCACAGGCTTTGGTTCCATAAGGGGCCCTTCTGGGGAAGATGGCGACCACCTGTCCAGTTTCTCTAAATCAGGAGAAGAATCAGGCTTTTGTTGAGGAGAAAAGATCTAAGTGGGCAGATGGGAAGATGCTGGGCTGCAGCATTGCCTGTCTGAGTGGTAAATGCTTGGAGGGAACTCCCCAGGGGGCGAGTATTCGGAAGGGAGTTTGTGATCCCTGGAAGATTTTCTTTGGCTTCGAGAGCATGTTTTACTGCCTTGAGATAAAGTTAGAGGAGTGGAAAAGGAATGAGGAGAACTAGATGCAGAGGGTCTGACTGTTCTCGCTTGCTGAGTGTAAGTGACTTCATTTGCCTGGGCCTCGGTTTCCTCATCTGTACAATTGCACTACTGATACTCCTGTGACTCTCCTACCACGGTCCTGAAGATGGACCTAGATACTGTTATGAAAGTGCACTTTGCATGAACCATATGGCACTGAGCAAATGAAAAAATTTATTTTTTCCTGGAATGAGTGCAGATTGCTTTTCAAATCTGGTGTACACTAAAAATTTTCTTCCTGCTTTGGATAAAGTTGCCAGATTTCTTTGGATCCAACCTTGAAATCATGTGCCAATTGTTTTCTTTTAGCTCTCAGACCTCTTCCTGTACACTCCTCCTTGAACAAGTCCTGCTTTGGTCTTGCCACCAGCTGTTCCCAGAATCCTGCCTCTTAGGGATAGAGGGAGGGGGCCTCTCGCAGCGTGTTCTATACCCATACTCTGTCCATGCTGGTTTCCCTTGGATAGGGGATGGTCCCCCTTCTCCTTGAATGACTCTGGTATTCAGGAAACTCACCATCTCATTTTTAAAGCTATTATGCTTTTTAAAATTTCAGAGAGTTAGAAATTCATCTCCCCTTTTACAAGGCCCAAATCTATTTTCCTATAGCAGAGCTCAAAAATTTAGACACAGGTAACATAAATGAATGGTAAAGACAAGAAGTCATGGGGAACAGTGGTTAATTGCAGAAAAGCGGCCCTCCCGGAGCAGGCAGCTGCTAAACACACAGATGGATCATCATCCTGCAGGAATGAGTTCCCAGAGTCAAAGATGCAGGACTGAGGCCAGAGAGAGCCGAAATTGTGTGAAATCCCCCATAAAGTTACACCTGAAAGCAGGTTGTACTTTGGGGTGTCATTTAATACCAACATTAGAAACTGAGTTTCAAAAGAATTTAGAGAAGAGGAGTAAGATGTTGCCACCTTCGCTGTGGAGGACCTGGACCCTCTCCCAGTGTGGCCCTGGTTGCACCACTACCTTCCAGGGTGGCAGCCCTGGTGGTTCTCCCAAAGGATGGCTTTCCCAGTCTGCTCAGTTTTTAAAAGACAATATTTACTTTCATGTAACATTTCAGCGTTTGGAAGTCAGCGTTCTGATAAATATTTCTTAAAAACTGTACAAACCAAACCAAAGATTCTTTGGGAGGTGAATGTGGTCACCAATTTGTGAGTTCCAAGGCCCAGTAGTGCCCATCCTCAGTCTTGGCGAAACCCTTCGAGATTAAACGGGAAAGTGCCACTCCTTCTACATGATGGACCTGCAGGGATCTGGAGACATCTTTAAAGTATCCTCTCATCAGGGTAAAACTCATTAGCAATTTTTTACTTCTCTCTTTGTCAAAACTTCCAGCCATGTTGTCAACTTCACAGGCCCAGGACCTTCTGTTTCAGTCACCTTTTTCACTGCTGTGACCAAAAGACCTGGCATGAAGGAGATTATTCGGGGCTCATGGTTTCAGAGGCCTCAGTCAGTCCATGAATAGCAACACTATAGCTCTGGGTTCAAGGTAAAGCAGAACATCATGGTGGAAAGGCAGCTCCAAATCTTGGAAATCAGGAAGCAAAGAGAACTCTACTCACCAAGGACAAGATACAAACCACAAAGCATGTCCAGTGACCCACCTTCTCCAGCCACACTCTCCCTGCCTATAATTACCACCCAGTTAATCCATTTCAGTGGATTAACCCACTGATTATGTGCCACCTCATAATCTCAGCATTTTGCCTCTGAAAATTCTTGCATTGTCTCACACCTGAGCTTTTGCGGGACACCTCATATCTAAACCATAACACCCTCCAAACTAGAATATTAGAATAAAAGCAATCATCTTCTCATGTCCATATCTGCATAATATAACTCTTACCTTTATGAAAAGAACTATTAAAGACCAGATTCAAATGCCAAGATTCCATTATTTTGTTAGTCTTACATCAACCACTCTGGATATTGGTGTGAGAGTATTCTACACAAACACTGCTGATTTGCTAGCAAGATAAATAACATTTTCAGCAGCATCAGTAGAACTGCTGATTTTCTTCTAAAAAGAGAATTTGAGAACATTAGAGCTGAAAGAGAACTTGGGCATCCTGTCATTAACCCAAAGATGATAAGTCAGTTTTGCACAGAGAACTAACTCAAATCAATAGCTAGAGAATCCTGGGAGTGGTACATTGAGAAAGATGTTGAAGAATCCTGTAGAAAGAAGACCAGAAAAAGGTAAGAGGGAAATAGCAGCAAGGATGTCCCCTACCTTGTGAACAGGAATTTCAAGTTTTGGAATTTGGTGAAGTTATTTTAATTTTAATTTTTCACTTTGGGTCCTGGGGATTGAACCCAGAGGCACTGGACTACTGAGCCACATCACCAGTCCTATTTTGTATTTTATTTAGAGACAGGGTCTCATTGAGTTGCTTAGTGCCTTGCTTTTGCTGAGGCTGGCTTTGAAATTGTGATCCTCCTGCCTCAGCCTCCCGAGTTGCTGGGATTACAGGTGTGTGCTACTGTGCCTGGCCAGATTTGGTCTAGTTTTATACATAAAATGGCTTGAGGCTGAAATCAAAGGGATGGCAGATGGTGGTGGAGAACATGCCCAAAGAGCCCGTCCCTAGCAGGATCCACACTGCAGTCTTCATCTAGAGAAACTGCAAGAGATAAACTGTCCCTTTACCAGCATCTATTGTGGTTAGGGTTGATGACATGACTTGGCCCTGGCAAAGGACAGGAAGGGAAGTTGTCTAGAAGGGTCACATGAGGTAAAGTGATAAAACCTGGCTCTTTTGACCTTTCCCCTATTGGGTGGGCTTAGGAACTTTTCAGTGATGTAAAGAAGAGAAGAGATTTGTGGGGAGAGTAAATGGAATTAACAAAGGCACAGAGGTTGCAGGCTCATGTTAAACCTGGGGCAAGGTGAGTTACCCATGGGGAGTATACATGGTGAAGGGCAGCCACGTCGGAAGCTCAGACTGGAAGGGCAGCTACATGGGGCCGCATGATGTAAGAGCTGTCTTAATTAGGAACGCGGCCAGTTAGAGTCAGGAAACACAATGGAGGCACGCAATCAGCTTGCACAACGCAACCCTTGGGAAAGACGAGCTCAGGGCAGGCGCGGCAGGTCGATGAGCACCATCAATATTTCCACACCGTTTTGCTTTGTCACGCTCAGTGTATTAACAAGGTCTCTCAGTCAGTCAGCCTTTCACAACTCCAGCAAATACCTGAGGTAACCAACTTGGAAGGAGAAAGGTTTATCGTGACTCACGCTTTTGGCGATTTCAGTCCTGATCAGTTGCTCTGTTGATCTGAACCCGTGGCAGAGCATCATGGAGGCAGCTCAGGGAAGACAAAATCGTTCACCTCATAGTCAGGAAATAAAAAGAGAAAATAAAGGGACAAGTATCCCCACAACGCTGTTCAAGAACATGCCCCCAGCCAGGAGTGGTGGTGCACACCTGTAAACCCAGGGGCTTGAGAGGCTGGGGCAGGAGGCTCACAAGTTCAAGGACAGCCTCAGCAACTTAGCAAGACCCTAAGCAACTTAGTGAGCTCCTGTCTTGAAATAAAACATAAAAAGAACCGGGGATGTGGCTCAGTGGTTAAGCACAAAGAAAGCCACACACATTCCAATGACCTAAAATCCTCCCACTAGGCCCCACCTCTTAAAGGTTCCACCACCTCCTAATTGCACCGAGCTGGGGAACAAGTCTTTAATACATGGCCTTTGTGGGACATCCCAGAGCAAACTTAACAGTCTCCTGGAACCACCAGCCTTCCTAGGTATCCTGGGACTGAGGGATTCCCAGCAATGTGGAGCTTTCAATGCTAGAAGTTGCAAAGTCCCAGGCAAGCTGGCACGAGTGAGCTGCTTTCACGGGTCCACGTGCTGTCACAAGATGGGTGCCTCACACAGAAATAGTTCTTCTTTTCACATGCTTTCCTCTTATCCAGGGAAGTCTGTTCTTGAATCCGCAACAGGTTTTCCTTTATATCTCCTTGGCCAGAATCAGGTCACATGGTCACCCTTAGACCAGAGAGAGCACTATGGGCAACTTAGAACTGTCCCAGTTCATCCCTTCACGGGGTTCTGCTGGTATGGAGAGGAGAGGAGAAGCTCGTGGGTGGGTAATCATAGCACATGCCGCAGATGTCGTGCTAGAGATCTGGACTTCATCCTGAAGGCAACGGATCTCCCGAGTACCTTTGAGCAGAAGATAATACACTCTTACCCGTATTTTAAACTCAGAAGCAATAAGAAATCTGGAGTAGAAGGGACCTGGGGTTGAGACTGAAGGAAAACAGTCATAGCAGGTAATAATCCAGCCATAATCCAGCTCGAGATGGCAAGAACTGGGACTGGGAGATGCATAAATAAAAGGCTGAATTTGGAAGAAGTGGTAGGACACTGAGGTCACATGATCTGAATGAAAACTGCACCATGCACCAGTTAAGCTGCGATCACTCTCATTCGTGCATGAGAAAATAATGGCGCTGACATCACCGGAGGCCTGAGTTGCCAAACATTACCTGCTTAGCACAGCTACCATCCCATGCTTCTGGAGAGAGATGTCTGCTATTCTTTGGCTCCTTGTCATCTTCAACACTAGTTGGCTGCTCTCCTGGGGCCCCGACTTCTACCTGGCGCCCAGTGGGTGTCAGATTGGGCAGAAAGCCCTTGTTCTTTGTAATTAGACAGCTCTGGGGGATGGTGTCTATAGCAGGATGTGTTGATTAATCAAATCTGCTTTCAGCAGAGATGAGCAATCACGAAACTGGCAATATTGGTTCAAGACTTTCCTCCCACCCACAGAAGTCTTGAATTATTTTCTGCATGGTTTGCAAACAAAATAAGTCAATCTCCCTGGGACCTCTGATATCAGAAAACTAACCTAGTGGGAGGTAGAGTTGGGAATGGTGAATTCCCTTTAGCGAGTCATGAGACGGGATGTTTAAGAAGTGTTTGGTGAATGGTGACTTGGTGGCATCGTTGAGTGAGAAAAGGAATCATGAAAGGAATGAGTGTGTATTATGTCTGTTTAACAGTATCCTATCACTGTTCTTGGTAGCTCTTCTCCTATATGACAAGCATACATTCATAAATGTGACTTTGAAACCTTATCTGTCTACCCCATGAGGATAGAGTGAAGCCTAGTTTTCTCACTACAATATTCCTTAAGCTAGCATAGCACGCAGCATGTTGTATGTGCTCAATAAATATTTCCTGAGTTAATTTTTAATTGAATGATTACTCTGTGCCTACATCAATTCTTTGAATCCCTCCAAAACTCCCTTAACATAGGTTTAAAAAAAAATTCCCCTATTTTATAATGAAACTGAGATTCAGAGACAGTGAGTTAACCACGGCCATTCAGCAAGTGATAGAGCTCAGACTCAAATCCAAGTCTGTTCCATGTCCCACGGTCTTTTCTTCCTGAAGTGCTACTATGACTTTCATTGCAAGTAATGATATTTCTCCATACAAAGAATCTCCCTGTAAGTTTGGTTTTATTCCCTGCATTGTAGATGAGGGAGTGTAGGCCCAGAGAGACTAAGCAACTAAGTGCTTGGCCAAGTTAAATTAGTGTTCCAGTTAAATCTGACCCAGTGTTTTTTTCAATTGGACCTTGAAGTGTCTTTAAGATAAAGCAGCTGCTAATTCAGAAACAGCTAGTCACCCTCAGGGTTGGATTTGATCTATCTCTGCAGCACTGCTGGATGTCTGCTTAGCAGAAAGCCATGAAAAATCTCATCCAATACAAGTTTCAGAATCTCCACGGTTGTTTTCTGGTCCTCAGCTTTAACTGGCACAGCCTGCATTTTGACTGAAGGAGAGGCAAGCCTCAGGCTTTTGGAAAGCCACTGCAAGTCTGCTGTTGAAAACTTCCTCCAGGTTTGGATGTAATCTAGACTCTGCTAAAGTACTTAAGCTGACAGAGGCCTAACGCTTCCTCCAGACTCCCTGCGAGCACCTCCCTGGCTCAGCATGCACAAACCCACAGGAGCAGGCCGTGTCCGTGGCTTGGAAAGCCTCACACACGTGAATCCGGCCCGTGCGCTGCACCAAGCCAGGACCCTTTGCATGCGCCCCTGCATCCTGTCATGCCACTTTTCTCCCCGAAATGCCACCCAAATCTCTTTGTTAAAATTTGATATGGTCATTTAACCTAAAGGATCATAAAAATTAAAAAGCAATTGTGTTCACAGGGTCCCTGAGTCTCAGCCTGAAAGGTATATCGCAGTTCAGCTGGAAGCCTGGAGAAGCCCCGGGTTCCTGAGTGAGGCCTTCACGGTGCCAGGCTCCATCCAGGCACGCCGTGTAGACCAGGAGGTCACATCATAAGACACATGGAAACCTTGATTCCTTCGTAACCCGCTGGACTTCATCCTCCTCCATGGCCCAGCAAGGAGAAAAATGACTCCCTCCATGCACACACAGCCATCCCAGGGGACCCGAAGGATCTCTTTCAGGAGCTTCCCTTAGGAACAAAACAAACAAAACATTTTCTTTTCCAGAAACTTCAACAACTTTTCCCTTCATCTCTCACTGACCTGACCTGAGACGCTCGTCCATTTCTGAGCCAGTCCCAGAGGCTAGGAAGAGGCAAAAATGATTGACTCAGACTTCTTTAAAACAAAACAAAACAAAACAAAACAAAAAAGCACATTTTCCTTGCAACCTAAAAATTCAGAAGTTCCTGGTAAAAGCCATGTTCATGTCAAGGTATTGTGGCTTGATTTAATTGATTATCCTTCCTGTTTTTATCATCATCCTCATTATCAGGAAGGTGGATGTCTTAAACCAGTTGTAAAGGAGAGAACTAGTGATTTTCCAACAATTGAGTGGCAGATTTAAAAAAAAAATTATTTGTTCCAATTAGTCATACACGACAGTAGAATGCATTTGTACATTTTGATAGATCATACATAAATAGAGTGCAATCTCTCATTCTTCTGATTATACATATTGCAGGGTCACACTGGTCATGCAGTCATACATGCACAAGAGGTGATAATGTCTGTTTCAATCCACTGTCATTTCTTCCCCCTTCCTCCTTCCCCTCCCCCATTTTCTCCCCTCTAGCTAATACAAAGTAACTCTATTCTTCCCTCTCCCCTCCCCCTATTGTGAATTAGCTTCTATATATCAGAGAAAACATTTGGCCTTTGGTTTTCTGGGGTTTGGCTTGATGCTTTTAAATTTCAAAATTCCTCACTTCCATCCTGTCCAGATACCAGTGGGGTATCATCAAACACATGTAAGCAGAGGGTGATGCGACAGGCGCTCACTTTTATCTGGATGATCACTGTGGGTGAACCTGACAGGTGATTGACATGGGACAGCAGGTTGAGTCCCCCTGGAGCAGGTTGTTTTGAATGCGCCCGTCCAGCGGGATATGCAGGCCAATTCAAGCTTGCCAGAGGTGGCCCAAAGGAGCCATCCTGGTGAACAGTCACCCTTGCTCAGGCTCAGCAGCAGCCTCTGACTCACATGTTGGGACTCTCGCAGTGCAATGGAGGTGACAGGCACAAGTCACCTCTGTACCAAGAGGAAAGGGAACACTTCCTTTGCTTTTACACCTTTCACAGGTTGGACTGGGGTTTTGAGGTAGTCAAGAGGGTGATGACTTCTGCCCAGGAAAGAGGTCATTGGACCATAGAGCGGATGGCCGTCCTCAAGTGGACTGACATCGCTCTACCCACCGAGGCCCGGAGAGAAGAAAAAGGCAGAGGAAGGGCGGACTGGCTCTCCGGGCTTGAACTAGGGCTTGCATTCTCTCTTGCCCTTGGACAGCAGGACTTCAGGTTCTCTAGCCTTTGGACGCAGACTGGGAGCCCCTGGGTTCCCAGGACAGGGAGTTACATCATCTGCTGCCTGGATTCTCCAGCTTTAGAAGCATACCACGGAACTTCTTGGCCTCCATGATCTTCTGAGATGGTTCCCATAGTAAACCCCCTTTTATGCATCTACACTATCCTATGAATTCTGTTTCTCTGGAAAACCCTGCCTAGTACATGGGACAGGGGCAAATTTTAAATGAGTGATTATTTCTAAATGTTCAAGTTTCTGAAGATAAAAATCTCATCTTAAGAACTTAATGAGATAAAATGTCAAAAACTCCTGTGGTTTACCATTTTTATTCATCTTTTATGAAGTCTCAGTTTCCCCACATGTGAAATGGAAATAATATGAGCTCTCCTACTTGTAGAATAAAATAGATAAAGAGTGTGAGTGCTTTTGGTAGATTATCACTCTCGGCCACTTGGTCACCAGGGTGATGCCCCAACAGGATCCATGCCAGTAAGCAGGGTTGGAGATTGTCCTTGAGGACCAGTCTTCCCAGGAAGCTAATACTCTGCTTCATACCAAAGCTGATTCATACTGAAAAGTTCCTCTATTCAAAGCAAAATCTTGAGGGCCATTGTCTTTGGTGTTTATTTAATTGTAGCTAAGGGGACTCTATAAATGGCTCCCACGGGTTTTTCTGAGTCAGGGAATTTTTTATTTTTTGACCTCTAAAGTCAGCTGAGGTTTGTCAATAGTGTTGCCTTTTCTCTTTTAAGGAGCAAAAAATAAAGGAACACAATTTTTAAAAATTCAAGTCAAAGTTTTCTCCCCTTAAGACTTCCTGTTCATAACTGAAGCCATCTTCTTAAAATTAGCAGAACATTCCTTTTACCACAAAACAACAGTCCCTGAAAAAAAAAAAAAAAAAAAAAAGAACTCTTTCCTTTTTGGACAGAGATTTATGTAAGAGAATAGGATGGGAAAGGAGTGAGTCTCCTGCCAGCTTCAGCCATAGCTTCCCCATTAGTTTAAATTCTGCCTGTTCTTGGGATTATAGCTCAGTCGATTCAGGCCTGGGATGTTGAGGTAAAATCTTAGATCAGTTGAAAGCACATACTTGAATTCAGTGTTTTTCAAACTTGAGTGTGTGTGTTGGAATCTTCTGGAAGCAAGATTAAAACAAAGATTGTTGGGCCCTAGTCCCCGAGTTTTTGACCAGTGGAACGGAATGGTGCCTAAGAATCTGCAGTTCTAACAAGCTCCCAAGCGATGTCAGTGAGGTGGTTCAGGGCCTGGGTGCTCTTCACGGGGCTCCCTCCAGCCCAGGTTTCAGCATTGCACTGCCACATGGGTCCAGGAGGTGTCTGAGGAAGGGGTCCCTAGAAGCAGAGACTGAGGTGTGGAATCTCATGAGAGTGATGTATTCAGAGAATTCTCTCTGGAGAAAGGGAAGAGGGGAACAGGATAAGGCAGAGGAGGCAATGTCAGAAGGAATACAGATTCTGCTGGAGTCTAGCTTCAGCTTGGTCCTGTGGGGATATGAAGAGCACGTCTGACATCATGGATTGGCCCTTTTCAGCTGGATGTCCTTCAGGGTGAAGAGATCATGGCTTCCCTCTGGGAGAGGTTGTTAGGGCAACCCTCTGGAGAAGAGGGGAGCAGGGAGAGTCATTAGCAGCCAATACTTAGAATTTGGGGGAGGCTACAGCAGTCTGGTAGAAAGGAATGGGTCAGGCCACCAGCCACAGTCACTAAAGCATGCGGGGGGGGGGGGGGGCGCATACAGAGAATCTCACACTGCCAATCAATACTTCCACACAGAGGTGGCACATTTCACTTCCCCTCACATTTCATTGTCTAAAGCCAGTCTCAGGACCACATCTGACTCCTAGAGGACAGAAACATACAAAGTACAATCTATCTCAAGGCCCTGGAAGAAGGGCCAGGAATATGAGCATCTCTACCCTCCACCAAAGAACTATCCTGAATCATCATCCGGTCTCTCAAAATCCCAGTCACCCTATGTTCCTTGTTTATTTACTTATTTATTTGAATCTCACCTGACTTCTGATTTTCTCTCTTACCAATGCTCACATAAAAATTCCATTCCTTGAGTTCCTTTTGTTTAAAGAAACTTAAAGAAAGTACAAAATGTTTATCCCTTGTCAACTATCTAAAGAATCAATAGCAAGATAGATCAAATGCACACAGGCTCTATCTGAAGTATGAGTGGTAAAGATTTTCTCCCACTCTGTAGGCTCTCTCTTCACATTACTGATAGTTTCCTTTGCTGAGAGAAAGCTTTTTAGTTTGAATCTATCCCAGTTATTGATTCTTGCTTTTATTTCTTGTGCTATGGGAGTCCTGTTAAAGAAGTCTGATCCTAAGCCAACAAGGTGAAGATTTGGACCTACTTTTTCTTCTATAAGATGCAGGGCCTCTGGTCTGATTTCAAGGTTCTTGATCCATTGTGAGTTGAGTTTTGTGCAGGGTGAGAGATAGGGGTTCAGTTTCATCCTGTTGCATATGGATTTCCAGTTTTCCCAGCACCATTTGTTGAAGAGGCTATCTTTTCTCCATTGCATATTCTTGGCACCTTTGTCTAGTATGAGAAAATTGTATTTATTTGGGTTTGTGTCCATGTCCTCTATTCTGTACCATTGATCTACCTGTCTATTTTGGTACCAATACCATGTCATTTTTGTTACTATTGGTTTGCAGTATAGTTGAAGTTCTGGTATCAAAATACCCCCTGTTTCACTCTTCCTGCTAAGGATTGCTTTAGCTATTCTGGGTTTCTTATTCTTCCAGATGAATTTCATGATTGCTTGCTATATTTCTGTAAGGTACGTCATTGGGATTTTAATTGGAATTGCATTGAATCTGTATAGCACTTGTGGTAGTATGGCCATTTTGACAATATTAATTCTGCCTATCCAAGAACATGGGAGATCTTTCCATCTTCTAAGGTTTTCTTTAGTGTTCTGTAGTTCTCATTGTAGAGGTCTTTCACCTCTTTCGTTAGATTGATTCCCAAGTATTTTATTTTTTTTTTTGAGGCTATTGTGAATGGGACCACTCATACTTCAGATAGAGCACTAATTTCCAGAATATATAAAGATCTCAAAAAACTCTACACCAAGAATGCAAATAATCCTATCGACAAATGGGCTAAGGAAATGAACAGACACTTCACAGAAGATCTACAAGCAATCAACAGATATATGAAAAAATGTTCAACATATCTAGTAATAAGAGAAGTGCAAATCAAAACTACCCTAAGATTCCATCTCACCCCAATTAGAATGGCGATTATCAAGAATACAAGCAACAATAGGTGTTGGCAAGGATGTGGGGAAAAAGGTACACTCATACCTTGCTGGTGGGGTTGCAAATTAGTGCAGCCACTCTGGAAAGCAGTGTGGAGATTCCTCAGAAAGCTTGGAATGGAACCACCATTTGACCCAGCTATACCACTCCTTAGCCTATACCCAAAGGACTTAAAATCAGCATACTACAGAGATACAGCCACATCAATGTTCATTGCTGCTCAATTCACAATAGCCAGATTGTGGAACCAACTAAGATGCCCTTCAATTGATGAATGTATAAAGAAACTGTGGTATATATATATACAATGGAATATTACTCAGCCATAAAGAATAATAAAATTATGGCATTTGCAGGCAAATGGATGAAATTGAAGAATATTGTGCTAAGTGAGATAAGCCAATCTCAAAAAACCAAAGGACGAATGATCATGCTGATAAGCGGATGATGACACATAATGGGGAGTGGGAGGGGGGCAAGAATGGAAGAAGGAAGGACTGTATAGAGGGAAAAGAGGGGTGGGAGGGGTGGGGGGAAGGAAAAAATAACAGAATGAATCAAACACCATTACCCTATGTAAATGTATGATTACACAAATGGTATGCCTCTATTTCATGTACAGAGAAACAAGATGTATTCCATTTATCTACAATAAAAATAAATTTAAAAAAAAGAAAATAAATGAGACTACAAGGAAATAATTGAAAACACTAACAATTGTTATCTCTTAGATAAAGACAGTTTTTGTACGATTATTTTAATGTGATTTTATGTCCATATTTTAACAATAAATTTGTTGACTTTTTTTCAGAAAAAAACACAATAAACATATTTGTTCAGTGGCAGAGATCTGACATTTACTTTATCCAAAATGTGACCAGATTTATAATCTGAAGAGAAATAAAGGAGAAAGCTTTGGCTTGACTTTCCCAGGAAAAGAAACTGGGAGAAGAAAGTTGATTCTGAGCTGCAGGTGTGTGCTAGGGGTTCTGAAGGTCAGTTCTGGTCTCTCTCTTCAGCTCATTATTAAAACTGAATGGAGTACAGTCATCACCTTCTTGGGAAAGAGACTATACAACTAGTGATATCACCTCTGACCTTCCCTTTTGTTTCTGGCTATCAAATAGTTTCACAAAGACAAACAAGGTCCAAGCATTGGCTTTAGATGGGAAGGTCAACTAAACTCTTAATTGATCTTTTACACTTTCTGTCCCTTATTTCTGCACCCCTGCCTGTCCCTCATCCCTTCTCTCCCTCTCCATTCCTTTGGCCCCTTCTATTCCTTTACCTCTTTATGATTATTCTGTGCCTGCTTTTCTTTCTTTCTTGCAATGAACACTTGGTGACTACATCCCATGAACCAGAAAAGCACTAGGATCATTCTCTCTATAATTCAGTCTCTCCACACAAGGGGAACAGTCAGGGCAGACGTGTTACCATATCATATTTTATTTAGTATTTGACACCTTCATCCTCTGCCTCCTTCCAAAGAGGATTTTAGTCCTGGATACATTAAATACCCCAGGGGGAGGTAAAAATCACTGTGCATCAGAATAACAATATATTTGCTAAATACATTTGCTTTGTCTGTAGTCAGTCAATAAAATAAGCAGTTTTAAATTTAGTCAGTTTCATTTATGACTCCTGATGGTATATATCATTCATAAACAGTAGGACGGTATAAAATTAGGAGAAGAAATAAAGGAAGAAGAGAGAAACAAAAAATTGGAGTAAGTAAATGAAAGGAACCCAAGACGACATTGGAAAAATGTGTGACAAAAAGACCTTTCCCATTGCCACTACCGGCTGCAAACTCCACTCCAATATTTTAGTGTCCAAAACAAAAAGTGAAATAAAGATCATCACACCACTGGGCAAGTATATGAGATAAAAATGGACCAATTTCTCAGAACTATTCCTAGATCTGGAGACAAAGGAGACTCAAACTCTCTGTGTGATGAGCGGTGCGGTCCACCAGAGCCTGATAGGACATGATCATGCATGTCATCAGGAACCCTTTCAGCAGAGGCTGATGTCTGCACAACAAATCTCAGATCCACAAATGCCATTCACATGTGCCTCCACCGGGTATCACCCAGGGCACCAGCATCCTGCTAATCTGGTTTAGTTAGTGACAGACCTCAGAACCGGAAGAACAGTGCTTCAATATATCTCCCAGGAAATTTAGATTACCTTTAGCCCTGAATTTATGTATTTGTTTTTCTTTGTTTAATAAAATACACTGGGCATCACTGTGTCTCAGACACTGTGCCAAGTTGCAGTGGCACCTCAGTCCCCAGTAAATATTTCAACAAGAGGGAGCAAAGCCATTTGAGACCTTCATGCACGTGTGAATCCACTGTCCGTCCATCTGATTGTTCTCTCGGCAAATGTTTATTGTGATTCTGCTGTGCGCCACATACTGTGCTAAATGGCAAGATGAAAAAGGTGAGTAAGACAAGCTTCTTGTCTTGAAAGAGTCACTGCTGAGTGATGGAGTCGGGCCACCCTGCTATATTAAAGCTGGGTACCAAGCACTATGGGTGCTCAAGAGAGGAAAATGGACACATTAGCTGATTTTCCAGTAAATCCCATAGAAGGAACTTCCTTAGACTGATAACTTTCTAGAAGGAGGGTGTGACTGGCAATGAAAGGAGAGAGAAAATGTACAAGAGTTTAGAGATGAGCCAGGATGTCTTAGATGTAGAAACTAATAATGTGAACCTGGCAGATAGATAAATCTGGCCTGAGAGCTCCTCTAACACTTGGGAGACAGGGGACCTCCGGGTGACATAATGCGAGTGTATGGAGCTGGAAGGATCAAGAGAAAGAACGCTTGCCCGGTGTTTAACAGCTCCTGGTCCAAAGCACCCACTCGGTTCACTCTTCTGGTGCTTATGCTGTTGTTCTGCCATGAACATTTTACATGGAAATATATACATATATATATAAACGCCAAATGGGTCTTGGGCACAGATTCTGTGCAGGGCCTATAAGGACGGAAATAGATTTGATCATAGAAGGACCAGTGTCCAGGTGCTGAAAGATCAGGGAAGTGGGGATGATGATGAGAAAATCACTCCAGCTGAGCTCCTGAGTCCAACTTCCAGCTCCACCACTACTTACGTATGCAGTCTTGGGTGGATGGCCCTCATCTGGGAAATGCAGATAGTAATACTGACCAAGGTGGTGGCTGCGATGATCTGAACAACGGGCACAAGTTTTAAAGCAATGGCCCATCAGAGACCCTTGCCACCTGGGAGGTGAACTTCTTGATCTTGGTGGTTTCGTCCCTACTGGGTCTCGTACAGGTTCTGGCTCTCAAGTTTGAGAAATGAAGGTATGTAAGGCATGTCAACCTGGCCCCTCCTCCCCCACCATCCCATGGGAAAGAGATGTGTCAGGCCAGACGCGCAGGTCACCGGGTGCAAGACACCCGCCGCCTTTGAAGCCCTGAGCTGATGAGGTTGGAAAGCCCGGGCATCCCGCCGGGCGATGGTTCAGCTCAAAGTTCACATCGCTGTACATCTGAGAACTTCCTGACCAGCTGCCTTGGGTCACAGGGAGCTGAACCTCGGCTTGTCTCCAGCCTTGACATGGGACTGTGAGCGAACGCTTGGATTTACAAGACAGCATCAATGGGCTGATTATGTCAAAACCTCTGAAGACAAAGCAAAATGGAACTTCAAAAGACTTAGGAAGGCCGGTATCCCCTTACAGAAGTCAGCAAGTTCAATTGTTGATAAAATCCCTTGATCGGGCTCACATTTTGGCTTTGAAATGTCAGCTCCGAGGGCAAATGAGCTCCTTTAATGTACTCGAAATTTGGGTAAGACTTTCACTCTCTGACTTGTGCTGAAAATGATATTCTCTTTTTCAAGGAGGTTTCCCTTTTGAATGTGGCATCTACGTTGACATTGAAGCACTGGGTTGCTCTCATAAATATGCACATATGTCTATTTATACACGTATCTTTATCCTCTAAAATGGAAGGAAGGGGTCGAGAATTGGGAGTTTCAATGCACCCTTTTTAATTATATGGAGGATGGCATGTTCCTTAGACTTCGCTAAGGACATACGTCCTAGCTACTTGGCTTGACAAGTCCAGGATAAAGGTGCACAGAACCTTCTCAGAGGAGTTTTCAAAGAAGGAAAAGCTTTTGTGAATTGAGTTTTGATAGAAGCATTTAGGGAAATATAGCTCAATCTAAAATATATTCTTTCTTCCTGACTAATCTTTCAAACATTTTTACGTTGAATTTCATCTATATGCAATTCACTCTTTGGGGTTCGGGATCCAGATGCTACTTTGAAAGTCAAGCAAGTGACCTATTAGCTTTTAAAATAAAACCATTACCAACTCATGAATGTAAGCATATTTGATGAGTTTAAATACACTGCATTTCTTATCTTCATTGAACTCAAGGTACTTCATCTTTGACCAGTGGAAAGCTCTTCAAATGTTCCAGGTTAATCTTGAATTTCCTGCTGCATTTCTCCAAGAAACCCTGGTTTATTATAGTAGGAAATGATATTTTAAGACCACAACCTGGAAAATATAGAGACTTACTATGACTAGATCAGTCAGTGTATCTCAACATTTTTATTAAGTAGAACTAAGAAGTTTGTAGTAGCATTTCTAATGCTGGTTCAGAGCTGTGGGATTTTTACTTATTCCTTTCACATCATATACGCATCTCCTTTTTCTTTACCAAACACCTTGGTCTCCAAGGACACAATGAATGAGAGAATTAAAATATTTCATTATTGCTCATTTGCTTTATCCCACACCACACATGTAACACTCATGCCGCACTACCAATTAGGCTTTACTAAAAATAGTTTTTTAAATCCTGGAGTTTCATTTTCACTTAAGACATGGAAAACCATGAGATTATCATCCCTACCCTTAAAACAACGAAGCCATATGCAAAACAAAATCTTGTTTTTAGTTCATCCGAAATCTGAGGTCTCAAACAACCAGGTAAACTTTCAAAGATTGACAGGTCCCTCCCAGAAGAGATGGAGCACATGAGATGTTCTACCTTTGGCAGAACGTGGGAAGATGAGATAAAAGTTAGCAAGAGCAGCCCAAACCATAATTTCTTAAAAGTCAACATGGTTATCATCATGGTGTAGAATTTCTGGAAGCCCCGGAAAGAGGGGAGTCACCACCTCTGTTCCGTACTTCTCCACCGTGTGCTTATGAGAAAGAGCAGGGGACAGGACAGGAGCCCTGAGCATGCTGTCCTTCCACAGTGCAAGTGAGCAACCCTGCCAATGTTCAAGGGAGCTCGGGGGTACTAGAAACAGCCCTCCGAACTGTGGGTCCTGCGTGAATGGGTGGAGCTTATATGCTGCCATTGCAGGACAAGCAGAAAATTCTCCCTTCCCAGGTTTTCTCTCTGATCTAAGGCAAAGGCCATCTGCAGCTGGAAGAGGCGATTTTACTAAAATAGCTCTCATTGCTGTTCAGGCTGTGTTCTTACTCTTAGGTAGAGAACATGATCTTTCAATAGGTAGTTTCAAGTGTTGTTTTAGTTCAGGAAATTTTTCTAAGTTTTCAGAACTAGTTCTGTTCCCTTCTTTTGCTTTTCTTCTTGGGGGGCTCCTGCTATTCGTGTATTGGTCTTCATTATCTTCCATACTCACCATGTTCTCTTGGATACTTCCAGCTCTTCTTTTCTTTATTTTTTAATTTTTAGTTGGTTAACTTTTTTTGCAATGCTCATGATTGAGCACAGGGCCTCAGGCATGCATATCCCCAACATTCTTCATTTTTTTAAAATTTATTTTTATTTTTACAGACTGCATTTTGATTCAATGGGGTACTTAAAAATAGTTTCTCCTTTTGCCTTCTAGTTCTCTTAAGGCATCTTCTGCTGTGTTTCCTTGTTGTCTGTTCCTTATAGTTTGGTCCTCATTTCTGAAATGTTGTGCTCCTATATTTGAATTATTTCTTGAGTTCTGAGTTTTCCTAATTTTGATCTGTTTTATGTTTATCTGTCTTCTGTCATTTTCTGGATGTCTTTTACTTTTTTAAAATAATAGTTGAGAGTCTTGGTCTGTTTTGTGGCATGTGTTCCGGGCATGTTTTCATTGTTTGCAGGAGGTCATATGCCCTTGTTTTTCTACCATATTGTTTCGTGGAATTGACTGCCATTGCCTTTCAGCTCTTCACTGTTAGGTGCCACTGGTTTCTGCTCATTTTTAAGGGGTGGGTTTCTTAAATAACATTCTAAAATCTCGTAGGTATTCTTCCGTAGTTTTCATGTGGTGTGAAAAATATGAAGGTTTTCCTTCTGAAATTTCCTGGGGGTCTCTCCCCTCCTCTACTTCCATCTAACCCATCTCTTCTCATAGCAATTGTCTTGGTCCTGCTATATTCAATTCCACTCCCAGCTAGTTGTCCTCAGTGTGGACTCTGTCCTGAAAGGAAGAACTGGCTGTCAGTTTCAAGATTCTCGGGGTCAGACAGACTAAGGATTTTCATTCTAGAGATCCTTTGTGGTTGCCCCCGGTCCAGTGGGCAAGGTCTAGAACATGCTCTGACTACCCTTCTGTGCTTCTCAGCCAAAGCCTGGTGGCCGTCTGGGGTTCTGCTGTTCTCAGGTCCTTCTGTGGTCCTGTTCCTTCTTTGGCTCCTGTAGCATGGATGCTGGGCACCCTGCAGCTTGTGGTTGTTTCCCCTCAACCATTCACGACTTTGGAGGTTCATTCTTTTTTATTTTTTTGTGGTACTGGGGATTGAACTCAGGGCCTTGTGCTTGCGAGGCAAGCACTCTACCAGCTGAGTTATCTCCCCAGCCCTGGGGGTTCATTCTTTAACACAATAATGTCATGGGCAGAGGAACAATGAACAGAGGGACAGTGTTACTGTAAGTGAGGAAACAGAGATTCAAAACCAGTGACTTGCCCAAACCTACCCCACTTGCTAAGTGACACAGTTGGGATCTAAACTTTGGTGAGTGTGACACCAACATGCCTCTTTCTTCTTCCCTAGCTTGCTGGCTCTGTCGATTTTTGGTGTTAGTTCAGGGAGATCTGAGTAGGTCTCAGCCCGTGGAGGTTTTGATAAGATTCACGATGGTAGCCCCTAGTAATTGGCTAACTCAACACCCATTCCCACCTCTTCCTGTCTTGTCTGCCTCCACTACAGAGGCAGGAAGAGGTGAAACTTCACTTTCCCAGTCTCCCTCGCAGAGAGCAGTGGCCCCATGATACAGCTCTGGCCCAGAGGTGGAAGTCTGTTCTGTGTTTCCAGGAAGTGTCCTGCTTTTCTGATTTAAAAAAAAAAAAGGTCACCTGTGGCATGTGACTGGCCCTACCCCCTTGCTCTTTGGATGTAGACTTAATGTCTATTGTTAGGACAGCCTTCTACAACCATGAGGAAAAGGCCAAGAAAATCACAGAGAGCTGGCCCTGAACCAAGTTTTATGTTGGCAAAATTATGGCAACAACAAAATACCCATCTACTTGTTAATCTGCTATTAATTAAATGTATTGATATTAACAGCCAAAAATGTTCCTGAGTGGAATACTCGCTTCTGATATTTACAAGAACATTGTAGACTTTTAAAGACCTTCCTTACTCTCTGTAGTAGGAAGCTGTTAAAAAGCATTATTTTAACTGTGAAAAGTGGTTAAAATACAATTGGAGCTGGAGTTCCATTTTTGATAGACCCACACTTCCGTTCCTGCAATGTTCAACTTTACATTGAACCTTATTCAGGGCTGACTAGCAGCTACTGTATTTGAGCAGTCAACATTCATGTGGTTTCTGTTTACTAAAGCATTAGCAGAAACATATACTGAAATATATACCACCATATAATAGATCCCAGATGTGTTATTGCATTTTTTCAAAGAGGGGGAAAAAAAGATATTTGGAAGAATAAGGAACCAAAGAGCATTTTCTGTCAATCTGATTCAGCATGGTGGTAACTCGCCAGAGTGAAAACAAACCAAAGTGGAGTTAAAATGTGCTGGGGTTAAGGTTTGACTCACTTTGTTTAAATTCAGCAAATGATGATGAGTCTTCCTCAGGGCCAGATTACCTGCATCTTCCCTTGACAGCTCTGTGCCTTTCTGGTTGTTATACCAGTTTCAAAGACAATTAAGGGAAGTCTAACGAGCTGCAGGAGTTTCAGACCCAGAAGAATGAAACTGGAACTCAATCTGGGCCTGTGTTATTCTAAGGTCCACATGACTACTGCTTTCAAATATTTCAGAAGCTCTTATGACATCTATAAATAGCAGAGAAAGAAAAAAATATTTTTCAAAAGCAAAAGCTGTTCTGTGAATGACAGAAAGATTTCTGAATGACTTCAGAAAGTGAACCGATGACATTTGGTGAGTGGACTCATCAAAAGACACATTTTAACTTTGCTATCATTTTCCACAAAAATTGCTATTTCCTTCTAGCTGTGCATTGGGCAGACTGCTAGATGTGTCTGTAGATGAAATAAACAAAAACAAGATTCTTATCTTTCCTGGAAGGAAAAAAATAATTTTGTAGGGCATGCAATGGAACACATATATAAAGGGACTGTACAGCTATCTTCTTGCTAGTCCTTGGCTTGGGGTCATAGTCTGAAGGATTGAGATTGGCTGATGGTCCATGTCCACATGCTTAAGAGACCATGGAGAGAGGTAAGTGTCTGACCAGAGACATCTCATCAACCCTTGCGTCAAACTCAGCCTTCATAGGTTGTATGGCTTTATGAGTCATAAGAACATGTCTAAGGCACAAGCACAACAGGAAGATCTGAGACAGGTTAGACACCCTTACTTCTTAGACTAGTTCCTCTTTCTGAGATTTGGGGCATGAGGATTTTCTTCCCATGTACTTCATTCCTGCGTCTAGAGAAGGACTTGTTGAGTAGTTTGGATAATGAACATTCTGGGGCTGTTATACATTTTGAAGAAAGAGGGTAAATTCAGGCAAACTCTCCAGGTGCTGGGGGGCAGTGAAAGTCTCTTATCATTTAATCCAATCAGTACCCTACCCACACTCAGAACCTGGGATGGCTTGATCCCTCAGAGAAGGAACTCTGCACAGCTAGACCTTACTCACTCTACTCTCCATGAAACATTTAAAATATTCCAAAATTCCTGAAGGGTTAGAGCCTGTATCTAAAATAAGGAGTAGACAGAAAGGGTTATAAATTATTTTTACCTGGATGAACTTGGACCCAATATAGTTTAAAGTTTTAGCAACCTAGGGATGAATAAGAATGGGAGAAAAATCTCCATAATTCTAGTGAAGAGTAGAAATATTAACTCTACTACAAAAGGATGGTCTCTGGGTCTTTAGTCCTTTTTCAAATGAGGAAAAAAGGCTGAAGCAACTTACCCAAGGCAACCTAGTCGATGCTATGTGGTTATAAAATGGCAGCACCAGAGTTTAAGCTCCTCTCTAGGTTTGACATGTATTACCATACTGTCCTCTGATGGAAAACCACAGGACTCATGGTCAGGCTTTGGGAACTGGCTGCCTCGAGTAGGATTCTGCAGAGAAACAGAACCATTGATATTTATAGTTTTAGTTATACACATGTGTATGTTCTATCTATATATACCATCTATCTATACAAGGAGATTTATTGTAGGGAATTGGTTCACAAAACCATGGTGGCCCCAACATCTGCAGTCAGTGAGCTGGAGACCCAGGAGAGGTCATGGTACAGTTCCAGTGAGACTAACTCTGAAGGCAAGGAAGACTGATGTCCCAGCTCGAGGACACTCGTGCAGAGGGGGAATGGACCCCCCTTCAACCTTTTAGTTTTATTCAGGCCTTCAGTGAATTGAATACCCCACTCACATTATGGAGCACAATCTGTTCTTCAGATGTCAACCTCAGCCAAAAACACCCGCACAGAAACACCCAGAATCATATTTAACCCATATTTGGGCACCAGTCAAGTTGACACATAAAACTAACCATCATACCACTCCGAAGGAAGACTATTCTCTTCTGTATCATAAAGATTGATTTTTCTCTGTCTGTTAAATCTTGAAAAATAAAGACAACCACCACCACCACCTCTCTCTTCTGCCTCTGTCAGAAAGGTTGTAATGTATTTGGACTCTCATTCTCCATGAAGACCAAAGGAAATGAGGGCATCTCCCCCAGCTGGTGTTGTAGTATCCCGTGCAATCCTTTTTGGCACAGAAACACAGTTAGGCCAAAGTTAGAGTACAAAAAAATGTCCGCAAACAAAAATGAGCTCTCTCTCTCCCATTACACACACACCTCTTGACGTACTTGCTGGTTACAGCTGCAGATGGGACATGAAAGCTTGTCACTCTGAGGAACACGGAAACATCCACTCAACTTCCTTCCTAAGCCACATGTGTGCACCTGCTTATGGAGTGTGACAGAAGGAGCAGTGGTGTTTCCCAGCTGGCCTGTCCACTCAGCCCCAGGCCTGTCCATGCTGAGGGAGCCAGAGAGCATCCAGTTCAGGTTGCCTCCCCTTCCTGGCGCCATTGGCAACTGTCCCACAAACTCCTCCTATGACCCACCAAGATGGACCCCTTAAGATGCTTCATGGAAAGTGAAATGGACTGAGGGACCTCTGTGATTCCTCAGGACTCCCAGTCATTTCTGGAAAATCTAGGGCAGCGACGAAAATTGCTTAGACCTGCAGCATCTGTCTTCCAGCCTGGGATTGTACCAGGAGGTTATTTTTATAGCTTTCAATTTTGCCTTGGGGACTAAGGCTTGAAACTAGCTTAAAGGACTCAGATGAAACAAATTTGCAAGTCACAGCTGAAATCTGGGATCAGGTGATTGAACATCTGGAGTACCTAACCACTCTAGAGAAATAAGTGCTTTCTCATCCTTTGAAAAGCCATGTTGTCATTCTAAAAGAGGAATGGGAAACCAACAGAGTTTTGATGATGCTTACAATTCAATTTCCTGCCTTCGTTCTCAAATAGTTCCACTGAACTCTTAGGCTGCTAGCTTTAGAAACCACACTGTAACTGTGAACAGCGGTCACAACACGACCTGCTATTTACACCAGAGCTGCTTCTCAACAGAGTCTTCCAGGTACTTTCCAAGTTGTCTTATGCTCCAATCTGCGCTCAGATCAGTCCAGAAGTCCGCTGCACAACAGGGCAATTGTCAGTGCCTTGGATTCCATGTATCAAAGAGAACCACCCTCTGCAAGTTCTCCTCGACTTTTTCTCTCCTTATACCCACATTAACCCTCTGCTCCTACTCACTCCCTTCTCTCCCCAACCAACCAAATTCAAAGTAGTGACTAGCATGTGTAGTCTAGGAGTTTTGAAGGACAGTGTCCTCAACATTCATATGCTGACTCCCCTCCCCACAGTGGGGTAGTGCCAGGAGGCAGGGTCTTCAGGAGGCAGTTAGGTCCTGAGGGTGGAGCCTCATGATTGGGAGCAGGGCCCTTATAAAAGAGATTCCAGAGAGCTATCTCACTCTCTGTCCACCATGTGAAGATAAAACGAGAACATGACCGTCTGCAACCCAGAAGAGGGCCCTCACCAGAACTCGACCATGTTGGTATTCTGAACTCAGAATCCCAGCTTCCAGAACTGCAAGAAGTAAATCTGTGTTGTTTATGAGTCACCAGCTTATGCTGCCCAAACTGACAGAGAGGTCGATGTGAGTAAGACAGTGAGGAAGAAGATGCCTTTATGTGTTCCCCACCTGAGATCCTGATAACAAGTAGTCCCTGTGGCAATTATATTATAGTCATTTTCCCACCCAGGGAAGAGCCCTGGACCTGGACACGTGCTTCTCTGGGGTTCTACCAACCTTGATGATGGTCATTCTAGGAGTATTCCATGACTCATTTTGGGATCATCAAGACAGAAACTTCATGTCCTTTGACTCCAAATGCTTCCCCTCCCCACCTGCTGAAAAGTGAGTACTGTTTTTCAAAACTTGCATATTATTTTTCTATCAAGAAAGTCAGTGTAAAAAGATATTTTGGCTATAATTATACCCTGATTTTAACTGGAAATCTGTGGAGATATGTTTGTTGTTACAGTGATTGGGACATCTTACGGGCATTTAGGTGGCGGGAAGTCAGGGATGACCCCAATCCTCAAGGTTCAGGACAGTGTCAGCTCCTGGCATATTCCTAGGTGCTTAATAGATAATTGATTATTGAATGACCAGAAGTACAGACATGGGTCCCTCTTATGAGGTCTCCCTTCTTGGGGAGTAACTGGCTCATCCGAGGACCTTCAGGTGGTTCTGGGTCATGCACAAACACAAGTAGGGTGATTTCCTCACAAAAGAATGGCAATTTGAACATAATCAGTAATTCTTCTTCTCTAAACTATATAATCTTGGAAGCAAGGACCATGTTCCATACAAGGATCATTAGGGCCATTCACAAATATTGCCTCCTTCTGGACATAGAATAGAATTGTACTTTCCCACCCCTTTTGATGTCTGCCATGATCCCATAACTTGACTGGCCCATGAAATATGATTGAAAGTGTTGTGTCTCATTATGGGGGAGGTGAAAGAGTCAGCATATCATTCACTCACCATGTCCATTTCCCACCACTGTGCTACTGGTGGATCCTGGTAATCTGAAGACTGAATGACCAGGATGAGCAGCTCACTGCCTAGCTGTGTCTATGTGAGAAGTTACGTTCCACCTAGATAGACTGGTAATAGAACGTGAGCAAAGAATAGTCTGGTTTTGCTAGGTCACTGAGATTTGGAGCTTACTTATAATCACAGTTTAACTTTGCTTATCTTAACTGCTGTGGTCTAATCTGGAAAAGTACCCTCTTCACCCACAACAGAACAAAAGGAGATATGAGACAAGAAAAAAGACAGATGGAGGCAAAGCTCTTGGTCTTATTCTTGATTTTGTCCAGACAATATTGGGTTGAAGCGATCTTCCCCATGAAGAATGGAGGGGCAGCGGAGCTGGGGAGCTCCTGGCTGAGTCCCACACTTTCCCTGGACATGGGCTCAGTCCAGCTAGGGCAGGTCCTTTGTAGTTTGCTAGGGTTGCCGAAACAAACACCATAGGCTGCATGGTTTAACAAATAATCTCATAATTTTGGAGACTGGAAATTTGAATTCTAGGTGTCAACAGAGGTAGCATCTTTTAAAACCTGTCTACCACTGAGTTGTAGGTGATCATCCTGTGTCTCCACATGGTCTCCCTCTGTGTGGGTCAGTGTCCTAGTCTCTTCCTATAAGGGCACTAGTCTTATTGGATTAGAAGTCACCTTTATTTAACCTTAACTCCCTCTTTTAAGATCCCATGTCCAAACACATCATACCTAAGGTACTAGGAATTTATCACTTCAACATAGAAATTTGAGCGGACACACTAGGAGCTTTCTCAGTGGGCCCCGCCTCCAAACAGCCAAACAGGTGATGAGTGTGCCAATGTGCCCTACTGTCATCTTTGCAAGTGTATCACTCACACATCAGTCTTTCCAAATTCACTCTTCACCCATCCCTCCATCTCTTCAAGGGTGGACTAGATGCAAGGGTGAAGTGAACCAACCATCTCACATCAGCTGGACCCTCCACAGGGAGGAGACATAGGAGGAAGGGAGATGTGTGTCCTTACCACAGTCCCGATCTGATCCTGTGCTCTGGTCCTCTGGTGCAGAGCTTGGGTCATTGGAAGCAGACAGGAAGACATAATGGTCTCTATGGTGACATTTCTTACATTATTTGGTTTGGTTTAATTACACTACGGTTGTTCCACGTTGCTCTTTACTCCACGTGGGTATTTTCTGCCTACTGTACCCGACTCTGCCAGGAGAAAGGATTTCCTGGTACCCCGACTACACCTTGCCCACACCTGGCTCACCGCAACTGCCTACCGGGTGGTAGCAAATGGAGATCTGGGATCACTTTTGGCTGCTGATTTTCTCACACTAAAATGGGCCTGAGAAACAAGACTGAGGAAAATCAAAGCCTGGCTCAGACGCGGAAGGAGAATCCTTTAGGTGCAGGGTTGACAACTACCGGGGGAGAAAGGCTGAGCCACAGTGGCGATCCTAATGGGTCCTAATGGGTAGCTGGGTTGTTCTGCCAAGTCTCACTGCCTTTGGGAAGAAAAATGTACGTGAGGGAGCAAAGCCAACATGCATGCTCTGCCCCAGAAGCCAAAGTGGCCTTTTGAAAGATTAATGGGGCATTTGGCTCTCAGTTTCTTAACAGGAGAGGAGGGGGAAAGATTTCTGAAAAATCGCAGTGGCTCTGGAGGCAATTCCAGAGGAGGACGCCCCCCAGGGCATTTGTTCCCCCGTCCTTGCTGTATTTTTTCCCACCGTCTCTCCCCATCCGGCTTCTCTTGCTTCCTCTTCTCATTCTTCTTTGGCGTCTTGGCCTCCCAGAACGATTTCTGGCTTTCCTTCCCTTTGCACCCTCAGCCGATCTCCTTCCTGTGCTCATCCATCAGGCTGCGTGGGAGGGGCGCTCTGTACGGCAGACGCACAGGCTTTGGAGCGTGGCCAGGACGCTCAGCTCAACTCTGCAAAAATGTACAGTGCGGCTGAAGGACGTGGACTGTGTTCCTCCTCTGCCTTGGAGATGGCAGCTATGTATTTACCGTGGAAACTGTCCTCCCGACTCCAAGTGATTTTGGTGGGGATGTCAGTCATAGGCTGGCACCACTTGCCCCCCTACAGAGGTGGGCGTGTGATCCACACGTACACGTGATTGGTCCATGACGCAGGCCCAATCGGAATCCTTCTAGGGATCACTAGGCTCTACAAGCTAGAAAGACCGTGGCAGCCTGCGTCTTCTCTCCTCTCCAGGAAGGAGAGACTTACAGAAAGCAAAGCGACACAGAACAACACAGTCCAACAGGGGACCCAGAGAGGCTGCCTGGATTCGGGAAAGAAGCCTGATCAACCCCGGCAGCCTATGGTTTTTCATCACATGAACCACTATGGTTTTTGTAACTATAGTTATACGTTGCATGAAGACATTTCTGACATTGACAGAGTGCATGTAGAGTGGTGGCCCCTAAGATGATAACGGAGCAGTAACAGTGCTATCACCTAAGGTCCACCATACCTGTCCTAATGTCCTGGGGCAGCACGTGGCTCACTGTGGCGATGCTGGTGTAAACGACCTACTTCACTGCCAGTGGTATTAAAGTATGCTGCATACAATTATACTCAGTACATAATCTGTCATAGTGAGAATGAGCGACTATGTTATGGGTTCTCGTATTTACCATTCCATACTTTTGATCGTCGTTTTAGAGTGTACCTCTACTGATATTTTGTAGAGGGTTAGCGTAGAACAGAGTCCCGCACCACCCTGACCGAAGCCTCACGCGCTTTGTGCTTGCCCGTTCCTCGATTGCATTAGGAAGCATCCCAGTGCCTGACCTGCACCACCAAGACTCTGGTGTTTGCACAGCGATGACACATCTCTCGGAGTCTTTCCTCATTACTAAGCAACATAGGACTAGAGTTTGAACAGTTTCTGCCATGCATAACCCATGGGGTCCTAATGATCACACAGTGTGTGGTGCCCAGGGACTTCTCACTTCTTGGACCCTTGGTTTTCTTGTCTAAAATTGAACTTCCTGGCCTGTGTGCTCCCAGTCCAGGTGAAGCGCATCCACAACAAAGTATGTCGCTCTCCTGGAACACCCACATGCCTCCCGGACTCATTCCTAGACATGGCCTTTCTCCTGCTAGACCGAGAGCTGAAGGACCCTGTCTTTTTCATCAAAGTACGGTCAGCATTTACCCAGGACATAGAAGGGGCTCAGTCACTATTCATTGACATCCCTTTTTCCTTTTCCCTCTCTTCTTTCCAAGAATCTAATTAAGACTTCTATTTCCTATCTTTCCTGGCTAGGCCAAGTTTCCAGCTAGTTTCTCCTAGCCCTCCTGCAGGTAAGTTTTCTTACCTGCATACTCAGTGTCTGTGAAAGAATTATAGTCAGTCACAATGGTGTGTCCAATTGGTCAAGCAAGTCTATTCCAGCCATGCTGACCAGGGAACAGGCAGCCAGCCAGCTATGCCCATAAGGGACTAGTCGCTACAAGTATTGTAAAGCTTTAATGCCCAGAAATAATTACTGGTGCAAGAATTATGTCCAACCAAATGGAATTTTCTCTTGGTATGCAAGCAACAACTCATGAAATTAGTCCGTATTTCTCCCCCTGACCAAAGACTGGGTAGTGCCATCTTCCTCCCAAGAGACATATTTGATATTCTAGTTATTCTGGAGCATTCCACACAACCTCATGGTGATCCAAAGGTGATCATGTCACCAAGCACACTCCTTTATCCGCCTTCTCCCCAAACTGGCTCCTTGTCCTGACTTTCCAGTTTGGGTGGAAGATATCAACATTCTCCCTGAATTGAGACTTCAGGCCCCAATGAGGTGATTATATTAAGCTTCTTTCACTTTGTTCCCCAGTCATGAGAATCCCTTCTCAAATCTGTCTCATTTTTTATTGCTGTCACCCTAATTCAGGACTATTTACCTTTCACCTCTACTATTTCGGAGGTCCTCTGTCTTCTCACAGGGGTGAGCTTACTTCCCCTGGTAATGTTGCTAGCAATAGGCAGTTTGGTTCCAAAGGCCATGGATTCCCAACCACTATGGAATGAAGCATGTCCTTCCTTACACTCTAAATTCATCATTTATGTGTTGAGGCCCTAAGCCACAATGTGATGGTATTTCATAAGATGATATTTAACGATAGGGCTTTGGAGAAGTAACCAGGCTTGGATGAGGTCATCGAGGTGGCCTCTCATGATGGAATTATTTGCCCTTATAAGAAGCTATCAAAGATCTTAATTAATTATGCTCCTGACCCCCCACCATACATACACAAAGAAGAGGCTATGTATATACACAGAACACAGAAGCCATCTAGAAAGCAAGAGGAGAGCCGCTCCACAGCCCAATCATACTGGTTTTCTGATGGTGGACTTTTAGCCTCCAGAACTGTGAGAAAATAAATCTATGATGTTTGAACCACCCGTTCTGTGGCATTTAGTTATGGCAGCCTGAGCTCAGACACTACCCTAAATGAGCCCCAGTTAGCATACAGATGAGGGATGGAACAGTTATCACAGATGCTAACATTTTTGGTCAAAGCTCTTGGCCTCTGAGGAAGTCCCCTTCCCTGAGGAAAATCCAAGACTTCTCTGTGTTTTTGGTATAAGTCAGTTTTATTACGTATGAGATGATTTAACCTCATATTATCATGCTTTCAAAAATAACTGTTTTACTGTGCCTTTTAAAAGTTCAATTTATAGTTAAGCTTGGGGATCCTCAGTTTTTCCTGTACCATCCCTGGCTAAAGAAAACAAGTAGTTCAAACATTTTCCCTTTGGAAGTTTCCCTGAAAACAAGTATCTGGGTTAGTAAGATAGACAAGCCATCTGCTTATCAGTCAGGGGTTAACCACTTTTTTCCTAAATGCACTTGTATTAGAAAGGTCTAGTAATTATTAAGGCTTCAAATGGTTGGATCTTCTCAATCCTTCAGACTTAGGGTCAGGCCAGCCTGTCTTTAATGTAAAGTCAAATAATTTGTGGCCTCAGTCTTTGAAAACAGCAGAATCTGGTCAGCTGTTGGCAACCTTTGGGAGAAACAGAAAACAATTTAGGGAGGAATTGTGAAAGCCTTTCTATATATTAGGGTTATCAAAGGTCAAAAGACAGGGACAGGGAACCAAACCAGAATGAGAGGAATATCGTAGGTGGCGTTTTCAGTTAGGGTGAGATTAGGTTATGCAGCAGTAACGAACATCCAGATTTCAGTAACTGTCACATGACAACTTATTTTCCTCAAGTACATTGTGAGCCTAAGGCTTTCCAGGGAGACCCCTTGCCATGTGGCAAACTCTTGAAGCTACTATACTATCTCAGAGTTTCAGTATCACAACATAGGCCTAATGGGATCACGAGTTTCAGAAAGAGAGATCCCAAGAGTTTTTTGTTTGTTTGTTTGTTTGTTTTTAGCTTTTAAATTTTTACAGACTGCATTTTGATTCATTGTACACAAATGGGGTACATCATTTCGTTTCTATGGTTGTACACAATGTAGATTCATACCAGTTTGTGTAATCATACATGTACATAGAGCAATGATGTCTGTCTCATACCACCATTTTTCATACCCTCCTCCCTCTCATTTCCTTCTACATAATCTAAAGTTCCCCCATTCTTCTCTCATTCCCCACCCCCCACCTCCATTATATACCATTCTTCACTTATCAGGGAAAACATTCGGCCTTTGGTTTTTTGGGCTTGCCTTATTTCACTTAGCATGATATTCTCCAATTCCATCCATTTATTTACAAATACCATAATATTATTCTTCTTTATGGCTGAGTAGTATTCCATTGTGTATATATACCAGAGTTTCTTTCTGCTGAAGGGCATCTCGGTTGGTTCCACAAGAGTGCTAAAGGAGCTTTCCTTTACCTTTACCTTGGAAGTGGTACACACTGCTTTTGTGTCTAGTCCACTGACCAGAAGTAGTCCCAGGGCTCTGCTAGACAGGCAGCACAGCCGCAAGCTGGTCAGGGGCTTCACCGTGAGGACAGGGCCCAGGCCATTTAATTTTACTTAGTTCCTAGGTATCTGCTAGGATGTATGAGACTTTCATCTTTTACTTCTGTATTTTCTATTCTTCTCTGCGGAAGGAGACAGAAAGGAGAGGTAGGAATTAGTGATTCACTCATCGATTTGGCTTCCATTTTCTTGGCGGACAATTTGAAATTTACATTTGGATCTCATTTTAAAGATAATAAGTCTTCTTATAAGAAGCATCACAGAGCAGACCTGCATTCTAATCCTGTTATTTCATTGACTCATTGGTGACCCTGAGTGTCTGACTTTGCTTCCCTGATTCTCAGCGCACCCTCTGGTACACTGGGAATGGTAAGTCACCTCCCTAGTTGAACTACCATGAGATTCAAACTAGACGTATGAAATGCTCACGAAAGTGCTTGGCTGGTCATTGTAGACATAAGCACTAATCAGTTTGCTGAATGAAAAGTCGTGAGCAAACTAACTGCCTCCTATTTCACCTAATAGATCCTGCTAACACCACGGTGTCAAACAAAGTGGTACAAAGGCTGGAGAGCCGTGTTTGTCAATCAGAATGTCAATCAGATAAATTCATTTCACATGGAAGCGTTTTAAAACAAATACACGCTCATTCTACTCCACTGAGCTATTGAGAAATTCAAATTCTTTTGTCTGTGAAAAGGCTGTGTAAACCGTACATTGCTGCATCTACGTAAAATGCTGGTATCAACTGCACTGTGACCAGGGATGGCTTCCTGTGCAGTCCCATCCGGCCCTGTACCAGGAAGGACCCCACACATTGGCTTAGTGAAATTCTGTCTCCATCTGGAAATTCCTGATGATTTTTTAACAGGGAGCCCCAAAATTTCATTTTGCAGTGACTCCTATGAATGAGGTAGCTAATGCTGGCTGTGACTTGAAATATTAGTTCCTTTTATGGAAGAGGTGGAGTTTTAGGTACTTTTTCTCGTCCCTTTTAGCCTGCAAGTTATGATTCTAAAAAAATATATATTTTTTAATGCCATGACATTTTTATTTATTTTTTAATTTTTAAAGACTCTTCTACTGTTCTCTTTCCAATCAAACATTTTTAAAGTATCTGTTATTTCTCACAAGCTCTCAATCTTGCAGTTTCCACTCTTAGGAAGTCCTGAGAAAAGATTTGCTTTCCCCACAAGATTAGGTCTACTTAGCTGAAACCCTCGGAGACAATTTCAACTTTGTGTTTTTATGAGGTCTCATTCAAAGTCTGCCCTGCTGCACACTTAATGGTCTGCATTCTAGACTGCAGACTTGTGTTAGCATTGGGGCATTTGTTTTATGTTCTTTTTTTTTTCTTCAAATATATTTTAAATGTATTTTAAAATATCTACATTGGAAAGAGAACTTTGGAGTTATAGCATTGTTTCTGAACCAGAGAAACTGTAATGTAGCAGAAAATGCAGGAGACTTGGCATGAGTAGATTTATGTCTGAGTTCTTACTCCATTTTTTTTTTTTTTTTTTTACCAGATGTTGAACCTAAGACAGTTGCTCATCTTTCTGGGCTTTAGTTTCCTCATCTGTGAAGTGGGGAGGCAGGGGTAGGGGTAGGTGGTACTGACTTCACAGAGTTGTGGGATGAAGATACAAAAATAACATTCTTTAAATTCCTTTAATGGTACAATATAGTCATAAAAGGGAATAATGCACTAATGTTTTCCTTCCAGACAATTTCAACCCCAAATGAATTCATGAACTATGATAACTTCAAGAACTCAAATATGCTGGCACCCGGGACTGTCTTTCATGATAGTTAGCTCCAGAGACTCCAGGAAGTGGAATTCCTCAGGGAAGTAATAGCAAAAGATCAGGATGGGCCATTTCAGTCAAGGACACGTAACCTTTGGACCAAGGATGGAATGCATAAGAGAGAGAAGTAGAAAAGTCTACGTTCTGCATGATAGAGTAAGATTATAAACTTCCCCAAGGGACCTGAAAAGGCAGAGTAGAGGAAGTAGAGTAGAAGGAAGCTGAGGGAGACTGGCTGAGGCGTGGGGCTGGGAAAGAACAAGAGAGTGGCAGGAAGAAACAGGGAGGCTGAACCCTAAGCCAGAAGCTCTCAGTGGTGGTCACGGCTGTTGCTTCCAGTTGTGCCTGTTGTGCACTGCACAACTCCAGGAAGAACTATCAGCCTCCTGGTTCGTAGAGATATTAAAACACTTTATCAGCAGATAATAAGAAAGATCTCAAGGAAGATGTGCTTTTTTTCCTAATTCACTTAGTCATCATTTGGATAAGCAGGACTACATTGGCCAACGGAATTTTAAGAACAGCTGTTCACTGTTAGGCCACTTTGAGCAAGATAACTGGCCAGCCCATTGCTCTTCAATTGCCCCCAAATCTTCACTTGGATTATACTGCATTTAATTTCCTTATGTGGGTGGGGTTTGGGGACACTCAGGGAAAAGGTTAGCTTGATAGACACAGAACAGCAAGAAAGCAGTGGCTGAGGGAGAAAGGGAGGGAAAGGGGAGGAACTGGGGAAAGAGGGCGACCAGATGACGTCACGCGCATGCGTGATGCGCGAAAACGAGTCCACTATCTTTACAATCTTGATGGCACCAAGAAAACGTTTAGAAGACGATAGCCTCATGAAGAGACACCAGCAAGAGATCAAACATGTGGTAGCATCTTCAAGTCACCAGGAAAATGGGAAGTCCCTAGACAATCCCCGTGCATTTGGGGAGCTGGAGAACGCACAGGGGGTGCGGCTCTGGGGGCGTGGTGCTCAGTTTGCATTTTAACATCGTAGGACAGGGCTTCTCCTGCAGGCTGGAGGGCTTGTGGTCCCTAAGACCGACATCTCTGCTCTAGAGATTGCCCAGGTCAGATGCATCTCAAGGAGATCCCCTCCTGCCCCACAGATATATGAGCCTTTCTGTTGGTCCTTCAGTCCTAACAGGCACACCAGAGAGGGCTTCCGATTCTCGAGCTCCACCCTCTGGGTATAGTCTGATGGGTTGATACACAGACGATGTTACCAAGAAACCTGGACCCAACTTTGTTCTATTCAAACTTGTTATTTAACTTTAGGAACAATTCTGCATCTCCCCTGGGCCTCAGGGAAAACCACCCCTCTAGTCTCTTCCATCAGCTGTGATCAAAACAACAATAAGAAGAGCTTCCCTGCATGCAAATATCCTTGGAAAACATAAAAAGAGCCCAGGAAATGGAGAAAGTTATTTATGCAAAGATATTTTCTTGTTGCTGGGTTGTGCAAGACCACATTCAGAACTGCAAGGGACACTGGGACAGGACACTGAAGGGAAGATGAAGACTCTGATGGTCTAAGTGGTTGCAGTTACTGGAAAGGGGAGTTCACTGGGGCCCAGGAAGTATCCTCATGTTCTTCAGCAAAGGTTCCCATTTCACTTGGAAGTACAGCTCTCCCAACCCCTCACCACCCCCAGGATTTGTAATGTAGATTGGAAACCACACGTAGTCATGTCAAACTTTTTTTTTTTTTTTTAGATTGTCAAACTTTTGTAGCTAATTATCAGATGGTGTCAGTGTAACCAAACCTACCTCTCCGTGCTGGATTTGATTAAAATGCCTCTGCTATCAGCCAGGGCTTGTGGTAAGTTTGATGGAGTTTTTTCTTCTCCGAGGAAAGCCCCTGCATGCTTCGTGAATCGTCACTTGTAACTGGAATGGCAGAGACTTACTGTAAGAAGCGCTATCACTTCCACTTTTAAGAAACAATCCACTATTCCCTGACTGTTCAAGTCGGAAGTCTTTGGGAAGCTACAAAGGAAAAGAAAATGTACCATGTAACAAAGACTGTAAGGCACAAGCATAATGACTGGTGATCCAGAAGGATCCTCCAAGCTCATGTCTTGTAGCTCAGCAATCTGCATGGAGTGCTCAGGAAAATCCAGCTTCCTTGCTGAGAAGGGTGTTCTAACCCTTGCTCCAGAAACCGGAAAAACACAAAACACTCAGCTGAAAGGTCCCAAGTCTTCCTTGCACGGGTGGGGTCAGCTAAAAGCCTGTTAATGTCCCTCAGTGTCTGTTTGCCCTTTGCACAGAAAGTGCTGGAGGACCTGGTGGGTGGGGTAGGATGGGAGCCCAGGATCATCTTCCTTCTGCAGATCATATGCCAGGCACAGGTGGGAGAGGAGAGAAAGAGAGGGAAGGAGCAAAGAGCTGGTGTCCTAGCATCTTCTTAGGACCTCAGAGCCCTGTCAACATAGAGAGCTCTAGATGAAGTGATCAGACTCTCAGAGCAGAACATATGCCCCCAAGTCACTCTGACCTGAGCCCATAAGTCTCCTCCTGTCCCTGGCCGCAGAGAAGTGGGTTTCCCTGCTGCCCGGGCTCACCTGTCCTCTTGCTCTTAGGAGGCAGTTCCCACCGTGGGTCCCCGTCTTGCATGTCTTCCAGCATCTGTGTCACTCCAGCTTCCTGCCCGACTCTTCTCTTCCCAGCACAGCTGCACCTCAGGAACGTGCCGCGGACACTCTCTTACCTCCTTGCCTGCTCTTTGCTGTGTCGCCCACTGAGATCCAGCTCTCTTCCCCCAGGGCTCTCCTTGCACCAAGAATCCCCACGTAGCTCCGCCAGCCACATCCTAAAACTCTCTTCTTAATCAAGGTTGAAATTTACCTGTGTGCTGCCGGTAATTACTCTCCGGCTCTTCTGTCAGTCTTTCTTCCTCCTCGTTGCTCCACGTGCTCCTCCTTCCCCTGACACTTAGCTGTTCTCCTTTCTGTGTGCGCGGTTGCTTCTTTAATGGCCCTTTCGTGGTAGGGTCCTCACAGGATTCCGCTCTCTCTTTTCTATGACGCAATGATGCAAGCTTCTTCCTCTCCAAGAGGGTGTTAGGGGCGCTGCTGGTGGGGATGTGACATTGTGTGGCCACTGGGGAAGAAGTCTAGCAATTCCTCCAGAAGTTGCACGTAGTTTCCACTTGTTGTAGCATTTCTATTCCTAGATATTTACCCTTTAAAAACACACCATATGCATACAATCATCCTTAGTAAGATGATTTGTAATAACCAAATGGGAGCAAACACACGACTGTCCATCAGCTAATGAGTGAATGCAAAATGTAAGCTATCCATACGATGAAATGTGATTCAATCACAAAAAAGAAACAAAATACCAAAACTCACTGCAGTCTGAATGAGCCTTGGGCGCAGGCCATAGCAGTTACCCAAGACTGCATCCTGTGTGATTTCATTTACATGTAATGTCTCGAATTGGAAAATCTATAGAGACATAAAGAAGATTAGTGGTTGTGTAGGATTTAGGGAGATGGGGAAATTAGGGATTAGCTCAAGGGAAAGGGATATTTCTTTCTGGGGTGATGAAAGTAATTTAAAAGCCTGATAATGGCTGCAGAATCCGTGAATGTACTAAAATCATTTAATTATACATTTTAAATGTATAATTTTAAATAATTAATTACTTTTAAATTTTAAATATAATTTTAAATTATACATTTAAAGTGTATGATTAAATGATTTTAGTATATTCACGGATTCTACAGCCATCCTTACAGATGATGGGTTGTGGATTGTACAGCAATAAAGTGGTTTCCAGAGTAGGAAAATGATATACCTGCCTCATCAGAGGTCTGGAAAAGATTGACATAAAATGATACCTGTAAGAGATTGATATGTTCCACTTTCTTAGGTTCAAAGTTCCTTTCATTGCAGAACAAAAACCTCCAAAAACAGAAAAGCAGAGTGGGATTCTGAGGATTCACAGAATTAAAGGGCTGGAACTGAATTACATGTATTCTTTGACATGTATCCAGCAAAACTTTGCAATAAAAATACTTGAGACTAATATTAATGGGTTGAGTGAGCTTGGTGCCTATTAAGTATTTGTAGAGTTGACAGCTAGTTTATACACACAGGGAATTAGTCAATAGAAGCTGCCTCTTTTGTATCTGGATGTTTGTGTTGCTTTGTTTGGGGAAGTACCAAGAAAGTAAGGTTTGGGATTAGAATTCGTAGATCTTATAACTCGCTGCAGGTCACTGAGTGACTTTCGGGCCCTTTGGGCATGCCGATACTTGGAGAATGTGGTGGGATCTCATGATGTGGAAGTGGATTTCCTTTAGGGATTGTTAATTGAGGAGTCATGGGTGTGACTGTTCTCTTAAACTTGCATTTAAATTCTAAAGGCTAATTCATTATTAATACTGAACAACATTAAGATTTACATAGCAAAAGTTCTGAAGGAATAAGTTATCCAAGTCCATGATCACTGCTCTTTCTCTTTCCCCTTTTATAACTTTTATCAGTTATTACTGATCTTATTTGTCTGTAAAGGCATTATGTTCTGTAAACTATTATGACATGAGTTTTGAATGGGAATCATATTTGTCTTGTTCAGTCTTATGCCCAACTAGTACTTGGATCATGGAAGGTGCTCTGTATATTTTTGAATGAATGAATAGTGTATATACACAAATGATCATATATATGGACTTAAACACATGCACATCTATACATTCATCCACAGTCTGAGACTCAGGTTAAATCTGTAAGAGTTAATTGTGTCTGTCAACTTGACTGATAGCTAAGTGTTATAGCTAAGTGTTATATCTAGATGTGTCTGTGTTTATGGACATTACCATTGCTTTGTTAGTATTCATTAGAAATTGTACTTTGAATTTTGATGGTTTCCTGGACTGGTAATCTCTGATAAAATACACTCTCATGAGGTTGGGCATAGGCAGGGGGTCATAATTTCCAATCAACCATAAGATCAGGAGGATAAACAGCTGATATTCTAGAGTGAGCTATGCTACTAAGCTGTGATGGTTAGGTTAAATGTATTAAATGCATTTTCATCTTCTATTTTCAACTTACAGTGGGTTTATCAGGACACAATTCCATTGTAAGTCAAGAAGCATCTGTCTGTATTGTTGTTTCTGTTTCTCTGGAGAATCCTAATGCAAAACCCTTGAGGCTTGAATTCCTGAACTTGCTCTTTTCATGGTGTTCTTTCCCTTCAAAGCACTTGAATCCATGTTGACGCATAGGAAATGGGAACAATGTCAAAGGGGACTGTGGTCATGTAGGAACCACCAGTTGAACAGCTGTAGTTTGGATCTGAGATGCCTCCTAAAGGTCCATGTGTTATATACTTGATTCCATACCATAGCACTGTTGGGAGGTGGTGGAACCTTTGGGAGGTGGGGCTTTGTGGAAGGGAGCTAGGTTATGGGGTGTGCACCTTAGAGGGGATATTGGGACCCTGACCCTCCTCTTCCTCATTTTTGCTTCCTGGATGCCATGAGGTGGACAGTTCTTGACCATTATGTAGTCCCACCATGATGTACTTTGTCACCACAGGCCCAGAGTATCAGGGTCAAGGGACTATGGACTAACAACTGTGAAATCATTCACCCAAAAGCCCTTTTCCTTCTGAAGTTGGTTATCTTGGATATTTTGTTGCAGCAGCAGAAAGTTAACACCCCCTCTGACTTTCTTTTCTCCTGTAAAAATAGTTGAACCCCACTTTACTAATTGGATCCAGGTTTTTCCCCAGGGATCACATGAGCTTTGTCTGTAATCTCGACACAGAGATGCACTTAAAAGACATTAACATCTCCAATTTACAAATGAGCCTCAGAATCTTTTTCGGCAGTTGGGTTTGTTCTTTTGTAAAAGAGTTTTCATTTTTTTCTGTTGATAATACCATTTTTACAAATACATCAGAAGTTTTAATATACTATGAGTATGGGTTTTAAAAGAAACATAGAATGACTTTAGCTAAGTTATTTTTGATGATGGTGAGTTTGCATCAATAATAAATAACTCAGAAGTGAAATAGAGCATTTGGGAATCTACTTTAGAGTGGTTGTTAAAAGTCCCCAGAATGACAAAATTGACATGAGAAAGACTGGTTGGTCAATGAAAGTTAAAGTAAATCAGTATAATCAGTGCTTGCTTTGGATTTTATTGTGTTTTCTCACTAGCTAGTTGGATAACCTTGAGAAAATGATTTGCCGACTCCTATTGAACTTTGATTTCCTCATCTGTCAAATAAGAATAATGATGTCTTGCTGATGGTAGTGGACATGGGAATGCTTTGCCCTGAGCCACTTCCAGTTGAAAGACTTGTTGTCCCATTGCCTTGGACTACTTTTGGCAGAGTCTTCAGCTACAAATTTCCCCCACTGCAGAGAGCAACTTCAATCCAGGTCATGCTCCGTCCCAGGATGGCCCACGTCCAAGGACTGCTCTGCACAGGAGTACAAGGAATTGGCCATCTTGGTCCAACTGGAGACAAGTTGGGAGGATGAGTCTTGCTGGAGAGCAAGACCTATGGGTCAGACAAGGCTGTCACTGAGCCAGCACCACAGCTTGCCTTTTCCTTGGGTGTTGATGCCAAGACCACTGTGAAACAAACACTTTACATGCTCAGAGTATGCTTCCCAAGGAATCCAATCTGTGGTACATATCTAACAAGATGGAGTGAATTTCGATATTATTTATAATTGAAATTGGAAAGTACTAATTCAGTGACTGACACACCACAGGCTCTTTAAATACTGGTGTTGACCAGAGAGATATTTTTGGCTTCTGTTGTTCATAACAAACCACCTAAGAACTCAGCATCTTAAAGAAATAATTTATGCCCACCATTGTATGGACTGACCAGGTGGTCCTCCTGCTCCAGGTGGTAATGGCCAGAGAACTGGGAAGACCAGAGGGTAGAAATATTCTCCTTCACATGGCTAGCAGTGAGTGGCAGTCATGGACGGAGTGTTCACCTGGGACTATCATCAGGGACTTCAGCTCTCCATATACGCCTCTCCACAGGGCTGCTTGGGATTTCTGGGTCCTAAGGAAGATCATTCCAAGTTGAAAAGCCCAATGTACATGCACTCGTCAAGGGTCCGCTCACACCATGCTTTCCAATATCCCAGTAACCAAAGCAAGTTGCACGGCCAAGCCTGGAGTTTATGTTGGAAAGACTGACACAGGGCTTAACGGTGGAGAGTAACAGTTTATTGAAGACCACCAAGCTGACAGGCTCATGAAGGGAAAACAAAGTATTGTGCAAGTTTTTAGGGAAGCAATGTAAAATTTTCTTTCCTTCTTACAAGGAAGGTTTTCTTTGGTACTTTCTCTGTAGAACATTAATAAACCATAGAAGGTAACGTTCATCAAACAACAGAGTCAATGTTCAAGCATTTGCTAGGTACTGGAAATATTTCACAGATATAAAACTACACCTGGCTTAAAGGAGAACGTAGTCCTGTCAGGGAGATGGGTATGCAAATGTACAATCACAGAACAGTGTGAAGATACAGTAAAGAGTTTATCTCCAGAGTAAAATGGGAGCCCAGGGAAGGGAGCACTAAGTCTACCAGAGGGAGAAGGAAGCATTTCCAATTGAACAAGAGCAAGGCAAAGATAGTCTTTCCAGGGTAAGATAACATACATCATCACAGCCATCTTTGCTAGAATTACAGGTCAATTCACCGTGGTTGAAAGGGTTGTGTGCATGTGGCTGTGTGTACACGCACATGCATGCATGCATGTTACCAAGAAGAGATGAATACAAGAAGCAATGGGACAGGTATGTGAAGCCCAGATCAAGAAGGATCTGGATTCCATAGAACATTTCAGACCCTCAGTGCTACCTGCAGGGGATGGGGACGCAGGGCTGCCTTCACAGAGGAGTGGGAGGTTGGACTGCAGATTGGTGGACTCTGCATCCTATATGGTTGGCATTGCCTCATTTCCTTCTTGCAGCGTGACTCAGTGCATCCCCACATCCCCCCCAAAGAACAATCCATCCCACAAAATGCTAGGGAGAATGTGGGATTTCTCTACATTTGTACCGTGCAGTCATTTCTACATTGTTCCAGAAACTGGGCTTCACGGGAGGGGTCCAGGGGGAAGTCACATTTCAGGGTGCACTGAATCTCACTCCCCAACTCCCCCAGCCTTTAGTGCCTCCTGTGGCTGTCCATTGAGTCCTCATCTTTCCCTGGGCCCTTTCCCTACAAAGCCTTTGATTTTCTCTGACTAGGTCTTTATTCAGAAATCACACCTCCCTTCTCCCCATTCTGCCATCCCCCCATCTCACAGAGAGCAATGAAGCCTGACTCTAGCATGTCTGTTCCCATCATGTCTCTCAGCAAAGAAAGACTTGCCAATATTGATATCTTCACACCCCTTGGGAGACATCAGAAAATGTTAATTTTATAAATAAAATATCAATATATATTTATAATGTTTCTTTCAAATATCACTTTGGAAACAATATGAAGAATAATTGGGTTGGAGGCAGAGTGAGGCTACACAGATCAGTAAGGAAGGGGTGCATTGGCATGGGTGAAATAGGTGGAGGACCTGAGGTAGCCACTCAGATACAAGTGGAAGGGGCAGGCAGTATAGTAATCAGGAGGGACTCAGTGGACTTGGCCAATAATCCAGCCCATAATGTCACTAAAGCATAGAAGGGTTGCCCCCCCAAGTTGATATGATTTGTCATGATTTGGGGTTATTTGTGGAGTCAATCTAAGGAAAAGAAGTCACAGCATGGTAGGAGATTGAGCCATATGTTATGCATGGTGATCCTCTGCACTCCCTACTGCCCTACCGGAAGTATCAGGTATGATAACAATGAGGCAGACTTCTGAAAGGACCAGGTCTCACAAATCCAAATAGGTGGTGACTCCAGTCTGTGTCCATTTTCTGTTGCTGCAACACAGTACCACAGACTGGATAATTTATAAAGAATAGAGGTTTATTCTTCTCATGGTTCTAGGCTGGAAAGTTCAAGAGTGTAGTGCTGGAAGCTAGTGAGGACCTTCTTTCAGCTTCCTAGCATGGTCCTGGGCATTGCATGGCAAGACAGATCAAGGCTGCTTATAGGATGTCTCTACTTCTTACAAAGTTGCTCATGTCATCAGAGGACTCCAATCTTGAGACTTCATTGAATCCTAATTACCCCCAATGGCACCACTTCCAAATGCCAGAATGCCTTTGGGGACTGAGTTTCAACATGGGTTTTGGAGGGGACAAACGCCCAGATCATAGCAGCCCTGTCACTATGGGCAACTGTCCTTTATTGCAAATATGCTGCTTTGGTTGAAATCTTTTCTGAATTTTGGCATTTGCATTTGGAGCCAGGATATGAGACACCCAGTAGTCTGGTCTCATTACTTGATGGTGACTTTCTGTTTTCCCTCTGGAAAGCTTTAACCAAATTGCTTTCCAGACCATGAGACCAAGTCTTCAACTAAGGCCAATAAATTAAGACGTGAGGACGGAAGAGCTTCAACTGAGGCTCAGGGTTGGAAAAAGGACCACAGCCGACAGCCACAGACTTGTCATGGATGGAGTCTGTCCTTCCTGGCCCTTTATTTCCAACTTCCTGAATGCCACACATCATCAGAATGTGATCCAGGCAAACTCACCGGATGTGACACTTCATTCCTGGGAGGTGAGAAGCAAAAGTCTCGCAAAGAGATACTTGTCCTTTCTGCAAAGACTTGGGAACCTGGAAACAAGCTGTATTCAAACTGCACTGCTGCTGGTTCACAGCAGAAGGAGGCTGCAAATGAATAGTTCTTTAGTAGCTTCATTGTTCAGCGGCAAGATCCTCTCGAACCAGGGAAAGGTGGGCATTTTGAAGCAGTCCAGACTGGGAAGGGATCCAGGTAGGTTCAGTGAGGGCTGAACAGATTTCCCTAGTTGTTAAAACAGGCAAAGAAAAGGTATCAGGAACTGTGAGCAATACATGACTAAATGCATTAAGTATTTGTGATGAGATTAGCACAAAGACAGATAAATAAAATCTGCTCATAAATAATAAATAACTGGGAAACATGGGAATTTTTCTTTAATTTTGTATGGTTGCATTTTTTTAGTGGAGGAGAAGATAAACTGCCAAGTGCTGACCACAAATTTTCCTGCTTCCCCACAGACTATGAAATGCAGGTTATTGCCTTTCTACTTTTTTCCACTTATCCTCATTTATTTATTTTTTAATTTTTTTTAATTTTTACAGATTGCATGGTTATTGTCTCATAGGTGTATGTATGTGTGTGTGTGTGTGTGTGTGTGTGTAGAAAGAGAGCACTTGCATATCCCAGATGTTGTAATAAGCACTTTACAAATACTAATTCTTAATTCTGATCTCAATCTTATAAAAAGGCATTCTTTTTTTACCTCCATTTTACAGATTAAAAACTGGGGCCTAAAGCTGGCGAGTAGCTCACCCTGTAGAGGGCTTGTTGGGTGTGTGCACGGCCCAGGTTCGAATCCCCAGCACCTCGGAAGAAAGCAAAAAGTGAAAAACTGGGGCCTAGAGAGGTTAAGCTGTCAACTAAGACGCGATAGAGACCGTGCCCTTAAGCACCACGGCTCTCTCCTTTCTGGAGTTCAGCTGAGGCAGCCTTTCCATCCCTGGTCCTGCAGCTCACAGCTGGCTGCCTTCTTCGCCCAGGATTCTCCAAGTGGACCAAGGATAAGTTGAGCCTCGGGGTTTCCTGAAGAGAATGGTTGAAACAGAACAAAATGCATGGTGTATTAGAGCTAAAGACAGCTTGGTGATCATTAACCCAGATGTGGGCCAAAATTTTTCTAAACCTTACTTTTACAACAATTTTAGATTAACAGAAAAGTTGTAAATAGAGTACTGAGAGTTCTCATATACCCCACACCTAGTCCCCACCCCCAATTTTTTAACACTTAACCGCTAGTATGGCAATTAGTTTGAATCAATGAACCAATGTTCATAAATTGTTATTAACTAGAGTTCATGCTTTACTGAGATATCCTCAAATCTTATCTCCTTACCTCATATAATTTTTCTGTTCCAGGTTCCCATCCAGGGTACTGCATTCATTTAACACTCACATCTGCCTGGGTTCCTCTTGGCTATCTCAGACTTTCTTGTTTTTGATGACCTTGACAGATTTGAAGAATACTGCTCAGGTATTTTGTAGAATGTCCCTCGATATGGTTATAGATGATTTTTTTCCCCTCAAATTGTATTGTAGCCATGTGTTCTTGGGAGGAGGATTAGCAAGGCCAAATGCCATTTTCCTCACATAATATCAGGGACACACCCCATCGGCATGTCTTATCACTGCAGATGTTGACTTTCATCACCCAAAAGAAATTCCAAAATCTGGGTTCTAGCTGAAGCTGGATAGGGTGCTTAGTTTGAGTCTTCAGTCTATATATTACTTTTGTGCTTCTTAGTATGCCTTGTAATCTGTTGTAGAAAGTTGGATGTGTTGTGTTAAGCAATAGGAACCAAGGAAACTAGGCCCCTGGCTGGAGGGTGTATATTAATCTGGCCACAGGTTGGCTATATTTAATGTCCATTACAGCTGTAGATGCTTTGGGCTTCCAGTTCCTCTAGTGTCCTCTGTTGTCTTTGGATTTCCAGAACACTCCAGATTTTATGGTAGTGGTTCCCTCTAAAGTCTCAGCTCTCAGATGGGTCTAAGGAAAGTCTTCAATTTTGTTTGTCCAGCTTTTTTATTACTGTAAGGACAGGAGTGACAATTTCTAAGCCCTTTACATGGTGAGGCTGAAACCAGAAGTCTCTCCAAATACTTTTAAGAGCAAAAATATTTTTTTCTGTGAAATCTCTGTAGCAGGGATGAGTCTCATCACAGCTCAGCCCAATCCAAGAACTAGTGCTGGAGTCTTTCCCATCTACAATTCCCCACTGGGTGTCAAGGGCTGTGATATGTTTCAGGGGATTTTCAAGAATCCTGGATCATTAAAAAGTGGTATGTCCCGATAGGGTACGTGGCTTCTTCCACGTGATGGCAGTACTGTTACTCATGAAATGGAGCTGGATGGCTTGCAGGCTTTGGCCTGGCTCACACAAAGCTCTCTAGTGCTCTGGTCCCTAGAGGCTGACTCTGGTCCTCTGTAGGTAGCTCTCCATGTGCCTCTCTTACCAGCAACTTTTGGTCCTCTTGTATAGAACTCCAAAGTCATCCCTGAGGACCATGCCTGCCCTCTTCTTCCAGCCCCCTCCAGCCAGCAGACCCTCACCTAATCCCCCGGATGTGGAGCACATGGTCCGGGACTCCTCTCTCCTCTACAGCCCAGGTTCTCATCCCAATATCCTTACGACCAAAGATCTTTTACCTTTTGATAAAACTCGGCTTCATAGAGCAAAGGCTTTGACTTTCTAAGCCTGGTATTTGTGATGTGGGTTTTGACCTCCTAAAGTTAAACTAAACATAGGGTTTATTTTACTTTTAATTTCTGCTAAACATTTTCAGTACTCCATGAAGTAACTGGATGCTTTTTGATTATTGGTGAACAAGTCATGGATTTCTACAAAAAAAATGTTGAAACAAGCAAACAAACAAACAAAAAAATCCCAAATAATGACCTTATAATTCCTTTTCTCTACATTCCATGGATGGTGCGTGTGTGTGTGTGTGTGTGTGTGTGCGCACGAGTGTACAAGCTCTGGCTGGAGGGCACCAAGAGGTCCAGAGCCCTGGGCTCTTAGCTTTCTCCACAGCCCATGCAATCCACTGGAACCACTCTTACAAAGGTGACCAATGGTCTACACATCACCAAATCCGCTGGCGGCTTCTAAGTCCTCCTCTTTCTTGACTCATCAACAGCACAGGCCCAAGATCATCCCTTCCTCTTCTTGAAAATGTTTTCTTATTTTCAAGAATCCACTTTCTCAGTCCTAGCTCTCTCACAGGCTGCTCCTTGCCTCCTGCCCTGCGTTCTTCCCTTCTCTTCCACTATTAAAAGCTGCTGTGCCCCGAGGCTCTGTCCTCTGCTCAGAAGCTCACAGTGTCATGACTGTAAACACTGTCTCAATGCTCATGACTCACTCATTGTATGTCCAGCCCAGACCACCTCTCTTGACTCGAGACTCATAAACCAGAAGCCTTATACCACATTTCCACCAGCTATTGAACTTAGCATGTCCAAAACAAAACCCCTCCCAAACCCGCTCCTTCTCCCAGAATTCCACATCTTTGCAATAGCAATTAATTTTTCTGGCTTCCCAGACCATAGTCTTGCCTCCTTTTTCTTACACCCCACATTTAATCTATAAAAAAAGCCCAACAGCATTGCCCCCATTGGATTATCCCTCATAGTACTAACCCTGGTTCAGGTGGCCACCAGCTCTGATCAGGATTTTGCAAAAGTTTCTTAATGGATCTCCCTAATTCCTCCATGTTAGTTAGGGTTCTCCAGAAAAAGAGAACAAATGGACTGTGTGTGTGTGTGTGTGCGCATGCACACACATATATATGGAGTTGTCAGGGGATTGGCTCACAGGGCTGGAGAGGCTAAGAGGTTCCATGATGGCCATCCTCAAGCTGCAGAAGCTCGTAACATGGCTCCATCTAGGAAACTGGAATCTCAGCCCCAGGGAGGAGCACGGTGCAGATGCTCTTCCAAGCCTAAGGCCCGTGAGCCTGCAGAGGGCTGCCGGGCCAGACTCAGGGTCCCAGTGCTGAAGAACCTGGAGTCTACGAGCAGCTGCAGGAGAAAAAGTGCCACACTCTAGAAGGGACAGCCAGGAAGAGGGAGTCCCTGTTCTGCTTTCCTAGTCCATCCAGGCCCCCAGACAACTGGGCAGTGCTGCCCACACTGGGGGCTGGCCTTCCCCACTCAGTTTGCTGACCCACGTGCCAGTCTCAGGAGTAACACTTTCCAGTTCACTAGGCACCTCTCAATGCAATCCAGTTCTTATCCCAAATTAGCCATCACGTACCCCTTGCCAACCTACATCCTATTCATGACGCTTTCAAACGGAAGTCAGATCTTTCCATTCGTTTTCTACAAACCTTGCAACAGTCCTGCCAGGATTTACAAGCCCTGCATGATCATATCCTTGTCAACTCCCTGGCTTTGTTTCCTGTCAGTCTACAGCTGACTCCGCTCAGCCCTGCACACCTTCTTCCTTGTTACTGACCTACGCCAAGCTCATTCCCAAGCTGGGGTCTTTGGCTGCTCCTTCTGCCTGCAGAGCCTCTACCCCACATAACCACTCGGTTCTCTCCCTCTCTCTCTTCAGGTCCCTCTTTTCTTATTATCCCTGTGTGAGTCCATCCCTGTCCACCCGATTCAATAGAGCACCCCTGTCTCCCTCCCCGTGTCCTTACCCTGCTTATTTTTCTCCTTGGCCCTTACCATTACCTGACGCATACGTGTATTTGTTTATTGGTCTCCTTTATGAGAAGGTAAACTCGGCGAGAGTAGCGCTTTGTTTTAATTCACTGCTCTATCCCTGGTGCTGAGAGCAGGGCCAGGCCCGTAGCAGTGGCTTAATAATCAGTGAATGAATAAGTCCTGTGAAGGTCACATAAGACACTTGCAGAAAATTCCTAATCACCAAATTCTATTCTTCCATTTTATACATCAGAACCTGAGGCCCAAAGAGAGAACGTGGTCAAGGTCATCTGGTGGTCAGTAGCAGGACAACGTTCAGATTTGGGGGCCTCCCATTTCCTAATCCTGTCCTCTCTCCATCAGTGTCCCAAGGACAGTGGAAAGAATCAACATCAGCCTCTGCCTCAGAGTTCCATTGCAAAAAGGGGTGTTTCTAAAGGTTTTCCCATTAAGCTGCAGGCAGAGAGGCCAGCCAGGGGACTGGGCTGTGCATCTCCAATGGGCCAGCAGGGCAGGGGGATAAAGACCTTCCCCTTGTGTCTAGGGAAGTCAAAAGGAAGCACCAAGTCTGGGACACTTTGTGAAAAAAGCTTGTTGAAAATTGACTTTTTTAAAGGAATAAACAGAAAAAAATCTCTCAGTGATTTCAAGAAGGGTGAGCTCAGGTTTAATTTACCCTTTTAACTTCCATGTTAGCCATTGGCACAGTGAGTACATTGCAAATATCTATTGCCAGTCATACTAATGAGGAAAATCTGAAGGATCATGATTCATGATTGTGCTGAATCAGACTCTCTGAGTGCAACGGGCAAGAACGCAAATCAAAGGTCCGATAAATCTGGGTCAAACACCTTTTACCTTCTTACTAGCCAGTGATCTGGACAAAAGAAAAAAAAAAAGATGATTCTCTCTGAACCTCAACTGCCCCATCTCCAAACCTGGGTAGTGGGAGAGGAAGAGAGAGAGAAACACAGGGAGAGACAGAGAACTCAACAGCGTGTGGTGTGTTGGCTTAGCTCAGTGCTTGGCAGGAGCGAAGCCCCAATAAATGCTCAGTTTTATTTGCTATGTTGTTGGCTTCTCTCTTCTCTTGACACCCATGCCTTCCTCCTTCCCACCTCCGAACTTGGGATCGAGTTGGTGCTTTCCATCTGCTCAACTGGAAGATTTCTCCGCAGGACCCAAGTATCATGATGCCTGGGTGCTGGGGAGGAATGAATCCCATCAGCTCTGCTGAACAGGGACACAGGAGTACCTCCAGAGCCCGGCTGTGAATTACAGTCCCAGGGTGAGCCTGCATTAATGTTTCCGAGTGGGGACAACTGCCCCCACTTCCAAGTATACCTACCTCCAACCCTGTTTATTTCTCACCTACGGTGGTGGCACTGATTCCAGAGTTTGAGCCTCGTCTCCGGCGCAGAGGAGGTGGAGGGTTGTGGTGTTTTAGCATTTGTACCCCGTGCCTGTTCACAGGAGCAGCCTACGGAGCCCCGCTCAGACGCCTGTGCTGTTCCTGTCTGAGGCCTGCCAGCTTCCAAGGTGAAATCTCCAAGACTAAAGGAAAGCAGGGGCTGGAAGAATTTTGGAGGGAGTCCAGGACTGGCTAGGCAAGCCAGCCCAAATAATTCCAGCCAGCGAAAATGTGCTCGAACCTGAGCTGCTGTCTAGACGGTGAGGATTGCACACAGGTAGCTGTATGACCTTGCACTTCATTTGGCCCGTGAGCTTGTTTCAGGCATGTGGCAATGAGTGTCTTGGTTTGGGTTCCTCCAGAAGTAGGCCCAGAATGAAGGATTTCAGTGCCATCGACCTACTTGAGAGGTGATCCTAGCGTTTACTGCTAGGGAAATGGGAGGTGAGATCAAGAAGGCAAAGAAGGAAATAAAGGGTGTGTGGTGCAGCCAGTTACCACACTCAGTCCTGCAGGGTGAATGTCACATCCACTGTACAAATGTCCCTGAATCACACCTGAGCAAGAGGGCAAGGAAACTGGGTGCACCTCCATCGACTCTCCTCTGTCATGATTAAAGGCGTGCACACCCTCTGGATGTGCAGAACAATTTTGTATCTTCATTAGCAGAGGTTTGCAGGTGTGCATGGCCAGGAGCCAATGGAGGGGAAAGTCCAGGGTACATGGACTGGGCTTTGCCCAGGTCTTCAGCTCCCTCACTCTAGAGTGCTGGTCATTCAGACCAACCCTAGATTGTAGAAAGAGAGCCATCAGTTTAGGAACCTTGTCAGATAAGCTCTCCCCCTGCCAGAGTCCCTTCTAAATAATAGCTACATCTACTGGGCATGTCCCGCGTGCCAGGCACGTCCTGCGTTCTTCATGACAACACTCTGAGGTGAGAGCTATTGATGTCATCAGTCATCTGCCTGCATGTAGTCACTGGAGCTCATGGAGTCCGGGAACTTGCCAAGATCACATAATGAATAAGGAATGAAACCAAGATCTGGACCCAGGCCAACTGACTCCAAATCTCACCCTTCACTCCCTGTGCCTTCCTCTGATGTCCCCACACAGCCAGACCCCCTCAGGCTGGTTTGCTGGCAGAGCTGCTTATCAACAGGCCTGATGGTCCTTATGTTGAGAAGGGGGTTTCCTAGTTGCATCTTGCTCATTTCAGATGGCCTTTGGTAGGGAAAATGATTGGCAGGTGAGGAGCTGCTGCTGAGCCCCTTTCCCATGCCTGTTTGGAGAGGCCCCCTGAGTTTGGAATTGGATCCTCATGCTACCAGTGAAGAACCCAAGTGAAGTTCAGAGAAATAAAATGCCTCACCCATGCCCCAGTTCTGGGGAGCAAAGGAGAGAAGTGGAGGGAGCATGGCTATAGGGTTAGCTGCCTGTCAAAATTCAGACCAGGGATCCCCCCTTCCTGACCCTCCTCTCTGCCTCCCAGGTAGAAGGAGCCACCCTCTGGTTTCTGATCTGCACACATATTGTACAAACGTGCTTATGATATTTAGTTTATAAATACTTATTCTCTTCACTAGGATTCCTCTGGTGATCTTTGCAACTCCAATTTACATAAAAATGCATTGAATAAATGCATCAAATTGATAAACAAATAAATGAATGAGTGTGATCTAGGTTCAACTCTGCACAGTCGCTCTTCTGTGGAGGGCTTTGGGCTCAGAGAAGCTGGATTCACCTGCTCAGAAGCCCCAGGGTGGTCCCTATGTGCCAGGAGGCCCCATTGGATTGTCCCAGAGCTCTACTCACCTGCTACACCTGCCAATCAGCTGTAAAGCTTTAGCACAGTGAATAGAGTTTCTCCAGCATGTCTAACCCCCACCCCAGAGTTGATACCCACTAAGTGCTACTGTTTTAGTCGCTCATTTCACTGCTGTGACCACAAGACTTGACAAGAACAATTGGAAAGAGGAAAAGTTTATTTGGGGGCTCACAGATTCAGAGGTCTCCAATCTACAGATGGCTGACTCCATTCCTTGGGGCCTAACATGAGATAGCACATCATCGTGGAAGTGTGTGACAGAGAAAAACAGCTAGGAATGCAGTACCAGGAAACAGAGAGACAGAAAGAGCTCTCCTCACCCAGACAAAATATAAACCACGAAGGCACAGCCCCAAGGACTCACCTCCTCCAGCCACACCCTACCTGCCTGTAGTTGCCACTCAGTTAATCCCATCAGGGGATGAATGTCCCGATTAGGTTAAGGCTCTCCTAACTCCATCATTTCACCTCTTAACTTTCTTGCATTGTCTCAAACATGAGCTTTTGGGTGACACCTCATATCTAAACCATAACAGATACCTTTGCATGGGAATGAATATTTTAACAAAGAACTTGCTAAATGCTCAATGACTTAGTTCATCAGAATAATAAATATAATAAAAAATAATCGCTTAGTTGTTACTATATGCCAGGCACTATTTTAACAGTTTTATAAGTTTAAGTCTCACACTAATTCTAGGACACAGGTTGTTAGACTACAGTCTCAAACTATGATCAACTATCCTCCTACCGGCTTGTCACTGGAGTTCAAAATCCCATGTGATGTCTCTTCAGCCAGTGAGTCTCTGGCACAGGGCCTGAACACAGTAGGTGTCTGGTTTCTCAGAAGCAGACTCCCGGGGCCAAGATGCAAATGGAAGTAGTCTACTTGGAAGGTACAGGAAACACCAGGGGGATTGGGCCACAGAGAGGGATGGGAAGGCAGCGGAGGAAAGCAGCAACAGACCAGCTAGCTAATGCCGTGGGGAGTCAACCTCACAGGGATTCTGTGAAAGGGCACAGACTCGTACTTCGGCCCCAGGAGTGGGAGAGCTGAGACATTTTTCTCTAAGTTAACTCATCCATTCACGATGGAGGGCTCCAAGGGAGCACCAATCCCTCATTACTTCATCCAGGAGAGGGTCAGGCAAAGTGGCTTTGGAAAAATGTCCTCAGTAAAGATAGACAGATACGAGCAGAAGAGGGTATGCTCCAGGGATACGGGAGGAACCACAGATATCTAGAGTGTTGTAAATATTTGTGGAATGAATACATGATGGTGGTGCTAGGAGGCAAAGACACCCTGAGTCACTTTGGTTTGGGATGACAGGCTTCCTTGCATTCTTAGTGATTTCTTACCACTTGAGGCACCTCTGTCACAGAGCACCCAAGGTGTCTGTTCTTGTCAGCAGCAAGAGCAAGATGCTTCACGGGATCCTAGAAACAGGGGAGTTCAGGTTACTAACTGTTCAACCGCCTGATTCCATTTCCCATCGTTCCCCTGAAGCTACCATCACAGAACGCCAAGACCGCTGCAGGAGCCATCAGGAAACGACAAGTGGGCAGACGTCATCCAATTGTGTGCTGTCTCACTGGCGAACTCTGCCACAGCTCTAACCTTGGTAGCACAAACTCAGTGGAAATTATGTGCAGCACATGTTTGGATTAAATTCATTGTTGATTTCTCTTGATTTATTGTTCAAAACTCAGCCAATACAAATCTTTCCCACTACCCTACCAATTTCTGTCTTGAACTCAGAGTTCAATATTTTGTCAAACTATAGTTTTTGTTATTTTTAGCCTCATAAAAGATATATTTTTCCTTTAAAAAGAAAAAGCCCCTCATAGGATTGGAGAGTAGTTTTTCTGTTTTTGTTTCCAGAATTAATTTCACATTTCCGAATACACATAGCTCCAGGTCCTGCCGATCACATGATCTCATTGCTCTCAAACACAGGCTTCTCGTATTAGCTTTCTCGTGTCATGTCAAAACAGAAAAGGCAGCTTCTGATAAAAACACCACACGTGGTGTGGTCAAGGACTAAAAGCTACTGCGAAGTAATCCTCTCTGGAAGAACTGGCCTTTCCCCCATCCCCGGCCCTCCTTCTCATCCTCTTCCTTCCCCTTTTCCTTCTTTCTTTGGTTTCAAAGTGGAACAAACATTTGTGTGTCTGTGAAAGACCTAATATGCCTTCAATTCCCTGTTCTCTGAGGGAATAGGGAAGCTGCTCACAAGGAGCCTGAGAAGACATCTACAGCTTTGAGAAAGGACCAGCAGGTTTTCAGTGCTCCAGACAGGGGTTTCCTCCAGTAGAAAACAATAGTTCCATCAGCTGTAAACTAACACTGCCACCTGGCACTTGGGGGTCATAAGAAGGGAACCACAAGCAAAGAATGGGGTTGCTGTAGTGGCTGGGGCGATTAACCTTCTCAAGGGGAAACTGAGTCACCACTACACACAGAGCACAGAAGAGTACATCAGGGATGCAGACAGCCCTAGATACCTCTTCCATCAATGCCACATTCTGTGATTTAAAATGCATGTAAACTACAACTCAATGAAGACAGGACTAGTAGTAGAATTAGAATTTGAGTCATTCCACCAGAAAAGGAAGTCTGATCAGCTGGAGGACTTCCTGTGGGCAAAAGGAATACAGAAAATACAAAGAAGAAAGAAATTATTAATATCCATTATGAAACGGTCACTAGTTTCAGAAACAGTAACGATAATAATTATGAAAATTTGTTCTTTGGTGTATTGTGTGCCTCTCTATGTATGTGTGTACACAGTTCTTCTCTCTTCTCCCTCCTCTCCTATGATATTACTATACAATATCAGGTGTGATAAACATGATCAGCCTCATATGTGGTGTTGAAGCTATACTATATCAAGGGTGGGGGAGATGTGACTGGGCAGGTAATGATTGTCTCCGATATTGGGGAGGGACGACCTGTTTTCATTGAAGGACAGTTGCATTATGTCAAGTGGAAGCAGAATTTTACCATTGTCTTTATGTGAAAGTTCAACTCAGAAAAAAATAGATGCACCAAATTGCTAAGGTTTACCATTCTGAATTATTCCTCTGTCAGTTTGGTTAAGCTTGGAACAGTCACAGGATTCCCTCCTCTGTTTTCCCCAGTCTGCTTAGTTCCAGGTTGGAGTGGGCCAGAAGAGGAATTTGCCCAGGAATCTGAACGTGGAAATAAAGCAGTTACCATGACTCTCAGCAGGTTGGTGTCTTGATCAGATACAGTGCTGCCCAGACACAGAGGTTCCCCAGTGAGTCCTAGTTTGTCCTTGATCTTCTCTGCTCTGGGTCCAGCTTTAATCCTCACTTACTAACCTTCTGACCAGCCAAATGCTCAGGAATGGACCCAAGATTCAGTAGCTACATGGAATGTCTCTTCACAGTCCCCTGAAATCAGCACTTTAGCTCCTCAGCTCCCAGCAAGGGCCAGATTGTCCTCCTGCACACATTCTTTGGGAGGACTGCTTAGACTTTTTTTTTTTTATTCCTATTATTCTTCTTTTAATTCCTTTTGTTTCCCAGTTTCTCCCATGCTTGTGAGAGGTCTAATTCCCATAATATTCATTGTGGATCTACATTCCTTATTGAACCCTGAATGACACAACTCATAATCTGGATACTAGTACAAAAGGTATTTCCACAGAGACACAGAGAAATAGTGAGTTTCCCAGATTAGCAGTACGAGACCACAGGTGTTAGCAGTGGGTGTGCAGATCAGAGTGACCGTCACCTAGGGCCAGAAAGAGCAGATGAAAATAGGCCGAATCCTTTAAGTACTCAATTTCAAAAATCAATTCTGTTAAATATCAGTATTTTTGCTAAAGTTTTCCATTGTTGATCTTTCATCTTCCTGCGGGCATTTTTTTCATAGTATTTTAAAATGAGCCAATCATGCTTCATGTGAATCAGGCAGAGACACTATTTAGTGGGAAAGTCACTAATTTCACAGCAGACAGCCTAGAACGGTACCCAAAGGGAATGCGTAAATGGAAGGTGAACTTGGCCCCATCTGAATCCGCAGCCTGCAGCTCCCTAGAGGACCTCTGTCCTGCCTGGTTCCAGTTCCTCCAGCACTAAAAAATGGCACTCACAGCTCACCTTGGTCTATTTTGTGTATTTTCATGTAATTCCAGTGCTGTGAGATTTTCCTTCACTTCTGACTGCCTTTTACTTCTCTAGCAAAATGTTACCCAGTTTCTCAACTGTGGCATGTCCTACCAATGTCAAAGAACATGAGCTCCAAACCACAGATACACAAGTCAACTTTTTAACAAAGGACTGTGTAGATTCCCAGGCGTCCCTTTACTGTATTGATCATTTACTCTAAGTTTTCAGGATATAAATGTGGTCAAAACAAAACCAGGAATATATTTTGCTTCTTTGGCTTTTAATAAGAGAGAGAAATAGAAAGTCTACATTTAGCTAGATATAGTCTGGAATCTCCAGCATGTAAATTTGCTGCTGAGACTTAAACCTGCCTTGTAACTAATGTCACACTCCCAGTTGGACATGGAGGTCAAGGGGCAATTGATTGTTAGTCATTTTTCTGAAATAGAAGCTCTGTTTTACCGTATCCAGTGCTCATTCCAGCCTCCTGGTGTTACACATTCTGCTTTTGAGAGCTGTGGTCCATGGGCCAGGCTTTTATCTCCTAGGCTGGCTTGAGACAGACAGAAGCCTACGTATCCCTGCAAGGATGCTATGGCTTCCCTGCTCCACCTCCCCCCCACTTTTTATGGTAAACAACAAAAACAAACTTTGTCCAATAGCAAAAGAGAAATTTGGAGGAAGCAAAGGAAATGGTTGAGAGAGCAGAAAGCAAAGTTGGAGAAGCAGACTTGGGGCATCTAGGGAGCTGACTCTAATGGACAGATCCTTCAGGGAACTGCTGTCTACTTGAGTGAACTGCAGAAAGCTCCAGTTCTGCAAGTTGCTCTGCTCGCATTTCAGCTCCAAGGAGAAAGGATTGGCCTGACTTGAGTTTTAGGTTTCCCTTGGCCACAGGCAAGTAGGGACTACTTCACAGGACTTCACAGACCCTGAAGACTAAATGCACTGGGACAGGGCTCGTCTTTCAAAGAAGAGTCAGGACATTCTTACCAGATACTGATGCTACTGTGCCATCTAAGCTTCTGTCACATGATGTCTTCTTGCTGACACCTTCTGCACCAGTAATCGTCCAGGGTCAAGACAAGAGATGGAGAAACCCAAGGACAAACTTCATTTCAGTGTGATGCTTCCATCTCCTTGTTGCCCACTTAGTGACCCTGGTTTTGGGGGACCATGCAGACTTGAATGCCATTTATATTTCCAAGAGACCAGCCATTCACAATGTATCATGTGCCACACCAAGAAAACTGTGAAAAGGAAGCCAAATGATAATTGGGACAACATAGTCCAGACATCTCTCTATCTAGATCCCAGTTATGACAAGTCTAAAAAGTCTCATTAACTATGTGGAAAAAATCACCCCTGGAAAACTTTCTCAGACTGTTTAATTTCTTTGCTGACAACTGCTCCAATCTCAATCCCAAGTCCCTTCTTTCCACTCAAATGCATCTTTTGGCCTAAATCTGAGCATAGCTCCTATTATTCAAAGTAGCCTCCATAGCCAAACCAACGGGTCAGTTTTCTGAATCTTTTCAGTCCTCAGAGGTTTGCTTCCTGAAGCTTCCATACAAGCCCTTAGGACGTGTGAATGTGTCTGGATAGCCAGTTAAGTGTATGCTTGTGGAAGCATTTGCACAAAGGTCCATTTCTCTGCATTCGTGCTGTCTCCCTTTTTAGATTAGAAGAGCCCCAAGGAGAAGGGTCACTTCTGTTCAGCTCCGCAGCACCCCCATAGCATCCAGCAGAGTACACGCCAGTCAGAGTTGACAACTCAACCCATGAGCGACACTCTGAATAGGAAACACCAGGTTCCCATCTCAGTTTCACGTTTGGGTAGCCGAGGGACCGTGAGCGAGCCATCCAATCTCACTGAGCCTCCGCGTCCTCTGCTCTTTGCAAAGGCGACCACAGCTCATTTCGCATTGATGTCACTGAGCTGTTAGGATGCCTGAGTGAGAGGCACCACGTGAGTGATGTGCCATTTTCACTACACACATGCCACCTGGCAACTGGGTCACCCTGGCACACCAGAGGCGATCCGAATGGAGCTGGAAGAGTTCAGCCAACCCTGGCCATCTGGCCATCCAGCTCTCCCTTCTGGGGTGCCTCATCTTCTTGCCCTCGGGGTCACATTGAAACTGCGAGGCTACAGAGCAGAGGCCTAGCCATTTTATATGGAGAACAGCAAACACACAGGGACGGCCGAACACCAGCTCCAGCAGAGGACATTAAGAAGCCAGGGGTACTTTCTCAGCAGTATTTCTCTCAAGTCTCTTTTTCCATCTGTCCCTACCACGAAGACACTTGTTCACACTAGGCCTGCTTCCTGTCTGGATCCCCGCCACCCTCTGCCGCCTGACTTCCTCTCTCCTGCCTCCTGACCCTGTGAGCCACTTCTCAATCCCGCCTGGAGCTGGGATTCTGTGCCAGCCACCTTTTCTACACAGGGGAGTAAAGGGGTCTTTTAAAAAATTTCCTTCTCTGTTCCTCCCATCCTTTCTTCCCCAATTTGAGGTTTTGTTTTTTCTTTCTTCCTAAAAATCGCCAGCTAAAAGCAAAATCCCCAAGTGACTTCTTTATCTCCTGATTTTTCTTCTTCTTCTTTTCATCGCATTCAACATAAATCAATGCTCTCTGTCTCTGGAAACTAAAAGGCACATATAATTAAAACTCCAGCACAGCAAAATGATTTTGAAGTTTTGGCAGAAAGTTCTAGGAGATTAATCACACAAAAAGAAACTCCTCTCTTATAAAGCTCTGCTGGGGTACACTAGCATTCAGTAATGTACCCCCAGTCCTGAAAGTTGTTCTGATCTTTGGTCAAAAACTATGCAGGAGTTTTGACCCCAGCCTTTCTCCTCCTAAACCTGGACCCCACTTCCTTTCTTTCGGGCCATCTGGTCTCCTCATTTAACTTGGCCAGGCACAGCTTGACACGTCTCCCCAACTGTGATGACACAAAGAGAAGAAAACAAGACCTGAAATCAGCCTGATAGAGTCTCGGACTTCAATTCCATGCTACTTAAGATGCAATAAACCATCAAAGTGAGATATTAGGGAACTATGTGCCACAAAGCCTCATTCTTTCAAAACTAAAGTCAGGGAAGAACTGGATTGAGAATAAATGGTTCTGGTGCTTTGGGAAGAAATGACTGGAAATTCTCTCCCACTGTGCTCACCTCAGAACAGTAATGACCAACAGCACCTGTGTTATTTCCCCGGTTAACAGTGTGTCTTTACGAGTGGGAGGACATCAAAGGACAGGAGAGTAATTTATATTTGACTCTTCCTACTTTTAAAGCCCTTTTAGATTGGATGCCTCCATTCATTCTCTCCCAAGTTCTGGAAGATCAACAAAGCAGGAATTTATTCAATCCATCCTTGGTCTATTCGACCAGTTTATTGGATCCCCACAGTGTGCCTGGCGCTGTTTAAAGTCCGGTGGATGGAAAGCAGTGAATGGAACAGATGAAATCTCTGATCCCACTGAGCTTCTATTCTAATAGGAGAAAATGTCAACAGGCCTTTATGTGAGCAAACAGAGAATAGGCCAGGTGGGATAAGATGGAGGGGATGCATAGAGTGGGCCCTGGGGAAGCGCTGCTCAGACTGAAGCTGAGATGAGCAGACATCCGAGGGCAGAGCTGGAGGCAGTGGGGTTGAGTGAGCAGGGAAAGAGCCCTAGGAAATGAGGTCAGAGAGGCCAGGGTTGAGGGGAGACCCACGAGGCTCTGTGCAAAGGCTCTGACCTCTAGCCTGAGTGCACACACTCACATCACTGTGCAGTTTTAAGCAGAGTGACAGGACCTGACTTTCATTTAGAAAGAGATGCTCTGGCAGACCCCACATCCTGTACCCCAGTATCCATTTCCTCCTGAGTGACAAGGGAAAACCCACGTTTTCAGCTGGACACACGGCATCACAGAATAAAGAATGTATGTCCCTGCCTGTTCGCCTCTCCTGCAAGTAGGCATAAGCCATGAGACGAAAGTTAGCCAATGGGCAACGAGTGGAATCGCAATGAGAGGGGCGCTTCCAAAACTCACCTTTGAAAGACAGGCAGTTTGCAACTTTTGATGATTTTCTTTTTATCTTGTCCTTCATCTCCAGCCTGGAAGCCAGATTGATGGTGGGGGCTCTAGCTGCCACATGGGACCATGAGGGCAAGACCCGTCCCTCTGGACTGGATAGTGATAAGCAGGAAGAAATGTGGGTCCCTGAGGACTTTGAGGAGCTGATCCTTTCCAGACCATTACGACTGCCTCCAGACTGTTATTTTATGTCTCTGTTTTCTTGGTAGCTGAGGCTAGTCTTTTTTTAAATTTTTTTTTTAATTATTTAATTTTTTTTATTTTGCATTTTGATTCATGGTACACAAAAGGGGAACAACTTTTTATTTCTATGGTTGTGCACGATGTAGATCCACACCATTCGTGTAATCATACATGTACACAGGATAATGATGTCTGTCTCATTCCACCATCTTTCATCCCCCACCCCCTCCTCCCTCTCATTTCCCTCTATGTAATCTAAAGGTCTTAATTGGTACAATCTTTCTAGCTACTGTGTAGAGAATAAAATATAGTATGGGGGGCAAGGGCAAAAGTAGGGATGATCTAATCTGTCGGTGAGCACACCAGGCTTGAAGAAGTTCAGAGACGTGCATTAGAGATGGTGGTGGAAACCATTGGCTTAGACATTAGCAAGTTTGTCTGTATTTAAATCCTATAAACCTATAACCATCTAAACCTATATCCTCAGGCAAGTGCCTTAGCCTCTCTAGGCTTTGATGTCCTCCTGTACAGAACAGGGGAGAACTATACCTGCCTCAGACTATTATTGTGAGTATTAAATAAGAGGAACTCTGAAAAGACTGAGCATGGCCTGGCACAGAGTTGGAGCTCCCTGTGGGTTGACTCTGTCCTTCCTGGTCCTCCTCACTCTACCTTTCCACACCTGTTATGGTTTAGATGTGAGGTGTCCCCAAAAAACTCTTGTATGAGACAATGCAAGAAAAGCTTGGAGGTGCAATGAGTGGGTTATGAGCATCTTAACCTAATTAGTGCATTAATCCACTTGAACGAATTAACTGGGTGGTAGCTGTAGGCAATAGGGTGTGGCTGGAGGAAATAGCACTCTCTCTCTCTCTCTCTCTCTCTCTCTCTCTCTCTCACTCTCTCTCTCTTTCTCCTATCTGATTGCCATGACCTGAGCTGCTTTCCTCCTCCACACCCTTCTGCCATGATGTTCTGCCTCATCTCTGGCACAAAGCAATGGAGTTGGCCATCTATGGACTGAGACCTCTGAAACTATGAGCACCAAATAAACTTTTCTTCCTCTTAAGTTGTTCTTGTCAGGTCTTTTGATCACAGCAGCGAAAAAGCCGACTAAAACACTCACACGCATGCCAGCAGATGTTAATCCTTCCAAGATGAGTGGCCATCGCACGTCTTTAAGAGGGAACTTCTGCTAGGAAGGGAGGCAGGAAGAGGAGGAGGGTTTGGAAAGGAGCCTCAGCACATGAAGGGACATGATGGACTTTCCAGCTCTCTGAGGCTCCAGCACACAGGAGAATGTGTGCAGTGTTCCTGGGCATCGGAGCGACCTGGGCAAGAAGCCCACAGCTCTGCTTGCAGCCCGCCGTCACATGATGATCCAGGGCTCCATGCTGTTTCCTGGCCCATCTTCTTTTCTCTCCTCTGCTATCTCTTTCCTCTTCCAAAATAAAAATGGAGACAGGGAAAAGTTCAGTAAGTCCTCTATTTTCAGGCTGTTTTGTCTTGCAGTGACTGGATTTCTTAGTGGCCTGGTAGGATGTTTAGACCCTGTGTAGTAAGGATTCTCTGCACGTGTATGCGTGCACGCCTGAGTGTGTGTGTGTGGACCAGAGTGCGTGTGGGGGTGTGTTTTGACTTTTTTTTCTTTTGGTTTTTCCTTTTGTTTTGTTCTGTTTATCTGAGTACTGGGCTTTGGAATGCAAAGCGGCACATACATGTTTCCTTTTTGGTAGCAGATTCTCTTCCTAAATGTTTTGCTCAGGCTAATATTAAAATGAATTGGCTTCCTCTGACAACAATAAGTGTAATAATAACAGGAAGTGGCCCAGAATCACCCAATAATAAAAATAGAGCCAGAGGGGAAGCAACAGGACTCTTGAGAACATCGTGCTGATAACTCCTTTCCTTTCCATTTTATCCATCTGTCTGTCTGTCCACTGGTTCAAAGAACCATGAATGACTAAGAAAACTACCTTTATAGCTGGTGAGGCTAAAGGGAACTCTCCCCAAAAATTCAATGCTTTTTTTTTTCTTTTATTAGAAAATCATGAAACACTAAATAACAAAAATCATAAGAAAAAAAAAAAAAAGAGAGACTTACGTCAACTTCTCCCTAAACATTGATCAGGATTCTGCCCAATTCTTCTGTAAGAACGGTTGAATTCAATTAACACACTTCCATTAATTATATCATACATTGGAGGCTCTGCTAAATCTTGAAGAAAAGCATTTTTTCCACATTCATCTGACCAATTGAGGCCCAAATGCGTTTGACCATGGAATCTGTTTCCTTTCTTCATTGACTACTTAGGAACTTGGGACTTGGGGTCACAGAATACAAACCTTTCGAGATATTGCTTCTTAAGGAAGTGCTTCTTGTGTAAGGCCCTGCTTCCTGGCAGTTAATCTTAATATAATGCACCTGAATTCTGATCGCCGGTTGCTCAGGCCAACATAAAGAGACTAGTCTCTTAACAGCAGCATATTCTGTTCATCAACACGGCTGTTTCCAACCAGGACTTTGGGAGACAGAATACCTCTGCCTTTGCGAGCTGATAACCATCACCTTGACCTTACCCAGAGGGTGCACCTCCAGAAGGGAAAGGGGATATCTGAATCCCAGAGCACTTTCCCCCACCCTCCCCACTCAGGGAGGCCTTGGTCTCCTTGCTTCTAGAAGATAAAAACTCAGGTCATTTCCCTTCACGCCACATAGCCCCTCTTTGTTAAAGAGGGATCAGAAGCAGGACCGACCTCCTCACTTGCTTAACTCTGGGCAATGGAGGACCCACTGTAAATCCCCCAGGGATTCACAGCATAAATAGAGGTGGGGTAACAGCTCCAGTTACAAGAACTATTTGGAGTCCATGATTTCAACCTATGTGTGTTTCAATGAGAGAACAAAGAAAAGGCCTAGGCCAGGGTTCAGGAGAGCCCGTGAGCATGCTCAGTTGGCCCAGGTGTCTCCAGTAGACTTGGTACACACTGCAGGCAACACTCAATGAGTGTTGGATTAATCACAACTCTTCATGGGGGTCACACACAGTACCAAAGCCCAGCTAAGCCCCAAAAGGGTCAACCCATGGACACAAAGGCTTTTTATTATGTGAGACATCTGCTTCCATCTCTGTTGCCAATGAGGTCATCATTAGACTCAGCGAATGCGTATTGGTGGTGGAGAGAAGAGAGGAAACATTAACACCTTCACCACTGACTGTAAATCAGGGGCTGTGCTGTTGTCTGAGAACATCTGAACGAACACTCCCTCTGGTTTTCCCAGCTAGGGGTTCTCTTCTGTTGCAGAGTGGTTGTCTAAACACCAGCACAGTGGGACCACGGAGAACTTCCAGGGCAAAGGTAATGAGCCCCGTGGGAAGATTCACACCAACACTTCTATAGTAATACAGACATGTGGTAGAAAATATTAGAGTATTATAGAAAACCCAAGGGAAAGGAGTACAGATGACCCATAGGGTCCTACTCCTGCTACATCTCCATACAACCTTCCCCCCTGCATTCACATTTTACTTCTAGTATTGAGATCGTGCTATTGATCCACTCCACTCCAGCCACACTGGCCCACTGACATTCTCCAGGCACTCTGGGCATGCGCCCACCTCCCGGCCTCTGCACCCATATCCTCTCTGCATGGACTATTTATTCTTCCTCTGAACCCCCAATGACTAGCACTGTCACTTTGACCAAGTCACTACTCAGATATCACCTCCTCCAAGAGGCCTTCCTGACCACACCAGCTAAATTGTTGCTTCTCCTGCTCATTCTTTGATTCCATGCTCTGCTTCCTTTTCCTTCGGTGCATTATAGACTCCTTCTCTGTGCTTCCCACTGCAGCTGAAGCCCCATGAAGGCACATATTTTGCTTTGCTCACCACTGAATCCCCACAAACTAGAACAGTGCCTGGTGTTCGATCAACATGCATGAAATGAGTGAACGGATTTTGTAAAGTAATTTGCCTTTTTCCCCTTTAAAAACATTATACAGAGTCTTCAGGGTCACTCAATATTATTCGGCAAACTTGTTTAAAGACTATATCACATTTTCCTACTCTGGCCGTTTTGTAAGACATCTTGGAAGTATTTTTGTGATTTATCAATACTGGACAGACCTTGATGTTAAAAACTTAGTTGAAGGTTTAACTAGGAAAAACAGTCATTAGTGAGTTCTTGACCTCAGAGAAGTTGAAATTCCTCTGATGAAGAAGGTGGGGAAGATGAGGACAGCTACCCAAGCAGCAGATAAGCCCCACGATCCATGGTGGGTCAGTGCCATGACACCACCTCACCTGTGGGCTCACGGAAGTACGTAAGGACTGCAGAAAGGAAGAGAGTACCCTGTGTTGGTGAGGTGATGGATGTGTGGTGCTTTCCCAAACTTCACATTTTGAAACACTAATCCCAGTAACTCAGAATATGACTGTATTTGGAGACAAGCTCAGGAAAGACATGATGGAGTTACCAAGTAAGGTGGAGATGAAGTATTTTAGCTTTGTGTGCCAGTTTCCAGCTCCTCAACTCTGCCATTGTAGAGTAAAAGCAGCCATAGACAATAGTAACCAATGAGCACAGCTGTGTTCCAGTAAAGCTTTATTTACAAAAACAGGATGCAGAGCAGATTTGGTCTAGGGGCTTCAGTTTGCTGACCCCATCCTGTATCTAACACTGGAAGATGACTTGGTCACATTCATAGGCCCACACAGGGCATCCTTATGTAAATGTCCTGTCCAGCAAGGTGTGTCCAGTAAAGTGCAATGGACCCCTGGGCTGTATAGCTAGTGCCTGAGAACAAATGAACCTGTAAGATCTGAGACCCCTAAATACACAGAACATGAAACCATGTTCCAGATGGTTTTACTGAAAATATGAGCTTATGAAAATATAAGCTTATGACACCCTCCTTTTTTTCTAACTTTTCAAAACACGGGAAACCACCCTACCATACAACTCAAGCCAGCAGTGCCTGGTGGGCGGTTGTGCCTAATGTTTGGAGCTGGGCCGGCAGCCTTGGAGTACTACTGTCCTCCATTAGAGCTTATTGCACTTCCTATCCAAGTTTCCAGAGCCTTCACTCTCAAAACAGTACTTCTCAGAAGCCATGGTTTGTGGCCTGAACTCCATGCACCACACCCTGAAGTAAAACTTCCAGGCTGCGTTAAAACATGGGTGTGTACAAATTCCACATATTTCTGTGGAGAGTTGATCCACCTGGCAGAAGTGGCAGAAGGTCTTCAATTTTGTAATTACAGGCTCTTTTAAGCCCTCACATTTCAGGGGGAAAAAAGCAATCAAGTTCCAGAATCACTGGAAGCTGGATCATAATTATGACTTAGTTCACCAACACTATTCCACACAAAAAGTTTCCCAGTGAGCACACAGGACAAATGACTCTTCAAGACTGAGGAGCTCATTCATGCATTCGGCAAATATTTATTCTGTGCTTGCTACCAGCAAGGCACTGTTTTAGGTGCTGGGTGAGACAAAGCTCATTGTCCCGTGGAGATTGCAATCCATACTCAGAAACGTTTCCTGGTAGAGGAGACATTTAAGCTTGCACGCCTCCAGGGGGCACCATTCATGTTGTGGCCTCTTTGAACATCATCCCCTGGAATTGTGAAAGGCAAAACCCACGTATGTGGTCTTACATAGTGACTGTGAATGGAGTCTTGGAGAAGGTCTAGAATTCTGGTAGGTCCAGAGGCAGAAGGAATACAGTCCAGTACCATAGACATGGTATGTGCAATGGTGTCGATAATTGTTTATTTAATGCAGACAATCACCTGATATCAGGCCATGGGTTACTAAGAGGTCAAGTCTTTTGACTTACATATCATCACATCACTCCTTCAGTAATAGAATTTTAAGCACTGACCACGTTCCAGGCCCTGCTATGAAACACTGTATATAGTAAACAGGTCATTAATGGTTCCTAACCTCATGGAATTCACAATTCAATGGGAAAGGTGGGCTGCATAGTTTTAGGAATAAAGAATCACTTCAAAGTGAAGTACCAGTTCTTTTGATGAGCTTATAACTGAGTAGTTAAGAGACTTTCCTGAAGGATGAAGTGGAAAGAAGGGCATAAAAGCATGAGACAGGGAAATGAACTTGGATTATTTAAGATGCAAAGTCCACAACAAAAATAAATCAGGGACATCCTTGTGGACTGTGTAGATCAACCAAGAAACTGAACATACCATCTTCTTGCTAATCCTGAGCATCGGGTGTTCATGAGAATGAAAGGTGGGGTTGACCTCATTTTCAATCCCCCATACCTGAGAGGTGCATAGAAATTCTAATGAAGGACAGGGGTGCTCAGAGGCTGCCAGAGAGATGGCCCTGTTTACTGAAAGGACAGAGTGGGCATCAGTACAAGAACTGCTAAATCCTGGGGGAACAGATCTGAGGAGAGCAGTGGTCTGTGCCTTCACCCCAAAACAAGCAAACATAAACCATTCCTGAGAGTTTGGCCTTTCTTCTCTTGGAAAGTTCCAGGCAGAGGAATCCCACAAACAACCTCTATAAGGAGGAGAAGAGTTTTCCATTGATAGACTTGGAATCTGGAGAGAGGATGGGATGTGCTAATGCAGAAATTGTGGACTGGGGATGATTTTTGAGGTCAGACTTCTCTGAAGATGACTGATACATGATCCAGAAACCAAGAGAATGTACCACATATTATTTATCCAGACAAATTAACCTCAAAGTAGTGTCCCTGAGGAGATTTGAGGAAGATGTTCTATTGTAAATACAAACACTGCAACAGTAATCTCAGGTGAAAGGGAAATTCCCATTCTCTGATGACAGTACCCCCCATATTCTAGCTTGCATCAGAATCTAATCAGAGGGCCCTTCTTAACAAATTCCCAGGTGACAGTGATACTGCTAGAACACATGTTCATAACCACTGCTCCTCCATGGATCTCAAGGACTTCAGAATCTCACCTTAAACCCCTTGTTCCCATTTCTTCCTTCCATTTCTCCATCATGAACCTGACCATCCCAGAAAACTTAAATTTCTTTTTTACATGTTCAGGACATGTCATAAATGATGCTTCCTCTACATATTTGCTTAGTTGGTTCCCTCCACTATATTATCTGTCATCTCTTTCATGAAACTCTTCAAAGACCTGCTTAAACATGGCCTCTTCATTATGCTCTGTCTAATCAACCCCCCTGCCTCCGTCTTTAACTTTTTTTTTTTTTTGGTACAGGTATTTTGGAATTAAAATTTTAAGTGCAACCAGTGTTCTGTGCACTAATCTTCCTTGGCAGGTTATCATCTCCCTCAAGGTAGGTACCTTGCTATTCAGGCATTCGTTTAATAAACAGGCATGAGGACCACTGGGTGCCTGTGCCTGGACCCAGCTAGAAGCTGAGATTGTGATGGGGAAGACATAAGCTCTGTGCCTTCCCGGAGCTTATTTCATAGGAGAAAGAGAAGTAAACAGGTAACCACGATATGAAGTGATAAGTACGAAGAGTTGGTTATGAGAACACTTGGGAAAGCCCCTCAACCTAGCACTAGCTGGTTCAGGAAAGACTTTCCAGAGGAAATGGTTCCTTCTGACATTTGAAGGATGGGTGGGATTCAATGACAGAAAGGTGTAGGAAGAGAGAAGTAGAACGAGTGAGAGGGAGGCCCAGACCAGAGGTGAGAGAGAAGGAGAGACTGAAGAGGTAAATCTGGGGAGATGACAGATGAGAGATGAAGCAGGGGGCAAGGGGAGCAGGGAGCTGGGCAGGGTTTGCCATGATCCCTAAACACCACGATTGGCAGCCATGGTCCAATCAGGAGACAGAAACCAGGGGTTATGTTAAAGAGGGACAAGTAGAGGTAATATGTTGATAACTGGCGTAACAGGTCAGAACATGTAGACTTTATCCACAGGGATATCAATCAAGGGAGTGAAAGGAATCATGGCCAAAGGAGGTGAACTACACTGTCACTTTCTCTTCTCAGCACATGTCCAAGAAGGAGAAATAGGTCTTTTCATAGATCATTTTCTATTGAGTTAACTACACACAAACAATGCCACTATTTAGCACTGAGTTTAGAGTCTATTTTCTCCCTAAAGTTATATACCAGATTCAGGATTAGGCAAAGAGCAACTAGACATTTTTCAAACCAAGCCTCAAGGAAATTCATCCAATGTTCCCAACTGCAATGAAACCCCAAACCTAAAAAAGGCAATTTGTGCAGTGTCCATTATGGTTTTATTATGGAAGTTTCTGCACAGCTGTGGTCAGTGTCCTCCCAGTGCTTAAGAAGTCATGAGTCATAGAAAATGAGTGAGTGCATAATTCCATAAGACTGACCAGACAACACACTTAATATATGAGACACTTAGGATCCTTCATAGTAAACATATACTAACTTCAGATAGTTGCATGTGTTTGTGTATAAAGGGTTTGTGGAATAGTGAATAACCCTTCCTTGTGTATGTTTGAGAACTTAAAAGAGAACTGAAAGCAGCTCTATTGTTCTGCTTTGCTGTACTTCTTTTGGTTACGGTGGGAAGCAAATGAAAAGAAAATGGGCTCAGAGACTCCAGCAGATAGTTTGGTTCTCTCATTTGGCTGAGAAGGGAAGTAAAAGGTTGAAGTTAGGGGGAATTCACAAAATGAACTTGTTTGGAACTACTGAAATTTTGGTAGGGCCTTTGGTTTCTTGAAAGAGGACTCTGACCACACTTCCTTGGCATCTTTGATATCTATCCCCTAATTGTTCCTTTCATTCCCCTATCCTGCACCTAGTTCCTAAAGATGGCAGGTTCTAAGGTTCTAGGGTCAGTCATGGCATTCACTGATCCCTGTTCCGCATGCTGCCAAACTTTCCACTATCAAATGTGAATTCCCCATCTGAAAACTCCAGTTCCATATTACCATGTGGCTATTTATGGTATATTGAATTGTTCCTCCCATCCTCACTCCTCTCAGTTCAAAAACAGCGAATCTGTGTTAGTTTTTCATTGTTGTGACAAAATACCCAAGAAAGATAACTTAAAGGGGAAAAAAAATCTATTTTGGCTCACAGTTGCAGAGGTTTCAGCCCATGGACATTTGCCTCCATTGTTTCTGGGCCTGAGATGAGGAAGAACATCATGGTAGGCGGTTATAGCTAAGCAAAGCTGTTCACCTCATGGTGTCCAGGAAGCAGGGAGAGAAAGAGAGGAAAGGACTGGGGACAAAAGAAATACTTCCAGGTCATGCCCTGGAAATGACCTACTTCCTCCAATTAAGCTCCACCTCCTACAGTTTTCACCTCCTCCCAATAATACTATCAGTAGATTAATTCACCAATGAATCAATCCACTGATAAGGTCAGAGCCCTCATGACCCAATCGCTTCCCAAGAGCCCCACTTCTGAACACTCCTGCATTGGGAACCAAGTCTTCAACACACGAGCTTTGGGGGAACATTCCAGATCCAAACCATAACAGCATCTCCGTCCTTTGCCAGATAATTATTCAAGACCTCCCACCAGAGTAGGCAAGACACATTTACCCACCGGTTGGATGTTGGGCTTTGCCATGTGACTTGTTTGGGCTGGTGGAATATTGGTAGCCGTGAAGGAAGAAGAGATTTTAAATGAACTTGCATGACTGGGCTTGGCCTCCGTGCTTCTGCCATCACTTGGTGAAAAGACACACTTTGTGTGGCTGCTGGTCCCAGAACAAGACACCTGGAGCAGATATGAATCTACCTGCGGCCTGGAGCCAACCAGCTGAACTCAACCACAAACAGATGGTATCAGCCAAGCCTCAGCAGACCCATACACACATACTTGAGAGAAATAAGTATTTCTTGAGGTAAGCCATGATATTTTGGTATTGCTTCTGCCACAGAATTATTAGAGAGACAACAGCTGACTAATAATGGCTATCACAACGTCGAACTCACCTCTCTCCCTCCAACAATTATGCTTCTTTGCTTTTCCCAATCTTATTCCCTTCATATTCTGTTCGTATCTTTATTCACTAGTGCATATAATGGTTATTAAGCTACAGATATAGCTGGAGGAGAGTGGGTGGGGCCAAAGGGCAAGATCATACAGGTGCAGGAGAGAACTTTCTGGGTGATGGATATGTTCATTATCTTAATTGTGGTGATGGTTTAATAGGCATATTCATATGATAAAACTTATCACACAGTACTCTTTAAGTGTTTGCAGTCTATTTTAAGTCAATTCTACCTAAAGAACTGTTAAAAAGGCATAGCCCAAAATTTAAATTTTTAATGATCAGCTATTACATAAAATTCCATATAACAAGGGATTCTCTTACAATTGTTCTTTATTTGAGACACGTTTCCTATTCAGTTGGTTTGCTTTTCATTATTTTATTTACAAAATTAGATTATTCTAAATAAATTTTTTTGTATCTATGGATCTGGAGAGTTACCCAGGCTTTATTTTGGGGTAAGAAAATAAATTGAAATGCATAGTCTAATATTACCGCTTTGTTAATAAAAGGAATGAGAAAGATAACATATACCTGTATCCTCATATAGTTTTGCATGTTTGAGCATAGAGCAAGGTGGCTGTGGGTGGCAGGGAACATTTACTAGTTTGGGATGCCTGATTAATAGGCACACCTTATGTGAAAACCCAAAACTGCATTTATCAGCTTGGGAGATGTTGGCCAGTGAATTGTGCCTTATCTTCTCAAATGTAGGTGTTCAGGGATCATTTGCATGTGGTGTTAAAGTATGACCAGTAATATATCATAAAAGACTATCTCAACAAGTGAAGAAAATCATCAAGCATCAGGATCACCCAGATTTCTAGCAATGGAAGTGTTTGTTCTAGTTTGATTTTCTTAAGTAACCCTAATATCGAATTCTCTCCTAGCATGAAAAGTCATGGCATTTTGAAACTAAAGCACATACTGTTGAGATAATCCACTTGAACAAGTCACTGAAAATGATTTTTTCCAAAAGAGTATTTGTGTGTGTGTGTGTGTTATGAAGGAAAATGTTTTTTCTCATCCTACATTTGGAAAAAAAAAATTACAAGAGCACATTCTTTATCAAAAGCTAGCACACACTAGCGCCAAAAAGCTAAATGGGATAAAGGCCCTTTATCCCTTGTTGCTCAGTTAGTAACAAAGAACTAGAAAAGACACACACCCAATAGATGCATGGACTTGTGATTTTCACCATTTCAACCCTGAATCGAGCACAGGATGCAAAGTGTCAGGGCCCCTCTGTCGCCGGACGTGGAGGGGTAACTCAGACCTTGTATCTCTCTGCACAGTGTCAATGGTGTCCCTTAGAGTTGCTTCTGCCAGTTCTCTTTGAATCAGGCAGTGTGTGAAACGGCCTTCAGTGCACACTCTTTTATCTGCGTGGTAACGCTTTCCTACCAATTCTAGGCAACTTTTGTAGACTGTGCGTGAATCACAAAATAGTGGTTAACTGTGTGGAAAATGTCCTCTGCTGTGGCAGGGGTGTAAGCAATGAAATGGAACTTTGCCCTCCTATGTGTCCACATAAAGGATCGGTGCTGACTGGACCGTGCACATCAAAAGCTTCATCCAACAATAAAGTCACAGCAACTTCTTTCTTTTATGCACCATGACTAATAAGAAGTCCCAAGTGTCACTGATGAAGGAATCATGCCAAAGCCTCATCCTGATTTCTCTCAGAGAATAATGATTTTTTATTAACCTGAGAACAGTCTTATATCATCTGAGCCACAGTGCATCTAAGTAATATTTTGCTCCGAGGAATATGAATTTGGATGATACTACAAGAACTTTTGTCACTTCAGTGACTTATGTAATTCACCAGTTTAGTATCAGAAAGCATTATTTTGTCCTTGTTTTGGAGAAATTCAAGAGTGTATCATCAGGCTTTGTCTAAAACCGAACTGAAACTATTCTTGGGTTTATGTTGCTACTCTGCAATTTCCAAACACAAAATACCCTGAGTGCTGGAGAGTAATATGACCTAATGTTCACATATCCAGTCATTCATTCATCTTCTTTTTTTAATTGAAGAAAGTGTGTTTATTTAATTAGGTACTCCTGCTTTCTGTGGTCACTCATGGGTCCAGTGAGAGGCTTGAAGACAGAATTACTTAGGTGTCATTATTTTTCATAGTAAATTGTGCCCTCAGAAATTCATTTCAATTCTTTGCCTGCATTTATTTGTCAGGGGAGGGGCCATCAAAAACATCACATATATCCAGTGGCCCTGGGACATTCATGTTCACATTTACATTTGAGTCCTATTCCTTGTGTGTTCCTATAACATGGTCTTGAGATGTAGTAATTATGTGCTTATTTTTATCACTAATATTTTGGTCAGCAAATCATTTCTGAGCACTGATCTAGTAAAGAGAATTGGAGCAACAAATTCCATCAGTATGCACAACTATAATGCACCAATCTAAAAAAGAGGGGAAAAAAAGAGAATTGGAGATGTAAAGGTGTAGAACAATGGTGGGAAAAGAGATTTCCACAAATGTAAGCAGTAGTGCACAAATAAGGTGAAAACAGACTATAGATTAGTAGAGTTAAGTTCATGTGAGCAAAACCACCTTTGAAAATATAATGGAACGTCTATGAAAACCACAATTATTTTACTTTTTCAAATTTGTGAATGAATATGAATAAGTTCGGGTTATCATTTTCTTTTTCTTTTCTTTTTTTTTTTTTTTTTCGGTAGCAAGGATTAAAACTTAGGGAGACTCAACCACTGAGCCGCACCTCCAGCCCTTTGTATATTTTATTTTCAGACAGGATCTGCCTAAGTGGCTTAGGGTCTCACTAAATTGCTGAGGCTGGCTTTGAACTCACAATCCTCCTGCCTCAGCCTCCCAAGCTGCTGGGATTACAGGCGTGCACCACCAAGCCCAGCTGAGTCATCTTTTTTTCCTCAGAAAACTATTTAGCCATTTCCAACTGCCAATAAGACAGCAGGTTAAGAAGCAGAGTCCTGAAATGTCTACCTTAACACTGAATGAATGAATGAGAGAACTGAACTGGTCTAGAGACACAAATCGACAGAGTAATTCATGCCATAACCCACATGTGGAAACTCATCTCTCCTCTGCAGTCAGGAGTTTTCTATTCAAATGGAGATCTCCAGGGACTGGGGAGATAGCTCAGTCGGTAAAGTGCTTGCCTTTCAAGCACAAGGTCGTGGGTTCGATTCCCCAGCACCAAAAAAAAACAAAAACAAAAAACAAATGGAGATCTCCAGATGGACAGAGGAGGAACATGTACCAGTAGAGAGCTACCAACAAGAACATCATGCCCCAAATTCCATCATGTGGTGAGCCTTGATGCCAAAGATGCTGAGAAATCAAGTTCTTCACTTCCTAGTCTTAAAAAAAATTCTTACAGAATTTAACTCCTTCCTTTGCCTCTTAAACTCTGATCATTCACCAACAGCATAAGATTACACACATATGAAGAATTGTCTACAGCCTTGGGATTTCATTCATTCATGCAATCAACAAAATTTATTGAACACCTATGCACCAGACAGTGCTAAATACTGAGGATATGGTACTGATCAAACATAGACAAGGATTCTGTCCTTGTAACATGAGCCACCGAATTGATGAGACAGACATTCAACAAGTTGTCACAGACACAAAAGCATAATTAAAACCTTCATCCATGTAAAAACTGGGGGTTCCTCTTTTACAAACATTAATGCTTTTTAAAAAAACTCGGAAGTTGAGTCATTTTTAGACATCTACAAAAGTCACTCTGAAACTCTGCAACAACTTGAAACTCTTTGCTTGCTTTTGCATTAAGGACATTTTGAAAATTAATCCCTGTGCCTTGTTAGGAATGTATTTCTTTGTATGAGAGCTATATTTCCTGCAACTGAAAATTAATGTAAGATGTTGGCTGCCCTGCAATGGAACAATCCGCTGTATGAAATCATTTTGTGGTTTGATACTTCATTATTAGCCGGAGGAGCCTCCACCGCCTCCCTTGTCCCCCAACCTCATGCCATTGCAAATAGCAATTAGTTGAAGTAGAAAAGGTTCCAGCCAGGTGCACTGTTTGAAGTGGGGTTTTTTCCCTTTTAGTTGTGCTGGGAGCGAGAGTGTGGGGGAGTGTCAGGGAGGAGAAAGCCCTTTTGTGAGTGTTCTCCGTGCATGGGCACCCTGGTAATTCAGCAGGCATCTGTGGAATCTTGGGGCACCGGGACCTTTTGTGTTTAGCCATGGAACTCTAACCTCAAGGGCATTCGCTGTGAGCAGGAGTGGGGGTTGCGAGGTTTATTCACTGACGTGCAAAATGGCATGAGCCTCTTAAGAGTCAGAATGAGTTCCATCAGAGGGAAGGCGAGGACATGGCTGGGTTACTATCTTACAAAGGGATCCCAAGGGCTGTGTCTTAGAAATTGAATTCTCTTTTCACAAATGCGTAAGAGGTGGCAAGTGAAATTCAGATAAAGTATATTTGTAGCAGTGTCCTTTCACATGCCCAAAATCAGAAGGAAGAAATATCTGTAATATTCTCCTTTTTGTTTCTGGGCTTTTTCCCCCTGTTATTTCATTAAAATTCTTGGTATAAACGTATATATGCACATGTATGTGTCTACATATATACTCATATGTGTGTGGAAACTTGGAATTGAATGAAAATAAATACATTGAGAGAGTGATTAGAGAGATTCCTCCAGCTTGTAAAGCTCTTCCAGGGTATTATTGATTATATTGGTTTCCATCCACAAACCCTGGCAGGACAGAGCGACCTCAAGCATCAGATCCCGAGTACAGAACAAAATCCTCCGGTAGCCTCAGACTGGCTCTGTGCAGGGATAACCTCGGGAGCTCATTCTCCTTGGTCATTAAATGGCAGAAGCATCAGCAGATCTGCCTTGTTCTCGGGGCACCATGTGGACAAAGCGGGACAAAGGATGGGGTCAGCATCTCTCTAAAACAAGAAATCGCAACTCTGCAGAAGCACTCTGGTTGAGCCACATGAGATTAGGCCTCCTTCTTTGGGTTAAAACCTTCAAGAACAACAAAGTCCAACTGTTTTTTTTTTGTTGTTGTTGTTGTTTGTTTGTTTTTTTGGTCCAAAACAAATTCTAAACAAATTAACATGCTTGAAAGACGGGAGTAGGAAGAATGAGCTAAAGAAATATATATACGCCTATAAAGTCGACACTCCCAAGCAGGCGGAGAAGCACGGGTTCATTCGCTGTGGAGGATGGCACGAGCCAGACAGTCACCCTTTGGGCTCCCTCAGTGCTAAGATCTGAATGTGGCTTGTCCCAGCAAAACTCATGCTGAGGCTTCATCTCCCAGCATAACAGTATTGAGCTGGTGGGGCCTTCAAGTGCCACTTAAAGTCACGAGGGACCTGCACTCATGAGTGGATTCATGTTTTTCTCAAGAGACTGGGTTGGTTCTCTTAAAACCAAATTATGTCTGGCAGGACTGAATGAGCTACAGCAAAAGCCAGTTGTTATAAAGCAAGTTCTACTTCCTTGGCTTGCTCTCTTACTCCTCTCTCACCATGTGATCTCTCTCCCTCTCTCTCTCTCTCTCTCATGCATGCCATCTGCCATGTTGTGATGCAGCCAGAAGGTCCTCACTAGAGGCTGAATAGATGGTCTGCCCAATCTTGGGACTTTCAGTTTCCAAAACAGTGAGCTAAATAAACTTCTTTTCTTTATAAAAGTACCCAGAGTCAGATATCTAGCTACAGCAACACAAATGGAATAATACACTCTGCTACTTCAATTTCTTTAACTAAAAAGTGGGGATAAAAATGTGTAACTACCAGGAATAGTGTGTCGGTTAATTGTCATATTCTCCTATTCCTAACCTCATTAGGAATAGGTTTAGATGCCTGCCATAGAAAATCAAAAATAATAACAGCTTAACTGCATAAAGATTAATTTCCACATGTAAAAGATGTCTGAACACAGCAGCTACAGCTACTATGTGGGTTTCCTGAAGTCGTAGGAAGCCCATAACTTTCTAAATTTTGGCTCTGGCATCTTAGAGACAGATGGTACCTTCCAGGGAATCTCATGATCCAAAATGGCTCCATTGTTAGGGTCTGTGCAATCCATTGAACACTTATGCCCCTCTTAAATTCATATGTCAAAATCCAAACATCCCAGGTGATGATACTAGGATGTGAAGTCTTTGGGAGACTAGGTCACGAGAGTGGAGCCCTCCTGAATGGGATTAGTGCCCTTATAAAAGAGGCCAGAAAGCTCCCTTGCCCCTCCTACCATGTGAGGGCACAGCGAGAAGACAGCTGTCTTTGAACGAAGAAGGAGGCCCTCACCAGATACCGAATCTGTCAACACCTTGAAACTTGGACTTCCCAGCTTCCAGACTACAAGAAATAACATTCTGTTATTTATAAGCCTCTAAGTTTATAATATTTTATTATACTGGCCTCAACAGACTAAGACAATTGGACACAGGACAGACTGTTTTCCTAGAACGTCTGTCCACCTTTTAATAAGCCCTCTGAAAGTCCCTCCCCACATCTGTTCCAGTTCATTGACTGGAGCTTAGTTACAAGTCCACACTCAACCCAAGGAATACGGCAGAGATACACATCATCACCATCAATAAAACAGGAATGTTAGTAAGGAGAGCTTGGATGTTAATAGGCAACCAGCAGTCTCTGCCATGGGACCTGGTACAAAGCCAGTGGCCAATTAAGGTTAGTTACAGGCGCTGTTGTTATTGTTAAAGACATATTAATAAAAATCGAACTTCAAAATGTGCTCCTATTGTTCTCTATGACCAATACAACAATACAACTCAGTTCAGACACCCCCATGTCATAGCTCTGATGTACCTCTGAAGAGAATTGCCCAACCAAGTTTGTACCAAGAGAGAGTTGAGATGAACTGTTCTGATATTGTTTTCTCATGCAACTTTTTAAAGTAATTATTTAATTTTTTGCAGTGCTGGGACTCAAACCCAGGACTGAGTGCAAGCACTCTACCACTTCCGCAGTTCTTGATGCTGCTTTTTTTATTGAAGGTGGCTTCATCCTTAAGAGTTGGCCGTCATTCAGTTATTAAGCGAGGGTTGATTTAGCACCTTGGCCTATGCTGAGTGATAGGGATATGAAAACTTCAGTTCCAGTTCTCCAAGACAGCAGACAAGTGATAGAGGCAGCCAGCTGGGCGTTATGGGACGGTGTGGACAGAGGTAAACACCAGGAATCCAGGAGTGCCCAGGAGGGCTGGCCTAGTCTTGCAGGGCAAAGAATGAATTCCAAGGAAGAGTGCTGAGCTGATTCTAAACATCAAGTTGTGCACGTATAAATGGCAGAGAAGAAGAGCCCTCAGGCTGGAAAGTCTTTTGCCAAAGGCCCAGATGCCCGAGAAAAACCAGTGTCTTACACAAAACTTGAGTTCAAGGCTTCTGCAGAGCTTTAAGAACTGGAAACCTCTTAGTGTCCTCATGGGGGACATGTCCATCCCTGTGCACTGGCTTGACTTTCTTCAACGCAGTCATGTGGACAAAGTGAACAACTGAGATGTGTGTTTCTTTTTTAAGGCAAAAATTAGGTCAGGGACCATAGGAGTGGGACTTACTTTTTTATGTAATTCACAGCCTGTCTTCAAAAATAACTCCTCACAAAAAGAACAGGAGTTTGCAATGATGTGGGGCAGCATTGTCAGAGAAAGACACAAGCAAACTTCCAGCCTAATTCCTCGAGGGGCCACAAGCTAGGATGCGCTGTCTGTTCTAGCGCTGTGGTATTTGATGGGGTGCTTACTTGTGGCAAACAGAATCAACACAAAGATTGCTGTGGTCCAGCCAAGCGTGGTGGCGCATGCCTATAATCCCGCCTGGAAGCCACGCCTGAGGCAGGAGGCTCCTGAGCTCAAGGCCAGCCTGAGCAACTTGGCCAGACTCTGTCGGAAATTTTTTAAAATTATAAACAAAATGATCTGGGGATATGGCTCAGTGGTAGAGTACTCCTGAGCTACCTAGAACTGAAAGAAAAGAAAAGGATGACTACAGTTCAATTTCCTGATATCACCTTAAATTCTGGACTCAATGTATAAAGAAATACCCAATCTCCAACTCTTAAGATCTCAATTTTTTTTCTGTGGAATATTTTTAAGCAGTTCAGTAATTCACATGGGCTGGCCCCTTAAACAATGGGGGATTTGCTGGAGTTTTTGTATTTCCCAGAAAATCAGAATATTCAGAAAGGTGAGACCCTTTTGATCTCCCTTTCTTCTTACTTCTAATAAGTCATCTCTGGTATTTTTAAATTTAACTCCTCTCCTCCATAAGTATTTTAAATGTGTCTTTCCTTCTTTACCCTACTGCCACAGTCTTGACCCAAGACTTCAAAATCTTCAAAATCGAACCTAGTGATTAACTTTCCAGCTGCTTTCTCTGCCTCTCCATTCTCTCTGATCAATTTCAAACACTGCCGCTGAGCCATCTTCCCCAAAGGGAAAAAGGAATGATTTTTCTCCTTTGCTTAAGAAACTTAAATTTAAAACTCCCCAAAGGATCTTTTAGGACCTAAAGTTTTGCTAAATACCCCAAATTCTCCTATTTGGAGAGCACTTCAAGATGAGTGTGCTTATCAGTTTTTCATCACTGTGATCAAAATACCTGACAAGAACAACTTAGAGGGAAAGTCAGTTTGGGCTCATGGTTCCAGAGGTTTAGTCCATGGTCGGCCAAGTTCATTGCTGTGAGCCTAAGGTGAGGCAGAGCATCATGGCGGAAGGACATGGTGAAATAGCGCTGCTTCATTCATGACAGTCAGAAAGCAGGCAGAGGGAGGAGAGGGACTGCAGGGCAGAAGTACCTCCTCAGGGCAGGTTCCCAGTGACCCATCTCCTCCATGTCACCTGCCTACAGTGACCACCAGCCAGACCATCCAAACCAGGAGGGCCTGCTCAGGTTTTAGTTCTCACAATCCGATCACTTCAGCTCTGGACATTCCTGCATTAACCCAGGCTCTCCGGGGGGACACTTCATATCCAAACCACAATAATGAGGTCCTATCCACCTTCTCAGTCTCATGGCTCCTGTCCCCAACCTGACATCTGTGGTTCCGCTGACAGGAGGCGGCTTGATGCCTCTTTGTCTCCTGATGCCAGCATCTAAGCTATCGGCAAATCCTCCCCTTTTGCCTTCAGAACAGAGTCAGCCATCCATACCCACAGCTTCTGCGACCTAGGATTCAATCAATCCCAGATCAAAAATATTCAGAAAAAAAAGAGGTCCGTACTGAACATGTAAAGGCTTCCTGGTCATTACTCCCTAAACGACACAGTAGACTAACCCTCTGCAAGGCACTTACATTGCGTTAGGTATTGCAAGTCGTCTAGAGGTGATGGAAAGTGTAAGGGGAGTATGTAGGTTGTATGCACATATCACAACATTTCATTTAAGGGACTTGAGCATCTGTGGATTTTGGTGTTCAAGTGGCTCCTGAAACCAGGCCCCTGGGGGTGATGAATGTACACTCTTGAGCATCCCATTTCCACCAGCTCCACTATTATGGCTCTTGTCGATAAGGTCATCTCAAACCTGGAAGACACCTGTAGCCTCTTCACCTGTCTTTCTGCTTCCTCTTTTGCCCCTTCTGTCCAGGTTTCACGCAGCTTTAAGGAACAACAGGCCATCTCCCTGATTTATCATCCTACTTGGGATCTAAAGTTCGTAAGTGGGGGCTACAGGACCCCACAAGCTCTGTCCCCTGGTTCTCTCTCCAACCTTTGCCTTGCTTCTTTGCAGCCAGGTCAATGCCCTTGGGGTTGTTGGAAGCTTCTCCTCATGGTCATTGCCTGTGCTGTTCCCTCTGCCCAGCATGCTCTTCCTACCCACTCCACTAGAGCACAGGCATCCTGTGGGCACTGATTGGGGTTCATTTGTCCCCAAGCACATAGCACAATGTCTGGCACACAGTGTACTTGGGAAATATTTTGAAAAACTAATGAGTCCCATATTTTTCTGTTTCATTTGATGTCTTTATTCTAGGCAATGTGGAAGAGTCAGGGTCAGTATGAATCCCAGTCTGCTCAGTGGAGTAACCATGGGCAGGCAATCTCTGACCCTCTGTTTCTCTATCTTTAAAGTGGGCAATCTAAACTCCTCAGAACTTTTGTGAGATTAAATAACAGTAGGTGATCATTTCTTCCTCCAGGAAATCTCTAGTGATGCAAAGATGTCAAGTGACCCTATGTGACATTCTGTGGTGTCCTTAACATGGAAAGAGAACTTCTTGTTTGAGACCAGATAGAAATTTCTGGTTGTGAAAATTTTACAGCTGGCTTCAAAGATTTATACGTGGAAGTTTCATATTCTTTAAGAATTGCTTTCTCTTCTAGAAATGTTAAAATGCCTTTTCAAGTGAACTTTTTTTTCCCAATTCATTCCTACTTGGAAACAAAAATAGATAATAAACAACACATAGTTTTTTAACTGCATTTTTATGTGTCATTATCTGACATTTACCCCTATGAATTATGATCCTCAAAGGGAAGGAAGGCAGGGCTCACAAACTTTGCTCCTCTGTCAACTATATTTTATTCGCTGACTGTCATCTGATTCACACATGCTCAGAAACTTTTGCAGTGGGAGGGAGTGTGGCCATGGTGGTCATTAGCCCTAACCTGCACCTGCGGTTCTGGTGTGATTAACAGTGACCCCTCCACTCCTAGCTTGGGCAATCGGTTATGTTGTCATTCCACGTATAATCCATACATAAAAAGCACATTTGATAGAACTAAACTTGTGGAACTCACTTCATTTCCTTCCTTCCTTCCTTCCTTCCTTCCTTCCTTTCCTACCTTCCTTCCTTCCTTCTTTCCTTCCTTCCTCCCTCCCTCCTTTCCTAAATCCTTCCTCCCCTCCCCTACCCTCCCTTCCTCTCTTCTCCTCTCCTGTCCCTCTTTTGCTCTCTTATCTAGATAGCACATCTGACTGTAGTCTTGAAATACTCTTTATAACTGCTACATTGCCTACATTGCAAACTGAACTTAAGGATCTTTTCATTCTTATAATAGAGGATGCTTCCACTATTCCTCCAAACCCTTTACCCAGTGTAGAGAATTTCTCAGATTATTTTATTATGTACCTGCAGCAACATCAGATGGAAACAAGCTTCAATCTGCTAACTAACTTCATGTGCTTCCTGCGAGGAGGGTTTTGCTTACCTGAGTTTTGTGACTCTACTGACCCAGTATGGTCCATCTGGCCCGGGACACAATGCACAGAGAGGTCCTTTAATTCTGGACTTTGAAAAACTGATGAAACGGGACAGCAGGTCTGGAAGGTAAACATGGTTTATCAGTTTTTAGTTTATCCCAATAAGAATATCTAAGGTCAGCTTTACAATGATAGGCACACAGATTGTCCAAGCTTAGAGAAGCTCTGCATAGCTGTGAGATCCACCTCACTAGCTTAACGATAGAGGGAAAATGGCAACTTCCACACAGATAGTGTGACTTGATGAGCAAGAGGGGATCGGCATAGTTGGGGAGGATAGCAAGTGGTGTTGCACTTGACCCTGACTCCATTTCATTGGTGTTCGCTTCTTAGGGTGATGTGTCAAAAGGGGCCAGGAGGTTGAATCCGGGCTCAGAAAGAGGGATGTGATTGATTGGTGATGTCTGCCTTGGACACAGGACTAGATGGCTACATCAAAGCCCAGGCCTTAGCTTTCCCTGTTCTTGGGAAAGGAGTTCTGCAGAGAGTCTAACCCTACATTAATTAGTGCTAGATCAACCAGTTCAACTCTCCATTTTATTAGTGGCATGCTATGACCCCCGGCGGGGAAGTAACTTTCCCTAAGTTCTCCAGTTCAATTAGTTAGTAGCTCAGTCATTAGCAGCCAAGGATCTGGTCCACTGGATATTACTGGGACATTAAAAAGAGGGCGATTGGTGAAGGTCCCCTTCCTCTACTTCCACATTTTGCCCCGGGTTATCCCTACATAGAAGAAAACAAAAGCAAAGCAAGAGAAAGCAATGAACAAGAAAGCAAAAAGATGAATGAGGCTGATTTTTAAGGGGCTGTGTAAGATATTTCTAAATTCAAAACTCATGAGCAGTAAATAACCCTGCTTCTCAATCAAGAAAGTTCAATTTAAAAATAGCTTGGTGCTGGTTTTGTCACCGAATGCCATCAAGGTTTTCCCCTGGGGACTCACATCAGGACCACATGGGTCAGGCGCTGTCTGGGGTGTGTGTCCTCTGTTTGGAATTTTCCGGGCAGGGCTGGAATGAGCTGTAACAGCTGTGAGTGGCTTGCAGAGAGCAGTCTGCACGTGCCCTTGGTGCTAAAGTCAGTCATGTGGCCTGAGTCACAGAACTGACATCCAGAAACAGCTTGGAGCCGGCTTGTTGTTGGATGCAGTTAGCCTCATCCGTGAATTTAGTTTCTCTGTGTCTCCTGCCTCCTGGAAATAAGCCAGCGTGGGTTCTGTGCAAACCACGTTGGAAGGGCAGGCTCAGGAACCCACATTTCAATCATCCCTTCTGCCCACCCTCGGGTCTGGGGTTTTCCAAAACCAACCATGACGCTCAGAGCAGCCTAAGAAGAGGTCCTGCCCTACAGCACCGAACAGGTTGCTTGATTCCGGGTACGGTGGTCCAGACACCTGAGGGCCTGCTCACAGCTCTGCTTACCTGGAATACACACTCAACTTCCACCCGGTTCAAACACCTGCAGGATGTTTTCCTCAGGGTCAGAGATCCACAAAGGCTTTATCTCTAGACCTCAAAGTGCCTCTCATCCCTGAAACTGAACTATTATCCCCTGCCTCTGTAACTATCCCATGTCTCTAACCCCATCCTGCTTCCTCCAAAGGGATTAATCTTCAATGGTAGAGTCTCAAAATCAACAAACGCTTTTTAGCTTTTTCTTTTCACACCCGCATTTATCCTACTGGTACATACAGAAATTGTTCGTATTTATAAAGACTAGAAAAATCGACCTTCTCGCCATTAGGGCCATGAAGTGCTTTCTTTGATTGGGCTTCTCCAGGGCATGCAGACTAAAAATACATAGGGGCCAGGAGGTTGACAAAAATGTGTGACTGGGAAGAGGAGGGATTCATGGGGCCTGAGGAACTGAATACTATCTGCTCCTCCAAGGGGTCTCGGGTTATTTTTGAAGATACTGGTTATCAAATGTAATACCCCATTTTGCAATCACTAAACTTCAAGGTCCAATAACAAAGTATTTATTGGGCATTTCCCAGATGCCAGGCACTCTCCTGATAAGATCATAAATCATTCAATAACAAACCTGAAGTAGCTGTTGTCATTATCTCTGCTTTACAAAAAGTGAAACTGAGTCACAGAAAATAAAATTAATTATGTAGTCAATAAGCGTCCAAACCAAGATGTGAACTCAGAGTGCTCTTACTCCGGAACCCATGCCCAAGAATAACAAACAAAACTGTGTCTCCAAAGGTTGCCAAGAGACTCAGTATCCAGAAGCTTCAACCACAACATGGAGGAAGAAGTCAATGAGTGATTTCAAGTACAAGTGGCTGCCTTCCCTTGAGTGAACCCCAGGACTCTGAGCGGCCCCTCTGGAAGACAGTGGCCCACGGAATGCAGTGGTCCTTTGTGAGTGTCTGATCCTTTGAATATAATGATTCTTTGTAAGCGAGGTGTCTTCTGTGCCCTTTTATGATGATATTACATCTTAAAGGAATTTCACTCCACTCACTCGCCTCTCCAGCATCCACCTCTTGAGAGTTAATACCAAGAGGCTCCATCTGAATACAAGAGGTGCCTTTTCAATTATTTCAACGGCATCCATGACTCTCCCTCAATTAAGCTGCTGTCCAAATGGTACAATGCTGTGGTGATGGTGTACCTGGCTCCAGGCAGGTGACAGATACTTGGCTTTTAAAAGGCACACAGTAGTGATGTATTCTTACAGGTCACCACCAAGGTCAGAGGACAAAGCAACTAGCAGGTAATCATGAGAACCCACCTGCGTTAAGCCTGGTGATCACGCAGCCCTCCCCTGAACCTTTCGGCCTCAATGTTCCACGGCACCAGAACTCAGCACCGTCAAAGCAGAGCTGCTCTCTCTTCCTCACGCCCAAACCTGTTCTTCCTGGAGCGTTAGTATACTAGTTAACAATTCTGCCATCTCATGAGTTGCTTTAGTTAGATTTTATGCCTCTGTGACCAAAAAACCCAACAAAAGAACGACTCAGAGGTGGAAAAGTTTATTTTGACTCGCAGGTTCAGAGATGCAGCTCAGAGACAGCCCACCTGGGCCCACAGAGAGGCAGGTCACGGCCGATGAAGGACCTGGGAGGAAACTGCTCCGCTCGGGTGGGTCAGGATGCAGAGTGAGAGAGGGGAAGGGGCCGCGGGGAACACATCCCCAGTGACCCACCTCCTCCAGCCACACCCCACCGTCTACAGTGACCACCCTGTCAGTCTACCAGACTCGGATGGACTGATCAGGTTACGGCTCTCGTAATGCCCCTGACCACTCCGGCACTAACAGGAGCTTTGCGGGGACACCTCACATCCCAGCCACGACGCTGGTCTACCTAACGTGAACCACCCTCCACGTCTCCCTCCCTCTCCAGGCCCATGTCCAGTTGCTCACCCAGTCCTGGCGATTCTTCCTCTACCATTTCAACCTCACCCCTTCTTTTCTATCACTGCTTTCGTGCGGGGATATCTCTCTCTCTCTCTCCCTCCCCGTCCCCATCTCTCTCTCTCTCATCTAAACTATGGAAATTGCTTCTGCATTGTCCCCTGGCTCCTTTCTCTTTCCCTCCCTTTGCTCTCACTCTGGTCTAAGTGACCTTCCTAACACAGCGGCACGTTTAAACATTGTGTTCATACTTCCGTTGGCTGTTTCTTACAGTCTAACGTCCTTGTCATGACATTTCATAGGATCTGTCACCCATGCCCACCCGTGTCCCATGCCCCCAACCCAACACTGTTCTAGAACTTTGTAGATCTGCCACCCGTCTCCTGCACTCCTCTGGGCATTTGCATATGCTTTCCATCTGTCTGGAGTGTGGATCTATCTGGAAAATTCATGTTTATGTTTCCAGGCACGGCCATGCATTGCATCCTCAGTGACGTCTCCATAGAATCCTTTGGCGTATTTAATCACACTCTCCATTTAACCCCAAGTTCTATGGTCACCCCTCTATTATACTTTTGAAATTAAGAGCTTCTAAACCTACTATCCCCATTAGATGGCGAGATTCTAAACATAAAAGGCCTTTACCTGATGTACACTCAGGCCTCCTCTTCACATTTAATGTCGAATAAATCTATCCAACATGCACCATTCAATAGTTAACAAGTACCAGTATTTAGCATTGGACTAAATACTTGGGACACAGTGGTGAAAACACCAGGTATGGCCTCTGTCCTCATGAAGCTTGCCATCAATCATAGAGACAGATAATCACCCATTATGAACAAAAATACCTGTAAAATTAAAAAGCAACTAACTGCACTAAATTAACTGCAATAAGTGTCCTGAAGGAAGACCCACAGTGTGGAGAGAATGGAGTTAGGCTGAGCCAGGCAGTCAGGGAAGGGGATGAGCTGAGGCAGGCACCACCAACAGCAGTAATGACGAGAAAGGAAAGATCGAGCAGAAGCAGCCGGGTGTGCAAAGGCCCTGAAGCAGAAGGAAATCTAGAAAGTCTGAGAAATGGAAAGGCCATGGTGGCTGGAGCCAAAGATCAAGAGAAGCTTGTTAGAGGATGAAGATGGAAAATGGGCAGGGCCTTCCAGCAGGGCCTTGAAGTTCAAGTCTAGAAGTTTTGTCCTCCACCTTAAAGGAGCAATGGGAAACCATGCAGCATGCAAGCTAAGAAAAACGAGGCCATTTTGCGTTTTGAGGTCTCTTTGGCTACCGAGGGGAGAACAGATGGGATGTAGAAAAAAGCAGGAAATGAGAGCAGATGTCCAAGTGAGAGAAGATGGTAACTGGGACCAGCAGGAGAAGTGGTAGTGGGGAAAGGTGGAGGAACTTGCAAGACTTTTTGGAGTAGAAAAAACATCAAGGGGTTTGGGATGGGTTCCATATATAGGAAGAGACAGGACTCTGAGGCGGGATATGTGGGGGTCGCTATTGGGCAGTACAAACTAAAGGTCTTCAACACTCTCCTGGTCTGAGAAAACATTTCTATTTTCTGCTGCAGATCTTAGGAATGTGGGAAGAAGGGATGGGGAGGGGACATTAGGATTCTAGCTCCCACCAGAATCTCTGAAGCAGCAGGTGAGGAGTGGAGAGAAAATAAACGCAATAAAAATGTGCTGGGTCCGTGTGAGAAGGGGCTCACATGAACTGGGAGAGGTAACAGGGCCATGGAAGAGGAGGGGAGAAGGTGTCAGCGGTGAAGGGGCCCCACTGAGTCCCGAGCGGAGCCTAGTGGATGTCAGACAGGGACAGAGGCGGCGGAAGGATCCCTGCGTGGGAAATGGGTCGTGGCTGCTGACGAGGGAAGGCAAAGCTGCCGAGCTGCCTCCTCCTTCAGCTCCTTTAAACTGGGAAACTGGATAAGCAAGCTTGTTGCAGATTCCACTTCACAGATAATAAAGAGGATCCGGGGGCCTGCGGTAGAGCTAAGATGTGCCTCTGACCTCCTCGGCGGTCTGGAGCTATGTTTTGTCTTCAGTGTGAGGCTCTAGGCCAAAGGGCAGAGGTGCAGCTGTTTTGTTTATTTTGTGATGGGCGGGGGGGCGGGGAGAGTCGGATAGGAAGCGAACAGCTATTTTTTATTTGTTCTTTTTAGTTATACAGGACAGTAGAGTGTATTTTGACGTATCATACATACATGGAGTATAACTTCCCATTCTTGGTTGTACAGGATGTGGAGTTTCACTGGTCATGTGTTCATATATGAACACGGGAAAGTTACATCCAGTCCATTCCACTGTCTTTCCGATTCCCATCCCCACTCTCTTCCCTTCATTCCCTTTGTCTAATCCAATGAACTTCTATTCTCCCCACCCCCCATTGTGTGTTAGCATCCCCATATCAGAGACAACATTCAGCCTTTGGTTTGGAGGGATTGGCTTATTTCACTTAGCATGATAGTCTCCAGTTCCATCCATTTATGGGCAAATGCCATCATTTCATTCTTCTTTATGGCTGAGTAACATTCCATTGTGTATATGTACCACATTTTCTTCATCCACTCATCTGTCAAAGGGCACTTAGTTGGTTCCACAGCTTAGCTCTTGTGAGTTGAGCAATGTGGCTATTTTAAATCACAGCTCACCGCTGATTCAGTGTTTGAGAGTCCGCTTCATCACAGGCAAGTGGACTAAATTCTGAAACTAGAAAGATGAATAAGACATGGCTTTTTCCTAGTGGTTTTGCAATCTATAAGTTACTACTGAATGCAGTTCAACTATAAAAATAATATACATAAGCATTCGTGTGTATAAGACAGTCAAAATAAAAAATGGAAAATTCTAACTGGACTGATTGAATGTATATGACACCATTGTTCCTTAATGTGCAATCTCCCTAGACGAGAAGCATGTGAATCACTACAGAGTGCCTGTAAAATACAGATTTTGTACCCAACATAGTTTACAGAATCAAAGACTCTATAGAGCGGGCCTGAGAATTAACACCTATTTTTTTGTTTGTTGTTTGTTCGTTTTGGTACTAGAAATTGAACCCAGAGGCACTTTACCACTGAGACACATCCCCCCAGCCTTTTGATAACTTTTATTTGGGGATAGAATCTCACTAAATTACTGAGGCTGGCCTCAAACTTGTAATTCTCCTGCCTCAGCCTCCTGAGTTGCTGTGATCACAGGCATGCACCACCATGCGTGGCGGGAATCAACATCTTAAACGAGATTCTAATGCCCACTAAGAGTCCCACTGTATGAAGCCAGAAGTGAATCTGGATGTTAGAAAACGAAAACCCTCTTCTCTCTTGCCCCTTCTTGGGAGTGGAAGGAATGAAAAATTATTAAGTATGAACCGAAAAAAACTCCCGTATATCCAGCTTCCAGATGAGGAGCCTAAATAATTAACAGACAAGGAGTTCCAGGGTTAAAATTCTTTTCACCCTCCCTCGCCTATACATAAATAATCTGGGCTCTTGTTTGCCAAAGCCAAGCAGAGGCCTTCAGATATGATTAGTCATGTTGTCGAGAACATCACAGAAAACACAAGGCATAAATCACTGTACGCGCGGTTTCCTGTCAACGTCGGGCAGGGACACCTTCAACCCCGATGTGCAAGCAGCATGGAGGCTGCTTCTAAACGGCATCTGCAAGTGCACAACTTGTCAAGAAAGCTGTCACTTTTGGTTAAGAGATGGCAGCGTGAGTTTGTCTCGTGCAGATTCTGTTCTTACTGTTTTTCACCTAAACCACACTTAAACAAACAAGCAAAACTTTAGAAGGAAGCACAAAAGAAGAATCATTTCGGAAGAAAGAGCTCACCTGAATTTTATATGAAGAAAGATCAAGTCTTTCTTGCTGGGAAAGCTTGCTGGGAAATCTTTGTCTCATGTTACCTATAAATAGGAGAGTGAAGGAAAGAGTCAGAATTGGACTTCATTACTGACAAGCAAAGTTGTCCTCAGAAAGGAGGAAGAGGAGTCAAACCTTCCAGAGGTATCTGCTCCATCTACTCCCTGCCTGTAATATACGAAGGGGCTAATTCCTGGTATGTAAAGGAAAAGACTCGCATTGTGTTAAGGTTCGATCTTGCAGAGACCAAGTAAAATTTTAAACAAGTCATAAAGCAAAGCACCAGGAAAGAGCAGAGGCCTTTAAAACAGCAGAACCCTGACATTGAAGACTCAGGGAGGCAGAGACTTCTAGAACCTTGGAACTCAAAAGGTCTGGAGAGAGAAATCACCTAGCATCCGGGAAAAGCATGAACTCTGAGTGGCGACCTACCCTCCCAGACTCACAGGGCAAGTCAGCAGCAGAATTGATCTAGAAGCTTCACCCTGAACTTCCAGGCCGCCATGGCCTCAGAGCCTGTACCCGCTATCCAGTCCCAGCCAAATCCTTTTTATGCTGTGTATGACAACCCAAAAAAGGGTCATCTCAGCATTGCCCCCAAGACCCTGAGGGCCATATCCTTGAGAAGCAACAGCTTCATTATACTTTGTCATTAATAAATACAAAACCCAGCCAACCCTCAGGATGATGGTCTGCATGGTCACACACATCCTGGTCCAAGGCTGGCAGCCTGGCTCTGGGCATGAGGGTCCATGAGCCATGCACACGTGTGTGTATGCACATGTGTGTTCAAGAGAGTGGGGGCCAGGGGAAGCCAATCCTGTGCCCCTGGAAAACGGCTTTGATCGCGTCTTCCGCTGCCCAGTGAAACAACTCGTCGTAGCCAGGAAAACACTTGAGCCCCGCAGCCTTTCAACCACTTAGGCCCTTGGAGCCTGGTCGTCTGACCCTCAGCCACGGGCCCCTTCGCTGGGCTGGCTGAATACCTTCCTAAAGAGACCACTGCCCAACCCGGGAGAAGTTCCCCGTCACTCACCTGCTGTCATTCTGTGTGGGGGGACAAGGGGCCCAGAACTGCCCAAAGGGCCTTAACTTCTAGTTCTAACTAGGCCCTTCAGCCTCCTGAGTCGGCCTTTCCAGGTGAAAAAGGGGTAAATTTATGTTGCTTATCACGGTCTACAGGGAGGGACTCGAAAGGGTCCAACCGTCCATAAAAAACTTGCATTAAAGATGGGGAACGAGGCCGAGGGGAGAGACACTGGGATTGCAGGACACAAAACTAACACCCCGTACTTTATTCATCTGTTTTATGCAAGTTAAAATCAGGTGCCTCCAAATCTCAATGGATCTGGGGGGTCCCATACTTAAATGGGGAACCCCCTTTGGTCACTGTCGTTCTTGTGACTGGCAGGTAACGGGAGCTGCTTTTTCTGGAGCATGAGGCTCATGTGGGCAGCTGCTGGAGAGTGGCCTGGGCGGTCGTCGGCTGAGGGCAGATGGCAAGGCGGGGCTCTGTGAGGTCAGGCTGAACGGGCTGGTAAAGCAGACCCAGGGGACTGGGGGTGTAGCTCAGTTGGTAGAGAGCCTGCCTCGCATGCACAAGGCCCTGGTTCAATCCCCAGCACCACCAAAAAACAAAAACAAAAACAAAAAAAAACAGCACAAAGCAGACCCAGAGAGAAACTCTGCACCTCTGGTGGCATCCCCCTGTGGCACGTCTCCTCTCCAGGGGCTCTGTCATCCGGGAGAGCTCTGTGGGAACAGGCATTGTTTTTCACTTGAAGAGAAGCAGTAGGGGGTACCTCAATGTTGGTGCTAGAAAATGTCTCTCAAAGCACAAAGAAGGTGACCTGTGAAGGCTCATTTTTAAAATTTTTTCTCCTTTTGGTCCCTCATCAACTCCTGTTCCTGCCTTAGCCCTTCCCTCAGCCTTAGCAACACACACACACACACACACACACACACACACACACAGACACAGACACAGACACACACACACACACACACACGCTGGGCATGAGCTGGTGTGCACACACAGGTGGGAGCTCTGTGGGTCCTTCTGAACTAAAGAAGCTCAATTAAACCAAGAGTAAAACCCACGGATTAGCACAGACCCCTTGTCCCCACCCACCTCCTGTGGAATTTGCTGGTGTGGACTCCCTGGAGCGCCCTCCTGTGACCCTCTGTGGTAATACCACTTGAGACCTTGGACTGAAGAATGTTTAAGCTCAGTGTTGTCACATCCAGCATACCAAGGCTTCTCTCTGGTACCTTAGCATCTCAGGTGAGCCTGAAAGTCTGCGGAGTTCTGTGTGAGGTCTTGAGATAGCGCAAGATCTTTTCAACACCCCAAATGTGCACCTGGGGAAAACCTGGCCAGTCTGCAGGGGACCCTCCTGACTTAAGGCTCAGAGCCCTCACTCACAACCCTGAGCAATGAGCACAGCTCTGCACCGAACAGAGACCACGTCCAAGGAGCTGTGCACTTCTCCTCTCGCCCAACAGAGAAGGGCTCAGCATAGGCTGAGCTGACTTGGGGGCCAGAATTGATATTAACACAGTAGCAGGGCTCAGGGAACACCAGCGTCAGGGTCTCCTGAATTGTTTAGCACTGCAGATGCCTGGACCCTGCTCAGTGCCCGTGGAAGCAGAATCTTCCATTAGGACTCCCAAACTTGCGTTTTCAGTAAGTTTTTAAGCTGAGTTTTAGGCACTAAAGTTTAAGCAACCTCTCTTATTCTTTTCACACCCCCCTGAGATTAGAGATTGTATTTTAACAAAAGCCTTTAATTCCATAAGCCAACAAGGCGACCTCAGACACTGTGGGAGGGGCAGGGGAGATGTTTTTAGGTAAGGAGGAGGAGAGAGCCTGCCTGGTGCCTCTCCATTTTCCCACAGGGCAGCTGCACGTGGCAGCAGGTACAAAGAGCCTGCCTGAGTCGACTCCCTGAGTGCACCCCAGAGCCACGGCACACACCAGTGTGGGTGGGGACACTTCTGCAATAAGGAACTTTACCTGGATGTTGGATACCCAGCAGGAGTGGAGAAGAGCTGTGAGACCTCAACTCACCTCTAGAGGGCACCAACCCAGGTACGAGGAGCTGCACTTCCGCTCTCCAGCCCCTTCGCTTTGGTCTGGGAAATACCCCTGGCTGCCTTCGGTGGACTGATATTGTACCTGTCTCAATAAATACCATTAGCATCATCACCATCATTATTGATTTCAAAGAGGCCTGGAACTGACTGCTGGGTGACAGTGGATATGAAGTGACTCAGATTGTTTCCCTGCGCTGAGTCGGCCAGAAGGGAAGAGCTCTGGGGGTCCCTCTCTCCTCCACCCTGGCCCCACTGTCCTCTTGCTCCTCTTTAGTGATATGAGGCTTCTTTCCCTTCCTCAAATCCAGGAAGCATGGCGGGTCCTCCTGAGAAGCCCGAGGCTGGCCTGGCTGTTTCCAGGTGGGGAGGTTGTCTCCCGGCCTCTGTCTTGGTCACGGGCACTGAGTGGCTGTTCCTGTGCCTGTCCTGGGGAAGGGGTAGATGAGCATGTGCTGGGGGACCTCAGAGGGCTTAGGGGAGGTAGGGAAGGACACAGCTTTCCTTCCATCAGTGCTCAAGGAGACCCAGGGAGGCAGTGAAAGGAGCGGACAAAGGAGCGGACAGCCTGTCCTCTGACAGGACAGAGGGGACCTACACCCAGCTTGCCACTTACTAGTTGCACGCCTGAGCTGATGTTCTCCAACTCTCTACAGAACGCCAAGTGACCATCCCTCTCTCAGAGTCGTTGTGAGGCTTAACAGAGACGAGGCTGTCAATCGAGCAGGCTCCGTCTGGGACACACAGCTGCTCTCCCGTAGCGACCCGGGTGGCCGACGTGTGGGAGCTGCACTCTGCAGTTCACAGCGTAGGTTCCGTGTCAGACCTCGCTCGTTTTACTGTATAGTCCCCATTCACTCACCCGCCTCACTCCTACTCCCCTACCCTTTTGTTCCCAAAATCTCATATATGTCCCCAGAAGTTTTAGCATCTCTGAATAATACAGAACTTTGTTTTGTGCGGATATGAAATTTTACTCTCCTCACGTGGCTCTGCGCTATAATCCTGTTCCACCTTTTGCACTCGATGCTGGGATTTTTAGAATACTTATTGTTTGCCAATGGTTCTCAACCTCACTACATAACAGAATCACTCGGGGAACGTTTGAAAAATACCCATAGCTAGACCTCAATTCTAGTGATTCTGATTTAATTTATCTCGGGTGGAGGCCAAGCCTCAGGTCATTCTAAAATGTAACCGGGACTGAGAAGCTCTGCTGCGAGTGATGCTGGCCTATAGCCTGGGACTTCTCTGGCAGGGAGAGGACCCGGAGTCCACTTTTTTCTGGCCTTAGTAAGTTCTTGGGGCAAAATCAGACAATGATACCACTGGAGACAGTCGAAAAAGAAAGAAGAGAGTCGGTTGCATAAGGACGGGGAGCGGGCAGCTTACAGCCTCGGGCAGGTGTATGAGGAAGGAAGAACTCAAGCCTCGCTCCACCTCATTTGCAAGTCGTGAAGCCCAGTGTGATTTATCTTTTTGTCCTCTTCCTCACCCCGTCTCTAATGAGCACCCCTGTGGGTCAGGCCTTCTGCTAGGTAGGAAGAACACAGCAGTAAACAGAGCAGTAAGAGTCTCAACACTCAAGAGTTTTCCAACCTGCTAAAAGACAGCTTCTTGGGCCCCATTACGGAGGTTCTGATGTGACAGGTGCAGGACTTGGCTCAGGAATCTGCATCTTGAACAGTTGCAGCAGATACTGCTGATGTCTGTGATCCTGGGTGTCTTTTGAAGAAACTTGGTCCAGTTGATGAGAATTAGGTTGTTTAAGCACATCGGGTAAATTTACCATCCCTCCCTCTAGAATTTTCTGAGAAGGCAGAACCCCTTTCCCTGTGTGCCTTCAGAACCGTGGACCCCTCTTCCTTCCGCCAGACATTCCTACACATACCACCACCAACAGTCAATTCATTTACAGTAGCTGTGGACACACTGGCTGTGTCTCTCTCCAGTAGGTCTCTATGAGGTGGGTCTCTCCCTTTCCTGGGGGAAAACAATGTTGGTTAGGGGATTGTGGGAAGGACACACCTCCAAGAGTCACACCCATGTTCCTCTGCTTGTCAGAAGGTAGACTACTCACCACCATGTTACAGCGGGTCCCTAGAAGTCCAGGACACTCCACCAGTGCTGTTATCTCCTGGAATGCCCAAGCGCACTCCTGAGGGCTCTTAGAAGCATCGAGATGGGCTGTTGGATGGCTGTTCCAATCTGAATTCCTGAGCCCTTCATGAGCTGGATGCTACTTCTTCCCACACACGAACTGCCAGAGGACGGCCTCTCACCTGGCACCTGGCATTCGGAGTTGGTTGACTCATTGGAAAAACGCAACTAAAGCTGGGGATCATTCAAAGGTGACGAACACCTACACAGAGCAATTTATTTTCACCTAAAACATAAATGAACATTCATGAGCATCAGATCTTCAATGGAGAACCAAGCCTTTTTCTTTGACTGGAGTTCTAGAAATCTCTCTAGCATAGACTAGTCCTCTAAACATATAGCCTATGAACTCTTGTTTCTATTTGCTTCAAGTAAAACAGAACTTATTTGCACCTCCTGAGGAAGATTAGGTACAAAATTCCATTTAAAATATATTACAGGAATTATTAAAATTTTAGACATACAAATAAGTTGGAAAATGGCAAAATAAAGATCAAAATATTTACTGGCTAAATTAAACAGTTATCATTTTGCTATATTTACCTTATTTCTCACAATAAATTCATATCTACCTGTATTTTCATTTTTCTATATACATGTATATAGATGTACATGGGTATACATGTGTGTGTGTGTGTGTGTGTGTATATATATATATATATATATATATATATTCTATTTGAAAATAATTTGCAGAAGTCATGACACTTGACCCTTAAATACATCAGCACATACATAGCTCCTGAGTTTGAAGACATGCTTCTATATCATCTTTGCACCATAAAAAATAATAATTTCTTGATAACATTTGATATCTAGCTCTCAAATTTACCCACCTGTCATAAGATTGCCTAATTAAAGGTGGGGTCTCTTTTCTCTTAACCAAGATCCAGTCCTGGTTCCTACGTTGCATCTAATGTCACATTTTTATGGCTCCCCTTTATTTCCCCTCTGGACAGTGACTTTTGAAAGAGTTCAGACTATTTTGTACAGTATCCAACGTTCTGGATTTATCTCAGTGTTTTCTCACAGTACATGATTTCTCTTTTACCTTCATTCACAAAAAACTGGAAAACAGGTATTAAAGTTGGACTAGACTCAGGTTAAACATTTTGGGCAGAATTCTGCCTTGGCAATGTGATTTACTTCATATGGCATCTCATGTCTGAAGATATGAGGCAAACACACGTGAGAGTTTATCTGGGAAGATACCCGGAGGTGGGTGGAGTTGCTGGGTCACAGGGCACACCATCACCCGGTTTCCCCAGGTGATTGTAACAGTTAACACTCCCATTGACAACACTGAGAATCCCATGGCTCTGCGGCCTCACCAACACTTGAAATTGCCATTCTAGTGGGCTGGGGATATAGCTCAGTTGGCAGAGTGCTTGCCTCACATGCACAAGGCCATTCTGGCAAGTCTGTGAAGGTATCAGACTCTAATCTGATTTTGCCTCTCCCTAGTGACCTTGAGCTTCTTTCTCACTTACCAGGTGCTTACTGCTCACTTAGCTATATATCGCTTCATTCTTTTGTCTGTTTTTAATTGATTTGTCTGTCTTTTTAAAAATTGGTCTGTAATACTAGACATGAGTCCTTTGTTAGTTGTATGGATTTAAAACATCTCCTGCTCTGTGGTCTGCATTTCACACCCTGAAGGGAGCCCTTTGACGAACCTATGCTCCTAATTTTCATACATATATCTGAGTCTATCAATCAATTCCTTTATGCTTAGTGATTTTACATCTTGTTTCAGAAATCTTTGCCTGTCTCAGGATCATCAAAATATGGTATCTTCTAGAGACTCAGGTTTTTTACTTTCACAATGAGATCCATAGTTCACTTGCAATTAGTTTGTGTTGGTGTGAGACAGGGACAGGGGTCAATGTCATTTTTTTTTTTTTAACTAGGACATTATGTTAAACAGATCATCTTCTTTGCTCTGCTTTACTATGTCACAAATCAAGTGTTAATACTTGAGTGGGTCTCTATCTGGACTTTTGCTTCATTGGTTCTTTCATGTATTCTTAAGCCAAGGATGTCATGCTACTTTAATTAATATACTTATCTAACTCTTATTACTCAATATTACATAAGTACTCAAATTGCCTTCATTATTGGGGGAGGCGTTTGCATTTCTACTTAAATCTTAGCAACTTGATAACTTCTAATAAAAACTATCAGACTTTTATTAAGATTGTATTGAATCTATAGCTGCATTTGGGGAAACGTCAGAGTACACTCTCTCTATTTAGATCTAATTTGAGTTCTCTTAATAATGTTTTGTAATCTTGCTTAATTCACTATTAATTCTAATAGTTGTAGATTATTTTGGATTTTCTAGGCACCCAGTCATATTATGTATGAATAATGGTAATTGCTTCCTAATTGAAATCTCCACAGACAGGTTCAACAACAGGATGGTGAGAACAAAGGATAGAATTGGTGAACTTTAAAACATAATTTAAAAAATTACCCAACCTGAGCAACAGAGGGATAAGAAGAATGGAAAAATTGGCAGGGCCTAGAAATATGTATAAATATAGCAAAGGATCAAAAATCCATGTCATCAAAGTTCCAGAAAGAGAGGTAAAAGAAGATCAGGCTCAAATAGTTTTTGAGAATCAATGGCTGAAATTTCCTAAACCTGAAAAAAAAAAAATGTGATAAAATTAACCTAAAGATTCAAGAAACTTAGAAAACTCTAAATTGGATAAACTTAAAAAAAAGAAACTACACCAAGACACATGACAGTAAAGGTGAAGAAGAAGGAGAAGAAGAGGAGGAGGAGGAGGAGAAAGTGGAGGAGGAGGGAGGGAGGAGAAGGAAAGGGGGAGGGAGAAGAAGAACTAAGAAAAAGCCTTAAAAGCAACCAGGGAGAAATATTGCACTATCTGTAAGGTAAAAACAATTAAAGTGACAGCATACTTCAAAGCCAGATAGAAGTGTCATGATTATTTTTCAAATGCTGAAAGAAAGAATGGTCAACATATAATTCTGTATACTGAGACAATATCCTTCAGGAATCAAGACATTCTCAAATGGAGAAAAACTAAGAGTTTGTCCCCAACAGAAATATCTCAAAAAAAATAACTAAAGCAACTTCTCTAAACAGAAAAGAAATCTAGGAACATCAGGAAGGAATAAAGAACACAGAAAGAGAAAAATACACGGGCAAGCACATCTTTTTCTTGATTTTTCTAAGTTGTGTTTGTAAGTTAAAGCAAAAACCGTATCTATCTGATGTGGTTTGTAAAGAAAACATTTAAATCAATTATATTATAAATGGAGGAATAACTTTACACCTAGGGTACCCACTTAAAGGCTATAAAGGTATATACTGAAAAACATCATAAAATATGTTGAAGTAATCTACAGGAGAGCAGGAAAAAGAAAAAAGAGAAATGGAAAGCAAAAAGAACAAAGAGAAACAAAAAATAAAATGGCGGACTTAAGTAATAGCACGTCAATAATACAAGTGCACATGGTCTGAATATGTAAGTTAAAAAACAGAGATTGGTGGAATAAATTTAAAAACAACTGTCTACAAGAAACTCTTCTCAAATATAATGATATGCATGACTTAAACATGAAAAAGGGGGAAAAGATGGACCAAGCAAACATGAATCAAAAGAAAGTAGGAATGGCTACGTTACTGAGAGATAAAGGGATAAAGGAGATTTTGAAGCAAAGGGAGTTACCAGGGACAGAGAGGGACATTACGTAAAGGGTAAATCTATAAGAAAACATACCTGTCCTAAATGCAAATCTAGTCACCTGATTTTGGAGAGTTAAAATTCAATGGAGGAGGAAAGATTTTTTTCAACAAATGGTGCTGGAGGGATTGTATATCCAAAGACAAACACGTGAAATGAGCCCCAAGGCTTACACCTTATGGAACAATTAACTCAAAATAGATCATGCATTTAAATGTCAAACATAAAACTATAAAACTTCTGGAAGAAAATACCGGAGAAAACCTCCAGGCCTTAGGGCTTGGTAAAGAGTTCTTAGATACGACTGCTGAAGCATAGCATATAACAGAAAAGTTTGATAATTTGGACTTGTTCTGTGAAAGACCCTACAGAGGATGATGCATGACTCGTGCAAGCTCAAAACTCCAGATCCTTCGGGCATGGACTAGTAATGTCTGCCAAGTAAGAATTAATTAGAAGATGAGAATGAATCAGATCAGAAGACAGTACAGGTCAAAGACGATGAAGAGGACCCAGATTCCAACCCAGACTAGAATGTCTTTTTAGCTGTCATGATCAGAAAGTCACAGATTCCTTAGTACAGGTTGGTATTATGACGCAAGAGGAAGAAAGAAACGTGGGGGAGGGATTGCTTTGGAATTACACCATCAAATATCATTTTCATTTCAGGGAGCCAAAGCAAGTGTAAGGTTTCAGGGTTGAAAAAAAAAAAAAAAAGAAGAAGGCACAAAATTCCATTCGACTTCTGCAACATAAGCTCAAACATGCATAATCAGTCCTGCCCCCAAACTTCTGCCTGGAATGCAAGGTTGCAGGAGGAACTGGGCCCACAGAGAATGTCTCAGATGAATCATTTAAATGGAAACCCTTCAGAAGTCAGCTCTGTTAAAACCGGTTCAGAAGGTTGTGGGGAGAAACACACCCATGGGTAGCTCTCCTATCTGGACTTAAAGCTCCCCTTCTCTGAAAATATCAGTTGCCTGATTTATACATTTGTCATTAAGTTACCTTTTAATCTTAACCTGACTCACTGTGTAGGAACTCTTTAACGAGACCACTTCTTTACACTGAACAAGTGTCCAACAGAATGTATAAATGGACTGGGGAAAGGTGGGCAAGGTGAGTATAGATCAGGGATTGTATGATATTGAACTACAGATCAATCGATTCCCCTCCCTTCCTTCACTAAAAACTTGGTTCTTCGGTATCTTTTATTTGGCAGTCACTAGAGATATAAATATGATCTTGGATATTTCTTATCGAAACAAAGTGAGTTTTCCATTCACTGTTACCTAATCCAGAAAAACAAACAGACAAAAGGGAGACCTTTATGGTAAAAGGTGAGACTGATCAGTTACTGAACACTTGCTGTACACCAGTCTTGCTGTATGCAAAGTCTTGGGCCCTTTCAATTGATCATCCCGGAGTGCAGGCCAGGTAAAAATTATTCTCCCTGTTTTACAGGAAAGAATGTGGCAGATCAGGAAGGCAAAGGAGACTGCGTAGAATTTGAAGGCTAGAAGTGCCTGAAAGCAAAGCCCATATGGAAGGATCCTATCTTGAGATCTTCCAACCCGGCCCCCTGTTCCCCCAACCCAGGAGCATTCCATGGAACCATGACAACGTCACTAAGCCCTGCTCCTCCAGGGGGATGCTCCAGAGTTCATGAGTCACCATGTTTGCTAAGTGATGGCTGCTGATGGAGGCTCTGGCCTGAATGGGAAAGTGCAAAGGGCAAGAGAGTCAGCAAGAGAAACAGCCCAGTGGTCACCACCTTCCTAGTCTCCAGCACTCACAGTGATGACAGGCTGCTCCTGCACCAGCCATCGAGTCTTCCCGGCGCTCCCGCGTGGTGGGTGTTGCCATCTCCATTTTACACACAAGGGAACTAAGGTCCAGGGACCTCAACCAACTTGTTGAGATTGCTCAAAGATTAAATAGTAGAGTCCAGACTTAGGCTCTGATACTTAATTTCAGGCCAGAATTTAAACTCATATCCCTAATGTTAACATTGGCTTCTCATTTAACCATACACCTGACTCTAAGGCCTGGCCATTCATAAGCATGATCACATTTGACCCTGAAAATAACCCTAAACACATCAGTTTTGCCATGTTACCAAAGAAGTCTTGAGAGGGTCAAGCTACTGGAAGTCCCAAGCCAGCAAGTAGCAAAATTGAGATTTCAAGCCAGGTTTGTCACCTGAGCCAGGCATTTAGACCATCTCAATGGTCTTCGTGTGTACAGATTGTCCTGAAGCTGGAATGTTACCCAGGTTTTTGAGACTAGGTTGATTTGCAAGGAATCGGAGGTGTGGGATCTTCCTTGATGTGTTTTGTTAGGACCCTGGCTTGTCTGGCTATTCCCTGGCACTTAGGGACCACGTGTTCAGCTCAGGACACAGTGTGTTGCATGATCAACCTCTTTCTGCTAGGCTTAAGACATTTCCATAATCCCTGCCATGAAGTGAAGCCTACGAGGTAATCTGCTTAGTGGAGAACACACAGTATTTGAAGTTGGCCTCCCAAAATTAAGAACAGAGCCTCGTTTCTTTGGCTCAATGCTGCAGAGCAACAGAGATGACCCCCTAGACTCTAGGTCTCAATTCAAGCCCCACTTACAACTGACCCCATGCTTCATTGCCTCTCTGCGACTTAGTTTCTCTCTGTGTGAAAGGGAATGCTAATAGTAGCATGCTTATCTCCTGGTTGTTAAAATATAAGGAAATGGTGTTTGCAAAACCCTTGGGAGGGCCATGCCTAGAGAAGCGTTGGCATTTATTTCATCTCCAGCCTTTGTTTGGTACCTGGAGAGTAGCACTTGCTCCCTGTGTATTTCTAAAATACAAGAACTAACTGATTCCCATTCCCTCAATCCTAAAGGAGCAGCTTCCTGTTCCCTGCCTCCTACAACTGGCTTTTGCAGATCGTCTTAATGAATGAATAGAAAAGTACAGGGCCTTACCTGGCCCATGGTGGGTACCCCATAAGCTGTGACTTCCCAGCTTGGGATTTGAGCCTGTGCTTACTTTTTAGTAAAATGGGTGGCCTTGTGAAACCTCCCAGGTATAACAATGTAGGTCCAAATGCCCGGTAAGCAGTGAGGTGCTCTGCAAATAGGAGTAACCAACATTCCGCAGTCCTGCCCCTCGCTACCCTCCCTACCATCACTGCCTCCCTGACTTTCTGGTGAGAAACTGCCCTTCTGTGTCCCTCCTCCCCTTGGCCTTTCCTACCCCCTGTTCCTTCTCAGTGTCCCTGGACCCCTCACCCTCCTCTGCCCAGAGGATCTGCCCCCTGGCTGCTGGCAGGAAGCCCTTCCCTTCTCCCTTCCCACCCTGTTCCCTTCGGTAACACCCTGCACACAGGGGATTATTTCTCTTGGCAGCAGCTCTCCTGCTGTCAAAGAGACAGATGGGCCTTGGCCAGGAGGAGGTGGGAAGGGAGGTAAGGAAACGAGTCCCAAGTGGAAAAGGCCCCCTAGCCAGGAACTCCTAAGAGATGAGGAGGGTGTGGATCGAAGCAACCGAGTCAGGAAGGGGGCGCAAAAGCAAATCGCAGGCTCTATCTGAGGGTCCAGACTCCCCACCCACACTTCTTGCCAGATGAGCAGGTCTAAGCAGGGTGCAGAAAGGTACGAACTAGAGAGTTAAGGGGAGAAGAACAAAGGTAAAAGCCAACCTGCTTTGAAGACTCATTTTAAATTATGTTTGCCTTTGCATTTGCCACCTTCAAAGCAAAGCTTAAGATTCTTTTAAAAATTTTTTTTTATTTTGTTTGTTCTAATTAGTTGTACATGACAGTAGAATGCATTCATACATTTTGATAGATCATATATAAATAGAGTGTAATCTCTTGTTTTTCTGATCATACATATGGCAGGATCACATCGGTCATGCAGTTCTTGATTTAAAAAGTCAACTATAAGCACTAGAACAGTGCCTGGCGCACAGAAAACACTGTGCAGGTATTAGCTTATTGCACTGTTTTGTCATTGGTCATGATAATGCATCAAAAGTTCCAGGAATGGAGATCAAGAATTTTGGAGTCAGGGAGACTTTGTCTCAAATTCCATGTTGGTCCCTTCCTAGCTGTGAGAGCTTGGCCCGAAGACAACTTCTTTGAGCCTCAGCTCCCTGAAGTGTGAAATTACTGCAATATCACCTTTCTTACTTTGCCTTGAATGGCACCTGCAAGTTATTTCCTCTCTCCATATTTCTGAGTTGAAGAAATAAAATGAGGGAGGAGCTGCCGTCAACTCCATGTGGCTATAGCGCAGAGTCTGTGGGAGCCCAGGGCAATTCGTCATGCATCAGCCTCCCATCCCAGCAGGGGATGAGGGAAGAAAGAGTCAGCCTTTCAAAGAGATAGGGCCAGTGGCTACGAAGCTGTCCCCTCGGTTTCTGGAAAGAACCCTGACTTTGGAGCAGTGTCTAGTTCAAATGTTTCTGACATTTACCAGTTGCATGGCTTAGGGGAAATTACTTCATCTCCATGAGCATCAGCATTTTGGAAGGAATCAAATGAGGAAGTATCTATAAGCCTGGGAGATTAGTCAGAACACTTCTCTTTCCAAACAAAAGAGGGGATCACCTTGGTCCAGGCAAGAATCCGACTGAGGCCGAGTTCCCAAATGGCAGACTCCTCAGCCCGTGGCCCTACCCTCTCCTCTCTAGCTTCTTTCTCCCCTACCACCCTGAGTTCACAGTCCATCAGTCCTTTCTTGATCTCAGTCCTCAGCTGTTCCCATCACAGGATTTATTCAATTTCCTTTCACCTAAGCTCTGCTTACTTTTGAAAATACATGTCTTCACTCCACGCACCACCCCACCTCTGCCCCACATAAACTTGGTTCCAGGAAAGATGAACCATGGAAATGGAAATCTCATCAACCCCTCAGCCAGGACTTCAACAGACTTGCTCATGGCTTTTGAACCCTAACCCCTGGTCATTTCCAAAGTTTATTCTTCCGGCAGGTCAAGCTACATTCAGTGGGTGTATATTTTGAGTTCAAATTCCAAGGCACTTTTCAGTGACTAACATTTAAACACCACCTTTGGGATGTTTCTGGAAAGACAATCAAACTGAGGCTAGGAGATATGACTTTCCATGTGTGACCCCTGACTGCCCTTTGAAAACTCGACTTCAGTCTCCTTCTTTACCTTCTTTTCACTTTACTTTCTATTCCATGTCTGACCCACCCCACTCCAAACGCATACTCATGTAATAAGCCCTGTGTTCCGGCCACACAGAGCTCATTCATGTTCCCCAAACACACCATGCACCCTCATCCCCTATGCCCTGGAGAACCCGGATTCATCCTTCAAGTCCTGGCAAGTCCAAGCATGTCTCCAGAAAATGTGTCCCTTTTCTCTAGTCTCATGACACTTGGACTAAACTTACCACATTGTGGCCATTTGTTTGTTAACTCTTCTTTCCGGGTATGAACACATCAAGGTTGGAAACTATCTGAGTCACCTATTGACCCACTACCTAGTATAGACTCTGGCACACAGTAGGTACCCAAGGAGCGTGCAAAAGAGAAAATGGTGCCGTGTCGGGGAAGTTATTACGTATGAGTGGGTTTCATGTCTCACGTAAGACCAGCCACCTGGACTTCTCACATTCCGTTTTCCTACTGCTGTGTAACAAAACCCCCCAAAACACAGTAGCTCAAAATGACAGTCATTGTTTTTTCATCTCTCATAATGACTGAGTTAGGAATTCAGGAAAGAATTGGCTGGGCAGCTGTGCTCAGGGTCTGTCACTCAGCACAGTCTGACAGTGGGACAGTCCAGTGTTAGGGAGGCTGAATGCGGGTGGCATCTCTCTTCATGGAGTTTTGAGGCCTCTCCACGTGGTGTCTTTGTGGGCAAGCTTGGGCTTCCTGGCAGCATGGCGGTCTCTAGTTAGCTGGGATGCTCACATGGAGATAGGACGCCTCAAGGGCAAGGGTTCCAATGAGCACAGCAGAAGTTAAGTCACCACTGATGGCCTAGACTTGGAATTCACATGACGTCACTTCCACTGTTCTCTGTTAGTCAAAATAGTTACCAAAACCTGCCCAATTCCAAGGCAAGGGGACATAACACTCCTCCATAGGAGGAGTGTTAAAAATTTGGCAAAGACATCTTAAGACACAGACATTTCATTGCAATGTGGACAGCAAAAGGACATCAGTGGAAAATCCAATGGAATGGAACAAATCCAGAATTGAGTTAATAAGACTGAACCCTGATTTCCTAGTTTTGACACGTGTATCATAGAAGGGTTATTAAGGGAAACTGGTTGATGGGTATAAGGGAACATTGTACCATCTTTGCAACTTTTCTATAAACCAAAAAATTATTCAGAAATAAAAATTTAATGTAAAAAGAACATTAGATAACTCTTTGCCCCCCCCACTCCCACTATAAGTACTGGGATGGAAGAATTCACTTTTTAAAAAGAAATTCATATGCGTGCAGTAACTAAGACTCAATTCTGGTAATCTTTCTCATTCTGATCAAGCAGGATTGGACACATCCTCTTTCTGTTCCTGCCCAGACCTCTGTGGTGACCCAAACCACATGGTTCTGTGATCATCCACTTAGTGGACCCTCTCCCTTCTTGGATGCTGTGTTCACTGAAGGATTTTTTCTTAACTGTTCTTTTTCAGTGGTCAGTACAACTTTAAAATAATATAGCAGGGTGCACCATGTAAAAATGCCAGTTTTGTAGCTCCAAAGTGATTGAACAGGGGCAATGAATCTACAAATAAATTGAATAGGATAGACTTTACTTATATTCTTTTATGATTTTTTTTCCAAAGGGAATAAGAGATTCCAGCATTCCTGAAGGAAGAATTCTTTCAGGAAAAAAAAAAAAAAAAAAATATATATATATATATATATATATATCAGTATTGACTCGTGATTTTCACTGGGAACTCCACAAAGACTGGGAACTCCGTGCAAAGATTCTTACCCGTAGGTTTCTGGAGTCCTCTCTAACCTCTTGTCTCCAGAGTCAATGCTTTCGCTGGACTGAGAAAGTCCGTCTTGCTCTAGTAGGCCACCAGCCAGAAACCGCGGGGCCTCCAGACACAGACACGAACGTGCAGGGTGGAGCCCATGATAGCAGAGGATCCAGGCCCTGCTGGAAGGCGGCCACAGGCACTGCTGGAGCAGGAGCCTGCAGGAAGGAGGCAGCCATCTTGCTGGCAAGACCCACCGCTCTTCCATGTCCCAGGAGGTCAGGCAAATGTCACAAGATGAGTTTTCCCAGCCGTGAATGGAAGCTCTAACAGGATTCTAACAAGGGACCACTCTTTATTGCCATTTTCTTCCTTGTTTCTTTTAAATCCAAACTCCGAAGCCACAGCATCTGTCCTGGAATAGTCTCAGGTTATGTTTCACTCTACAAGGCTCCTATTAACAAGAAGTGGCCACCAAAAGGACCAGGGCAAGTTGACAAACAGTCTCATGCATGCCACATGACTTCTTCCAGGACCAAATTGAGACATGACTTCAGATGCATCCAAGGAGAGAAGGTGGGGAGTGGTGCTCGGTGGCCAAAGGAGTTCTGCCAGCACGACAGTGTCCAACTCTTGCGGGGTCAGATTCAAAAATGTGTTGCCTGTTTCTCTGTTTGCAAATTATCCTCCCCGGAACAGAACAGCTGGGGCATGTTGTTTTCTGTTCTTTGAACACGGCTGGGTTTTGGCCTTTCCAGTTCCTTCTTCTCCGTAGTTTAACACACACAACCATAAAACATCGCTCCATTTTCCTTGCTGTTTCATTAATGATGCAGCAGCTGGCAGCGTGTCCTCCTTCACCAAAACTATTCTTGGGAAAAGTTCTCATTCAGACACTCTGCGAGTTGCTTTTAGCCAGTGAGTCCTGAGACTTAGACGTTTTCAGGCAATCTGGATCTTATTGTAGCTGAAACGAGTTTATTCTTCTCAGAACTAAAGAATGCCAGAAACGTAGCTGTCCTTCTCGCTGCTACGTCACCAAGTCAGAGCCTTCCTGAGCTCTGAGAAACAGCACGCTGTGGCTTTGGGAGATCAGAACTAGAAAGGACTCCGGAAGGTTGCTCAGGGCATCTGTTTTTAAGTGTTCTCGTTCTTCATCCTGTGGAGCCACAGAATCAGCCAGAAGGATGCTGAGCTCCAACGTGCATCACTACTGAGAGCCTCCAAGACCAGATGTGAGCTCAGAGCTGCAAGTCACATCCCAGTGAGGACCTGAAAGTGGCTGGTACAGGGCTAACAGGCAAGAAGGCTTTTCTGTTAAGTACAAGGAATGCAATATTGGATCAAGGACCTAGATGCAAAAGGGCCTTCTTCAAGAACAGCCTACAAACTGTCCTTCTCAGAAGACCACAAGCATCCACGGTGATTGGAATCTACCAGACGACCACCTAAAAAGAGTGGGATACCCCATCACAAACCCAAAATGTGTCTGCCCATAAAGACTGTCCCATCTTTTAGAGGCATTGGAAAGTCTTTATTTTTCTAGATGAAAGAATTCTTGTTTTAAGCCATTATCCTAGAGAAGATGACCCATCTGTGTGTCATCTTAGATTCATCCTAACTCTGACTTTTTCCCCTTCCCTATTTTTCTAACCCTTCTTTCCCTCATTCAACTGGTCCACATATAATTATTGAGAACTTATCTATTTGCATGATTATCCTGGGATACTCAAGAATATAGAAATATGTCTGTCAGAATGTGCTAAGTTGTGGTGTAGTAACAAATAATCCCAGGAACTTAATATTTTAAAACTACAAAGGCTTATTCTCTTCCTGCTTCTTACCCATTGAGCTTTGCTGGAGTGTTCTGATAGTAAACTCTAGTCAGGAACCCAGACTAACAGAACAAATCTGGAATGCTGAGAACTAGAAAAGGGCCAGGTAGTTGTACCCAGGTGAGCGAGGGAAGGTTGCCAGGAACCAGACTCTGCTGGGCCTCAAAGGCAAGAGCACGGAGTAAGTTTTTCTGTAAATGCTATCTTTACATTTACCTTGGCACACGAAATCCACCTAGCTTCTAGAAATTTCCAACCCTTGCAAAGCTTGGCCTTCTGCTGAGATGTCCTTCCTCATCCTGCCCCTCTCAACTCACTCAAGCACCATCTCCTCCAGGAATCTTCTCCAAGACCTCAGTCTGATTAAATGCCTCTGCTCACAAGTGCTATCAATGATGCACTTGCTTAGCAAAATCCCTCTCTCCTGAGAGGAAAGACCCCAAGGGCAGAGACCAAGCCCCCAGCGCTGTGCTGGATGATGGGAGGGCCTGAATTGAGGGTTCTGAATAAAGGAATGAGTGAATTAGTATGTTTCTTGCCATTTGTGACCTGAGGTACTAAACAAGACAGAGAGCTTGACAAAATACTATACACACACACACACACACACACACACACACACACATATATATATATATATATATATATATAGAGAGAGAGAGAGAGAGAGAGAGAGAGAGAGAGAGAGAGAGAGAGTGTTATTAGCACCGTATATTTTCCACATGACCTAGACAAGTACCTGCCATAGAGGGTTGAATGCAGCTCCCTGGATTGATCCAGAAGAGGTCTAGCTTATTTTAACAATGACAAACTCATGCAAAAACAGAGAGACAAGGAGGATATATGGATTACATCCCATACACCAACAAAGCATGAGCCCTGCCCACACCATCTCATCTAGTTTTTACAACAGCAGTGCAAGGTGGGAAACTGCAGCTCAAAAACAAAAAAAGGAAATTGGTAAATTCCTTAGGTTGAGACCTGCCACATAAGAGAAGTTCCATCCACATTAGCTGCTGTGGTTATTATCATTACTCCAGAAAAGGAGGGGAAGGAGTTCAGGGCAGTATGTGCCACACAGAAGAAAGAGCAAATTCAAAACAGGGAGGAGGGTCCAGTTAGAAATGCTCCAAAAACAGGCAGGAGACCCCTTGTGCAGTTCTCAGGTCATCTGAAACCCTTCGAGAGACCCTAATGGATACCAAGGACCCACTCCTCATAGGTGTGTGCAGAGGCTACAGAATGAAACAGCAAATGATGCTCTGTGCATGTACGAGTATGTGACAATGAGTTCCAATGGTTTATGTAACTGGAATGCACCAATTACATAAAACCATAAGTAAACAGAAGGAAGACCATTTGAGTAGAGAAAGGAGGACAGGGGAGGAAAGAGGAGACGGAAAGCAGAAGTATTGGGGATTGAAATGGAGCAAATTATATTCTATGCATTTAGGAATATGTCAAAATGAACCGCAGTACAATGCACTAATAAAAACACTTTTGTAAAATGCGTATGCACACATAGTTTGTACAAATCTTCAGATTTACAGACACAAAATCCCACCGGTGAATTCCAAATAAATAATAATGGTGACCCTATAGTGGTGTACACAACTATATTCTAACTGCATACAAGGCTCTAGTATAATTGTGTCACACAAATTATCTCATTTAATCCTTAGAAGCTGAAGAGGTCACCACTGTTATTATTTCCTCCCTTATATACAAGGAAATTAAGACCAAGAAGTTAGATAACTCGCCAAGGGTCACACAAAAGTGAGACAATAAGTGGCAGAGCTGGGATTTGAACCCAGCTGGCTCCACCCAGTCTCCACCCTGCTGCCTCCCAGGAATACACACCCACCACGTCTACTGAGTTCCCTTTATCCTGCCACAAAGGAGACACTTGGTCTTTCAAGAGCAGACTGACCACCAAACAAGAGCGCAGACCACCTGTTCCTCCCACCTGGCGCCTGCAAACCAAAGTTCATTCCCAGCATAACTTATGAAAGCAAAAGCCACTCGACTCTGCTGTCATCCTGGTTCAGAGATAATCAGTTCCAGAGGTGTTACCGAAAGTCATGCAGACTCTGAAGTAATGAGCTGCCGCGTTCAAGTAGAAACTTCCTCTCCACCCGTCTCCCCAGCCCCCACTCCCGAGGAATGTGAGAATCTCCTCTTTCACCTCGGGTATCAGATGGCTCTGCAGCTAAAGCTCTCACCCACACTACACCTCCCGTTATGCTACCCATCCTTCTCCAGCAAGCCGGGCACTGTAACTGCATCACAGAGCGGCCAGGAGCTGAGCAGAGGTCTCTCACTAGCAGAGACAAGTAGCATACCCACAATTAATTATACACATTTATTGGAGAGCTGGTAAGCAAATCAATGTCATCAATGATTTATTCCCTAATTTGTTTTGAGTATGCACCTCATAAATCAATAATAGAAAATGGCATCAAAGAATTGGTGTTAACTGTCAGCAAAAGGCAGTGTACCGATTCTTTTAATTAAAAGAATGTGTGTGGTGAATGTGTCCATGTGTTATATTAGATATGGTACATTTTTAAATTGCTTTTTCACATTGGAAGTAATGCTAAGAGTTTGGAAGAGGACAAAGAACTGTAAATTCACGGTAAGCAGCGAGGGTCCTGGTGTTCCTGGGTAATGTACAGTAATTAGACGCAAGGCCTCATCCAAGAGCATTTTGGGAGTCGGGAGGGTGTTGGCAGGAGAAGAGCCATTGCTGACACCCCATCAGAAAACTGCAGACAGTGACATGTGGCTTGGTATCCTTTTGGGTACCAGATCAAACTGATTTTGTCTTTCCCAAGGGAGAATTTGTAGGATATGGAAATTGAGCAGTTATCACAAATTAAGACAATCAAAGCTAGCATTGCTTTCTCTCTCCCCTAAAGTTCTGAGGATGAGGTCATTTTTTAGATACGGAGTCAACAAAGATTAATATTAATTAATCTCATTAATACTTTAATTATTAATTAATTAATTAAAGCATTAATTTATTAAAATCATACTATTTGCCTAGACAAAGAAAAAAAAGAAGCCATCACCAAATAGCAGGAATTTTCATTTTGGTCTTGCCTAAAAACATCAGTCATGTTGTTTAAATGGATGATACATAGAGGACCTTACTACTTGTACGTACGGACACCCTTGCCTCAAGAAATACATACAGTGCCAGCCAATCGGTGCTTCTAGCTTGTCACTGACCAGGGAGAGGTTGTGTTTAAGGGCACTTCCATTGACTGGGTAGAGAGTTAGGTAGACAGGGTACAAATTCCAGCCTGAGTAAACACCAGCTGGGTGAGCTGGGGCTGAGCTCTCATCTCCTAATGCTTCCATTTTTTGCATCTATAAAAATGGAAATCAACTAGCCTAGTCCTTTGACTTATGATTATTTCAATGAAACAAAATAATCGAAATAAAATTCAAAAGATGAAACTGAAGGTGGGCATGGTGTAAGGGGAACAGATGCACCTTGCAAAGTCTCACCATGGAGGCAGTGAATCCACGCATGGAGAAAGGTACTGGAGCTGACAGCCGCAAGGAAGTGAGGTGGTGAGTCGTGGAGCAGTGGCCGAGGGAAAGAGGCTAGGAGAGGGAATGGAATGCCGGAGTGCTGGCCACGTGACTTTGGACGAGTCACCTGCCATCATGAGGCAGTGTAATGGGAGCTTTGGACTGGATGCTCTCTGGGTTCCTTCCTTCTCTAAATGACAAGGCGTCTTTTGGCCAGAGCTCACAGTGGACTGAGAATTCCCTGACTTCCTGGTAATAATATGCATGTTTTGTCCCTGTGTTTAGGTCAGTGTTAGGAATCCATTTCTTCAACCAGGCTCCCTTCTCATTCCTCAGAACAGGACAGGGAGACACCATTCCACGTTGGAGGGGCGTAGCTGCGGTGTTTGGTTTCTTTACTGCTTCAGGTGTCAGAGACCCAGCACGTATGTATTGGCAGAGGGACGCGGGGCAGGAGGCGGGATTTCAGGGGCAGGAGGCGGGGTTTCAGAGTCAGTCCTGCAGGGATGTCCTGTCATTCTCAGAGCTTCAGGTAGAACGTGACATCCCTCGAAATCAGACAGATGGGCTGTGCCCGTGACCTTGGATTAATTCACAGAGCGCTCTAGGTCTGTTTTCTCATCTGAAAAGTGAGTTACTAATTCCTACTCCATACCTTGTATGGAAGACGAGTGAAGATATCTATTTTCTAATCTGTCAATATCTCTTTTTGTGGCGATTGCTTCCCACATGTTATTTTCCAGTTTACTATTAAAACTACCATGTTGGGGCAACACGACCCCGCAACTTAGTGATCCATTGGTTCAGGGGTGCTCACCTGACCCGCACAGGGCCAATCACGACACTTACTCCGCAATTTAGAAACTATATCAGTCTTGGGGGTTTGGGGCTGTGGGTTTCTGGCTTATGTGTCCTTTTCACCCTTGCTCTTTCTCGCCATGTGGAAACACCACCACCACCATATTTCTGCAGGATCTAAGGGAAATGGCACCCTCCTCAGGAAGACATGTGTGCTTCCCTCAGAGAGATGCAGATGCATCTCTGTCTCATTTGGTACCTCACTGCCCAGACCTAGGACCTCCAGGCAATTTATCCAACCACCTGCTCCATGGCAATTTATCCAATCACCTGCTCCATGGCAAACCTAGAGCTCATGACATCCCCCTGCAGAGTAGAGTGGTTAAGAGATCTAGAGAGAGAGGCTATCTGGCTCCATCAGGCTCCATCAAGGGTAAACCTGGGCAATTTACTTAATTCCTCTCTTGCTTCAGTTTTCTCATCTGTAAAATGGAAATAATCATAACTAACCCCCCCCCCCCACATTTGGATCAGGTCTCTGTTAATGCTCCTGTGGTACCCTGCACTGCTTTCCTTTGTGGGACACATCATAAATGGTATTAGGTCATTGATCAGGTAACGAACACTTTGACGTCTTCTCTGTTACTACATGAGCTCCAGTAAGGCGGAGGCCATGTCTCCATTGTTTCGTGTTTTATTCCAAGTTTCTAGGACTTGGTTAAATGAGTGAATGAATGAACATGTGTGTGAATAAATTATATCCTCATCATATCCTCCTCCTATGTAATTATTCCCTTAAGAAAGGATTACATCTTTCTCATGTTTATATGCCTCACCATCCTCAACATGGAAGGGATGTTGTTGAACCTGCCAGATCCAAGGTGTGGAACTTTAAACAGAATGGACCAGTTTTGTGGTGAGTAGGAGTAACGAGAAATCCCCCTATAGATCCTCAATGTGCCCTGTGGTAGACCAGCTGTCTTGCTGGGGTTTTGTCTCAGTTTCTCCACTGTAAAAGCAGAGTAACTGGCCCATAACGTGCCAACACTACATCACCAGCCCTCAGGTTACCAGCTCAGAACCCAGGGCACACCTCGTCCAGTTCCCATGACCTCATTACACAAAAGCACGGGGCAGGGGTACCCCACCCTCACTTCAGCCCGTGGGTGCAAGCACACGGCAGACACAGGATTTGGGCTGCCCTTGCTCATCCAGTGGGGTTGCAGCCACAGACACATTCAGAGGCCTTTCTGAAAGAAATTTATGTTGACTAACAGTACCAACCACTGCTTCAAGTTAATCCACCCCGGGCATACTGAAGCAGAGAATCTGGATTTAAAGTCCATGAATTTTAAAATAAGAAATTTTAAAAAATTTCTTAATCTGCCAGATCCCAGTATTTGGAAGTAAACTGGCATTTGTTATTCTCTTATATAACATGAGACCTGCAAAAAGTATAAAAAGATCAAATAAGTAGAAGGATATAACTATGTAATTATGGATGCATTCTTATTAAAATATGGGCTCATTACCCCCTGTGTATAAGACATGGGGCCACGCGTGACCAGGAGTTCAAACACCAACAAAAATGTGAAGCAGACCCAATTTCTGACGATCTCACTGAAAAACAAAGGAAAGGGTATGATAATAGCTCATATCATGAAAGTTGCTCTGAGTGCAAATAATAGAGAAGGCTAATTCACACTGGTTTCTGTAATGCAGTAGCAAGTCCAAAGTAGGGGAAGTAGTCCAAAGTAGGGGACTCTGGGTGACAACAGTGCCAACCACACAGAGGCCTACCACCTCCCTACTCTGCATCTTCTGTGTTGGCTCCTTCCTCCATCTAGAAGTCAGGTTATTCCTCCATGCCAGGTCCAGCTCTAATGTCTGGACATGACACTTCCCAGAGGCCAAATTGAGGCTAGCTCTTATCTCCTCTGTAGAAGAAAGGATATGTTCCCCCTAAACCCTCAGTGACTCCCTGCGCCCAGTTAGTTCCCCAGACCTGGATTATACTCCCACCCTCACTGCAGACACTATCAACGTGGATTTGGGACCCACAGAGTACGGGCTTATTCCCAGAGGTATGGATATGATCGATACTCCCAGAGTCCCGAGGAAGAGGTAGACACTCAAACGAAACTGAACCCCAGAAGTCAGGAGCTGGGGAGGGGAGACGGCCGGTCAGCCAACAATGCCTACCAGAGTATTCGACGTTAGCTTGGCGTTTGCCGGCACTCAGATCCTCCTCGTCCACATCATCCCGATAGAGACTCTGTGGACCCAGGTGTGCGAGCATGCTTTGTTCTATGATGTACCTCAAATATACAGATAGGGCCTGACAAGTAGCTGCCCAAGAAAGAGTTTTGAATGAATAAAATCCTCACCATATTATTGCACCTTCATTTCACAAATGTGCAAACAGGAAAGTTGCTCTGTGGACCATTCAGTCATCTGGTTAGTAAGTGTCAAAGAAGGGTTTAAACTTGTGATTGTCAGACCCCAAATCCAATGCCTATTTGAATCACTTTCAGGTAGTTGTCTTGCTTGTTAGGAAGGTACAGGTAACGTATTCTGGAATTTCTGAAGACATGGGTGTCGATTCTTCCTGTGAAATTTGGGAGCGAGAAGGCAGGTATAATTTCTGCATGGAGTTCTAAATACTCACATTCATGCCCACTAGTAACAAATACCTTTTTCTAAGTGAGATTGCTTTTCAAAAGTTTAGCTTTCCATGCAATGATTGCAATCACGTAATTTGAACAGGAGTGCAATAAGAACATTTTTCTTATTTTTCTTTTAAAATCGTGCTATTTTTGGCTACTGTATTTAATAGCTGGATTTTATCAGCTTCTACCTTGACATGTCAACGTTCACCTTAAGTTATAATGTGAGATTGGCTCTTTGTAATCGGGACTGGTGCGTCTGGACTATTTCATTCACCGACACAGTCATTCAACAGCGATTTACCGAGTTCGTCATGGGCCATGCGCAGTTCTAAACATAGAAGACACTAGACAGAGGGAACAACCCTGACCAAGCGTCAGCTTGTCCACAAGCCAGGAGGCAGAGGGACAGGGTCAGAGTCCCAGGGCAGTGAGGTACGAGGAGGAAGGAGAGGTGATTTTAATACACATTGGTTGGAGACAGACAGCCTCTCAGCTATAGTGAGACCTGAGTGAAGCCAGGGAGTGAACCCAGCAGTCAGTGGGGTGAAGAATATTCCAGAATGAGACAACAGGAAGCACTGAGTCCCTGAGACAGTGGAGCAGGCTTGTATTTGAAGAATCACGAGGGTCAGTGAGAGCAGAACAGAAGCAGCCACAGGGTAGGGCAAGAGCAGGAGGGAGGTCAGAGGTCCCCAAAGCAGGGCAGGTGAGAGAGGAGTACGCACATGCCCTCCAACCTGCCCCTCTGAGTTTCACCAAAGGGGAGGACACATCTGTCCCTCTGTACAGATGAAGCTGCCCCAGCCCCTGAGGGAAGCCATGCCACATAGTGGTTATGAGGCTCGACTGGGTGGTTGAAAGGCTGGCGCTAATGTCCAAGTTCTGTCGTGGACTTGCTGTGGTCTAAAAGTCCCCGAAGTCTTCACCCCACAAACTGATTAGTGGACTACAAACCTAGTTAGAAGTAAAAGTTCTAGTCCTGCGCAGAATAGTGTGGGGACAAGAGTTCACGGTAATCTATCATATATTATATGAGGAACTTGAAGATAGAAGCTTCAAGGATCCAAATGCAGAGTAACGATAGGGACATGGGAATATTAATTACTCAGATTATTACATGCCGTATGTATGCATTGAAATATCCCACCTCATAAATGCATGCATTGAAATACCTCATAAATGTGCATCATTATTACATGTTAATCAAAAAAATGTTTAAGAAGATGGAAATATCCCTAAACATTTAAATATCTATTTGATCATTACACATTAAACATGCATCAAATTATCACATCATACCCCATAAATCTGAAATTTAAAATAAATATGTAAAAAGGGACTTGCAAGGGCAGGTCATCTCCCTCCTGCTTTCCTGCCATGCAGAGACGCAGTTCACCCCTTCTTGACTTTTTCTACCTCCTGCCCCCTGGGGATATAGCAAAAAAAGTTCCCATCAGATACTGCACCTTGATCTTGGACTCCATAGCCTCCAGAGCTGAGAGAATAAATGTTTATCCTTTAAAATACCCAGTCTGTAATATTATGTTATAGCAGCACAACGTGGACTAAGACACATACTTTGTCCCTGGGCAAATTATATAATTGCACAGTCTCCGTTGTCTCGTCTTAAAATGTAATTGCTATGCCTGCCTCGCCACGGTCACCCTGCGAGGACTCAGGAAAGGAACAAGCAATGCCCAGGGTCTGAGCCTGGTCTCCTCTGATTCAAGCTCATCCCTGCTATTAGCTTTAGTACCACTGCTGAGGGCTCCTGGGGTTTATTCAGCATAACAGGCACACTCACTGGGTCAGGCTACTAACAAGCCAGTAATAGTTACAACCAAGAGAGGTCACGTCAGACACATCAGCCTTTTGCACTTGTTGACCTGGCCTGGCAGCCGCCAAAGGCCGCTGAGGAACTGGCGTGCTTCAGTGTCAAAGAGCAGAGAGCGTTCTGCCTGAGGCCACGGGAGAGGGAAGAACGAGGCGCCCTCTTTCACGGTCCTAGAGTGCTGCTTGGATTGTGCATCTAAAAAGCTTTCAGGGCCGTCTCAGTATCCCAGGAGCAGACGGCGCTCCCAGCCTGTTCCTCAGGGAGCCAAATATAAGCCTGCACACCTGGGCTTGCAATCGGGGCCATGGAAGAGGGCACCAAAAATAAAAATAAAAAAGCCCAGGATGAGCTACTGTAGAGCCCAGGATGGACACAGATGGTCTTGATTGGAGTCCAGGGACACCACAGTCCCAAGTCCTCTTGCCTCCCTACCACCATGTGAGGAAGAACAGGGGAATCATTTGTCTCTTCTAAACTGAGTCCCCGGAGCTCCTCTTATGGAGGAAGACCAAGGACCTGGAACGCTTAGAGTGTCAGGCAGGAGGGAAGGGAAATAGAATGGGCTTTAAGGACCCAGAGGGGACTGGATTTTGAAGGGCTGCTGTTGGCAGTGGCCGGGGGCAACTGGGAGGAAGAAGAGGGCGTCTATCCTGTTCCAGGCCCGGCCCGTACTTTCCGACTGGAAGAAATGCAAGCAAATATTGTGTCGCTGTTGGGCTGGATGGTGGAGAAGCACATTTCTCAGGCTCTCTTATTAATACCTTACTTAGTGTGAGTAACTCCCCTGCCCCCCAACCAGGACTATGGTTCCTGCTGGTTCCTCAGCCCGCCCCTGGTCCTCAGCCAGTCCCGACTTCCCTTTAATCCATTTTAATAAATATCTGACACCCCTGCCATAGGCAGGCCCAGGGCCAGGCAGCAGGGATTCAACGGTGCATAAAATATGAGGCTCTGCTGTCAGATCTCTCATAGTCTGACCTCAGGCCTCAGGGCTGCACTGGCCCCACACCCAGAAACACACCCCTCCCAGTTCCAGGGGGCTCTTACTAAGCTCCGGCAATGGCCTTGGCACCTTCCCTTACCAGTGGGTATTCTCTGAGAAATGATTTCCCATCCATAAAGTGGGAACAATCACTCTGGGCCTGCCTCACCCAGTGGGGTGGCTGCGAATCCCTAGAGACAACAGCCAGAGAGGACTTTGAGGAAACTGAACATGCACCTGGACACCAAAGAGGGCCTAACATTCCTCAGGTGGCATGAAGAGCAAACCTGCAGAGGTCTCGGCCACCAGAGGACTGCCCTGCACAGGGTCCCTCTCAGCTTTGTTCCAAAGTGTTGATTAAATTCTGTGCCCACGTTTAAGGGACAAAAAGACCATCCAGAACCAGAGCAAGTAGCCCCAAACTCCCCCATAGCTTCCTTCCTGTCTCCCCTCAAGTGACTTGTTTTTACTGGAACCTAGTTTCCTCTTCCTGTCTGGAAAACTCTGTACACACACACACACACACACACACACACACACACACACACAGTAGCTCTTAAAGGAAAGCAAAAAAATAAATTTTTTCCACCAACCAGCCTTGGAATGTCACCAGGTAATACTTCTAACCTTAACCAAAATAGGTCGTGACTCAACATGTCTGTTTTGGCGGGGGGGGGGGGGGGGGGGGGTCCTCTACTCAGTTATCTCCCCGAGATCACATCCTGTAGGATTATCAGTAACAGGCAAGCTGCAGGGATGATTCCATAGGAAAAAAATAGGAAAAGAGCATTCTGGGAATGTCGTCCTTCACCATACTGGCGCCTACCTTTCCACCTCCCCTCAGGCCATCCCCTGCCATCTTACCATGTCTGGCTGTTCGGAGTTCCTGCCATTGCTTCTGCTCATCCAAATCATATCTTCCTTCAAGACTCACCCCTTTGCCTCGAGTTGGCCGGTCCCCAGCCCTGTGACCCTAGAGTCACTCTGCAATCTCGTTTCCTGCGGAGGGTGGAAAAGGCAGCGGTGGCTCACACCAACTTGCTGTTCACTCCCTTCATCCTGGAAAGGAGAGGACAGCTCTTGCTGACTTCATGTCACAGTGACAGACACTGCATCACATGATCGTAAGTACTCAGGTAATTGTACTGAGGTCACATACAAAGGAGAGCGGCAGGATTGTAACCCAAGCAATCTAGCCCAGAGTTCACGGCTTTAACTGAAGGGCACGTCAGTCTCTTATCCAGCCAAGAGGGATGTCTTAAGGATTAAAAAATAAACTAGAATGGTGAGCATGGGATGAAATATTGTCATGTCATTGTGTGACAATACCTCTTACGGCGTCTGATACACAGCAGACACTCGGACTGTGTTCGTTCCCTGACCTCCAACCATATTCCCCAAACCAGTTCCTTCTAGTCATGATCTTCTCCTTCAGGTACCTCAGAAGGGGCTGTGTGAAAGTTACTTCTGAGAGAGTTATCAGACTTAAAAATTTTTGCCCAGAAACAGAATTTTCTGAGTGATGTGAAACACTGGGGTGGGACCGGCCACTTTCTAGATGGGACATTGCAGGGATGCATTGATTCAGGGGCCCTGGGCCATGGACAAAGGGACCATCAGCAATGCCATTTCTCTAACAGTTTCAAGGAGCCATTTTGAGAGGCTTTCTCAAGAGAGGCATGCCCCTGCCCTCACCCGGCTCCCTGTCCTTGATCACTTCTCCCCAGGCAGCAAAGGCAGACCTAATGGGTGAGACTGGGCGAAGGCCCTGGGCATGCTGCCCCCAGCCTCTCTGGATTCTCTCTTCCCTGATCTGCCTGTGGAGAGAGCACATTCTGTTTCCTCACTTCCTGACAATAGAAGGCTGTGCTTGTCCAGTTTTGCCAGTGACCATCAAGATGAGTAGCTGATTCAGGTACAGACCTGAGCACCTGCTGTGTCTGCCTGTGTTGTTAGCGGTAACAAAAAAAAAAAAAAAAAAAAATGCAGATTGGCCTCTATGGTGGTCCTGAGTGCTGATCACCAGTTGCATCTCTTTTTCCCCTCCTGGACGCAAGTTTAAAGCACATGGTGATAAATGGGGTTATGTGGCCAATATTTTGGGAGTAGAAATAATGTGCTGTGGTACAGAATTTAAAAGTCAAGGGGAACTTTGGGTTTCCAGTCCAGCATGTAGGATAAGACGTCATGCTCCATCCTAACAAGTTAATAGCTGAACGAACTGCAAAATCTGCATTCTAAGATCTTTTAGAGAAATGAGGTCACAGGATAAAACACTCCAAAAAATCAAAGAGACAGGTGGATACAGAGAATTACGACTTACTGGGGTGGAAATGTCCATAGGAAATAGGAAACTCTAGCAGCATAGGAAAAGCTGGTATATAATTGGTGGATTGCTGGAGGTTCTATGCAGACAAGTCTGAGAGTTAAAGACTCTGAGGGATGCAGTCATGATGGGAGGGGAGTGTCATGAACTGTATGAGTTTAACCTCCAGGAACTCTATCCAGTGCTCATAATGAATGCTGGGGTGGGGGATCCTCAATTTGAGCTACACTAGGGCATTCTGTTTCTCTTAATGATGCCAACCTTCACAAGACTCTGTTTTACCAGAACCTTACCTGCTGGGATTATATCACAGCCTAACCCACCGAGGGAAGGGAAAGACCCAACTCTAACCCCCTCCAGTTATGCTGTTCTGCCTGTGAAGAAGCACATGTGAAGTTCACAGTCCAGGGACACAGAGTCACTGAAAGACAGACCTAACCACAGCACTACAGAACGCCTCCCTCCCCACCTTACCACTGCATCAGTAAAGGCCTGTTCTGCGGCTCCTTGACCCTGTACATGATGTCTGCCTTTCAACAGGAAATTACAAGGCATAAAAAGGACAATCTGAAGAGGCTGAACAAGTATCAGATCCAGAGTCAGATATGATAGCAATGTTAGAATTATTAAGGTCAGAATTTTAAAAACAAATACACTATGATAATATGCTAAGGATTTTGATTTTAAAAATAGGCATTATGTAAGAACAGAAGAATAATAAGATGAACAGAGTTGAAAAAAAGAATAAAAGAGAAATGCTACAGATCAAAACCAGACTCTGTACTATATGATTCTGATTATATATAATGAACAGAAATGAAGGATGCTTTTGATAGGCTTATTATTAGTCTAGAAAGTTGAGAAAACAATCTCTGAGCTTAAGCATATGACAATAGAAACTTCCCAAACTGAGAAGTACAGGGAGAAAAAGAAAAAAAAAAAAAAAACCAGAATATCTAAGAACCGTGAAGCAACTACAAAAGGTGTAAAATGTGTAACGGAGACACACAAAAAAGAGCAAGAAATGGAAAAGAAAAAAAATATTTAAGGCAATAATGATTGAGATTTTCTCAAAATTGATCAAATACCACAGACCGAGGAAGCTCAAAGAGCACCAAGTAGGATAAGTGCAAAAAACAAAACAAAACAAAAAATTCTACACCAAGTCATACCATATTCAAACTCCAAAAAATATCAAAGATAAATAAAAGAAGCTGGTGGGATTCCACCAAAAGACTGCTGGAGCAAGTAGACAAATTCAGCAAAGTAACAGGTTACAAAGTCAACATACAAAAATCAGTAGCTTTCCTATGTACCAACAATAAATCTGCTGAGAAAGAAATCAGTAAAATAATCCTATTCACAATGTCCTACAAAAATTACCTAGGAATAAGTCTAACAAAGGAGGTGAAGGATCTCTATAATGAAAACTATAAAACATTAAAGAAATTAATTGAAGAAGAAGCAAGAAGATGGAAAGACATCCCATGTTCATGGATAGGCAGAATTAATATTATTAAAATGGTCGTAGTACCAAAAGCAATATACATATTTAATGCACTCCATCAAAACACCAATGACATTCTTCTCGAAACTAGAAAAGAAAAAACAGTCCTAAAATTTATTTAGAAGAGTAAAAAGACTCAGAATAGCCAAAGAAATTCTAAGCCAAAACAAAGCAATTCTGGAGGCATCATAACACTCAAGCTTAAATTATACTACAGAGCTATAATTACAAAAACTTCATAGTACTAGCATAAAATCAGACATAGACCAATAACACAGAATAGCAGACACAGAGACAAAGTCATCTGATCCTTGACAAAGGTGCCAAAAACATATTGGAGATAAGACAGTCTTTTTAACAAGTGGTTCTGGGAATACTGGTTACTAGACCCTTATCACTTACCTTGTAGAAAAATTAACTCAAATTGGATCAAAGACTTCAGAATTGGAAAAGAAATTATGCAACTCCTTGAAGAAAACATAGGATCAACATTAACAGCAAATAGGCACAGGAAATGACTTTCTCTATAGGACCTTTAAAGCTCAGGAAAAAAATGCCAAGAGTTAATAAATGAGATGGTATCAGACTAAAAAGCTTCAATACAGCAAAAAAAAAAAATTAAGAATATGATGGGTGAATCTACAGAATGAGAGAAAATTCTTTGGTAGCTACTTTTCTGACAGAGGATTAATATCTAGAATATATAAAGAACTCAAAAAACTTAACAACAACAAAAAATAATTAATAAATGGACAAGTGATCTAAATAGACATCTTAAAAGAAGAAATATAAATGGCAAAAAAAATACATGAAAAAAGTTCAACATCATTGACAATTAGGGAAATGCAAATCAAAACTACATTGGCTTAACAGGACTCCCCTAGCACAAGAAATAAAAGCAAGAATCAATAACTGGGATAGATTCAAACTAAATAGCTTTCTCTCAGCAAAGGAAACTATCAGCAATGCGAAGAGAGAGACTACAGAATGGGAGAATATCTTTGCCACTCATACTTCAGATAGAGCACTAATTTCCAGAATATATAAAGAACTCAAAAAACTCTACACCAAGAATACAAATAACCCAATCAACAAATGGGCTAAGGATATGAACAGACACTTCACAGAAGAAGATCTACAAACAATCAACAAACATATGAAAAAATGTTCACCATCTTTAGTAATAAGAGAAATGCAAATCAAAACTACACTAAGATTCCATCTCACCCAATTAGAATGGCAATTATCAAGAATGCAAGCAACAATAGGTGTTGGAGAAGATGTGGGGAAAAAGGTACTCTCATACATTGCTGGTGGGGCTGCAAATTAGTGCAGCCACTCTGGAAAGCAGTGTGGAGAATCCTTAGAAAACTTGGAATGGACCTACCTTTTGATCCAGTAATTCCACTCTTTGGTTTCTTTCGATCCAGTAATTCCACTCCAACCTAGATGCCCTTCAGCAGATGAATGGATAAAGAAACTGTGGTATATATGTACAATGGAATATTACTCAGTTATAAAGAATAATAAAATTATGGCATTTGCAGGCAAATGGATGAAATTGGAGAATATCATGCTAAGTGAGATAAGCCAATCTCAAAAATCCAAAAGATGAATGATCTCACTGATAAGCAGATGATGACACATAATGCAGGGTGGGAAGAGGGCAAGAATGGAGGAAGTAGGGACTGTATAGAGGGAAAAGAGGGGTGGGAGGAAGGAAAAAATAACAGAATGAATCAAACCTCATTACCCTGTGTGAATGTATGATTACGCAAATGGTATGCTGTTACTCCACGTACAAACAGAAACAACATGTATCCCATTTGTTTACAATAAAAATAAATTTTAAAAAAAACTACATTGGCATTTCATCTCACATTAGTCAGAACAGCAGTCATCAAGAATACAAATAGTAATAAATGCTAGAAAGGATGTGGTGAAAAAGGAACACTTTTATGCTATTGGTGGGATTGTAAATCAGTACAACCACTATGGAAATCTGTATGGAGGTTCCTCAAAAGATCAGGCATGGAACCACCATATGACCCTCTATACCACTCCTCAGTATTTATCTTAAAGAACTAAAGTCTTCATACTACACTGATACATACATACCCATGTTTATAACAGCACAATTCACAATAACCAAACAATGAGATCAGCTGAGGTGTCCATCATGATTTACCAAATAAAGAAAATTGCTATATATACACAACTGAGTTCTATTCAGCCATAAAGAAAAAGGACCTTATCTCATTTCCAGGAAAATGGATGGAATTTGAGAACATGATGTTATGCAAAATAAGCCAAACTCAGAAGGTCATGGATCATGTTTTCTCCTATATGTCAATACTAGAGAGGAAAAGGGAAAAGAAAAGTGTAGGAGGAAGTATCTCTTGAAAATCAAGTGGGGGGTGGCCAATAGGATAGAGGAAAGAAAAGAGAAGGGTGGGAGTGGCAGAGGGAAGGGGAAGTGTTGGGGAGAGACACTGGCCAGATTACATTGTTATATCGTGGGCATGTAGGAATACGTAACAACAAAGCCCACCATTATGTGCAACTGGAATGCACCAATACAAAATGTGGAAAAAAAGAAGAAAAAGGGGTGGGGGAGAATTGACAGTTTACCAATAGAGGGGCAAAGATAAAAAGCACATCTGACTTCTCTGAAACCATGAAAGCAAAATCAAAGTGAAGTGGAATACTTAAAGTGTTGACAGGAAAATAAATAAAACACCAAACTATAATTCTGTACCCCAAGAAATTATCCTTCAAAAGTGACAAACAAATAAACACAGTCTCAGACGAACACAAATTGACGGAATTTGTTGCCAGTAGATTCAACTTGCAGGAAATGTTAAAAGAAGTCACTTACAGAGAAGAAAAATTAAGTGGGTCAAAAATTCATAAAGAAAGGGAAGATATGAAGGAATTCATAAATGAAGGAAAAAATGAAAAATTATTTTTCTTATTTCTAATTTCTCTAACAGATAAGTTTGTTCAAAATAATAGCTATGATGCATTTGATTTTATATGTATATATGCATAATAAATACATGATTATGTTTAAGTGAAATGAGTAACAGTGATGATACAGAGGATAGGAGGGAGAAATCAAGAGTATTTTGTTAATATAAGGTAATTGCACTGCCTCTGATGTGGTATAGTAAACTCAGGTAAGTTGCAAATATATATTGAAAACTCCGGGGTTACAAAAAAAAAAAAAAAAAGACATGTAATTTGTATGAAAAGAAAGGAGAGAAGACGGAATCCTAAAATGTTCAATTAAAACCTAGAGACAGAAAGAATGAATGCCCAAAATGGGAACAAAGAACTCAGGCAACAGAGAAAACCAGTGATGAATGCGGTAGATATTAATCCAGTTGTACCAATAATTTCATTAAACATCAATGGTCTAAATATACCAAATAAAGGACAGAGATCATCAGAGCACACCACAGAAAAGACCCAGATAGATAGTCCACAAGGAACCCACCTTAAATATAAAACATGTGTAGACTAAAAGTAAATGGATGGAGGAAGATAAACTGTGCTAACGCTAATCAAAAGTAAGCAAGCGTAGCTATATTAATTTCAGATAGAACTTCAGAGCTATGAGATAGCAAGGATAAAGAGAGGCACTGCATAATGATAAAGGGGTCAATAATCTAAAGAGACTTAACAATCTCTAATGCACATGCGTCTATCAACAGAGGAATGAAATACCTGAAGCAAAATCTGATAGCATTGCAAGGAGAAATAGATGAATCCACTATTATTGTTGGAGACATCAACCCCCTGTATCAGAAATAGATCGATCCAGCAGGCAGAAAATTGGAAAGGGCATGTGTTGAACTCAACAGCACCATGAACTGACTGGATATCATTGACATCTATAAAATATTCTACCATCGACAGCAGTATACACTTTCTTCTCAAGCTTTACCTACAACATTTGCCAACACAGATTACATTCTGAACCATAAAATACAACTTAACCAATTTAAAAGAATAGAAAGTACACAATGCCTGCTTTCAGACCGCAATGGAATTAAACTAGAAATAAATCAATGTCAGAAAGATAAATGGAAAAAATCTCCAAATACTTGGGATTAAACACACAGGTCCAAGAAGAAATCTCAAGAGATATATACAAACACTTTAAACAAAATGAAAATATAACTTCCCAAAGGTTTGGGGATGCAGTGAAAGCAATGTTTAGAGGAAAAATTATAGCACTAAAATGTATGTATTAAAAAAGAAGAAAAATCTAAAATCAGGGCACTATGCTTGCACTTTTGGCAAAATTCAACATTCATCCATGATTAAAAACTCTCAGAGAAGTAGAAGTAGGGAAGCTTTCTAAACTTGATAGAGAACATTTACAAAAACCTTATAGATAAACATCTTCTTTAATAGTGAGCAACTTGGAATCTTTCCTGCAAAGATCAGGAGTATTTGTAAGGTACAAATACTTACTCTCCACATAATACTGGAAGTCACAGCTAATTTGTTAAGACAAGAAAAGTATGCAAATTGGAAAGAAAGAAATCATGATATCTATATTTGCAGATGGCAGAATTGTGTAGAAAACCCAAAAGAATCAACTTTAAATATTTCCTAGAACCAATAAGCAACTGCAGTGAGGTTGCAAGATAAGGGGTTAAGAGACAAAAGTCCCTAGATTTTCTACATGTCAGCAATGAGCAAATGGAATTTGAAATTTAAAATATGTTATCATTTACATTTGCAGTCCCCAAAATGAAATCCTTAGGAATTAATCTAACAAAGTATGTGCAAAAGCTACAAGAGGAAAAATACAAAACTCTGACAAAAATATTAAAGAACTAAATAAATGGAAAATTTCATGTTCATGGATAGGAAGACCCAATATTGTATTTGGACTCAAAATCCAAAACACTGGCAACCCAAATGCTAGCAAGAATTCTTATTAACTACGGTGGTAATGCAATCTAGTACAGCAACTTTGGACAACATTTGGCAGTTTCATACAAAAATGAACTCTGATTATATGACCCAGAAATAATGCTCCTTGATATTTCCCCAAATGAATTGAAAACTTACGTCCACACAAGAACCTGTACATGCATGTTTAGAGCAGCTTTCTTCACAATTGTCAAAACTTACAAGCAACCAAGATGTCCTTCAGTTGCTGAGGGATTAATAAACCGTGGTACATCCAGACTGAGGAATATTATTTAGCACTAAAGAGAAATGAGCTATAAAGTCATAAAAAGACATAAAGGAAACTTAAATTCCTATTATAAATAAAAGGAGCCAATCTGAAAAGGCTATGTACTGTATGATTCCAGCTGTATGGCATTCTGGAAAAGGTAAAATTATGTAGATAGTAAAATATTAGAAGCTTCCAGGGGTTAGAGAGAAGCAAAGGAATAAAGAGGTTTTACACAGAAAGTTGTTAGAGCAGTGATAGGATTCTGTACAATACTATAAGGTAAATATATGTCACCATACACTTGTCAAAAACCATGGGGTACACAATGTCAAGAGTAAACCCTGATATAAACTCAGTTTGGGTGATGCCAATGTAGGATTTTATGCTGTACCAAATGTACATCTCGGGTCCAGGCTATTAATATTAGAAGTTATGCATATAAGAAGACAGGGAATTTAAAGAACTCTCTGTATTTTCGGCTCGATTTTGCTGTGAACCCAAAACAGCTCTAAATTAAAAAAAAAAAAAAAAAGTTTTAAAATCAACATCAAACTTCCTAAAACTTACTTTTCCTTCAGGAGGCAACTAGCAATATTTAAAAGGGTGGTTGGGTCCCTGAGAGCCTCTCTTTAAGTCACACTAAACATGTAGCATGAGTGTTTAATGGCATTTGAGTGTTTTAAGTCATTTTGAAAAGAGCACACAACTACCCTACAATCTAACCCTTCCACTCGTATGTACTTATCCAAGAGAAACAAAAGCACATGTCCATGCAAAGACTTGTATATCAATGTTCATAACACTTCATTTGTACTGTTAAAAAGAAAGAAATAACCCAAAATGTCAATCACCAGGTGAGAGATAAACAAATCTTGATATAGTGCCATATGGAATACCACCCAGCAATAACAACGAATGAACTACTGATATGCACACCAGCATGAATAAATTATGCAGAGTGAAAGAAAGTCGATGAAAAACATACACTGTATTACTCCATTATATAAACTCCAAAGCAGTGTGAACTCATGTAACAGAAAACAGACCCATGGTCGCCTTGAGAAGGAGAAAGTGTGAGAGGGTCATTACAAAGAAGCACAAGGAAACTTGGGGGCTGATGGGAACCTTTATTTTCTTGCTTTTGGTGATCTTATCACAGTTGTATACAAAGCATATTTGTCACTGTGCATTTTAAATATGTGCAATCTATCATATTTTGATTATACTTCAATTAAAGTCGGGGAGAGTGAGTATACTAACTGAGTGGGCAACACTGGGAGAACCAGCACAGACCTCCAGACAACCATAGCCCCACTGTCACCTCGAGGGAGTTTCTGTCTCCTCCACGACCTGCCAGGTCCCCCCTCATCCTAGCCACACCCTCCCTTGCTGTGGTGACTTTTATGTTGACAAGACCTAGGGCTCATTCCCAAGGCACCTGGTTACCAGGCTCTGTTTAGACCTGAGTTGTTGTACTTTTAATTTACCATCCAGGCCAGTGGTTTTGAGAGACCCAGTGCACAACAAACGTGGACATTTGTCTTACTCTATTAGTGCAAAATACCATAAACTGGGTCAGCTGTGAAAAACAGAAATGTACTTTTCGCAGTCATGGAGCCTGGGAAGTCCAAGATCAAGACATGCATTAATCTGTGTTGTGCTTCCACAGCAGAATGCTACAGAATGGGTGATTTGTAACAAACAGCAACATATTGGTTCACAACTCTGAAAGCTGCAAGTTTCAAAATCAAGGTGATGGCATCTGACCAGGATCTTCTTGCCACATCATCCCATGCTGGAAGGCAGAAGGGCCAAGAGATGAATGCGGCCCGGCTGACCCTTTCATAACAATCTGTTAGTCCCACCGGTGGAACCTCCTCCCGCCAGCCGTGGCCCAACGACCTCCTAAAGGTCTCTCCACACTGTTGAAATGGTAACTAAAGGTGAGTTTTGAGGGACATATTCAAATCACAGCAAAATGCCCACAGATTTGATGTCTGGTGAGGACCCACTTCCTGGCACATAGACAGCCATCTTTTCACTGCAGTCTTACCTGGTAGAAGAGGTAAGGGGTCTCCCTCAGGCTCTTACATGGGCACATTCATCAGGTCTCCAACCTCATGACCTGATTTCCACCCAAAGGCCCCACCTCCTAACACCTTCACTTTTGGGGTTAGGATTTGAACATGTGAATCTAATAAAACAAACTTTCAGGCCATAACTGAGTCTTTGTTTAAAAATAAAAAAAACTAAGGATTTCAAGATAGTTGCAGAAGAGCATCATGATCGTGCCAGGGAGTATCATAAACCACCACAATGGATCTTGATGATCAGGAAGCAGAGAAACTTCACTCTCCATATACAAAATACGTACCCCATAGCCACGCCCCCAACGAGCCACTTCCTCCAGCCACACCCCACCTGTTTCCAGTTACCACTCAGTTAATCCCATCAGGGATTAATTCACTGATTATGTTAAGGCTATAATCCAGTCAGTTCTCCTCCAAATCTTCTTACATTGTCTTTCACATGAGCTTTTGGAGACACTACATCTAAACCTTAACAGACCCATGATGACACTCACAGAGTTCAGACACTTTTCAACAGTCCTCAAAATGTCTTGATGGTCTCTTTTCCACAGTGCACAATTATCCAATGTTATGGGTTCCCCCTTAAAGGATACATTAAAGTTCTCACCCACAGAATCTCAGAATGAGAGAAAATAGGTTTGGTGTAGATATAATTAGTTAAAATGAGATTATTTTGGAAGAGAATAGTCACTTAATCCAATGATTGATGTCTCTCCTTAAAACAAGGGAAACTTAAACAGAAATGGGATCAGAGTGATGCTTCCTTGAACCAAGGAGCACATGGGTCAATCGCAGCTATAAGAAGCAAGGAAGGATCCTCCCCTAGAGAATTTGAGGGAGGGTAGATCTGCTAACAACTTAATTTTGGAGTTCTAGCCTCCAGAACTGTGAAACAATACATTTCTATTGTTTGAAGCCACCCAATTTGTGGTACTTTGTTTCAGAAGCCCTAGGAAACTAATGTAACAAGTAAATGGTCACAAGGGTCTCTAGGGAATGACTGAGGAATCATTTCACTTCAAAATAGATCAGCTGAGCTCTGTGGCACATGGCTACAATCCAAAGACAGAGGCAGGAGGCCTGGGAGTTCAAAGTCAACCTCAGCAACTTGGTGAGGCTCTAAGCACTTAGTGAGACTCTGTCAAAAAATAAAATAAAAAGGCATCCCTGGGTTTAATCCCTGGTACCAAAAAAAAAAAAAAAAAAAAAAAAAAAAGGATAGACTCTGTCATCCTCTTGGGTACCTGACCACCTCTTCGGTCAGTGAGCTCTAGATTTGAAAACTGAGTTGGCTCTGAAAATTGGACAAGGCATTGACATTTTACTGGAACAACTGTCCTTGGCTTTTTCTGCTCATCTACCCTTGATTCTTCTGCTGGTCCACACTGAGGAGTATCATGCCAGCTGCCCATCCCTTTGCCCCCAAACGCACTATGTTATATCTAGTATCTCCATAACTCTCTACGGATCAGTCACCCATGATTACCCCTCTGCTTTGCCAGTCATTATGGTAGTTGATACCGCTGATTTCTGGTAGTCAGGCACTGACACCTAACCTCCGAAGCGTTAGGACCTTCTTACTGAGCCAGTTCTGTTATCAGCCCTGACCCACCGAGGACAGCCACCACGGAACATTCTGGTGATGTTTGTGCTCTCCCGCCAGCATATTCCTTACAGCCATGCTAAGTGCTGCGTTCTCTAGACCTTCCTGTGGAACCAGTCACCTAGGGCATTCTTTGATGAGGAGTATGTCCAATGCCCTGTGTCCAATTCTGTGAGCCTGTTAAACCCTTGCCCCACCACCTGGCATGGCAATCCTCCCATTTTAACCTTACTCAGCTCAAGCCATGGCACCTACCAGCAAGTTTACACCATTTCCAGTTCCCCCTGCCAGAGTATTAAATGCCCCATCCTGGGATCATTCCTAAGGCAATAAACTCTCCATGATCCAATTTTCTCTTACAGCTTAAAAAACCAAGCACCCTCAGAATCCTGTCCTACATCTTCTCTCCTAGTTCCTGCCGTCTTACAGCTCTTTTGGAGTATACCTTCCCTTCCTTCTTAGGCTGGCAAGTCCCCAGTTGGTTACATTTCATTTAACTCTTCTTACAAATCTACTGGCCCTTCATGTAGAGAAAGATCCTGAAGGGTTCATGTTTTTGCTTTCACAGAAGTTGAAGTTTGCATTATGTCCCAGCAAGGAAGACTAGGGTGGAGCAAATCACTTCTAGAGACTCAGAGGATTGAGAGAAGTCCAGGAAGTCCAAATCTTGGGGAACATCACCGAATTTCTCCATATCATGTGTCAAGAGCCTAGATATTCCCCCAGAAAGGGCTCAGACTTTGGCATAGAAGACCTATTGGGTGTTTAATTTATTTTAAAATTCGGCTACTCGGACTATCAAGTTCTGAATTTGATCTTCTATTTTCTCCACACATCTCCCATGTAGGAGAGTCTTTGTCTACAACCAAAGAGGTCCTCTGGCCTTCGCTTCTGGATTTAGGTTGCCTGCTATTTGCCCCTGTCTATTTATTGTCTTTCTGTAGTTTATGAACGGCACTTAGCCATACTCCTTCAATACCATTATCCTTATAGTTAATGCTTGCTCCAAGAATCTCAAACACCTGATACAAATACTATTGCATTCTGACCCACTGGCGTCCCACCCCCATTCACTACCAGTAAAAGTTGTAACAATTGAACCACCAGTTTATGCCAGGAGGCATCTGTGCCCCACTTACTTCCAATGTTGAGGTCCACTTAGCCAGCCAGTCGGTGAGGTAATGCAGTATTGAACCCTGTCATATTTTCACTTGGTAATAGCAACTGTTGCAGTTGGATACTCCTGATGCAGATAATAAGAAGATATCTGGAGAACACAATATTTATCAAGAATCAGGAAGAAAGTAGAATTGAACCAAAAGGATTATTAGGCAGAGATGTAAACTCCATCAAAGTTTTGATCAACCTAGCAGAGATCTATGGAACAATATACCCAACCAGAATTGTTTTAAAACAGGCCAAAATGGCTAGACCTCTGTCTAGTTACCAGGTGTAGGGAGTTCTGGAAAAGGCCTGATAGCAAGTGAGGGGGTTCTTTGTGATTGAGGCAGACCCTGAGAGATCTCACTGAGAGACTTTTTGCTTACGACACCATGTGGCAGAGCAACAAATACTTGCTTAAAAGAGGATCTAGGAAGCACACTCTATGTCTACCACAAAGTCCCAGATGCTATACAAATGATTGATTGCCCTGGGATAGCTATACTGCAAGGAAGCCCAAATTACTGCATGCAAATTTATCACATAAAAGGGGTCTGAGAGATCCAAGATGGCGGACTGGAGGGAGGCTGCGTTCCTTGTCACTCTGTAACTCCGGTTTCAAGCAGAGGTTATCTGTTTCTAGGTGAGGCAGGTTTTGCTGTTTATCAATCCCCTGCTGTTTACCCCATTTGTCTACGGTGATGACCTGCAGTCAGCCAGCATATCAACTATTTTTTGAGTGCAGATTGCTCACTGTCAGGCATCTATCATCCACCATTTGCCGCCTCTCGCCTGTCCATCGTCTGCCTTACACCTATCCATCACCCAACACACAAGGTTCACCTCCTGATGGCCGACAACAGTCAGCAAACTGATCACTGATGGCCAGTGGAGCACCAGCTGCCTGCTGTTACCTGGAAGTTCACTGTTACAGTACCTGCAGGTTTGATTACACGTGGTTGCCACCATTTTGAGACAACAGCCAGGCCCGTAGGACCCCTGGCGGACTGACTGAGCCTCGTCTCCAGGATCCCTCAGCCCGACTGATCACTCCCTGCCCCTGGGGCCCTCACATCAACTGACTACTCCCTGCTGCCAGGACCCCCAGACCAACTGAATGCAACCTATCACCGGGACCCCAGACCGACTGATTGCACCTGGCCTCCAGGATCCCACAACCACACCAAACACACCCGACTTCCAGGACCCCTGCCTCACCAACCGCATCCCACCTCCAGGACCTCCAGCTGACCATGGCCACACCCTGAGCTGCAGCTCCCCATTCCAAATGCCAACACATTTGGAAGCCAGAGCTGCCATCTTGGATAATCCTGGAAGCCATAGCTCCGATCTTTAGGTGGGGCAAATCCCATCCTGAGACGCCTGCTGGAGGCTTGAAGCTCATTGTCAGGTACCTCTCATGCATCAGGCTACTGAACACTGGGAGGTTTCATTACTATATGACTGTTATACTGTAGATTTTCTTTTTTCTCCTTATTGAAAAAATTTAAGTTTTTATTTCTTTATTTTTCTTGCTCTCTTTTCCTTTTGTTTACCTGTTCCCTCAGAGTCTCTTTCTCCCTTTTTTGCATGCTAATATCCAATTTATTTTGATTACACTCTCACCCTTTCTATTATCTAGAACTTCTGTATATTCTTTTCTTATCCCATTAACAGCCACATTCTACATCCTTCTGCATCCCCTTTGTCCTCCTCCATTAGAAACTGAAGACCTTATTGCAAATCTGTTTGTTTTACTGAAGATAATATTTGAACTCATTCTGTTTATTATGACAATTTTGTTATTGTCCTCATGGGGGCTATTTGGTCTAGGATTGCATAGTGTCTGAATTGGGCACTGCTAATATTGATCTCCCTTTAAAGAAAGGGTTTTGGAAACCTATAGGGCCACTATAAGCCTATAGGGGGAAATCTGCAATACCCCAGATCTGCACTGCTAGAGGGGAAGATACAGGAACAACATGAAAAAACAAGAGAAGAAAATGATCCAAACAAATCTAGATTCTATAGTAATAGAATCCAACAACAGTATGTTAGAAGAAATGTCAGAAAAGGACTTCAGATTATACATGAATAAGATGATTCATGAAGCAAAGGATGAGATAAGAGAGCAAATGCAGGCAATGAATGATAATACCATTAAACTGAAAGAGCAACTGCAGGAAGCAAAAGATCATTTCAACAAAGAGATAGAGATTCTCAAAAAAAAACCAAATGGAAATCCTTGAAATGAAGGAAACAATAAACCAATTAAAAATCTCAGTAGAAAGCATCACCAAAGACTAGACCACTTGGAAGACAGAACCTCAGACAATGAAGACAAACTATTTAATCTTGAAAATAAACTTGCCCAAACAGAGAAGACGGTAAGAAATCATGAAAAGAATCTCCAAGAACTATGGGACATCATGAAAAGACCAAATTTAAGAATTATTGGGATTGAGGAAGGCACAGAGATACAAACCAAAGGAATGAACAACCTATTCAATGAAATAATATCAGAAAATTTCCCAAACCTGAAGAATGAAATGGAAAATCAAATACAAGAGGCTTATAGAACACCAAATGCACAGAATCACAATAGAGCCATACCAAGGCACATTATAATGAAAATGCCTGACATTCAAAATAAAGATAGGATTTTGAAGGCCACGAGAGAAAAGCATCAGATTACCTATAGGGGGAGACCAATATGGATAGCAGTCGACTTCTCGACCCAGACTCTAAAAGCTAGAAGGGTCTGGAACAACATATTTCAAGCTCTGAAAGAACATGGTTGCCAACCAAGAATCCTATATCCAGCAAAACTAACCTTCAGATTTGAAGATGAAATAAAATCCTTCCATGATAAACAAAAGTTAAAAGAATTTACAAATAGAAAACCTGCACTACAGAATGTTCTCAACAAAATATTCCATGAGGAGGAAATGAAAAACAACAATGTAGGTCAGCAAAGGGAGGAACTACCTTAGAGAAAAACCACTCAAAGGAGAAACCAAGCCAACTTAAAAACCAAAAATAAGCCAAATGACTGAGAATAAAAATCATATCTCAATAATAACCCTAAACATTAATGGCCTAAACTCATCAATCAAAAGACATAACCTGGCAGAATGGATTAAAAAGAAAGACCCAACAATATGCTGCCTGCAAGAGACTCATCTCATAGAAAAAGACATCCACAGACTAAAGGTGAAAGGATGGGGAAAAACCTACCACGCACATGGACTCAGTAAAAAAGCGGGGGTTTCCATCCTTGTATCAGATAAAGTGGACTTCAAGCCAAAGTTAGTCAGAAGGGATAAAGAAGGACATTTCATACTGCTTAAGGGAACCATAAATCAGGAAGACATAACGATAGTAAATATTTATGCCCCAAACAATGGTGCATCCCTGTACATCAAACAAATCCTTCTCAATTTCAGAAATCACATAGATCACAACACAATAATTCTGGGTGACTTTAACGCATGACTGTCACCACTAGATAGATCTTCCAAACAAAATCTAGTCAAAGAAACCATAGAACTCAATAACACAATCAATAACCTAGACTTAATAGACTATATAGAATATTCTATCCATCAACAAGCGCATTCACTTTCTTCTCAGCAGCACATGGAACCTTCTTGAAAATAAACCAAATGTTATGCCACAAAGCAGCCCTTAGGAAATGCAAAAAAATAGAGATACTGCCTTGTGTTCTATCAGATCATAATGGACTGAGAATAGAAATCAATGACAAAATAAAAAAACAGAAGTTACTCCAACACCTGGAGACTAAATAATATGCTATTGAATGAAACATGAATAACAAAAAACATCAGGGAGGAGAAAAAAAAATTCTTAGAGGTCAATGAGAATGATGATACAACATATCAAAATCTCTGGGACACTATAAAAGCGGTACTAAGAGGAAAATTCATTGCATGGAGTGCATTCCAGAAAAGAATGAAAAGCCAACAACTAAATATCCTAACATTACAGCTCAAAGCCCTAGAAAAAGAAGAACAGAATAACAGCAAAAGTAGTAGAAGACAGAAAATAATTAAAATCAGAGCTGAAATCAATGAAATTGAAACAAAAGAAACAATTCAAAAAATTGACAGGGCTGGGGAGATAGCTCAGTCGGTAGAGTGCTTGCCTTGTAAGCACAAAGCCCTGGGTTCGATCCCCAGCACCCAAAAAAAAAAAAAAAAAAAATTGACAAAACAAAAAGTTGGTTCTTTGAAAAAGTAAACAAAATAGACAAACCCTTAGCCACTCTAACAAAGAGAAGGAGAGAGAAAACTCAAATTACTAAAATTCATGATGAAAAAGGAAATATCATGACAGACACCACTGAGATACAGAACATAATGAGAAGCTACATTGAAAATCTGTATTCCAACAAAATAGAAACTACCGAAGACATTGACAAAATTCTAGAGACATATGCTCCTCCCAAACTGAACCAGGAGGACATACACAATTTAAACAGATCAATATCAAGCAATGAAATAGAAGAAGCCATTAAAAACCTACCATCCAAGAAAAGACCAGGACCAGACGGATTCTCAGCCGAGTTCTACAAGACCTTCAAAGAAGAACTCATTCCAATACTTCTCAAAGTATTCCAAGAAATAGAAAAGGAAGGAGCCCTACCAAACTCATTCTATGAAGCTAATATCACCCTCATACCCAAACCAGGAAACTATCAGCAATGTGAAGACAGAGCCTACAGAGTGGGAGAATATCTTTGCCACTCATACTTCAGATAGAGCACTAATTTCCAGAATATATAAAGAACTCAAAAAACTCTACACCAAGAATACAAATAATCCAATCAACAAATGGGCTAAGGATATGAACAGACACTTCACAGAAGAAGATCTACAAGCAATCAACAAACATATGAAAAAATGTTCACCATCTTTAGTAATAAGAGAAATGCAAATCAAAACTACACTAAGATTCCATCTCACCCAATTAGAATGGCAATTATCAAGAATAAAAGCAATCATAGGTGTTGGAGAGGATGTGGGGGAAAAGGTACACTCATACATTGCTGGTGGGGATGCAAATTAGTGCAGCCACTCTAGAAAGCAGTGTGGAGATTCCTTAGAAAACTTGGAATGGAAACACCATTTGACCCAGCTATCCCACTCCTCAGCCTATAGCCAAAGGGCTTAAAAATCAGCATACTACAGAGATACAGCCACATCAATGTTCATAGTTGCTCAATTCACAATAGCCAGACTGTGGAACCAACCTAGATGTCTTTCAGTTGATGAATGGATAAAGAAACTGTGGTATGTATATATACAATGGAATATTACTCAGCTATAGAGAATAATAAAATTATGGCATTTGCAGGCATATGGATGAAATTGGAGAATATCATGCTATGTGAGATAAGCCAATCTCAGAAATCCAAAAGACAAATGATCTCACTGATAAGTGGATGATGATACATAATGGGGGGTGGGAGGGGGGCAAGAATGGAGGAAGGAGGGACTGTATAGAGGGAAAAGAGAGGTGGTGGGGGGGGAGGAAAAAAATAACAGAATGGATCAAACATCATTACCCTATATAAATGTATGATTATGCAAATTGTGTGCTGTTACTCCATGTACAAACAGAAACAACTTGTATCCCATTTGTTTACAATAAAAATAAAAAATAAAAAAGGGGGTCTGAGTCTATATGAAGAGAGAACTGTCCAGCTCACCTGAGCTGTCTTCCTTTTCTGTTGTTGCAGATTCAGTCACTGACAGATTGCAATCATGAGTTTCCAAGCAAGAACCACTTCGCTAGAACTTTCTGAATGCTTCACCTACAGATGAGATATAGATATGCTCGTTCCAATGAAGAAAAATAGAGTGAATACTCAAATTACTAAAATTCATGATGAAAAAGGAAATATCACCATGGAAACCACAGAAATACAGATGATAATCAGAAACTACCTTGAAAATCTATACTCCAATAAAATAGAAAATCATGAAGACATTGACAAATTTCTAGAGACATATAACACAACCAAATTGAGTCAAGAGGACATAGAAAATTTAAACAGATCAATTTTAAGCAATGAAATTGAAGAGGCCATCAAAAGCCTACCAACCAAGAAAAGTCCAGGACCAGATGGATTCTCAGATGAGTTCTATCAGACCTTCAAAGAAGAAAAGGACAAAACCCTTCCAAACTCATCCTATGAAGCTAATATCACCCTGATACCAAAACCAGACAAGGACACATAAATGAAAGAAAACTTCAGACCAATACACCTGATGAATTTAGATGCAAAAATTCCCAGTAAAATACTGGCAAATCACATATTAAAAAGATAGTTCACCCTGATCAAGTGGGGGTCATCCCAGGAATGAAAGGTTGGTTCAACATATGGAAATCAATAAATATAATTCATTACATCAATAGACTTAAAGATAAGAATCACATGATTATCTCAATAGATGCAGAAAAAGCATTTGACAAAATCCAGCATCCATTCAGGCTTAAAACATTAGAAAAACTAGGAATAGTAGGAACATACCTCAACATTATAAAAGTTATCTATGCTAAACCCAAGGTCAACATCATTCTAACTGGAGAAAAGTTGAAAGCATTCCCTCTAAAAACCGAAAAAAGACAATGATACCCTCTTTCGCCACTCCTATTCAACATAGTCCTTTAGATTCTAGCCGGAACTACAGAAACAATAGAAATTAAAGGGATACAAATAGGATAAGAAGAGCTCAAACTATCCCTATTTGCTAATGACATGATTCTAGATCCAAAAACCTCCACCAGAAAGCTTCTAGAACTCATAAACAAATTCATCAATGTATCAGGGTATAAAATTAACACCCATAAAACAATTGCATTCCTATTCACCAATGACAAATCAGCGGAAAGAGAAATCAGGAAAACTATTCCATTCGCAACAGTCTCAAAAAAATTAAAATACTTGGGAATCAATCTAACAAAAGAGGTGAAAGACCTCTACAATGAAAACTACAGAACACTGGAGAAAGAAATTGAAGAAGACCTCAGAAAATGGAAAGATCTCCCATGTTCTTGGATAGACAGAATTAATATTATCAAAATGGCATACTACCAAAAGCACTATACAGGTTTTATGCAATACTTATTAAAATTCCAATGATATTCTTCATAGAAATAGATAAAAGCAGACATGAAATTTATTTGGAAAAGTAAGGGACCCAGAATAGCCAAGGCAATCCTTAGTGAGAAAATGGGCCGGAAGTATTACAATACCAGACCTGGAATTATTCTACAGAGTTGCAGTAACAAAATTAGCATGGTATTGACACCAAAACAGACTTGAAGACCAATCGAAAAGAATAGAAGACACAGAGACATATGCACATAAATACAGTTATTTCATACTAGATTAAGGTTACATAAACATACATTGAAGAAAAGATAGCCTCTTCAACAAATGGTGCTGGGAAAACTGGAAATCCATATGCAACAAAATGAAATTAGACCCCTATTTCTCAACCTGCACAAAACTCAACTCAAAGTGCATCAAGGACCTCAGCATTAGATCAGAGACCCTGCACCCACAGAAGGAAAAGTAGGCCCAACTTTCCATCGTGTCAGCTTAGGAACCAACTTCCTCTGTAAGATTCAAAAAGTGCAAGAAGTAAAATCAATAATCAATAAATGAGATGGTTTCAAGCCAAAAAGTTTCTTCACAGAAAAGAAAACAATCAATAGTTTGAAGAGAGAGCCTTACCACCTATACCTCAGATAGAGCATAAATCTCTAGGATATATAAAAAACTCAAAACAGATAACTTTGCTTTACATTTTTCACAATTACATATAGTAACTTCATGGTGTACAAAAAAACTTGTGTGTGATTTAAAATTACATTTTGGAGATTAATTGTTCAGAAATAAAGGTAATTGTTCAAAAAAAAAATTGAACTCAAAAATTTCAACACCAAAAAATCAAATAACCCAATCAATATATAGGCAAAGGAACTAAACAGCCACTTCACAGAAGAAAAAATCTGAATGGTCAAAAAATATATGAAAAAAATGTTCAACATCTCTAGTCATTAGAGAAATGCAAATTAAAACTACACTGAGATTCCATTGCAGTCCAGTCAGAATGGCAATTATCAAGAATATGAACAATAATAAATGTTGCTGAGCATGTGGGGGGAAAGGTACACTCATATATTGCTGGTGGGGCTGCAAATTGGTGCAACCATTATGGAAAGCAGCATGGAGATTCCTTAGAAAACTTGCAATGGAACCACCATTTGACCCACTCTTCAGTTTATACCCAAAGGATTAAAATCAGCATTCTACAGTGTTACAGCCACATCAATGTTTATAGCAACTCAATTCACAATAGCCAAACTATGAAACCAACCTAGATGTCCTTCAACAGATGAATTGGTAAAGAAAATGTGGTTTATATACACAATGGAATAGTACTCAATCTTAAAGAAGAATAAAATTATGGCATTTGCCCGTATATGACTGGAACTGGAGAATATCATGCTAAGTAAAATAAGCCAGCCCCAGAAAAGCAAAGGTGAAATGTTCTCTCTGATGTGTAGATACTAACTCAACAACAGAGGGTGCAGAGGGGAAGAATAGAAGTCTATTGGGTTAGACAAAATGTAATGAAGGGAAGGGATGGGGGAGGAGAATAAGAAAGACAGTGGAATGAATCAAACATAACTTTCCTATGCTCATATATGAATACACAACCAGTGTAATTCCACATCATGTACAAATACAAGAATGGGATCCTAATTAGAACAAGTTATACTCCATATATGTATGATATGTCAAAATACACTCTACTGTCATGTATATCTAAACAGAACAAAAAAGAAAAGAAAAAGAAAATTAGTTCTATAAATATATCAGATAAGTCTACCTCTGAAAATTATTGGTTTTATGTTTCTCTTTTAGTTTTATACATTTCATTGTATTTAATATGTAAATTTGCTTTGTATTCTTATACAATCCTTATAAGCAGAGGGCCCTTGTACCTTGCTTTATGCTCATAAATACAAAACATTTTAATAAGTAACATTACAATAAAAATAATTTTAATTACTAAAGAAAGAATATACTTATTAATTTACATCACTAGGTTTGGGGGGGTTGTTTTGTAGGACAGCTAACAAAATACTAACTCATTTATAGCTCATAATCGCTGGATAGTCACAGATTTCAACTCTCTTCAAAACATTATTCTATGTCATTGGTGGGGATATTTTTTCTGTCCTCTCTCTTTTCTTTTATGATGCCCTACTTTCATGTACTAGTCCATCTGATGTTGATTCACAGCTCACTAATGCTATGTTCATTTTTTTGTCTTTCTGTGCGTCATATGGGATAATTTCTACTACTGTGTCTTCCAGTTCACTAATATTTCCTTCTGACATTTTTGTTCACTAATTTTATCACAAGCATCATTTCTGAATCTTCTTCTATCAGTTGATTTTTCTCCTCATCATGGGTCATATTTTCTGGCTTCTTTGTAACCTGGTAATTTTTTTTATGTTTAGATTGAACAGTTTGTTTTATTATTAACAATAGCAATAAAGTAAGTCACACAGCTCATAAGTCCTCCCAGATGAGACATCTGCAGGATTCTCTGGTTTGAAAAGAAACTTAGCTTATAAACCTGTCAGCCATGTTCTGAGTAAAATGAAAATTTTGCACTACTTGGGAATGTGACTATTTGTTTCTCAACATGTCCAAGATTCAGTGCCATTTTAACCTGGTGATTTTCTTACTGGATCCCAGACATTGAAAGTTTTACATTGGTGAATGATAGATTGTGTGGGGTGTTCACACTTATGCACACATCTGTACACACTCCTTTAATTTGGGGCTTTGTTTGGGGATGCAGTTAAGTCATTGGAAACAGTTTCATCTCTGAAGGATTCTTCCTTAGTTTTCTTAGGAGGGACAGGAAGAGCCTGCAGTCTTTCCCGACATGACGCCTACCTGCGCAGAGGCTGCTCCTGACTGGTGGAAATGTGAACCACTCCTGGAGCGGAAAGCGGAAGCCCTGTTCCACACACCTCTGTGGTGGCTCTTTTTTCAGTCTCTGCAGCTTCCTCACATGCATGTGCAGGTCCCCTAAGAGCCGAAATCCCCATGGTGTGTTCTTTCCCTTTTTCTCTCTCTCCCCCTCTGAGACTGCCACCTGCCTTGGTCTCTTTGAACTCTGAATTCTCATTCTTGGACTCAGGAGACTCGAGGGCACTGCATCCACCCCTTCCTTATGCCTCCCCTGGACCCTTTCTCGGGCAGGTATCCAGGGACATAACTAACTCCTCTTCTCTTAGGGATCACTGTCCTGAGTTCACTGTCCACTGTCATGGTCGGCCATCATTGCGCAATTTCCTCTGAATGTTGGTTAACATGGGAGGGAAATCTGGTACTTGTTAGTCTGTTGTGACCAGAGGTAGAAGTGCTATTATTGCCAATTCAAAGCCCCTAGTTTAGTTGTCTTTGCCACACAGTTAGCCTCAATACAGACAGACCGCTTCCTGTGAGAGTCACAGCTAGGAACCATGCTCACCCAAATGTCTTGCCTTCCTAATTTCTCATGTGTCCCCCGCAATTCTATGTTTTGTATGTTTTTAGGCACATGTTCCATAGAGGAGGCTTTGAAACAAAAGAATAGTCAGCAAGGTAGCCAGTAACATCCAGGGGTTATGAAGTATGTTCACATTCTGACACTATACATATTTGGACTTTGTTCCTGTTACCTCACTGAAAAAAGATGCATGTCCTCTTTTGCTTATCCCAAAATAGGTCTTTCCATAAAGCCAGTTCTCCCACATAAGCCTGTACCCCATGTGTTGCAGGGTGAGGAGGAGGATGTTCGTACCTGTGAATGCTGGAGACGGAGGAGGGTTGGCGGGACATAAAGCAGGATTTTCAAGCCATCTGCCATTTTGCAACCTACTCTCTGACATATGCCATGTGCCAGATGACTTAGCACACATTATAACCCTTAATCTTCACGATTACCCTGGACATGAGAGTGATTCCTATGCTTACTACACAGATGAAGAACCTGAGTACAAGGACAAGTTCCTCAAGGTCACACAGTGGATCTGTGATGAAGCCAAGTTGTAAACACAAATCTGTCTTTTCAAGGCCTCGTGCACTTAACCCCAGCCCCCTTCTGGATTTTAACTTACTCTCTTGTGCTGCCTGGAAGGATGTTTTCTTAGGTTGTTTTCTGCTGCTACCATAGAATATTTGAGTCTAGGTAATCTGTAAAGAACAAAAATTTATTTCTTATACTTCAGGTGGTTGAGATGCTCCAGGTCAAGGGACCTACTTCTGACTGGGTCTCTGCTGCGTCAACCCATGGTGAGAGGCAGAAGAGAAGAGGAGGGGAAGAGGTGGGAGGTTTTATAACAAACCAGTCTCCCGATAACTCACTCATTCTGTGATAACAGCATCGGTCCATTCACAGGGGCTGAGTCACATGACCCAAACGCTCTTACCAGGCTCCGTGTCCCAATGCTGCCTCCACTGGGAACTAAGTTTCCAGCACACAAACTTTAGGGACACCTTGAAATCACAGCAGATGGTACTCACCCGGCTGGTTCTCAATAACTACTCCTGCCTATACTGATTGCTTAGGATAGAGTTCTGTCAAAATATTTTTAAAGCACCTGTTGTGTCCTCAGGAGGGACTCAGTCACAATGCCTAGCACATCGTAAATATTTAATAAGTATTTTGTTTTTAGATGCAACATTGCAACTCTTTGAACCAAACACACTACTGAAAAGCGTAACCAGTCAAGTTTGAAGGTGGGTGGCAATTTGTATCCTTATTTGTAAGCATTTTTTGCCTATTCTAATATAGTGTGCCATTTCTATTTTATAAGAAGAGAAAAAAGCATAGGTGGATGGGAAAAATGATTCTTTTGAACATTGTTTTCTTCTAAATCAGAGAGGTCTAATTCCTTAGCCCAAGAGGCGATGACTTTAGTACCACCTCTTCTCTCCTTGCACAGATTAAACATAAAATAATTCTGAGAGATGAAATAGTCTTGTGAGTGTTGAAAAACCAAGATGGGAAATGGAACTTGGCTTAGCTTCTCCTGTGCCCGTCGCCTCTATCCTACCACCTGTGCTCCCGGAAGGTTGCATCCCCTCTTACCAGCACCCCCAAGATCCAGGGATGAGGACACAACCTTCACCCAACCTTCTGATCTTGCCTAGCCATGCCACAAGAATTTGTTGTACCCATTTTGCCCCATTTTGTGGCGTGTGGTTTGTGTGTGTGTTCCAGTGTGACTTAATCCTGAGTGAGACCTTTAAGGTAAATGTTGGGAAAGAAAGGTTTTCTTTTTCTGGGCTGGAACCTAATATGAGAGAAACCTTCTTTATTATGCACAAAAAAGTCTGTAATTTTTCATGATACCTATGGAACCTCTCTCGAACCCAAATCATGTAGGTGTTCTAAGAAATCCTCTATCCTGAGCAAACCAACTTGAATTTCTTTCATCTGCAACCCAAAATCCCCAAGAAGAAGAGAACCAAGATTTACCAAATACAAAGTATGCCCCTCTTGGCTCACTGAATGGCCACAATATCCATTATCCATTATCCAGTATGTATGAGTTTTCCCCACTTTACAAGTAGAAAAATTAAGACCTCAAGAAGCTAAGTAACAAGGCATTCACAAGTGAGCAGTAGCTGGACATGAACTTGAGCTCCCAAGTCCAGGTTCTTCCCACCACTGAATACAGCAGGAGCTAATCTGTGACACGCCACCTTTCTCGCTGGACATCGGGAAGCACCCTGAGGAAGGCAGACAGAGTCCTGGCTTTGTTTTGCCCACTCTCCATATCTTGCATCATGACCTTGTGCATCTCAGAGTTCTGTTCATTTTTGTTTCTGTTTTTTGGTGTATAAAACCATGGGGTTTGAACTAGATGCTCTATGTTCCAAGTTCTTCCTCGCCCCCAAAATGTAGAATGTCAATTCTTGACTGTTTTCTTGAAATTCCCAAGTTAGGTACTGGAAGAACCAGACTTTGAAGCAAGCCAATAAGCCAAGGTTCCCTCAGCAAACCTTCTCTCCTAATTTGGGCAAATGGATGAGGTATGTGTAATTAAAACTGCAAAAAATAACAAGCTTCCGGCCAAGTTCTACCCTCACTTAACCATACTCTTGGGAGTTGATTTCAGGAGGGGCGGCGGATGTCGAACCCAGGGTGGAATTTGGCCTGATATGTGGATTCTTATGGCTTCCAAATGATGTCAGTGCACTCATTTGAGAGAGTGAGAAAGTGCTGAGTTGAGTCTATTTACCTCCGTAAAGAAAAACTGGAAACCGCTGGGCTAGGGCCAGTGTCCACCAATGTTATAAAGCTAAGAATACTTTTGGCAGGGCAAAATTCTTCAGAGACAGACATACCCAATTCATGCTGATTTATGGCATGACCTTTCTTTCTGATTATGGTTTGTTCTAAGTGAGGGACTAACAGCCCAGTTCCTGCATCTGGCACAGACAAAATGGAATGGCTAAAAAGTTCCATCATCTGTGATCCCAGAAACACTGAGGTTATAGAAATTGCAGCAGTAGCTACAGAGGTCAATGAGAAGTTCTCCTTCAGCAGAGTCAACAAGCTAATGAAAACATTATCTAGATAATGCAACTCAAAATAGAGTTTTGGTTCTAATTAGCCAAATAGTGACTTTTCCATCCTATGTCTGTTTTCTTGAGAATTGGACTCTGTAAAGGATTTTGGGCAGAGTTTCAATCATACCAAGAAATGTATGTCTAGGGCGCTCACAAATGCCAAGATTCTGCCTGGTCCAACCATCCCCTCCATACAGAGTTCCTAAGCAGGTAAAATAGAGTGGGTAAGAGTAGGGTGGGCTTTCAAGTCAGAAGACCTAGTTCCAAATCCTTTTTCCATCACTTGCTAGAAAGAAAACTTCAGGCAACTTTTTTTTTAATCTGGAAAAAAGCAATAGTTGCAGTAATTTCTCACAGAATTGTTGTGAAGATTAAGTAGGTTAATCCATGCAAAATACACACTATCTAGCATGTAGCATGCACTCCATAAGTACAAGCTATTAATCTTGAAGATCCCAGGTACACAGGAAATAAGATCAAATGTGAACAAGGTAGAACCTCGTCTTTATCAGGACCCTGCCTGGGATATTCATTGTGGAACCTTTTAAGATGAAGGACGGCTTTGACCCTGGTGAAGTGTCTACACGGTCCTCTGCATCTCCCCACTGGACATCTTAGGTCTCCTCACCTCCTTGCTGGGTGGTAGGATCCACGGAACCAGAACTGTTATGATCACATTTGGAGACAAACAGGGAAAACGAGGACAAAGGAAGCAGACACTGAGGGACCGTGACAGGGCTGTCACATCAGCAGCAGCAAGAAGCAAAAGAGAGGGGGACTGCAACTACTTGACATTTTAAAGCACAGGGATAATATCCACAAGTAAATGTGGCCTGGACCCTGTGCCAGAACCTGGCTGATCAGATACGTCCCCCTCATGTAGAGGAGAGGGGAAGGAGCACGAAGGGGAAAAGAGAGGGACTTAGGCATCCTCCCTGCCTCAGGACCCTTGGCTTCAGGGATTCTCAAAACGAGATTTCTGGACTCCCCACACTATGCCGACAGAAGCCTTTTAGGGCGGGGCTCAAGAATCTGCATCTTACACGTTTCTCAAGTGAACTAACATTTGAGGAGCATTTGCCACTTCCACGTGAAGCCAGTGAGGCGTGGAGGTGGTCTGGCGAAACACACCCCAGGAGCCAGGTTGAGCAGGAGATGCCTCAGTAGAGAGGATGCTAAAGGGCCTGGCTCCACTCCAGCTCAGGGCGCGAACAGCACTGGGCTCCCGGCTGGAGTCCTGGTCTCCACTGCGAACTCACCATCTCGGAGGCTGACCCCTCTCGGGGCTGGCCTGCTTCTCTCTCATTTACCAATGTGGAAAGCAGCTGTCCCTCACCGTCCTTGTGGAGTTTTGTGGAACATCAATTGAGCTCCTGTGTGAGAAAAAAAAAAAAAAAAACTTTGAAAACGTACACAACCCAAGGAATTATTCATTCCTATGAACCCCACCAAGCCCCCTTCCTCATTTCCCCTGCAGTTATGGAGACTCAGAGGTTCACGTCCACTTCCAAGATCATATTCACCAGATAATTGCAGGTGTCCCCTTATCCAGTTCGTGGATGCAGTCACAGAATGAATGCCCATAACTAAGGGGTAGGGACCTCATCATTTTGGGAAAAAAAGAAAAAGAAAAAAAAAATTGAAAGATAACCTATCTTCTCTCCTCAATGTCATGAACAGTCACTGCATTTTGACTCTAAGGAGATCTTTCTAGAGGTCAGGCCTGGGCATCTTCACCCAGATATGCTTCTAAACCCCAGAGCCCCTCTGAGTGCCCCAAAGTAAACTCCTCATTTGCCTCTCAAATGGATGGACTTCTCTTGAAGCCCTCGTTCTGAGTAATGACCTCAACATCCTCCCGGGACCTCCAGCCCAAGAACCAGGCTGGACCTCACTGCATCCGATCACTCTCCGCCTGGAGAGAGGGTTTCGCTCACATTTCTTTGTTCTCTAATTCTCTCCAGTGCCCTCATCCTGGCCCCCATCCATCGACACTCTGGCTCAGGCACTGGCATGGCTGCGCAGGACTGAAAGGATTATAAACTACTGTCCGGAGGGTCTGCTCAGAGCTCAGTCATTCTTAAACAGGTGAGCACAGCAGGAAGACAGGACATCTTTGATGTTGATGCCTGTGCGCTTGCTAGTTGACAAGACCCAGGGGGCAATTCAGAGATCTTCCCCTTACGGAACCCCTTGCTTTGGAACATGCCTGGGGAAGCTTCCAGCTGAAATTGAGAGCAGTATCTCCCCTGGGAATGCTGAGATGCACTGAGTGATTTGGCTTGTTTATTCCACCATCACTGTTTCCTTTCCTGAAAATAAACTACATTCCACAGAGATCTTTGGGGCTAGGTTCTTGTCCCACGACAACCCCCTAAGGATTTAAGGCAGGAAGCTAAGAAGAAGCTGATCCACAACGGGATCCTTGAGCTGTTAGGCTGGCCCTGGGCTGCCTCCCTCTGGACTCCTCGTTGTACGGTTGGAAAACGCCACTGTTGAAGTCATCATGGTTCAAGTTCGCTGTTGCTTGCAATCAAATGCAATATTGAGTGACTGAAAAGGCAGAGCTGGAACCAGAGCCCAAATCCGTCTTCAACACATGGCCTCTTAACCGTGTTCTACACTGTGGCTCCTCTAAGGCAATAGATGTACAAATGGAGGAGAAATGAGATGCTCTAATGAGGTCAGAGAAGGCTCAGTTGACAGCTTGTGTTCTGCAGCTCTTGTCTACAAGCTTCTAACCCACACAGCCAGTCTCAAGTGGCACGGCAACACTCAGCCGTAGGGTAACATTAGGCGTGCTAGGAGCCAATCAGCCATGTCTCGGGACAGGGTGGAGTAGGACTCTGGTTTGACTCTCAGCGTCCTACTTGATTTGAATTTTTTGCCAAGGATGCTCCTCTCCTCTGCTCCCTGGGCCTTCACACCTCTATCTCTACCTCAGAAAACTTTATAAAACCAGAACCTCAATAACCAATGGCACGTCCTTCACCAACCTTTGAACCGATGGTCCTTCCACTCTGGGCGAGATGAGGGAATCTCTTTGCCTCGTGTCCTAGGAAATGGGCAGCTTTGTTGAGTGTGTGCCCGTGTCCTGTGGCATGGCATTGATCTAGAATCAGGGGCAGAAACAGAAACATAAGGTGGGCAGTTCCACACTAACCAGAACCTCCCTGGACAGCATGACAGGGGCCTCCGAATGGAAGAAAATACCCCAGCAGGAAGAAGAAGGGGGCTGGGGGAGTCTCAGTGGGACAGCTGCATGCCAACCTTCCTCAGGTCTGACACGGCGTCTGTCCTCTGCAGCAGGTGCCATTATCCAGTCTTTCCATGGGCCACTTCTCTTTTTCTTCCTAACAAAAAATGCTTGACATCTGAATGGATACTCTGCAAGGAGCCAGGGCTCCTCAGCCACCCGTGCACACACATTTTTGGATGAGGAGAGGGCAAGTGAAGGATAGCAGCTACAGTTTGGTGGCAATGAGGTCATGATACCCCTAAAATATGCCCGATGCAAAAATATATTGCAAGCCATTATCACCATCCTATAAAACTAAATTAATGATTCTTATGTCCACTCCAGAGGCCAGCATATGCCAGAGCCCAAGACTTCAAGAATGAGACTCAAAATATATCTGCAGGAAAATTTTGTGATTTTGACTTTCTTCTGCCCAGAGTAATAAATTCCATGTTTGCAAAATTCTCATTTCAGGTTTAGTTGTCCCAGCCTCATCTGTTGCATGAAAACTCAGGTGTGTAGAGCAATTAGGGATCTGCCTGTTTTGCACCAGAGCTCAGAAGGAGCATGTGTGTGTGTGTGCATGAACTCACTTGCATGCAGGAACTTCGCCAGTGAACATGAGGTATAAGACTCCACTGAGCCTTGCATTCTTGATTAGAGTTTTGGCCACAATAGCTGGGCCTGCTCCAGTTTATTTCAGTTTTACAAGTAACTCCAATCTGTTGATCAGCTATTTTCTTTCTTTTAAACAGATCCATCAGAGGAACCCCAAACTTGCTTAGTTTAGCCAATCAGCATATTTGTTGAAAATCAAGTAGTTGTTCTGAGTGGACACAAGACATGGTTAAGGCAAGATGCTGGCCTTTGAGAAATAACAGACTAGAAGACAAACAGTGCAGGGCAGTGAGGCCCCACTGGGCCTCCAGACTAATGGGATAGAGAGAAGAGTATTGGGTTAATGAACGCCTAAAGTTGAATGTAGTTTTATGTATAAGTGTATGCATAAATTTTTTTTTGGAAATGACTCTTTCACTTGCACCAGATTTACAGAGGGATCTGGGAAGGCAGTAAAATGTTATAACAGATTATTGCTTGGTAGACTCTGGAGATAATTGGAATCCTTGGGCAAGGGACTGAATATCAATGAACATCAGGTCTTTCATTTGTGATATGGGATGACAACATGGACTTGCTGTGAGAAGTCAATTTTAAAATGTGTGGAGGTTTTAGCATGGCACTGAGCACCCAGTAGGCCATTGATAAAGGTTAGCTATCATGAGACGGGATACATAGATGATTAAGGAGAAAAGAAGACATTGGTGTGGAGCATTTTCTAAGAGTTAGACTACTTCATGAGTGTCAAGGGCTCTGCCTAAGGCCTCTGGCCTCTGTTGCTTGAAACTAAGTGACAAGTCGGAAAGAATCATGAGTCAAAGAAAGCAATTTCTCCAGAGGGTTGGGAAGAGCAGCCTCCCTCTTGAACCCGCCCGTTGATGTTGGGTTGCACGTGACAATCCATGTGAATGCTGTGTGCTCATTAATGACAAGGACCATATCCTTTCATCTCTGTCTCCTCAGCTCAAGTCCAGTACTCATTTTATGGCCCCAATAAATACTTGCCTCAGAGTCCAAGCTAAAGAAAATGTAGTGCATAGGTGGGTTCAATAAATGCTTTCCTCAAGTTCCAAACAAAAGAAAAGCCCCCTAGAAACATGGAAGGAGTGTACCTTTCTCCCACATCCTCGCCAACACCTACTGTTGCTTGTATTCTTGATGATCACCATTCTAATTGGGGTGAGATGGAATCTTAGGGTAGTTTTGATTTGCATTTCTCTTTTTACTAGAGATGTTGAACATTTTTTCATATATCTGTTGATTGCTTGTAGATTTTCTGTGAAGTGTCTGCTCATTTCCTTAACCCATTTATTGATTGGGTTATTTGTATTCTTGGTGTAAAGTTTTTTGAGTTCTTTATAGATTCTACCCCAAGAAACCCAAAGGCCGAATTTCTCTGATAAGTGGATGATGATACATAACGGGGGGTTGGGGGGAGTCAAGAATGGAGGAAGGATGGATTGTATAGAGGAAAACGAGGGGTGGGGAGGGGGGAGGGGAAAGGAAAAATAATAAAATGAGACAAACATCCTTACCCTATGTACATGTATGATGATGCAAATGGTGCTGCTCTACTGTGTGTACCACCAGAGAATGAAAATTGTACCCCATTTGTGTAAGATGAATCAAAATAAAAAAGAAAGAAAAAAAAGAACAAAAGAAAGAAAGAAAGAAAGAAAGAAAGAAAGAAAGAAAGAAAGATGGAAAGAGAAAAATGTGACCCTGTAGCAAGAGCTGCTGCAGGTCTCCTGCGTTGACTGAGGCCCTTCTCCCCTTTGCTCCTCACCATGCCTTCTGAGATTTTCACGGAGGAGAGAAAAGAGGAAGCAAGCATACCTTCTTTTCTAAATCTTCTGCTTCCCCCTCTAAAAACCACCTTTGAGATGCAAGTTCATCAACTGAAATAAATAATGATATTTTAACTATAAGCCCTGATACCTCTACATGTATAGCCCTGTTAAGTCTTTAAACCTCTCTGCGCTTTTGCTCATGTGTAAGTTTGTTAATGATTACTTCACAGAGCAATTTTGAATTTCAAGCAATCGTTACCATTTGTGGTTGTTTTCATTCACTCCTTTCTTTCTGAGTGTCCTCTTTCTTCAGACTGAAATCATCATTTAGCATTTCTTACAGTACAAGTCTGGTAGAAATGAATTTGCTTAATTTTTCTGAAAATGTCCTTTTTCTGCCTACATTATTGAAGGCTATTTTTGCTAAATATAGAATTCTGGAGTGAGAGTTCTTTCTCCCCACACATTTTAAAAATGTTCTTCCACTGTCTTCTGGCTTCCATGGTTTCAGATGAAAAATCTGTGATCAAGTTAAACATTTTATCATGTATAGAGGTGCTGGGTATTTTTCTTTCTCTGTTTTCAAAATTGTCTCTTCTCTATAATTTGACTATGGTGTATCTATATACAATTTGCATTTTATTGATCTTGTTTGGGTTTGCTGAACTTCTTGAGTATATACATTTATGTTATTCACCAAATTTGAGAATAATTCAGCTATTGTTTCTTGAAATATCTTTTTCTGTTCCATTTGCCTCTTCTTTTCTTCTGAGATTTCAAGTATTCATTTGTTAGACCCTCTGATATTGTCCCAATGGCCTATGTGTTTCTGTTTCCTTTTTTCACTTCTGTTTCTTTTTCACGGTAATATTTATTGATCTATCTTCAAGTGCACTGACTTTTCTATTTGTTATCTCTGTTCTGCTCTGTTCTTCAGCCCATCTATTTAGTATTTTTATTTCAATTGTTGTTTTTTGAAGTTTTGAATTTCCCATTTTGATTCTTCTTAATGTCATCAAATTTCTGATAAGATTTCCTATCTTTTTCCACTTATTAAGCACACTTCTCTTTTCTTCATTAGGTATAGTTATAAAATCTGCTTCAGTATCTTCAGCAATTGCAAAATATGAATTAACTATGTGAATGTAAGAAAAAATTTTGACTATGTCCTGGTTACTGCAAATTTTAACTTGTAAAGACCCTGGATTCTGTTGAATTCCTTGAAGATTACTAGTGCTTTCATTTTAGCAGGTAGTTAAATTGATTATACTCTGGCTGCAAACTCTATCACCTATCAGTCAGACAATTCTCAAGCTCCCCCATAATGGAAGATTCAGCCAGAGACTTGGGCAGAGTTATAAATAGAATTTAAGGTTATTTTCTGGTTTTCTCCTCTGGCATATCTCCCTCATTCTTTTTTTTTTTTTTTTTAATTCCATCCCCACCCCTCCCACCCCTTTTTCCTCTACACCATCCAAAGTTCCTTCATTCTTCTCTTCCCATCACCCCCCATCGTTATATATTGTCATGCTCTTATCAGAGAAAACATTCAGACTTTGGTTTTTTGGGGGTTTGGCCTATTTCACTTAGCATGATATTTTCCAACTTCATCCATTTACCAGCAAATGCCATAATTTATTCTTCTTTATGACTGAGTAATATTCTATTGTGTATATATACCACAGTTTCTTTATCCATTCATCAATTGAAGGGCACCTAAGTTGGTTCCACAATCTAGCTATTGTGAATCGAGCTGCTATTAACATTGATGTGGCTGCATCACTGTAGTATGCTGATTTTAAGTCCTTCGGGTATAAACCAAGGAGTGGAATAGCTGGGTCAAATGGTGGGTCCTTTCCAAGCTTTCTGAGGAATCTCCATACTGCTTTCCAGAGTGGCTGCACCAATTTGCAACTCCACCAGAAATGTATGAGTGTGCCTTTTCCCCCACAACCATGCCAACACTTATTATTGCTTGTGTTCTTGATAATAGCCATTCTAATTGGAGTTAGATGAAATATTAGGGTGGTTTTAAGTTACATTTCTCTAATTACTAGGGATGATGAGCACTTTTTCATATATTTGTTGATCACCTGTATATCTTCTTCTGTGAAGTGTCTGCCCTCTCCTTAGCCCATTTATTGATTGGGTTCTTTGTATTTTGGGTGTAAAGTTTTTTAAGTTCTTTACAAACTTTGGAGATGAGTGCTCTGTCTGAAGTGTGTGTGGAAAAGATTTTCTCCCACTCTCTTTTCACATTGTTGATTGTTTCCTGTGCTGAGAAAAAACTTTTTAGTTTGAATCTATCCCATTTATTGATTCTTGCTTTTACTTTTTGCACTATGGGGGTCTTGTTAAGGAAGTCTTGTCCTAAGCCAACATGATGGAGATTCAGGCCTACTTTTTTCTATTTGGTGAAGGATCTCAGGTCTAATTCCTAAATCCTTGATCCATTTTGAGTTGAGTTTTGTACAGGGTGAGAGATAGGGGTTTAGTTTCATTTTATTGCATATGGATTTCCAGTTTTCCCAGCACCATTTGTTGAAGACGCTATCTTTTCTCCATTTTAAGTTTTTGGCACCTTTGTCTAGTATGAGGTTACTGTACCTATGTGGGTATGTCTCTGCGTCTTCTATCCTGTACCATTGATCTACCTGTCTATTTTGGTGCCAGTACCATGCTGGTTTTGTTACTATTCCCTCATTCTTTAGCAACCTTTTTTCTGTCAAGATTTTTATTGAAGTTTTAGCTTTCTTGCACTGCAATTGACCTTGGGGCATAACTGCAAAAATGGATATCCTTCCCTGTATTGGGCATTTCATCCATATTTCACTTTCAAAAAAGTCTGCCTGATTTTGTTCACTCTCTAGGGTCCTCTCATGATGTTTTAAAAATATTTATCCAGAATTTATCTGTGGGAGGTTCAGGTTTGGATATGGTTTTCTCTGTCATTATCAGAAGTGAAAATCTAAGAAATGGAATTTGACACTTGGTTTGCCTGAATACTTCACCTGTGTTCATGCTTCTGTACCATAAATGAATTAGGATGTGGCTATCATGCTTATTGTTAATTCTACAAAAATTGAGAAATAAACTGAAAAGTAAACTTTAATCTAGGAATTAAGGGTAATCATTGGGGGACATTAAGTAAAAATTAACATCATCAGAATTTCCAATTGGAAAGATCCCTCCTATACAAAATAAAATTATATCATTATAAGAGATGAACCAAAGCAGAGCCAGAGGATTGATAAGAGGTTAGAAAAGCAATTCAACCAATAATTAGGAAAAACTTTAATTAGAGCAAAATAGTGAAGGTAGGGAGGAGACCATGGATTCAATAGATGCTTAAGGTGGTAGAATCTATTAATTAGATATTGGAAATGAATTGATGTGGGGTGTCAAGAGAAAGTCCTCACTTCTGGTCTGCATAACTGAGTTACTGTATTTTTTACTAAGATGAAAAAGATATTAGAGAAGGAACAGACTGAGGGGTAAAGTCTGGTTTGAGACCTGTTTAATTTGAAATGTAGGTGTCAAAACCGATGGCTGTTTGTTCTTCCTCTTGGGCAAAGAATTAGGATTCATTTCCCAGCCTTCATTGCAATTAGTGTGGTCATATGAGTAAGGTCTAATCAATAGAATGTGAGTAGATGTAACCTTCACACTTCAGAAAAAATAGAAAACTTCCGCATACCATCTCCCACGCTCTCTCTCACCCACTAGCAGGTGTTAATGCCCAGAATGATCACCTGTTAAAGACAGAAGAGCTTCCAGCATCCTAGATATGTGCCATAATATTAATCAGAGTGCCTCAATTCTGATCACTCATTGCTGCCCATTCTGGACCAGCTATAACTGTTCATGAGTGAAAACTAACTTCTTTCCCACTAATCCAATGAAATTTGAGAAATGTTTGTTAGGGAAGTTATTCTACTTTAACGAGTACAAAGGTAACTGCTATGATTTATCACAAGGGTTCATGTGTTGAAATTTAGTCCCCAGTGTGCGATATTAAGATAGGAACTTAATCAACTATGGTATTTAGAGGTGGACTCTTTGAGAGACTATTAAGATTTGATAAGGTCATCATAGTAGAATATCTCTGATTGAATCCTGGTGGCTATAAAAGAGAGAGGGTGACCAGAGGATATAGACATGTATGCACATTCTGTTTCTTGCCATATGATCCGTTACCACACCATGAAATTTTGCCAGCAAGAAGATCATCTCTGGATACCAACCCTCAACCTTGGACTGGAATCATGAGTCAAAGTAAACTTCTTTTCTTTATAATTTACCCAGCCTCAGGTATTTCATTTTAATAACAAAAAGCAGACTCATACAGAACCTGAAGAAATTCTGAGGGACAAAGTGAAATCCTGATTAGTAACAGGTACTTTTTCTATGGCATCCATATCAAAGTGGTGGTTTGAGGAGCTGATATGGGTGAGGCCTCTTAAGGAAGATGTACAGGGTAAGAAGGGCAAAAGATTGAGGTTGGAGGCCCCAGAGAACCTGACTTCTAAGAGTTGAATCAGGGAGAGGAGACACCAAACAGACTTGGAGGCAATGGTTAGTGAGGTGAAAGAAAATCAATCAGATGGGTCAGAAATGCATAGCAACACAGCAGCACAAAAAGGAATCTCCATAGTAAATACCAAGTAAAGGTTAAGTATGGTAAAGGTGGAAATGTTCATTGAATACAGCGATATGAAGGTCACTGGTGATCTTGGTAATAATAGCATCCGTGCGTGGCAGGGACGAAGCTAAGCTGTAATAAACTGAAGAATGCCCTTTTTTAGCAGATGCAAGTATGAACCATTTTGAAACTTGGCAGTGAAAATAAGGTGAGAGAACAAACGCATGAGTGACTGAGGGAGGTAGAGGTGTGCACATTCGAATGCTGTTGGAAAATGGCCAGTTGGAGATGTTGGGGGGAAGCCATGGGAGAGAGAAGGTGGAATTGAACCAACCGTACAGAATCCCCTTGGCTTCCAGAGGGAACAGGGCAAGGATTTATTACAGCTACTCCGCTCCAGACACGGCTCTGGGTGCTTTTTAAATTCTGCCTGTGCACCCTTCCAAACATCGCCTGTCGCTGCCCCTCTCACCCTACTCTGCGCACAGTGGTCCTCCTGCTGATCCTCAGTTGTACCGAGAGCACATTCCAGCCTTGGACGCTGGCGTGTGCTGGTCCTTCTGCCTGAACCTCTCTCCCCAGGCATCTACATGACTCCACTCCTGACTTCCTTCACTCTCTGCTCAAATGTCCCCTCCTTGGAGGGGCTTCCCTGGCTGACCTATACGGAGCAGCAACCATGTCCCCTTCCTTCCTCTGTGCTTCCATATTTCTCCATAGTACATATTAATACTAATTCATCAGTCTACGTTTACCGTTTTCATCTAGTACTACTCCCTCTCCCACCTTCTGCCCAAAATACAGATCCATCAGTACCAGGGATCTTTTCTTTTCATTGCTAGTACCTAGGAAAGAGGCTGGCTCTGTGCTGTGGGGCTCAGAGAGGCTGTATAACTTTCTCAAGTCACACAGCTTCTGGGTTGTGGAAGCCAGAATTCAGAACCGGTTCTCTTTGACTCCAAAGTACCTGCTTCGATTTCTACCCTAGTCTAAGGTGGGTCCATCTTGCATTAGGTTTCTCAGATTGGTTCCACTATAGTAGGGAGTGCCTTTCCCAGTCAGGGAGTTGGATCCAGTCCCTCCTCAGTCTGCTTCCCTTTCCGACTGCACTCCTATGCATGATCTCATTTGAGCATTCAACATTTTTGTGAGGCAATGGTTCTATTGTTATTATTATTCCCCCTGTGTGGGGGAACCTAAATCAAATCCACAGGAATCAAACTTACATTGAATTAACAGTAGCCTTAAAATGATTGGAGCAACCTCTTCTCTATGGAAAATGCTAGATTCTGTAAAGGAGACTGACAGTCTAGTCTAGACTAGAACTGGAATTCTAGTCCAATGAACCTTCACTACGAAAATCAGAAGGAAAAAAAAAGACTTTTGAAACCACATTGGAATTTATCTCTTCAGTTACTTAAAAAAAAAACTATATGAAGTTGTTTTTGTTGGTACCAAAATTTAAATGCACTTAATAATCGCCAATTATACATATAATTATTTTCTAGACAAACAAAATGTGTATACATCAGAGCATCAGAGACAAGAGGTGAATTTGAAATAAATATGTGAAGTACACTCGCGATATAAAGCATTTCTGTCTCTGGACTTTTCCGACTGCACTCCTATGCATGATCTCATTTGAGCATTCAACATTTTTGTGAGGCAATGGTTCTATTGTTATTATTATTTCCACTTGGTGTAGGTAAAGTTTGGAGAAGTTATGACCAATTGAACAGGTGGATTTGGATTCATATCTTTCAAGTCTCAATTCTGTGTCCTTGGGGTTCACTTGATTGTTGGAAACCGAGGAACAGACAGAAAAAACAAAAGCATCAGAACGGATATTCAGGTTCAAGGACAAATTCTAAATGGTGGCATTGAGGACAGGCTACCCTTGAGCAGACTCTGCAGGGGAGGACAGATGCACGGAGAGGAGGCTACGGAGTCCAGGGCCATACCAGGAAGGCCACCAGCCACTTGCCTCTTCTGTTCCCTGTTGCCAGCTCCCACCTCTTCTCCCGTCAGACTGTCTGGCTGGGAATCCTGTTCATTTTTACAGTGAAGTTGCTATTCCTTGGTAGACAGTCTAAGCCCAGAAATGGAATAAGATTATCTTTGTGTTTATTTTAGTCTCACTTTAAGGATCTTATCTCTAGCAAATCCCCCATTATGGTTCACCATAGCAAGACACGATAGGAAGAGCCACTTTAAAAAGAAAAAGAAAGAAAGAAAGAAACAGCAATTATTTTCCCCAGCCCCATTAAACTGTCATGAAGTTATTCTTTATTTACAAATGCAGATTCATGGCTTGGAGTCCACAGGCCCCAAGGAAGAAGGGCAGAGATGAAATCCTGAGGTACACAGTCATTTTGGTGTCTGGACTTTGGGGAACATTTTTCAGGGTTTTATGAAGAATTAGTTCTCATACTAAACTTTATTAAATTCTATCACTGAATTCTTTCCTCTTTGGAAAGGACCTTTCAGCCACTAAAGCTGGAGAACAGCCCACGTCGGATTAATTCCAAAAGAAATGTAGTGGAGGATCTGGAATCCTCTGAGCACAGACACATAAGTCTCATTAAATGTGTACAGAGGCCCACAACAAAGCCCGACTCAATTATAGCCCAAGAATGACACTCGGAGAGACTGACAGGGCTGAGGCCTGGTCAGGGGTCTCCCGGGCGTACCAAAGACAGGCAGGGTGAGAAAACAAGCGCCTCTCTCACTCGTGAAATTGGGTTTGGTCAATGCTAAAGAGAAAATCACTTGGAAATGCCAATTAGCTTCACTTCTTTTTGTCCATTTTAATTCCTTTCCCTTATCAAATCAAGATCTGTGACAGCTTTAATCCAAACTCAGACTCAGGGTCAAATATGTAGAAGTCAAAAGAAGAGACAAAGGGTCTAAGTGAAACCCTAGCCTGGGACCCAAATGGAGGACGAATTTGCCTTGACGAAGTAATTGCACTCATAATACCTCATAAGAAAGAAAATGACTTTCTTGGATAAAGAGACTGACAACCCCCACCCCCACCATGATTTTCATCCTTTACGTGCTTCCCAGGAAGCAGAAACAATCAGCCCCCAGCTCCCAGCAAAATAGAACAAATATTTGGGAATTCAATTTTGGTTTGGGGGCTTGCTTACTTGCTTTTGACCCTATTTACAACAGCAGTTTTTCCTTAAAATATACCACATTTTACACAGCTAATGGGAAAACCACTTACTCTATTTGTAGGCCCAAAACATTTGGATGGAACACATTTTTTTTTTTTTTAAGCCTGTAAAATTTGATTTTTGGCACAAGAGAGCAATCCAGAGAATCCTGTAAGGGGGACAGGACTACATGGTAGAAAGCTCTGTGGGGATAGTAGGAGGCAGAAGAGGATTCTTAAGCAAAATAGTACTGAGCCCTTTGCTGATGCCTGATAAATGGTACCTTGATGTAGCTTTCACTTTCAGACCTACAACACCATCCCATTTTAATATTCCTGGAACTGAATAGATGTCTTCTGATTAAAAGAGTCATTTACTTAGTGTAGCAATATTTATTTTCTTCCTGAAAAACTTTTATTCAGTTGACAGTGAATCTTGTAAAAGGTGACACCTGAATACTTAAGAAATGTCAACATAATCATCATCATCATCATCATTATTATTATTATTATTATTTAGAGTGAAGAAAGGACACAGTGAGACATCATGTGGGAAGGGATTTGATAGATTATTAAATGAACAGTTAAATAACCTGACCAAGAAGGCCCTTCAGTACAATGTCTGGGAGTTTATAGATTTGTAATCTGCAATGTTGGGTGTTTTTGAGCAAGGGAGTGTCCTACCTAGAGACATTTATAACAGAAACATGCAGGGTGTAATGGAAGACTGAGATGCTAGAGGGAGGAAGAAAAACTGCTATTGAAAATGTCCTAATGAAAGCTAAGAGAACCCGTGCTGGAATCTCAGTTCTCAGATGAAGAGAAAGGGCAAGAGGGGAGGGACTTGGAGAAGTTTGAACAGTAGCAACCTGTGACCCACTGGTTGGTGGCCTGTCTTGGTTTCCCATTTCACATAGACATGGATGGTGAGTTTTCTCACACGGCATGACCCCAACTGAGCCCTCCAGCATGGGTCAAGTGCATCCTTTGGTAGCCCCGTGTTTCTCAATGCACAGTAATCGCTCAGCCATCTAACTTGGGGCCCAGAAAGCTCTGCAGCTATCCCAACACACAAAGCATCCTTGAAGACAGAGAAAAGTAGTTGAGCAAAAGGAGAGACGAACCTTAAAGGTAACACTGCTGTGTTTTGAGGAAGAGAGGCATAGAATTATATCTAGAAACTTCGTGTCCACCAAAACCTCACCAAGGACAGGATCACACTTGAAGTTGAGGAAGGTTTTCTGCTCTCAAGGAGTCGATTGTATAAATCTAAACCACAGTATAAAACACATCACTCCATGGGTTATCACGCATTTCAAATAAAACTCAAATTTCTTAGCTCCAAATCCAACCCACCTTTCTGTCCTCCACTGTTTTATGCATTTGTATTAGTTATTATTAAGAAAAATTATTATTTATTGAATGTTTACTGTATTTAGGGGTATTTCACAAAATAATTAAAATCATCTCACTTAATCTTCATTAAATAATCAGTTAATTCAAACTAATATAATATAGCACATGTTATTATTATTTTCCACATTTTCTAGATGGGGATACCAGAAGTCCTAGAGATTAGAAATTTGTCTAAGATCAAAATATGTCATTCACAATAAGCTCAAAAAATAAGATACTTGAGACTAAATCTAACCAAGGAGGTGAAAAACTTTTACAATGAAAACTATGTAACATTGAAGAAGACTTTAGAAGATGGAAAGAACTCACATGTTCTTGGATTGGCAGAATTAATATTGTCAAAATGGCCACATGACTAAAAGCTTTGTACAGATTTAGTGCAATCCCCATCAAAATTCCAATGACATTCTTTACAGAACTAGAAAAAAAAATAGTCCTAAATTTTGTTTAGAAGGAAAAGAGACCCAGAATAGCCAAAGCAATTCTGAGCAAGAAGAGTGATGCTGGAGATATCTAATCTCAACTTATGCTACAGAGCTGCAGTAACAAAACAGCAAGATACTGGCACCAAAACAGACATGAAGACCTACAGAATGGAAGACACAGAGACAAACCCATATAGATAAATTCATCTGATATTTGACAAAGGTGCTAAAAATATACAATGGAGAAAGAGACTTTTAAACACTTGGTGCCAGGAAAACTATATAGCCACACGAAGAAGACTAAAACTAGATCCCTATCATTTCACCCCGCACAAAAGTCAACTCAAAGTGGATCAAAGACCTAGAAGAAAACATAAGCTCAACACACCAACATAGTGGCACAGACAGTGACTTCCATAGCAAGATCCCTAAAGCTCAAGAAATAAAATCAAGAATCATAGGATAGGGAAATACAGCGGAATGAATCTGATCTACCTTTCCTATGTACATATGTGAACAAACCACAGTGAATCTCACCATCATGTACATTCACAAGATACTACTTGAAAAAATAAACTAAGTAAATAGAAGAAAGAACAATAGAGAGAAGGGAACAAGGGGAGGGAGGAGGAGAGGGAAAGGGGAAGTACTGGGAACTGAGTTAGAACAAATTATATTCCATGCTTTTATAATTATTTCAAAATGAATTCTATTATTATATAAAACTAAAAAAAAGCAATAAAAAAATCAAGAACAACAAGTGGGAGAGTATCAAATAGAAATCTTCAGAGCAAAGGAAACAATTAAGAGCATGAAGAGGGAGCTTACAGAATGGGAGAAGACCTTTGTCAGCAACTCATCCAGCAGGGGATTAGTAACCACAATATATAAAGAACACAAAACACCAAAAAATAAATTAATTAATAAATAAATATACCCCAAATAGCCTCACTTATAAATGGACAAAAGAACTGAACATATGCTTCTAAAAGAAGAAATACAAATGGCCAACATATACATGAAAAAATGTTCAACATCCCTGGCATTCGGGAGAAGCAAATCAAAACTACACTGAGATTTCATCTCCAGTCAGAATGGCAATCATATCTAGAATATAAATAATAAATACAGTCAAGGATATGGGGGGAAAGTACACCCATGCACTGTTGGTGGAATTGCAAATTAGAACAAGCACTTTGGAAAGCAATATGGAGATTGCACCAAAGACTAGAAATGGAATGACAAAATGACCCAGGTATCCCACTCCTTAGTTTTTATCCTAAAGAACTAAAGTCAGCATACCATAGAGATAGAGGCATATCAATGTTGATAGCAGCACAATTCACAAAAAATCAAGGTATGGAAGCAGTCCAGATACCTGTCAACAGACTAATGGATAAAGAAAATGTGGCATGCATACACAATGCAATTTCACTTGGCCATAAAGAAGAAAGAAATCATGGCATTTGCTGGTCAATGGATGGAATGGAACATCAAGTTAATTGAAATAAACCAGACTCAGAAAGTTGAGGGTCAAATGTTTTCTCTCATATGTAGAAGCTAGAACAAAATAAGGAAAAAAGCTGGGGCAGGGGCATGTTTCCATGAAACCAGAAGGAGCTAAGTGGAGTAGAGGAAGGGAACTCAGGGAGAGGAAGGAGGGATGAGAAAAGGGAGAAACGGTGGAAGGAAAAGACCAAACTATCCTATGTGCATCGAATGTGCCACCGTGAATTTCACCCTAATGTATATCTATACGGCACCAATTTTTAAAAAAAAAAAAAAAAGAACTAGAAATAAATAGAAGGAAAACCAGTATAGTAGAGGAAAGGAACCTTGGGGTGGGGAGTTCTGGGGATTGAAGTGGAGCAAATTATATTCCATGCACGTATGATTAGGTGTAACTATAACACACTAATCAAAACCATTTAAAAAGATATTAGCAAGTGGCAGATCTGAGAAGCAAATTCAAGTCTAACCTCCTGTATTGCCAAGTTGCTCGCATAGAGCTAAACTCTCTTACTGAAAACAACTAAAAACTCTTTAAAAAGGTGTTTTAAACAAATATTGAGAGACACTAAAGAGTAATTAAAAGCAAAAAGTTACTGGGTTAGGGGAGTTTACCACTTTATTGAGGGCAGGCTAAAATTCCAACAGAAAACCCAGTCTTACTGGCTTAAAGAACCAAAAACCAGAATATCACCACTGGACCTTGTGGAGCCTAATCAATCTCAGAGAAAAAAGCCAGAAAAAGCATATCCTCTATTCTGGGTGTAAACCCTCCCCAAATCTCTGACTGAGCCCTGAATCATAAATACATGGAGCAAACTTCAAGCAACAGAAGAAGAGAGGAAAAATGCAACTGAAATTAGAGTTGTCACCCATTGCTGTGGAACCAGGGTTTATAGTTGGTGTACTGCCAAGCTCAGTGACCATGAGAAAAGCTACAACAAAATCCACTTTTTGGAGGAATATAAACAAATCTAAAGCCTCTATAACATATCATTCAAAGGGCCCATGAAGCAGTCCAGAATTTATCAACATACAAAGAAATGGAAAATGTGATTCATTTCCAAGAGAAAAGATAATCAAGAAAGAATACCTGGCTACCCTCAGGTACCTGTTCAGGTACCCATTGTTAGAACTAGCAGATAAGGATTTTAAATCAGCTACCTAATTATGTTTATGAATAGGAAGAAAACTCCGGCAGGATCAATGAGAAGATAGAAAACAACATGGAAATTTTAAAACTTTTCAGTATATCTGAAAAAAAATTCCCTCAACAGATTAGTAGTGGACAGTGACTATAAAAGTTGTTAGATGGTAATTATCCAAATCTAAAAATTGATAAGGAAAAGAATTTTTTAATAAAGGGGAAGAGCAGCAGAGGGGAACCAGCTCAAGGAGACAATATCAAAAGTTCTCATGTGAATATAGTGGAAGTCTAAAATCTTGAAGAGCATCAGAATGGAAAGAAGAAAATTTTTGAGACATAATGGTTGAAATTTTCTCAAATGTGTAAAAGACATGAATTACAGATCCAGGAAACTCAGTGAGCACCAAACAGTATAAACACAAAGAAACTTGCCTCAGAACATGGTAGTGGAACTATGAAATCAAAGACAAAGACCTGAGAGCAGCCAGAGAAAAAGACTCTTTGCCTCACAGGAACTATAATTTGAATGTAGTAACTATTCCTCAGACCAGATGACAAGGAATAAAGTATTTTAAACATTTGAAAAAATACTGTCCATCAAATTTCTATATGTACCAAAATTAGACTTTAAGAATTAAAACTAAATAAAGAGATTTTCAAATAAAAGAAAGCAAAGAGAAATAATTTGCAGAAATTTCCACTGCCCCCTCCTTCCACCTTTTCCTCCACACACACACACACAGAAGCAACTGGAAGTTCTTCAGGCTGAGACTGAAGGCAAATGACACCAAAGGGAAACATCCACCTCCTGAAAAGGATGAAGAATATCAGAAATGGTAAATATGTGACAAATGCAGAGGACACTTTTATCCTCTTCATTTATTTGGAACATGTAATTATTTAATGCAAAGACTCCAACATTGTATTGTAGGGCTCATGACACCTGTGGATGCCATCCATGACCTCTACAGCATAAAGCTGGGAGAGCAGGGAAGTATAACAATATTAATTCTGATTATACTGTTAAAAGTTGGGGATATATAACTGTAAGCCCTACAGAAATCACTAAGAAATTACAGAGGGGTTTAGCTAACAGGCCAAGAGATAAAACATAATTCCAAAAATGTTCAGTTAATCCAAAAGAAAGCAGGAAAAGAGTAATCTCAAAATGCATAGACTGGCCATGCCCATGTGAAACCGCCACAGTGCTGCAGCTCCCCATCTACCAACAAATGGCAGCCTCCATCTTGGGACACTGCAGCAGCCTCCATACCCCCTCCATGTGGTAGCCTCCACCTTGGGACATTGGACAGGGCCTGGAGACAGCCACCTGCTGCAGTACCACCCACCACAGTGCTGCATCTGCAAACAAGTCGCCCAATGCAACTGCACGGCTCACACTCACAGTCCTAACTCTGAGAGCAGTTGTCTCCAACTTGGGACATCTCTGCCACCATCTTGGGTTACCTCCGCTTCTCTGTTTATTGCAATGAAACTTTTACAATCTTAATAGGGGTTACTTGGTTTAAGGCTGTGTATTATTTGCATTGGTTGCTGATAATATTGATCTCCCCCTTAAAGGTGAGGTATTGGAAACCTGCAGGGACGCTATAAATCTATAGGGTGGAAACTGTAATACCTCAGATCTGCACTACTAGAGGGGAAGACACATAAGCAACACGAAAAAAACAAGGGAAGAAAGTGCCTCAAACAAACTAAGATGCTGTATTAATAAAATCCATTGATAGCACTGTAGAAGAAATGTCACAGAAGGAATTCAGAATGTGCAAAATTAAAATGATTTGTGAAATAAAGGATTATATAAGAGAGTAAATTAAGGCAAAAAAAAGATCACTTCAATAAAGAGCTAAAAGAGCAAATGCAGGAAGCAAAAGATTATTTCAATAAAGAGATAGAGATTCTGAAAGAAAACAAACAGAAATCCTTGAAATGAAGGAAAAAATAAACCAAATTAAAAACTCAATAGAAAGCATCACCAATAGACTACATCACTTGGAAGACAGAACCTCAGACAATGAAGACAAAATATTTAATCTTGAAAATAAAGTTAATCACACAGAGACGATGGTATGAAATCATGAATAGAATCTCCAAGAATTATGGGTTAACATGAAAGACCAAATTTAAGAATTATCAAGATAAAGATACAAACCAAAGGAATGAACAATCTATTCAATAAAATAATATCAGAAAATTTCCCAAACTTGAAGAATGATATGGAAAATCAAATACAAGAGGTTTACAGGACATCAAATGTATGAAATTACAACAGATTCACACCAAGTCACATTATAATGAAAATGCCCAGCATACAAAATGAAGATAGAATTTTAAAGGCCATAAAAGAAAAGTATCAGATTACAAATAGGGGAAAACCAATTTGGATATTTGCAGATTTCTTAACCCAAACCCTAAAAGTTAGGAGGACCAGCAACAATATACCCAGTATCTGAAAGAAAATGAATGCCAAACAAAATCTTATATCCAGAAAATTAAGCTTCAGATTTGATGATGAAATAAAATCTTTCCATGACAAACAAAAGTTAAAAGAATTTGCAAACAGAAATTCTGTACTACAGAAGGTTCTCAGCAAAATATTCCATGAGGAGGAAAAGAAAAACAACAATGGAGGTCAGCAAAGGGAGGAACTACCTGTCAGGGGCGGGCTCTGAGGGCCCCAGAGCCGCACCATGGCCTGATCTCTAAGATGGCACCTGGCAGCTTGCCAGACATAGCTGCACTCATATACAAGTTTTAGGAAGTAACTCTGGTTGGCTGTTGTTCATGAGACAATCCTGGTATCTGCCTGGAGACCATTCCTTGATAGGCTGACTTTCCTGGTAGTCTACTCTCTGATAGGCTAATGTTCTCAATATAAGTCTGAGACTTGTGGAATAAAGTTCTTTTGGTTCCTGTGATCAAGAAGAGCGTACATGTTGTGATTGTCCCCGCGGGCGGTGGGCGATCATAAGTGGTGCCGAAACCCGGAACCTCGAGTTATAAAGAAGAAACTGATCAGGTAAATACAGGGAAAGTAAAGTACAGTCTGGCCAGGTTAAAGTTCGCGGGAAAAGCGACAAGTTAAAGTTCGCGGGATAAGCGATGAGTTAAAGTTCGCGGGATAAGCGACGAGTTAAAGTTCGCGGGATAAGCGACGAGTTAAAGTTCACGGGATAAACGATGGAGTTAAAGTTCGCGGGATAAGCGACGGAGATTGAGTGTAAGTGTTTTCGCTTTTGTTTTGCTAGTTAAAGTGCTTTGCATTCTGTTAGTTTAATAGAGAAATATGGGCACTGAAATGTCACGAATGCGCATGGAAGGTCCCTTAAAGGATTTGCTCTGGGTCAATGGAATTCCTCTTGAAACTAAAACAGCCCGAACCAAATGCAGAGAGGCCATAAAACAAGGGGAAGAGGTTTTGGAGGAAACAAAAGAGGAAAGGTCTAAAGCATCAGAAAGGGCATCAATAAGATCAGAGACAGACAAGGAAAATGAAACTGGGTGTGAGGATAGTTCAGATGAAAAGGATTCCTTATCTTTAAGTCTCTTCTTTCTTGCGCTTCTCTGCTCTTCCTGCAAATGCCTCCTTCTTCTCCCCCTCTTAATCCCTCCTCCTCCTCCAGCTTTGACTCAGCTGTTTCTGCTTCCATTCCCCAGTCCAGCCCACCTAGTCCTCCTGCCATGAGGTCCCACGTACACCGGTGGGTAGGGAGTAACCAGCCCAACCATCAGTGTCATGTCCTAGTAAGGAGTATAATAGAGTAGCCCCAGTCCCCACAAATATTGGGAGATAATTGTTTCACAGTTTTCTGCGTCCAAACCTGAATTGATTACTAACCAGGATTAAGGGTTAAAATGCCCTAGGCATCAAGTTTCTGCTGGAACATTTTATCCCCTTTCAGATCCAAATCTCAGTCAAGGCTTACATTGAAATGTAAATAGAGAAAGCCTGAAGGCTCAGTAGGAGACCAGTCTCAAACCCAAAAAAAAAAAAAAAAAAGAGTCTTAACTGAACTCCAGCAAAAGTAAATTTTATGGTGCTTTACTAAAGTAATTAACGGCCGTATCATTTTTCCCGTATCATTTTTCCAGGACTCTTGTTTTTTTTGAATTCTACATTTTTTTTTGAGCTCATGACTTTTTTGATCAGTTCTATTTTTTATTCAACTAGAGTTTTTGAACATCTGTTACATTGCAATGGATATTCACCTATAAAGTTACAAGGCCTTTAATTTTGTGTTATTTGTATGTCATGCTGTCTGATGTCATGTTTTGTCTGTATCAAAACTGAGCGCTCCTAAAATTGAAATTTAAAAATGGATCCAGATACTTTTAATTCACGTGATTTAAAGGTTCAATTCAAATTGGGTAAACTAATGAAAGTAAAATGTCTTTGAAAATAACTCACAAGTCTCTAGGTGGTCAAGCTAATAAAATATTGATGTTAATAAAATGTCTAATATCAATTGTTTCTAGGACTTTTCTTCAACAGGAAAGAGAGAGCAAATACTGTTCAGGACACTTGTCTGATTTCTTGGTTTTTACAGAATAAGTGAATTAGAGTTAACATGCATGGGATTACTCAAATGTGTTTGTACAGAAAATTGTTTTGTGTCATCACTAAACTAAAAACAAGGTTACTAAGAGTTATGTCCTAACAAGTGCAATTCTATATACAAAGGGTCCCAAAAGTTTCAACTGTGTTTCAATTAGAGTACTATAAACAACAAAATATTTAATCTTGTTAAAATAGAGTAATTTATCTAAATTCAGAAATTTCATAAGAGTTGTTTCAGAATGTGAACAAAGAGGTCAACAGATAGGAAAGAAAAAAAAAATAAAAGGTTCTAGATATGGAAATATATTTAGTGAAAAACAAAATGTTTCTGGGTAAGAAAGTGCTTATGTGATAAAATATATGAGGGTCTAAATAAGTGCTAAGAAAGTCTGTAAATAAACAAAAAGGGGGAATAGGGGAGACCTTCAGGTCCCCTAAAGATAAACTTTCTCTTTGCCTCTTTATTTTAAATTTTTTAACTCTGGATAATGAGGGTCACTCTGCCGCTGAGAGACATGGCAATCATAAACAACATGATAGAGCGACGGTAAAATGGAAGGATGTTCTTACAGGACAATGGAACGGCCCGGACCCAGTGCTTTACTGGAGCCGCGGCTCGGTTTGTGTGTTTCCACAGGATAAAACATTGCCTATCTGGGTTCCTGAGTGACTTAACTCGACCAGTGCCAACGCTACCAACAAGTAACTCAGACCAAAAAATGAAGATGCTGAACATACTCCTGATGACCATGATGCTCGTAGCCTTTCCCCCCTTGAACTAACTTACAACCTCTTTTAGTCTCTTAGGAAGAACAGTTCAATTATGTACCTTTCCACCTAACGAAACAACTGCTTCTCTCAATTGTACTTCAGATTTATGCTATCTCTCTCAATGTTGGAATGCTTCTAGGTTCCCACTGGCAGTCTTAATGTGTGTTCCTACCTTCCTACCAGTCCCAGTCTCTGTTACAGATGTGGAATTGCTAGTGTTACTATCAAGAAACAGGAGAGATTTTGGCATCACAGCGGCCATGGTCACCACGGTAGCAGTCTCTGCAGAGGCAGCCGCAACCGCAGCAGCAGCATTGACACAACCATACAGACAGCAACAACAATCACTTGGCCGAAAATACAGCTGCAGCCTTACAGACTAAAGAGACCCTAAACCAACATCTAACAGCAGGCATACTCCTTGTAAATCAAAGAGTGGACTTACTACAAGAACAAGTGGATATCTTGCAAGAACTTTTGGGACTGGGATGTGTTTATCCTTTAAGAGCAGTGTGTGTCACCCCTATTTCTTATAATAACCTTAGCTCTGTGGTTATGTTATCTAAAAATCTCTCGGTCTACCTTACTGGTAATTGGTCATCTACGTTTGATAATTTAACCAGTCAGCTATGAGCTGAAATACTCAGAGTCAATGCCACCAAGGATCAAGTTGCATCGGTATCCGAGATGTTCTCTTTGTTATCTAAAGCCCTGGGATTGACAAAACAGTGGGCTGGAACAGTAGCTGTTCTGATTATTATCTGCTTAGGGATAGCCTATGTTATACGCAGCCAAATCAGAGCTCACCAAGATGCCTGATGTCATCAACGGGCTATAGTACAGACTTTGACAGCCATTGAGACAGGCACATCCCCCCAAGTATGGCTAAGCATGCTGGACCAGTAGTCAAAGACGGGTAAGATCCGTGGAAATGCATACCAACCTAAGACAGGGTTCTGACGCCTGGAGGTCAGAATTCCAATGACAGGTAAGGATGTAATTTGCCATGGACAACCTAAGACAGGCGTGGTCCCAAGTCATCTTTTCTTTATTTAAAGAATAAGGGGGAGATGTCAGGGGCGGGCTCTGAGGGCCCCAGAGCCGCACGGTGGCCTGGTCTCTAAGATGGCGCCTGGCAGCTTGCCAGACATAGCTGCACTCATATACAAGTTTTAGGAAGTAACTCTGGTTGGCTGTTGTTCATGAGACAATCCTGGTATCTGCCTGGAGACCATTCCTTGATAGGCTGACTTTCCTGGTAGTCTACTCTCTGATAGGCTGATGTTCTCAATATAAATCTGAGACTTGTGGAATAAAGTTCTTTTGGTTCCTGTGATCAAGAAGAGCGTACACGTTGTGATTGTCCCCACGGGTGGTGGGCGATCATAACTACCCTAAAGGACAAGCTGATCAAAGGAGAAACCAAGTCAAGTTAAAAACCAAAAGTAATTCAAAAAGACCAGAAATACAAATTATATCTCAGTAATAACCCTGAATGCTAATGGCCTAAACTCATCAATCAAAAGACACAGACTGGTAGATTAGATTAAAAACAAGACCCAACAATATGCTGCCTTCAAGGACTCACCTCTTAGGAAAAGACATCCACAGACTGAAGGTGCAAGGATGGGAAAAACATGTCACACACATGAACTGTGTACAAAAAGCAGAGGTTTCCATCCTCATATCAGATGAAGTGCATTTCAATTAAAGTTAGTCAGAAGAGACAAAGAAGGACATTTCATACTGCTTAAGGGAAGCACAAATCAGGAAGACGTAATGATTGTAAATATTTATGCTCCAAACAAAGGAGCATCTATGTATGTCAAACAAACCCTTCTCAATTCCAGGAATCGAACAGACCACAACACAATAATTCTGGGTGACTTTAACACACCTCTCTCACCACCCAATAAATCTTCCAAACAAAAACTAAACAAAGAAATTATGAAACTCAATAATACAGTCAATAATTTAGAATTAAAAGACACATAGAATATTTCATCCACCAATGAGTAAATACACTTTTCTCTCATCAGCACATGGTTCCTTCTCTAAAATAGACCATATGTTATGCCACAAAGCAACTCTTAGAAAATACAAAAAAAATAGATACTACCCTGCATTCTATCAGATTATAATGGAATGAAATTAAAAATAAATGATAAAGAAGATACTCCAACACCTGGATACTAAATAATACACTATTGAATGGTGCATAAATAGCAGAAGAAATCAGGAAGGAGATAAAAATAATTCTTAGATATAAATGAGAACTCCAATAGAACATCAAAACTCTGGGACACTATGAAAGCAGTACTAAGAGGAAAGTTCATTGCATTGACTCATTCATTAAAAGAATAAAATGTCAACAACTAAATGACCTAACATTATATCTCAAAGACCTGGAAAAAGAACAGATCAATACTGAAAGTAATAGAAGACAGGAAATAATTAAAATCAGAACTGAAACCAATAAACTTGAAACAAAAGAAACAATTCAAAAAATTGACAAAACAAAATATTGGCTCTTTGAAAAAAAAATAAACAAAATTTATAAAACTTTAGCCACACTAACAAAGAGAAGGAGAGAAAAGACTCAAATTACTAAAATTCATAAAGATAAAAAGAAATATTACAATGGACACTATTGAAATACAAAACATAATTAGAAGCTATTTTGAAAATCTAGACTCCAACAAAATAGAAAATCTCAAAGACATTGAAAAATTTCTAAAGACATATGATCTACCCAAACTGAAGCAGGAGGTCATACATAATTTAAACAGATCAACTTCAATCAATAAAATAGAAGATGGTATCAAAAGCCTACCAACTGGGGCTGGGAGATAGCTCAGTCGGTAGAGTGCTTGCCTTGCAAGCACAAGGCCCTGGGTTCGATCCCCAGCACCCAAAAAAAAAAAAAAAAAAAAAAAAAAACCCTACCAACCAAGAAAAGATCAGGACCAGACAGATTCTCAACCAAGTTCTATAAGACCTTCAAAAAAGAACTAATACCAATACTCTTCAAAGTATTCCATGAAATAGAAAAGTATTCTTCCAAACTCATTCTATGAAGTTAGTATCACCCTGATACCAAAACCAGATAAAGACATATCAAGGAAAGAAAACTTCAGATGAATATCTCTGATAAACATAGATGCAAACGTTCTTAACAAAATTCTGGCAAATCACATACAAAAACATATTGAAACGATAGTGCACCATGATCAAGTGGGGTTCATCCCAGGGATACAAGGTTGGTTTAATATATGGAAATCAATGAACATAATTCATCACATCCATAAACTTAAGAACAAAAATTATATGATCATCTCAATAGATGTAGAAAAAGCATTTGACAAAATAAAGCACCCTTCATGTTCAAAACACTAGAAAAAATAAGGATAGTAGGAATACACCACAACATTTTAAAGGCTGTCTATGCTAAGTCCAAGGTCAACATCATTCTAAATGGAGAAAAACTGAAAGCATTCCCTCTAAAAACTGGAAGAGACAAGGATGACCTCTTTCACCACTTCTATTCAACGTTGTCCTTGAAATTCTAGCCAGAACAATTAGACAGATGAAAGAAATTAAAGGGATACAAATAGGAAAAGAAGAATTCAAACTATCACTATTTGCCAATGACATGATTCTATATTTAGAGAAGTCAAAAAATTGCACCAGAAAACTTCCAAAACTAATAAATGAATTCAACAAAGTAACAGGATATAAAATCAACACTCATAAATCTAATGCATTTCTATTCATAAGTGATGAATCCTCTGAAAGAGAAATTAGGAAAACTACACCATTCACAATAGCCTAAGAAAAATACTTGGGAATCAATCTAATAAAACAGGTGAAAGACCTCTACAAAGAAAACTACAGAACACTAAAGAAACAAATTCAAAAAGACCTTATAAGATGGAAAGTTCCCCATACTCTTGAGTAGGCAGAATTAACATTGTCAAAATGGCCATACTACCAAAAGCTTTATACAGATTTAATGCAATTCCTATTAAAATCCCAATGACATTCTTCATAGAACTAGAAAAAACAATCATGAAATTCATTTGGAAAAATAAGAGACCCAGAATAGTCAAAGCAATCTTTAGCAAGAAGAGTAAAGCAGGAGGCATCATAATACCAGACCTCAAACTATACTACAGAGCTATAGTAACAAAAATGACATGGTATTGGCACCAAAACAGACATATAGACCCATGGTGCATAATAGAAGACACAGAGACAAACCTACATAAATACAATTATCTCATACTAGACAAAGGTGCCAAAAACATTCACTGGAAAAAAGATAGCCTCTTTAAATATGGTGCTGGGAAAATTGGAAACCCACATATAGTAAAATGAAATTAAACCTCTATCTCTCACCCTGCACAAAACTCAATATGAAGTGGATCAAAGACTTAGGCACTAGAACAGAGACACTGCACATAATAGAAGAAAAGTAGGCCCAAATTTCTACCATGTCAGCTTAGGACTTGCCTTCCTTTAGAAGACTTCTAATGCACAAGAAGTAAAATCAAGAATTAATAAATGGGATGGATTCAAACTAAAAAGCTTTCTCTCAGCAAAAGAAACAATCAATAATATGAAGAAAGCCTATAGATTGGAAGAAAATCACACAACTCAGATAGAACATTAATCTCTAGAATATATAAGGAACTCAGAAAACTTAACACACACACACACACACACAAAATGATCAATAAATTGACTAAGAACAGACACTTCACAGAAGAAGATAAATAATTGATCAACAAATACAAGAAAAAATGTTCAATATCTCTAGCAATTAGAGAAACACAAATTAAAACTACCCTGATATTTCATCTCACTCCAGTCAAAATGGCAATCATCAAGAATACAAGTAGCAATAAATGTTGGCGAGGATGTGGGGAAAAAAGGTACACTCATACATTGCTGGTGGAACTGCAAATTGATGCAACCACTCTGGAAAGCTGAATGGAGTTCCCTCAGAAAACTTGGAATGGAACCACCATTTGACCCAGCTATCCCACTTCTGGTTTTATACCCAAAGGACTTAAAATCAGCATACTTCAGTGACTCAGTCACCTCAATGTTTATAGCAGCTTAACTCACAATAACTAATCTATGGAACCAACCTAGGTGCCCTTCAACAGATGAATGGATTAAGAAAATGTGGTCTATTTACACAATGGAGTATTACTCAACCTTAAAGGAGAATGAAATTATGACATTTGCTGGTAAATGGATGGAGCTGGAGACTATCATGCCAATCCCAAAAATTCAAAGGCTGAATGTTGTCTCTGATATGCAGATGCTAATTCACAATAATTAGTGGAGGATGGCTAGGGAAGAACGGTGATACTTTGGACTAGGCAGAGGCGAGTGATGAGAGGGGAGTAGATATGGGGATAAGACGGGTAGTAGAATGAATCGGACATTATGACCCTGTATATATCTATGACTGCATGACTGGTGTGATTCTACCAGAAGAATGAGAAGGTATACTCCATTTACGTATGATGTGTCAGAATGCATTCTACTGTCATGTATAACTAATTAGCAAAAATTGACAGAAACTAATGAATAGATGGTTCCACAATCAGTTTTAGGCATTTTAGCATATCCTTCTCAGAGACTGATGAACCTGGAGGCATGAATCCTGTGGCAAAAGAAGCAGGAGAATATTCTGGAATTAATGAAAAGAACAACATATCCGTGTTCAGGTGGTGTGGCTAGCACAGGATCAGAGGAAGATCCACGGAATCAAATGCTTACATTTAAATCGAAGAAAAGTGTATCAGCTTCCTAGACCTGGTTTAACTAAGTCCCACAGCCTAAGTAGTTTATAAAACAACAGAATTCAATTTCCTCATGATTCTGGAGGCCAGAAGTCTAAGGTCAAGGCGTCCTCAGGACTGCTTCTTTTGAGGGCTGTTTTCTCTCTGTACTGCATGTGGTTGTACCTCTGTATCTATGTTCTAACTTTAGTCGGTCATATTGCATTGGGACCCACCCCAGTGATTAGAGGGACTAATACACCCATTAGAGTTAAGATACCAACTTCCCTGAATTGATCCATGGAACCTATGCAATCCCAATTGTAAACCTTGGTTTATTTGTTTTACTTTTTGTGGAAATTGACACACTTACTCTAAAGTTAATAACAACTCAAATTTGAAAAAGAAGACACAGAGAAAATGGCATACAATTCCATAAATGAAAACCTCCAGCTTCTTACACACTAAACATACCTGCAAAACCGTGAAGTGTCTGGGATTTTACTCTACTTCAGTCACATAAGTTAGTTTGCCACCATTTTTTGGATACTAAGGGAGGTCACCAGACACTTGATTCAGGGACAAAAAAAAAAAAAAAAAAAAAACAGTTTAGTATTCACACCTACAGCAGTAGCCAGAATATCCACAGTTCTTCTGATTCCCTGAGACCCAATTACCATAGGGTGACTTCAAGGAGTCAGGTGACATCCAACACAACTGTAGGTTGCATTACACGAGAGTAACCTTTTAGAGAAAGGCTTAGGGAACCCAACTATTTTATAATGGGCAGTAAACCTACCCTATCTTTACATTGGAGAATGATATTATCTTTATTGTGCTGCACAGTAAGCTCTGGATGGATGTGCTGTCTTTTCTAAGACTGTTCACAATACAAACATCCTTGGGGAAAAATAGTGTAGAAAAAATGCAGTCAGTACTTCTGCTAGTCAGATGGACAGAATGGCAAGAGATTATGCTGTCTTCCAATACCACCTGCCTCAGACTCAGCAATTCTACTCGTAGGTATTACCCAAGAAAAATAAGACTCATTCTGCTAAGACATTTGTATAAGTATTTTCATAGTAGCTTCCTTCATGTAAAACTGGAAATAGCTGAGGTATCCATCAATAGGAGTATGGATATGCAAACTCTGGTACATACATAAAAAAGGATACTACTCACCGATAAACTGGAATTAAGTACTGGTACATGCCATCACATGTACAAATCTCAAAAACATTGTACCCAGTGAAAGAAACTTTACACATAAAAGAGTACCAACCACACCAATTCCTCAAATTCTAGAAAAGGAAGAACAAATCTATGATGCAAAAAGATCTAAACAATGTTTCCTCTTGGGGTATGGGAGATGAGCATGATTGGGAAGAGTCATGAGGCAGTAATTCTTCATGTCTTAAGAGGACATTGGAGCCCACATTTATTAAAGCAGGGTGGCACACTTAAGAGTTGTGCATTTCATCATATGGAAATATTATCTCAAAAGAAAAAATTTAAAGAACCACAAGTATTAAACTCTAGTTGGTAAAACCATCCAAAAGATATAGGGGAGTTGTACTGGTGTCTGCCACTTACTGTGAAATGCATAAAAATGGAAAGATATAAAATGGCAAATCAAGTATCGTGAACTATAAAATCGTAGGATCTAGTGATAAACGTGATCATTGTAAAATTATTTCTATTTTTCTATATTTAATTTTGTGTGTGTGTGGTGCTGGGGAATGAACCCAGGGCCTTGTGCATGCAAGGCAGGCTCTCTACCAACTGAGCTATATCTCCAGTCCCTATATTTAAAATCTTTGATACAACATGGGAGGGGGTGTTAAATCGTCTATGATTAACCAAGAGTAAAAGACCTCAAATGTTTGACCCTGTCTCTCGACTCACACGTTATTTCTTCCTTATGAATTCAGTAAAGCTGAGCTGCTCCTGTTCCACCTTCACCCACAGTTTCTCACCTCCCTTCACTTGTTCACGTGTTTCCCCACCTGCAAAACTTATTTCTGGTAATTGTTCATAGGCAAACCCTCCCAAACTTAGTAGCAGAAAAACTATGATCACCGTATCAGTGATCTCCTCATTGACACCGTCTGGGAATCCCAGGGACTTTGCAACCCAGAAGGACCACAGTCTGCTTCCTACCCAAGTAGACACAGGCAACTTGGGGCTGATGGGTGGCCCCCACCATGGCTTTATGCTGTGCTTCCATGTTGCCCTGGAAGAATGGCTCTGCAGGTGTTGATCCTGGCTCCTCTGCAACTCCCTGTGGTCACTGTGGCTCCCTGGAGCAGACTGATCCACCCAAAGGCCCATGTGTGAGAAATTTGACCCTCTGTGGCACTATTGGCAGGGTGATGCAACTTCTAATAGATGGAACAAGTGGGAGCTCTTTATGTCATTGGGGATGTGCCCCAGAAGAGGATAGGGAACCTCATCCCCAGCACTCTCTCTCCCATCTGCTTCCTGGCCATGAGGTGAGCAGATTTGCACTACCATGCCCTGCAGCCAAATAACGTCTGCCACTGGCCGAAAGCAAAAGGGTCAGTCATGGACTGAAACTTCCCAAACTTTTGTCTTTATAAATTGAAATAAAATAAACCTTTTGTCTTTATAAGTTGATTATCTCAAGTATTTGTTATAGTCACCAGGAGCTGACTAACACAATGATCATAGTCATTCAAGGCTAAAATCTGATATGCTTAGGTTTCTAGGAAAGGCTAGGAGCTCTCAGCTTTAGCTTTGGAGGCCCAAACTCTCCCAAAAGCACTGAGGCAGATAGCATATAAGTCATCCTGCTCTCAGACTCAAAATTGCTGTCTCTTCCTTCAAAAATCAGTCAGCGTGTTGATATTATGGTGATTAATAAAATACAAATTAAAGGCATCATGGTAGGTATGATGGCCTTTTGTCATTTCCCATTTCTACATAAGTGGGCTATTTAAAGTCCAGCAATTACCATGCATGCATGTGAGGGTTTGAGATGGAGAATGCAATACAGACTTTAGGCTATTAAATAGGATAATCAGGATATTTAGGATAGACTATTTGTACTCAAAAAGTTCATGCCATTCACCTAATACAGCTCCCCTTATTTCTTCTCCTCTTCTATTTTCAGCAGCACCTCCCTCGTGCCAGGCGCTGAACTTAGGTGCTGCACCATGGAGATGAAATAGACATTCTCCTCACACCAGGAGGCTCTAAGACCAACGGGGGAGTCATGAACTTCACCATCAAAGCCTGAGTGGCCAGCACTACTTTAGGGAAATATAGAGCATGAAGGGAAGGATGTCTGACCAGAGGGACTTTGCCCACCAGAAGAGGACCCAACAAAACTGTGCAAAGAGCATTTCACTTGAATTCAAGCTTGAAGGATGTGTAGGGGCCAGTGAAGCAGAGAGGAAAGGAAAGTGTATCCTGGGGGAGACCAGGGAAGGGGCTGGTAGTGGCCCAAGGAAAGAGGAAGAAAAGAAAGTTGAAAGGGAGGCACGAAGTCCGATGAGGCCGTCTGTGGGGTAGGGGGCTCTGCTGCTGAGGGAGAGGTGGGGAGATGCAGTCGGAGGGGTAAACAGTGGCCCGTGATGAGGGCGCGTGGAGCCATGATAAGTTTGAGCTTTGGGGTGTACCAAGAAGCCTGCTTGGGGTTCCAGAGCAAATCGGGCACAATGCCAGCCTGGATTTCTATCTCTCCAGGTTTTAAGCCAGAAACTGTCCATCGACTTCCAGAAGATAAGACCAAAGGCAGCCCTTCTGCAGAATGAGGATGTGGGGCGCCAGAGCTGAGCCCAAGCCCACGTCCTTGCTGAGGACAAACAGTAGGCGAGAAGCCTTGGTCCTGATTCCCCACCTGGGGCTGCCGGGCTCATCCATCATAGTGACAGCTCCCTGGACGGGTCAGAAGGATCCCCGTCTTCCTGAGCGCTGCCGGTTTAACCTGCCCGAGGCAAGATTCGCTTTATGACACCACGATAAAGCCTGGCTGGAGATGATGGATGTCTTTTGGAAAAGAATAACACTTGCTAAAGACCCTCCCGCCAGCCTCCAGGTTAGGAGGGAGCCGATCCCCTGCTCGTTGTCACAGTTGTCTTCAGCTCCACCGCCAGCTCCCAACCCGCTCACCCAGGGGCCCTCCGTGCCTACAAATCAACCCCCGGCAGTTGTCTCCGGCTGCTCGGGAGGAATTATGACTGGAGCTGCCACTTCGGTTACAGCTTTCTTCCCAATCCCCGTGTGTATTCCTTTATTCCAGTTGCTGAACCCCTGCCACGGTCCCTCCAAACTCCTGATTCGGGTCTCGGCCACATGCAGGGCATTTCCGCTCTGCAGCCTCCACTCTGCTTTCAGAGGTTGTTCGCTGTTTGTTTATGTTATTGGATCCCTGGCTTTTGTTTGGTTTTTGTTTGGGGTAGGGGAAACTGAGCCAGGAGCCCTCTACCACTGAGTCACATCACCTTTTCTTTCACTTTGAGACATGGTCTTGCTAAGTTGTTCAGGCTGGCTTTGAACTTGCAATCCTCCTGCCTCAGCCTCCTGAGTTGCTGGAATTATAGGTGTGCGCAGGCTTGATCCCTTGTTTGTGTGTGTGTGTGTGTGTGTGCATGCACATGCATGCACACATGTGAGAACATTAAATCTGACCTTTTTCTCTTTCACATAAGTCTCTTATGGAAAATGCTTCAGGATGAAAATGAAGAAGAGGGAGAACAAAGACAAGTAAAAGAGATGAAGGGAAAGAAGAAGAAAGGGAAAAAAGCAACTTCCAGCAAGCACAGGATGGAGAGAATGCTCCCTTTTTCTTGCCTAATCTGGTGGGGATTCCCCCATCCCACATCTGTCACCTTCCAGTGACTTCCAGTAGCATGGACTTCCCTTCATAGGGGAGGGGTGAGAAGCAGGGCAAGGAAGAAACCCAGCTGGGCAGGTCCTGCGGGAAGGGAGGCTGGCGGAGGACAAGCCTCAGCTCCAGTCATGAGGCCCCAGCTCCAGGGCTCGGGGGTTTGCTGGTTCCAGTGGCATCCGTGGAAATGCAGATTCCAAGGAGAGGAAACTAAGGCTGGTGTCGGAAGCCAGGGCACAGGCTAAGGTTCTGCAGATTGGCATGAAGAGTCGGGCTGACAGGGGGATCGAGACCAAGAAAGGAGCAGACCTGGAAGCAGGGGCTGCCTGCTCTTGTTGCCCACAGGAGGGAGTCAGCAGAATACGTGTATGCTCACCAGCGTGTGTGCAAGGCACACTCGCATGCTGCACACATGCACACGCATGCATGTAGACACACATGGTAGACACGGTGTCTGAAGCTGACAACCAACGAGTACGCACCATGACTAAGGACTGGGTTGAGCCTGCCTTTAACTGTATCTGCCTCCTTTACTGCTGTTGTTTATAAATAGTTATAGAACATCACAATTTGTCACTATGTTCACAGCTAGAGGTATTTTTTTAAAAAAAAAAAAGAAGCTTTGAAATCATAAAAAAGAAAGGTCTTATAAAGATGTGAATTCTTTATCCTAACAATTCCTTATCCTATACACTTTGAAGACTCTACATGAAGGATGTAGCTGTATATCCAAAGATTTATCTATTAGAGTGTGAATTCCAAGGTAATTTGTAAGAGAAATAACCTAAATAGCCAACAATACAGGAATTGGTTAAGTCATAGTGTATGATAAAAATTAAATTGCATTAGGCCTTTATAAATTACACTGAAGAAGAATACTCACATAAGGAGCCAACAAATATTGATTTGATATGAACAGAGTATAAAATGTGATGGCTACAGGAAGGAGAAAGCAATTTATAAAATCATGGTCATGATATGCTTGCATTTTTCTTAAAAATTGATAAATGTGCATTAAAACGTCTGAAAGTTAGAAATCAAAATTTCAGCCAAAGTCAGATTGGTGGAGTCATAAGTCATTTAGATATCTTATTTTTATTTGCAATGAATATACATAAATTGTGTAATCAGAAAAGAATAATACAACATTTTTAATACAAAACCAATTGCTTTGCTTACCTGTACACAGTGGATCTGGTTTGACACGTGACTACCCCTAAGACTAGCAATAACTTTTACTTCCTGAGTGATGCCATTTAGAATTTCCCATTAATCCCAAGCAAAAGTTAACAATTAATATTCTGACCACTGGTGGGCATGACCAGAAAGTGAATGTTGTGATTGTCACATAACCAGGAGGCCTTCCCCCAAACCCCACAGGAAGGCAAATGAAACGCCCGTCAAGAGCTAATGCAAGCACAGGTGGGGCTTCCTTTGCTCAGCTGCAGGATGTTGCTGATTTTTCAGAAGGCCCTGCCTCAGGTGACTCGGGGCTGCTAAAGCATGTCTGTCGGGTGTGCAAAGCACCAGGTAAGGGCTTTGCTAATCCTAGGGATATCTTGATCCCTCTGCAATATGGATCACATCTGTTACGCAGGGCAAGATCAGAGAGCTCATACCACAGTCCCCAGGTTCCTTTTCCTTAAATGTATGGAAAGAATGTGCCTCATTTCTCCCAGGGAAGAGAAGAAGTTTCATAAGACCAGGCAGATGCATGCTCTTAAGGCACGACGGGGTGAGGCAGCATCAGATGCGAGCTCCTTCCCAGCTTCCCTAGTTACTCCTTTGACATCATTTACATTTGGACCTCTCTCCTGGCCTAGAGTGCAGATAAGGAATGATGGACTCTTGCCACCAGGGTGTAGGAATGGTCGAGTGTCATGGTTACAAGCTGGGCTCTGAGGTCCAGGAGTCCCGAGTTTGAACCCGACCCCTTCTACCTACCACTGTATGACTTTGAACATGTTGTTAAACCTCAGTTTACTCATCTGCAAAATGGGGACAGGCTGTATCTCACAGGTTGTTGTCAGGATTAAACATGAGACAGTGTGAAGTGCTCGGCGTAGAAGAAAACACTCGGTGATGGGAGCTCTGGGAACAGCAGAGCGTCCCCGCAGCCGCTCCTGGGCCTCCTCTGGAGGTCCAGCTCTACTGACAACCTCAGGGCTTAAACCACCGCCTCGCCCCTCCACCACTTAGATCTCCGGGCTCGTCCTTTATGCCCTCCAGTGGGCTTCCCAGTGACCTTGATTGAAGCTCTGGGCCTTCTTTTCTCTCAAGCCATTGATGCTTGACGAGAAATAATTGAAAGACGCAGTACATCAAATGGTGGTGGAGGCTCTGGCTCTTTCTCTCTGGACATGACCTGCTCACACTGTCATTTCTGGAACCTTCTTTTGGGATCCCCCTGAGAGAGCAGTTCTCACTTTGTGATATCACTCATGTTTGTTTTTAGTCTTCCTCACCAGGCAGGAGGGACATGGTTCATCTGTGTCGCCCCTAGAACCCAACACAGGAACCAGCTCATAGACCCTGGGCAAAGATGAGTGGTCACCCCTGGGCTCCTGGCGAGCTCCGCTGATACACCATACATCTGCATCCTTTCCATTCAGTGCCCTAACTGAACCACGCACAAATAGACACCTGTCCCTCAATTTGTGTGGGGAATGGGTTTCAGGACCTCCTGTGGATACCAAAATCAACCTGTTCAAGTCCCTTGAACAAAAGGCTATTCGAGTCCCTTACATAAAACCATGTAACCTTTGCATAGAACCTATGGACCTCCTCCTGTATGCTTTCAATCATCTCCAGATAGTTTATAATGACTAATATAAGGCACTATATAAGTCACATTTGTTATTATATTTTATTGTTTAGGGAATAAAAAGAAAATAGACTCAGGTTCAGTACAGATACATATTTTTTTCAGATATTTTCAATCTAAAGCTGGTTGAATCCACAGATATGGAACCCATAGATACAGAGAGCCTCCTGTGTAGACACCCACTTCCATAAACCCTACTCTGAGGTACTACTCTGAGGCCTGCTCCTCTCATTGTGATAGTTCATGGTTTCCAAAATGTCATCAGTGTTGAGACAAGTCCTTACTTTATGTTTCACTAAGAAATAAACATACTGCATATTAAACTATGATGCAAGATACATCCCTTCAAATGAAAATATACCAATATATATATATATATGTATACTTTTGGTACTGGGGATTGAACCCAGGACCTGGTTCATATTACGCATACGCTCTACCACTGAGGTGTACCCCTGACCCCTAGAATTTCTTTAAAAGTATTAAAAGAGGTCACGTAGACTTAATCAGGCAGCTTGTTATCTCTATCACCCTCACATGTATATAAAAATCTTTCTGAATGTTCCACGTTCTGAACATGGATGATGTTGCTTTTCTTAGAAGAATCCATGACACCCTGGTCCTGGGTTCTTAAGCCAATGGTGTAGCTCTGAAGAGAAACTAGTTTTACTTTCATCTGATTGATCACATCCCCCCATTCGGTTGCTCAGAGTGAAGAGCGCTCCAGTGTCGTCTCCAGGATTTTCTTCCGCCCCACCGAGTACCCCATTCTGCCAGTTCCAGTGTGGGGACCTCTGACACCATCCTGGGCACAGGCAATAATGGTTACATTTTGGCTACAGTCAAGTTATTGTAACTGTAAGATACCATCAACTGCTAGACACATCCCAGTGAAAAGTATTCAACTTGCTAAAATGTACATCTTAGAAACCTAGCAAATATGTGATACTAGAAATGTGTACCATAGCATCCAGTCACCTCCCACATGGCTGGCTTTATGGTTAATAGTGACTGTAGGTAAATCATAGCATTTAGAGAAATAAGTGCTCACCGTGTGTCAAACCTCGTTCTATACATTCTGCAACTTTTTGACTAAGTGTCCCCCAAAGACCCTTGTGTTAAAGCCTTGGTCATCAACCTATGTTGCTACTGGGGGAGTGGAACCTTTAAGAGGTGGGGCCTGATGGGAGGAAGTTACGTCATTGGTGGCATGTCCCTGAAAGAGATATGGAGGCCCCACTTCTTCTCCTCTCCCTCTCCTCTCCTCTCTTCTTCTGTCTCTCTTCCTCTCCCTCCTTCCCTCCCCCCTCTTGTTTTTTGTTTCCCAGCTACCATGAAGTGAAAAGCTTCCTCCACCACGCCCTTCCACCATGATGTATGACCTTGCCACAGACCCCAAAGCAATGACCAGTTGACAATGAACTGCAACCTCAAAAACTGCAAGCCAAATTAAACCTTTCCTCCTTATAAGTTTATCATCTCAGGCATTTTATTATAGTAACAGCAAGCTAACTTATACTCCATATGAATAACCTTACCAAATTCCCATAACACGATGAAGGATGTCTATTTTTATTCTTCTTTTAACAGAAAAGTTAAGCCTCCTGTCTGGGGGACACAGCTGTTACATAGCAGAACCAGAAAGCAAATCTACATCTATAGAATCCAAAGTCTGCAGACTCAGCCCATGTTGCTCATTCATTCTACATTGCAGAGTGTAGGGAGCAGAGAGCCATAATTTATGAAGCCAGTCATGATTTAATGGACGTTGATGTTGTTTCCATTACACAGAATGAAGCAATGATCATTCCTACAGATAAACGTTTGCCAACATTTGTGACTATTTCCTTAGGATAACTTCCTAGATAGCTAACTTCTGGGGTTAAGTTATGAAAACCTGTAAAGATTTCAATATTTCATGCCAAATACTCTCCAGACAGATGACCCCCACTGAACTCACATCAGCAGTGAATGACGGGCCCAGCTCCCCATAACCTTAAACCTTAAGCATTACTGTTTTCATTTTTTAAAAATCTGAAGCAATTATTGGAAAGCAAATAAATAGTAGCCTGATTTTGTAATGCGTCCTTCTTTGATTTTCCTGCAAGATTAAGCGTATATTCTTGTGACAATTAGTCATGTGCACTTTTTCCATGAATGACGGGTCTACTCTTTAAGAAGACAGAATCTTCTCCCAAACTGGGGGTGCCTAGCTCCTGGGCAGTTGAGCCCATGCATCCAGCCCTGGGTCCCCTGCCCCCAGCTGATGTGACTCTCAGCCTCAGGTGTACATGGCAATAACATGAAGAGCTTTAAAAGTACTGAAGCCTGGGTCTCACCTCCAGAGTTTCTGACTTAATATTTCTGGGTGCAACCTGGGCATTAGAATTTCTGAAATCGCCACCAGGCAATTCTAATACACAGTGAAGCTGGTTGCAGAGAGACTCCACTCTAGGTGTGCTGATGAGCCTCCATAGATGCGGGAACACTTCCTCCCATTGCATCAGCACCCACTGTGAGGGACAGCAACATGAAAGTGCACATGAAAGAGAGATGATCCAAAGGGACACAGATGGATTTGTCTCCGTATCTTCTCATTTGTTTAACAAACTGACTCAATACATAGTTGAGCATCTGCTACAATAACAGTGCATTTTATTGAGCACTTACTATTGGTCAGATGCTTTCCTAAGCCCTTCACACATATTCCTTTTAGTAACCCTATGAGGCAAGTACTCTCATCATTCCCATTTTATTGATGAAGAAACTGAGGCACAGAGCAGTTCATTTGCTCAAAGTCACACAGCTATTAAGTGGAAGAGGTGGGATTTGAACACAAACAGGCTGACTTGGGAGTCCGTGTCCTAAAAACATGCCAAATGCTGTGGAAGGGAGTCGGTATATCACAGTGAGCAACACAGACGACCATCTCTGCTCACACCTGGCTTAAGTGGACTAGAGGGTTAGGAGAGTAAGTGAGTAAACACAGGTTTAAAGGAAAAGGACAAGAATCCGATAACTCGTGTTGACAGCAGCATTACTCATGATAGCCAAAGGTGGGACACCTGACTTAATGTGAATTCTGTGCTGAGAGAAAGGAGCCCATCACCAAGGGGAGGCTCCACACGTGAGGAGGGAGCCCTCGGATGCTTAGAGACAGAAAGCGGGTGGTGGTGACCAGGGGGGAAGGGGCGGGGAACAGACAGTCATTGCTGAACCATTGCAGAGCCTCCGTTTTACAAGATGAGAAAAGTTTCTGCAGACGTCTGGTGGAGGCGGCTGCCCCACGGGGAAATGGACTTAAGGCCACTTTTAAAATGGTGAAGATGTGAAATTTTAGGTTATAGGCATATTTTATCAAAACTTTTAAACATAAAATTAATTAATTTTTTTTTTTTAAAGTCCAGCTACAGACCCCAAATTAGATTGGGGAAGGCGATCACAGAAGGTCTGTTTGAACTGAGGGTCAGCAGGATCAGCCAGGTGGACAATCAGGAGAACAGAAGGAATTCCGTACCAAGTGTCCTGGGGCAGCAAGAATCCAGAAGAATCTAGAGAGTAAAAGGAGCCTGCAGCAGGGGACATGGCACAGGACTCTCCTGACAAGAGCTCAGACTTTATCCTAAATGCATTGAGAAACATGAATTGGTATTAAGCAGGATCTTGACAAGCATTGCTTGGGTTTGTAAAACTCCATCCATCTTCCCTGAGAGAGTGGTTTGGAGGATGGTAAGATAGAAGGTGATCACCACAGTGTGGGTGTAGATGATCTCACATTTGAGCTGAGGAAACAGGTTCAGAGAGGTTGAGTGATTTGCCGAGGGTCACTCAGCACACAGCTCTCAACGTGAGCTTAGAACCAAGGTCTCTGATTCCAAAGTCTGTATTCCTTGTACTTCATACATTTTTAAAAGAGAAAATAAATTAGAAAACATAGGGAAGAAGATGCCTTTTGGTTAAGACCTTCTTGAGAGAGAGAATCACCACATTGCTGCTCTTCCACAGAGGTTCCATGTTCCTGGATGTGTCAGCAAACGGTCGGATTTTAAAAGAGGTAGAGAAGAGAGATCCAGAGGGATGGGAGGGTGGAACATGAGGAAATGAGAAGGAAAACAAAGGTGCATACCCAAGGCATCTCCTCCCTGTCCCAGGCCTGGCTGAGGTGTGACCAGTCAGGCGAGATGCCTGGGTCACCTGCCGGAAGGCCACCGCCCAGCAGTTGGATGCTCTGTGTTAAGATGGCGCCCTCTCAGCAGGGCCTGAGCTCCGCTGGCAGCTTTCTCGTGGGGAATAAGCCACCAGGGCCGGCGTCTAAAGCTCAGGCAGCGTTGGCGTGTTGCAGCCTCGAAAGTTGCTTGGAAGATGAAATTGAGTTAAATAATAAAAGCAATCGATGAACGTGGCTCTCAAAAAAAAAAAAAAAAAAAAATCGCTGGCAGTGTGGAGTCCCCTTCTCCCCAGATGGGGTCCCATTTGTTTATGGGGTGGTACCAACAAGCAGAGCACATCCTCAGTAGTTCTCAGTTACGGGGTTACTTGGAATCCTCTCCATGAAGGAAACACGGAAAATCCTTTAAATAAATGATAATTTGTTAGGCCTGTATCCAAAGCAGATTCCAGGGGCTCAAAGGGGCCACCTAAAGGCACCACATAGGATCGGAGAGGGTGACAGCTGGCTCACCCATCACTCTGGAGGCAAGGAACTGCGGCCTTAGGAAAGCAGGTGGCTTGTCCAAAGTCACAGAGCTGTTCAGGGGCCCAAGCAGGCCCCTCTCTCTGAGTCCTGTGCTCCTCTCCAACATGCTCGGCGCCAGTCCTTCCCGTTCCTGCCTCTGCGTCCGGGGCTCAAGCCCGGCCAAAGCCTCCGCTGACAACCGCAGCTCCGTCGTGCACAGAGCGTTACCTCCGTTGATGTTCTTGGCTCTCCTGTGGGTAGAGGGCCGAGGGGGCGGGACTGCGTCTTGATTGGTCTAGGCTGGCGTTCTACCCGCAGCCGCCGGGCCCCACTGGACGGACGCAGAGCTCATAAGCCAGCTGCCCTTTGCCCTTGCTGACTCTGTGCCAAGCAATGGGGGCGAGGGCTAACGGCGCTATGCTCTCCTGACTCCTCCCTCTGCCCCTCTGAGGTGGGCAGATGTCATCCTCTCTTCACAAATGCAGAGACTGAGGCTTGGAGATCTTCAGTGACTTGCAGGACCTCACATGCCAGCCGGGAGCTTGATTCCAGAATCTGCTCGCTCGCTCTCTCTCTCTCTCTCTCTCTCTCTCTCTCTCTCTCTCTCCTCATCTGGGCATATGAACAAATGCCTGCTTGACAAAGGAGAACCAGAGAGCTGGAGGCACTCGCCCAAGGTCACATAATGAGGACACATCACATTGTGCCCCTGACTGGTCCTTCGTGCCAGGTCCAGCGTTTCTCCCCATCGTCCCTAGAAGTCTACACGATCTTAGCTTCTTGAAGAACTCAGCTGAATTACATACCATATGGCTATAACGATAGGGAGACTGAACAGTCTTTGGAAATAGAGGGGGTGGGTGTGATGTGTCCCCAGTAAGACCAGCCTGAATGACCCTGGGTGCCTCTAATCAGGCTGGTTGACCTGGAGGGTCTGAATCTTCCCGTGTGGCAGTTACTACATCAATTAAATGGGGACAGGATCATCTCACTCAAAGAACTTCAGTGTGACCTGGAATTAGTCCCAGCCCCCACCACGTACCCCATTATCTGAGAGTCAGGACACAGCATGGTGCCTGTCGCTGGTCCCACAGCATCACGCTGATCTGCACAAGCAGGGCACTTCCGCCTCCAGGCACAGTGACCTCCATCTTTCCACTGTAGAATTTTGTCTCTAAATAGAGACAACAAAACTCACCCCGTGGTGTTATTGGCACGTGCCACCTGTGTGTCAGCCCTCAGGGATGGGCCATCCAGGGAGAGGGAAGCTCTGGTTGGAATCTGTGAAGATACACAGCGTCCTCATCGTGGTTTTAGATCTACCCAGGGCAGGGGAGAGAGGCTGGTGGGATGTGAGGAGAAGGATTGAGACAGGAGAGGAACATGGCAGGCAGGAAGGCTTCTCATGCTCCAGGTCCTCGGGTCTGGTTGGGCACCCAAGGAGGAAGGGCTGGAGCAGAAGCCGACGGGGACTGAGTGGGCAGCGGGACACAGACAGAGCAGCTTCCTGGGCCCCGTGGCCATGTGGGCATAGAGTCAGGGAGAAAGTTCTTCTCTTGACCGCAGGTGTAACCCAGCTCTCCTCTGGAGCAGCCAGAAGTAGACCTTGTACAAACAACGGTGGCGATGGCAGTTGAAGAGGAAGGAACGCTCCCTGGTAGCTGGGGAGGCACAGACCAAGGAAAGGGGACACTGGAACAGGACACAGGGCGCAGAGGGGTGCTTTCTGGCTTAGGAGCTCCCAGGCTTAATGCCGGATGGAGCTCTGGGCTTTGGTCCTAGTGTCCGTCAGGGGAAGGGCAGGCAGGTGGGAGGGGGACATTTGGTCTGCAGCTGAGGACTCAAATGCTGACCAGGGACAAGCACTGAGGACCAGTGTGCCTACCGCAGTGTGGGTGCTCCTTAAATGCCATAAAACCCAAGAATTTTCCCACAAAAGGAGCTGAGTATTTCTGATGAATCTACACCATGAAAAAATAAATAGACATGATCATAATCACATTCTTTGTTAACCCGAGGTTGTGCCCTACGTATGAGAGAGTTTCATTCATTTGCAGGGTGCGGGGACAAACGAGGCAGAACACTTCCCCTCCGCAGCCCAAGCTGACACACGGAAGATTTTCAGGGACGAGAAAAGTTGGAATTCAGCAAGGGCATTTTGACAGTGCTGAAATTTACATCTGGCTGGGATGAGATAGCACCCCACATTTTTAAACAGTTTGGGTCAGAAGAGAAAAATGTAAAATTGGTCCCCAGCTAATGAGGCCCTGATCTTCCTTTTATGGTCCTCTCGTCTGCAATTAAGGCTGGCTGCGTGTAAACCGCCAGCACGTTCAGACTTTAACAGCCTCGTGGATGTCAGGAAGGAAAATAAACAGTCCCTGTTTGTGCTTTATATGGGGGAACTGTTGAGATAAACCGCTTGGGCCTGGCAGGTGTGACTTCTTAAGTGATGAAGATTCTGGCGGCTACCTAAGGGCCAGGACCAGCAGGGTCTGACAGCGACCGAGAGGCACTGAGCATTTGAGAGGACGGAGAAACGGGAACCCAGAGACTCAGACGGAGGAGACTGATTATCCTCCAGAGCAGGTAGAATCCTGGGACTCCCGAGGCTCACAGAGATGGGAACAGTGGACCTAGCAAGGCCTAATGACCCCCCAGCTGCTCAGAATCAGACCCCAGAGTTAGAAATAGCCTGATGCTATTTCTACTGTTCTAAACTGCTTCTAAGGAAGGGCCCTGCAGAATCAGGAACTGGTGGACGCAGGACCCGACACTGGGTCTAGTGCTGGTTTGGCCACCATCTCCTAATCTGGGGTCGTCTCCTTCGGTCACTTCCATCAAAATCCATATTCTTCACCACCACTAGCTAAACTCGGGCAATCAATCAGATTCTGTCTACCTGCAATTTGGAGCTTGAATAGAGAGACATAGACTGGAAATTGGGGACCCTGGATCGCACTAAGAGCCTGTCCTAGTGAGAAGGACCCACTGAATCTCTGCTTCTGAGTGTCAGGGCTGTGCCGGCGGCTGCCTTTCTGATTCTCAGCTGTGGATTTATTCCTTCGGTCCTAACCTCCCTCCCTATATATTTTTCCATGATGTTTTTCTTCAGTTAACCCACATCAGATTTTGCTGCTGACAATTAAAGAAACCACTAATTCACATGGGGCGAGAGAAGGGCTCTTTAAAGTGCCCTGAGGGGTGCATGGAACTTGCCCACCCCCTTCATTCCCCTCCTCTTCCTTCACCATGGCAAGAGCCAGCCCACCATCAACAGTGTCCCCAAGTCCAAGTCCCCAATTCCTTCCAACGTATAATCCTTTCCAGAGTTCCACAATTTTACATTGTTATGTAGAATAGCTGAGCTCCTCTGTCCAGCGACTCTGTCTCAAACGTCTCCATCCTAGGACAGGATTTCAGCTAGACACTCTGACAGTTTGCATTTTGCACTAAGTAAAAGACCAGCTTCCCTCCAGGGATGAATTCCGCTCCCACCCTGGCAGGAAAACTAACGCTTGGCAGTTGTAAAGCATCTGCTGTGTATTGCTGCTCTAAAGCCTTGGGACACACTGGAAAGGAGACTCGTGGCACCCTGGGCAGAGAAGACACCCTCTGCTTCGCTTCTTGGCGCATCGTCCTGCACCAAGGGAGGCACGCCTGACTTCCCGCTTCCTCGTTTTCTTCCGAGCTTGTTTCCTTGGATGCTTCCGGCTTCTCCTATAGGTCATATGACACCATACATTATTCTGGGTTTTTGTTTCTCTCCAAGTTCTACCAGAAAAAAAGAGCCCCAGGGAAAAACCCAGAACAGAGATGCTCTCTCCACCCCCGGAGTCCTCCCAGGCGTCTGGCCTTCCTCACGCATCTGAGGTGGACCGGCCATGTGGTGACAGACAAATAGGAAACAGGCCTGTGTCCGGGTGGTCTGCTGCTTGCATCCATTGTAGGCCAAGGAGTGCAGCTGAGGACAGAACAGCTGTCCAGCAAGAGGCCGAGATGTCTCCCGGGGGACAGTGGCCATGCAGTGTTCCCCAGAGGGCTGCCAAAGTCCTGGTGTCCTTCCCACAGCATTACCCAAGTGCTGCCAAGGAGAAGGGTCTGCCTTTCTCCACCCAGTGGGTCATGTTGAATTGGTCAACAAAACCCACCCAAAGGTGTCCATAAGTGGGCAAGTCATGAAGACTGAGGGTCCAGCCAATCTGCAAACGGGCAATCTCACCGGGGACTGAAACCTGGGGCATTCTCGGACTTGGAAAAGAAAAGGCCCCCATGATGTCTAATTAGCCGCTAGAGAGTAGCTGGAGTCATGGCGGAGAAGAGGTCTGGGTAGCATCTCTTCTCCACCAGAGGTCTGGAGATCACTTCGTCACTTGGAAATCGAGATGGCTGGACTGGCTCTTGGAACCATAGAACATTAGAGAACGAACAGTCACTGGGAGCAAAATCTTCACCCCACTTGAGGAAGCAGCCCGATTCATATATTCAACATGTGGATTGGGCCCTACTGTGTGCCAGGCCAAGGAACAGAAGCCAGGGATAAAATGGCAAGCAAAATTGTATACAGCCGCTCAGCTCGAGGGACTTGCAGTACCGTGGGAAGAGACAGAAACATTGCTTGGGTCATCACATAGCTGAATATTTAACACAGACGGATGGGTTCCATAAAGAGGGACACAGTGTAAGGAGAACATTTCCAGCAGACCCAGCCCTGTAGGGAAGTCCTCTTGCATATCTGAAGACAGCACAGGATCTGACCAGATGAAGCGGGTGGTGCCTGAAGCAGACAGAGCAAGTGCAATGGCCCTGCGGCAGGAGACAGCAGAGACTTTCTCGGAAGCAGAAAGCAGCCAGAGGCTGAGCGCTGGAATAGAGAGTAGAGTGAGATGAGACCAGGGCGGGAGGCAGAGGTCACAGGACAGGCTTCGAAGGGCTGGTGATGCAGGCAGAATTCCAAGATGGCACACATGTCACGATGCTCTTTTGCTGGCCTGGAAGGAAAGAAGCTGCCATGTCGTGGGCATCCCTGGAGGGGTCCTGAGGGCAGCCCAGAGGAGCTGGGATTGACCCTGAGCAGCAGCCTGCAAGAACCAGGAATCTCTGCCCTATAAGCACAAACAAATGAATCCTGTCAGCTGCCTTGAATGAGTTTGGAAGAGGATTCCCAAGTCCCAGGTGAGACCACAGCCCTAGCTGCCACCTTGATTTCAGCTTGTAAGACTGTGAACAGAGAACTAACCAGAAACTCTGAGATGACATCATTTTGTTACACTACCCTAGTCTTGTACAGCGTAGGTGGCCTAGCCGAACTTCTTAATCTTGCCTAGCTTTGAAGACAGTTTGCCTGAAGGTCAGAAGCTCCCTGTGGGGTAGGGTGGCTGAAACTGGTGGGATCTAAGGTGGCTGCCACAATGACTGAGCCTCTGACACCCACCAAGCCTCACTGAAGGAGCGAGGAGTCCAGGATCCAATCCATCAACTCCAGCACGCCAATGCTGGGTGGGAAAGGCACTCAGCAGAGCTGACTTTCAGCTGCGTTCCAAAGGTAATTGTATAAATGGGTGGGTCCAGAGGACAGCAGGGCACTCCGGATGGGAAAGGACAGTGATTTAGTGAGAAATGTGGAAGGCGTTGGCACCACCCTGCTATTGTTCTCGAGCTCTTTTCTCACTGACAATCAGAAGTCGTCCCAGCCGCTTCCTTCTAGACTTCCTCCAGCGTGCACGCAACCTGACTTGGGATGGCAGCCTGGCTCTGAGTAATCAGGCTCTTGGCAGCTGAACACTTGGGCAACTTTAAAAAAAAAATTTTTTTTAATTCTATTTTGGTTTAATATTCAGTTTTGATTGGAGGTGAAAGTGTACATCCCAGGGATCCACAAGATGTTTTCCAAGAGACTTTCAATCCACATGCACACGACTTCAATGTTCAGATCATCACTATTAAAATGAATGTGTCCTGGTGGCCCTGGGGCTTCCAGGGGGAGACAGCTGAATTCTCTACAGGACCTCGGTTCAATGCCCAGGTGGGAGATCCCCAACCAGGCACTGCGGGGGTCATGAAACAGAGCTGGTCACAAACTAGATCTAAGAATCGCCTTTTTCTAGTTTACTATTAACCCAGAACTACATAGTGATTGTTTTAGTCAGGTTTTTTTCACTGCTGTGACTAAAAGGACCCATGCAGAACAATTATGGAAGAGGAAAAGTTTATTTGAGGGCTCAGGGTTTCAGAGGCCTTAGTCCATAGACAGCAGGCTCCATTTGAGTAGGCTCGAGGTGAGGCAGGACATCATGGCGGAAGAGTGTGGCAGAGGGAACAGATCGCATGATGATCTGGAAGCAGAGAGACTCCACTCTCCAGATACAAAATATATACCCCGTAGCCAGGCCCCCATTGAACTGCTTCCTCCAGCTGCACCCCACCTGCCTCCAGTTACCACTCAGTTAATCCCATCAGGGATCAGTCCACTGATTAGGTTAAGGCCGTGACCCGATCATTTCTGCTCCAAACCTTCCTGCATTGTCTCACAAGTGAGCATTTGGGAACACCACATCTAAACCATAAAAGGGTTGAAACCAACCTCCCCTACCCACTAGCTGTGTAACATCTCTGAACCTCAGTTTCATTATCTGTAAAATGGGGATGATACAAATATTAGGAACATTCAATAAGCTAATGTAGGTAAAGTGCCATGAGGGTTAATTTCCTGTATCAACTTGACTGAACTATAGGACATCCAAATAGTTGGGTGAACATTGTTCTGGTATCTCTGATAGAGTTTCTGGATGAGACTAACATTAGTTGGCAGCCTGAAGAAAGTAGACGGCTTTGCCCAATGTGAGTGGACCTCATCCAGCCTGTTCAAGGCCTGAGTGGAACAGCAAATGAGCAGGGGAAATTTTGTTCTGTCTTCAAGTTGGAGCATCAGTCCTCTGCCTTCGAACTTGGACTCAGACTGGAATTATCCATCAGCTCTCCTTCCCTCAGGCCTTGACCTCAGACTGCTACTACACCTGTGGCTCTCCTAGGCCTCCAGCTTGCTGACTGCACATCTTGGGACCTGGTAACCTCTATGAGCCAATTCTTACATATATCTTCTATTGATTCTGTTTTTCTAGGGAACTGACTAATACGGTTACTTAGAACAGTGCCATGCACATTAAGAACCACTATATTGTAGTTTATTTAACATGCAAATAATAAATAACTAAAATATATATGTCTTGCCATATTTCCAAATACATGCCTGCAATTGACTCATGTTAAGGAAGGAATTAATAACTATAAAGATGATGATTACATTAGCTATCATTTATTAAGCTCCTACTTTAGCACTGATCTTTACAATTCAGAAATGCCCCTCCATCACCTCGCTTCTATACTGACTTGAACTTCAGCACCCCATGCCAGGATTAGTGCAGTAGCTACTTGTCTAGCCCCTTGTGTCCACTTCGACCTTCAGATGACATCAGGGGTATCTTCAAAATGGTAAATCGGATCCTGTTACCTCCTTACCTAAAATCTGCCTGTGACTACCCATCTAACAGGACAGCAGGCCTAGATTCAAATTAGTCACCAACAACAATTTTCAGATGTTCACTACATCCAAGCACTCTATACGTTCTGCCATTGTCCCTTCAACAGTCTGAGGACAGTGAGGTTCAGAGAGAATGAAGGACTTGTTCAAGGCTGCCCAGCAAGGTGCTGGAGTCCAAACTCATGGTTCTAGAGTTTAGGACCTTAGTCCACAGGTACCCTGGGCCCGATCCCAGGCTGGGAGTCTTTGGAAGGGTCCATGTTCATCTGAGTTTCCCTTGAAAACTCTTCTCACACACAGAAGGGCAGGGTGTCCTCTCTGGCCAGGTCTTCCGTTCCTCTGGTGGCAACAGGACTCAGATCCCATGGAGCTCTCCTGCAGGCGTCCCTGGCCACCGTCTCGTCTCTGCTTAGCATCCCAGTGTCCTGCCTTATTCCCCTGAGCGTTCTCAGCCTCACACAAAGGAAAAGCCTGCACCACAGCAAACATCCATCCAGACAGCTAAGACCCACGCCAGGCACGTGGCAGTCACGGACACACACGAAGGCACCCCGAGGTCGTGCTCACGTGGTCTCTGTGGGAAGACCAACCCGGGAATTGGACTATTCCGACTTGGGAACTCACCACTCCACCCTCGAGGACGTGATTTCTGCCATTTTTGTATCCACTGAACTGTAATCAGCAATTAACTCAGTTAACAATGCAGATACTTGCATCTTGTCATTCCTGAATATGTCCATTAACTCATTCTGCTGTGCGCATGGCCACACGGACGTGATTTTCTATTTAGCTATTGTAGAATCAATGAAGCTGATGCACTGCACAGATCCTCGGTCTACGTGTCTGTGACGGAGAGTTCAGTTACCAGCCACACGCTGACAACTCCCAGATTTATACCTCCTTTCCAGACATCGCTCCCAGTTCCAGACCCATATATTCAGCAGCCCACTCAATCACGTTCACGTCTCACAGATGCACAAGCTCGGCCAGGCCCAAACCGAACTCACGATCCTCCTTCCTCAGTCTGCTCAGCACCCCGTGTTCATCCGATGGCAGCCGCCAGACAGCCAGGGGTTCAAGTCAGGAACCGAGAGGCCGCCTCGACCCCAGCTCTCTCCATTACCTGCTAGATCCATCCACCCCACATCCTGACACCTTTCCCTCTCAAATTCATTCTTCTCCATGTACTCGTTTTTTAAAACTACTGCTGCTTTTACAGGACTGTATTTTAATAAAAGGGTGATACACAAACTAAAAAGCTGCTTCACAGCAAAGGAGATCATCAAGAATGTGAAGAGAGAGCCCACAGAATGGGAGAAAATCTTTGCCACCTGCACCTCAGATAGAGCATTGATCTCCAGGACGTATAAAGAACTCAAAATATTTAACACCAAAAAAACAAATAACCCAATCAATATATGGGATAAGGAACTGAACAAAACAAGAAAAAAATATGAAATATGATCAGTCAACAAGTATATGAAAAATGTTCAACATCACTAGCAATTACAGAAATGCAAATTAAAACTACACTGAGATTCCATTTCAACCCAGCCAGAATGGCAACTATCAGGAATACAAGTAACAACAAATATTGGTGAGGATGTGTGGAAAAATACCTTGCTGGTAGGAATGCAAATTGGTGCAACCACTCTGAAAAGCAGTATGGAGATTTCTCAGAAAACCCGGAATAGGACCACCATTAGACCCAATTATCCCACTCCTTGGCATATACCCAAAGGACTTAAAATCAGCATACTACAGCCACGTCAATGTTTATAGCTGCTCAATTCACAATAGCCAAGCTATGGAACCAACCTAGGTTCCCTCCAACAGATGAATGGATGAAGAAAATGTGGTATGTATACACAATGGAATATTACTCAGCCATAAAGAAGAATGAAATTATGGCATTTGCCCATAAATGGATGGATCTGGAGACTATCATGCTAAGTGAAATAAGTCAATCCCAAAAAAAAGAAGACCAGATGTACTCTCTGACAGGTGGATGCTAACACACTGGGTGGGTGAGGGGAATAGAAGTTCATTGGATTAGACAAAGTAGAATAAAAGGAAGGGAGAGGAATTGGAATAGGAAAGACAGTAGAATGAACTGGACATCACTTTCCTAGGTTCATATATGCATACATGACCAGTGCAACTCCACATCATGTACAACCACAAGAATGGGAAGTCATACTCCATGTATGTATGATATGTCACAACATACTCTACTGTCATGTATATCTAAAAAGAACAAATAAAAATTTCTTTGAATAAAGGGGGTGGCATGATTTCATTACACTAGAATATATGGCACATCTATAAAATCAGATGAGAAAATATATAAATCCTTCATCACATTCTTTGTTCAAGAAAGTGACCTGGACCAACATAAAATAGCCTTTCTAAATATTCATGCTCAATAGGTGTTATGGGTGGAATCTTACCCTCCCCAAATTCGTGTGTCAAAGTTCCAACCCCAGCACCATAGAATATAACCATATTTGGAAATAAAGTCATTTCATATATAAGTTGAGTTTGCACTGGAGTGTGATCGGTCCCCAATTCAATACGACTGGAGTCATTATAAAAAGGCGAAGTCTGAACAGAGACATGCACACTGGGAGAACACCATGAGAAGGGGAAGGCAGAGATCAGGGTGATGCAGCAGAAGCCAAGTCATGCCTCTGATTGCCAGCAAACACCAGGAGCCAGGGGAGAGGCATGGAACAAGTTCTCCCTCCACAACCACAGAAGAGGCCAACCTTGCAACACCTGGATCTCAGACTTCTAGCCTCTGGAACTGCAAGACAATAAAAACCTGTTGCTTAAGCTAAAAAATAAAAATAAAATAAAATGGGAGACACAGTGATAAACAAGACATACGGTCTTTGCCTCCAGAGCCCTTAGTCATAAACCACAATAGCACGTTCTGTTGAACAACTAAATAATATGCAAGACCAAAGCATATTTATATAGGATAGAGACGTCAGATAGTTCAAGCACTGTGCAATCTCATATTCTGTGTTAGAACTTGTCAAGAACCATCTAAAGAGAAGTACAGTGTCCTAGCTAAGTTCATGAACTCTAAAATCAGATCAGACCATTTGGTCAATAAGTTGATATCTTCTTACTACACCCCTTACTTTGTATGCTGAGCACTGTTCTAGGCTTGCAGAATCCAGCTGTCAAAAATAAAAGTCTTCATACCCCCAGCATCTTGGGAGATAAAGTATGTTTGGGAAACTCTCCATTTTGAAAGGAAGATGAAATGTCCTCCCTTTGTAGATGCGATTTGCCTACTTTCCCAACCTCCCTGGAAGCTAAGCTGGAGGTAGGTAATGACTTCAGCAGCTCATCTGCCACTGGGCTGCTCATGCTGTGGAGAGAGTCCAGCCTGAGTAACCTAGTGATAACACCAACCCCATAAGGGAGGCATCCCTGCCTGCTTTCACTAGGGTCCCTCAGTACCTTTTGAAAAATTGCTTTTTTGTTTCAATTAACCAATACTGGGTTTTGTTGTCTGTAACTAACAATCCAATATATGAGTGGACTGTATCTCAGGCCCTGAATACATTAGCTAGATGTCTAATATTTAACTAAGAAATTATTTTATTTCTTTCAGCCTCCATTTCCTCATCTTCACAATGAAAAGAACTTTATTCTGTCTAGTTATGTATGACATTAGGATATATTTCAACATAATCTCAAAAGCATGGACTATAGGGGCTGGGGAGGTAGCTCAGTTGGTAGAGTGCTTGCCTTGTAAGCACAAGGCCCTGGGTTTGATCCCCAGCACCCAAAAAAAAAAAAGCATGGACTATAATTTGCTCTAATTCAGTTTCCAGCACCCCCTCACCCCTTTCCAGCTCTCCTCCCCTACTCTACTGATCTTTCTGTAATTTATTGACAGTTGTGGATATACCTGATGTTGGGATTCACTGTGTTATATGCATGTACATATATATGAGAATTCGGTAAGATCCATTCCACTCTTTTTCCCTTTCCTCATCCCTCCCTCCTCCTCCACAATCCCCTTCATCTACTCTACAGATCCTTCCTCTATTTTGATGAAATTCCCTCTCCATTTTTTCCCTTCTCCCTTTCTTTCCTCCCCTACCCCCACCCTTATTTCAAATTATCTTCTGCAAATCAGAGAAAACATTCAACCTTTGACTTTCAGGGCCTGGCTTATATCACTTAGCATGGTATTCTCCAGTGCCATCCATTTACCAGCAAATGCCATAATTTCATTCTTCTTTATGACTGAGTAATACTTCATTGTGTATTCACCATATTTTCTTTATCCATTCATACTAGACCCTAATTTTTGAAAAGCCTCCTGCTTGGGGAGAAATTCCTGTTATAAGATCCAGGGAAACTGAAGGGGACCCTCCCTGCTGTCTGGTACCTGGAACCTCGGGATGCAACCTGAGAAGAGTCGAGGAGTTTTCCAGCTCAGCCTGTGACCTCAGCAAGCAAGAGAAGTGAGGTTCTATGTGGAGTGGCAGCAAGGGTCATCACCAGAAGCCCCGGGGCCCAGAGCTGGCAGCCAGAGCCAGCAGCAGTGGCGAGGTGGCGTGCTCAGAGAAAGACCCCCGCGGAGGGCCCTCCACTGACTGAGCTCCCTGGGATGCACACATGTCCCAAGGTAGGTCCTCTAGTCTTCCCTTAATTTTTAAAGTCACTCAATATCTTTTCAATACCTGCATTTTTCGTGTTAAAATTCTGTTGCTTACACCCAGTAATCCTGAGTATCCCAGGAAACATCCGTAGTGACCTGCTGAGATGCCCCCTCTGATACACTTAACCTCCAAGCTGGATTTATGGCTACACTGGTCTCCCTGGAGTTCCATCCAAGCTCTAAAGACTGGAAGGACCACGGCTTCGAGTCACTTATGGGGAAGACCCATAACGAAGATCATAAGACCCACAGGCCCATCGGGTCCCTGCGTCCTGTTCTGTCCTTACTGTAAACCCCACTGCTACAGAGAGGCAACCTGAACACACTTCGAACGAGCCATTACCCTCCAGGCTGGTGTAGTAGGGGGTCGCCTGGAAGGGCCTTGTGAGATATTTTCAAACTGTCCTGAAAGAGCTGCTACTATCAGGAAGGAAATGAACCCAGGCTCAGCGCAAAAGAAATGCAAATTCATTAGAACACCTAATGGGGACTGTTTAAGAACTTCCTCGTGCACAGCAAACACTTCATCATTTCTGAAATTTCAGCGTCTTGGATGAGCCCTGAAGTTTATCAAAAGGAAGAGACACATAAAACTTCAACTAGACTACTATGGAATCCTCCCAAACTTGTACAGCCTACCTTCGGTGGGTCTTGAGGGCAAGCTTCATGCATTGAATTGCTTGCTTTTCAGAGTAGTTCCATTATGGTTGTTATCATCTTTGTGCTGTTTATTTTGCAGATGAGGAAACTGAAGCTGAAAAAGGTTAAGTGACTTTCCCAGGGTCACACAGGTATTGAGTGGCAGAACTGGGAGCTAAGCCCAGGTCTGCCTGGTTCCAAAAGTCACATTCTTTCCACTGCCCGTATGGTCCTGTTTTCCTTCCCAAGGCAATTGTCAAGATCCTTTGCCAAGACGTGCTGACAACTAATGTCTCTGAGAATGGAATGAACAGGAAGTCTCTCGGTGGCCCGGGTGACATGTGGGGGTGGCTGCCCATGAGATATGGGTGTGTAGGGCTGGGCTGGGCTGGGCTGGGCTGGCAGAGAGGCAGGGTGATTTCTGACTTGGTTGTTTTTCTCAGGAAGTCCTGGTGGGGTCATTCATCCAGGAAGGGCGAGGAAGAGAGGAGGGGGTTGGATGGGGAGGGAGAGAGATTAAGAGGCTTCACCTTCACTTATAGCCTCATTCCAGTCCCGAATGAAGTTCATGGTCCCAACTTTGAAAAAGCAGCTCCTCTCCAAAAGCAGAGGGGCCCTTCAACAGGCCCCTGGCAGCGTGGGATCCCCCAACCTCTGACCTCTGAGCATGGCCACGGTGTGATCCAGCTGACCCCCTTCACCACTCTCACCTCTCCCTGGGACAAGAACCTCTTTGGGGCTGGCTTAGGCAACACAGCGCCACATCATTTGGGATAGGAAGCAGGAAATGGAAAAGCTTCTCCGCCTGGAACAGGATGTCCTGAAGATGATTTAATTAATGTGTGGTTTGCTTCCTTCTGGAGTCTTCTGAGGGCACAGAGCACCTGCAGCACAAGGAGGATGCTCAAAGGAGCTGAGGATGTGTGGGAAGAGCAGCTTCCTGCTGGGACAGGGCCGATCGAAGGGCTGATCTCCCCCAAAGGGACAGCTTCACCCCACAGGGACAGTGGGCCGACTATGACAAAAACATGGCAGAATATTCAAGAGAGACAAGTCGCCCCACTCTTGATGTTCCCTGTGACGAGGAACAATTTCCCTGAACACACCTGGTCTCTGGTCCCCCCTCCTATCACTCCTGGGGAGACACTGAGTTATCTGACTGGTAATGAGAGCAGGTGTCTAAATTTCTTTTTCCTTATTGTTTTTTGGTTTTTGGTTTTTCAGAGGGGGTCTCTTCCTCTTGCCCAGGCTGCTCTTGAACTTGTGGGTTCAAGGGATCCTCCTGCCTCAGCCTCCCAAGTAGCTGGGACTGTGGGCGTGCATCCATCATCCACATTTGTCTGCCTGTCTTTAATGGGCAGTGTGAATCTATCTCACCCCAAGATGGGGACTTGGCCTCTTGGCCTCCACTGTTCTCCTGAGAAGCCAGTGGTGTGCACTCAGGTTGGGTGTTCCAGGGTCCAGTCTGGGGGCGGGGAGTCAACAGCCCTCTTGGGCTCTTGCCTCAAGTGCTTGTGTCAACCACAAAGATGATGGTTGGGTCCTATCTGTCTCACTCTTTTGTCTCAGCTCAGTATCAGAAGGGAAAGAGTTGTACTGGTTGTGACCTCCCAAAAATCCCAGTTAGCAAAACAAGACAGCTATTGTTATTAATCTCATCATTGCCATGCTTCTGAGGCAAATCCGTTAATGACAACTTAAGCTTTCCATCTTCTGTGGCTTAGACAGAGATGTCCCAATACCACTGCAAATAGCTTCAAGAGCAGCACCTATTCCTCACCCCAAATTCTCCCCACCCATCACCCCTAAGCCTCCATCATTCCACACCCACACATCTTCCTGACTTCTTAGCATGTGAAGCCTCCCTTCAGAAATAGGGTACAGAGGTCACTTTCAACACAAAGAAAGGTTATCATAAATAATATGGAAATTCTCATTGTCCCGCTGTCTTGGGCAGGCCCCTATTAGGTCAGCTTTGCAAAAGTCTGCCAAGTGTCTGGCAGGGGAAAGGGGCTAACCCACCAGCCTGCTCAGTCCCTGGAGCTTTGGCGGACATTTCCGTGCATTGAAGTAAGGGACTTGAATGACGATGTGGCACCACGAGGTACCTAGGACCACTTGTCTACAGAAACCCAAAATCCTTCTGTGCCCGTGATTCTGACAACCCCATGTGGCTCAGTTTCCAATGAAAGATCAGCTGTTGGTGTTTGTGAATTAACAAGGAACTGGAGGAAGGGACTGCTCCAGAGTGTCCGTCAGGCAGGGACTTAAAGCAACACTCTGGTGGTGAAGGTCGGGGGGACTTGTTTGCGCAACACTTTAGGAGCATCAAGGAAGAGGTGAGGGCACGAGGAACACGGGGTGCTTGTGGAGATGCTGGGGCAACCTGAAGTTTCCCCTTGTCTTAGCACTGCCACAGCCTAGGCAGCAGCTTGCATGCTGTCACTCAAAACACCTGCCTGTGAGAGCGCCTTGCTCCTCTGAACCTGGTGGGACCCTGTTCTGCACTCTCTCCCTTCCCTCAACTCTGAACGTTCCATGTGTACTACTCCTGTGGAACTCAGGGGCAGGTAAGATTTTTGAGAACAGGTGCCAGCCCTGGCAGAGCCAGGCACATGCTGAGTGCTCAGGAAATGGAGCTGTAGAATAGAAGCATTTTTCTGTCTAGAATGGGGCAGCAATCTCCTAATTGACAGCACATCGTTCTACACCAAAACCTTGACTGAAGTCTGGATGCTTCGGAGAGGAAGAAATCACCAAGGACTCTCCAACACGCCCACCCTGAGAGGAGAGGAGAGGAGATTGTGCTCCACTTCTGGAAGGTTTGCAGACACGGCCTAAAAGCAATCCCACGACCCCATGAACCGCCACGTGAAGAGCTGACATACTTCACCCTTGGCTTTGTTGAGAGTCCATAAAACAAGCACTCATCCATGGAGTGTCTCCGAATTAAAAGAAATCAGTGTCATGGTGAACATGATTCCCTATGGTGTCCCGGGGCCTTTTCTTTTGCTTGAGGCAAAATCGAAAGGAGGTGAAGTGAATCCACATGGTCTGGAACACAAGAGAGGACCCACGTGCCGTGCCTAGCAGGATGCAAGAAGGCTCCTGCTGATGTAGAGGTCGCTCTGGAAGCACAGGAGGACAGAGAGGCTACAGGCCACCACAGTGGTGGTCGACGCAGCCGCAGAAACACACAGGAGGACCGGCAGCGCAGACAAAAGCAAAAGGCTTCCTGGAGAAAGTGTCAGGAAGGTGACAAGGAGTCTGATGGAAGCAGGTGAGATGCGGACTGGGCTAGAGGTCCCAAACCACCAGGGGAAAGGCAAGGAAGTGCATGACCCGTCTGCAGGTAAGGAAAGTCATTCCCAGCGTCCGAAACAGGGTACAAGAGGAGGTGAGAGACGGGAAGTGTTTCTAGTTTTTATCCAAGGGCAAAAGGATGCCATTTGTTCTAGTTGTTTTTTTCATTGCTGTGACCAAAAGACTTGAAAAGAACAATTTTAGAGGAGTAAATATTTATTTGGTGCTCATCGTTCCAGAGGTCTTAGTCCACAGCCAGCCGACTCCACTGTTCTGTGCTGGAGGTGAGGCAGAACATCATGGCAGAAGGGCGTGGCAGCTGAGGATGTGGCAGTCAGGACGCAGCGAGAATTCTGTTCACCAGGGACAAAAATATACCCCAAAGACTGAGCCCCAGTGACTCACCTCCTCCAGCCATTTCCCACCTGCCTACAATTACCACCCAGTTTATCCATATCGGTGGATTAATCCACTGATTAGGTTAAGGCTCTCGCAGCCCAGTCGCTTCACCTCTGAACACTCTTGCACCGTCTCACACATGAGCTTGTGGGGATAGCACATATTCAGAGCATAATACCGTGGAAAGGCTTCAGTAGGGAAGCCACTTGACCAGATGGACATTTCAAGCTATTTCTCTGGCAGCAACGGATGAGGGGTGAGGCAGAGGGGATGGAGGGAGACCCAGAAAGATGCAATTACTATCCTGGAGGTGACACTGCAGTGGCTTGGACTGAGGCAGAGACAGAGGGGAGGGAGATAAACTGGTGGATCTAAAAGACATTTTAGGGATAGAATCAACAGGACGTGGTGAATGGAGGGGTCTGGGGTAGAAAGAGAAGGAGTCAGGACTAACTCCCAGCTGTGGCACTGGGGACAAGACATTGGTTGGGTCCCGATTGACTGTGAGCAGGGTTCCTGTGCACGCTCCCGGGCGGGACTTGTGACAGGCATCTTCTTACACAGCACATCTTCTCAGCCCATCTGTCCCTCTCGTTAACTCTGTTCCAGCTTCAACATAACTTCCCTTGGGTGGAGAAACAAGTGGGGTTCCTTTACAGTTCTATCTTGGCACTAGAGGGAGGTGGTAGAGACCTGCTCAGGTTTCCAGATCTGTCTTGTGCCCCAGAAGCCCTGTAGTGGTGGCAGATATGTGATGTAGCATAGAGATGAAGGGGTGTTGGGTATTTGCCTACCTCTCAGATGAGGAGTCTCATTTCCATTCAGTCTTCATCTCTGGGGAATGGAGATCTCTCCATGGGGAATCCAAGAAGTGGAAAGGAGTGAATGGCGAAGTTCAGGTTCCTCTGTCTGACTCCAAATTGCCCTCCTTGTTTATCTTTGTGACCTTGACTTTGGCATCTTGCTGGAAGAAGCAGGGAAGGGGAAAGTCACAGCAGCAAGGTCTCCTGCAGTTTTCACCCACAATCCTAAAAAGGGCCGTGATGAGCAGAGTCCTTCTCGCAGCCAGGCAGACGACATTGACTGCATAGCTCCCCGGTCTGTCTGCACAGCAGAATTCCTGATGAAGTCCCCAGGAGTTCATTCCTTGGATCCAAACCAAGCTCTTAGGGAAACTGGCATTCAGTCCAATCATTTCAAGTGAGGAAGGCTGAGAGAGAAGGATGTGTGAAGAAGCAGCTCTGGTTTGGGGGCCAGTCACCAGGCTGCACCTGCGTGAACAGGGCCCTTGGGAGTTGGGCAGCACTGGCAGCTCAACTTTCCAATCCTGGAAGTTTGACGAGTCTGCATCATTGCCCACACACACCGCAAAACCACAAGCCCGGCATCTCTGGGTACCATGCACTGGGTCACTTTTAGGTCCCATATACCACCAACACTTTATGCTTCAAGTTCAAGAGTGTCTCCTGGCCTGAATTCACAACACTTATCTGTAATGAGAAGAAAAGTTCAAAATGAACAACAACCAAAAAGAAGTCAAAACTAAAGAGCCCAGGCTGGACAGAGGAGCCAGAGGAAAGCAGCCCAATAGCTGAGGAGTTTTCCTGAAACACACAAATGCTCTGTTCCCCACCATGTGGTCATAAACTCTGCCAGACCCTAGACTTGGATGGTTCACCCTGCCCCTCCCATAGTCTAATGAGTGTCCTCTGCCGAGTCTGCCAGCCCCCAACCCAGCTCCCCTCCACCAGGGCTCCTAATAACCAGCCCAAACATCCTGGGCCCCTTCCTAGCCAGAAGGCTGCACTGCTGACAAGTGTCTCTGGGACACTCGATGACATGATTATAGGAGAATCAAAGGAAGCATATTTGTAATAAATCCTAAACCAAAAAAGAGACATCATTAAAATGTTGGGTTTCTCTCCAGTGGCCTTGGCAGAAAGAAGCAAAGGAAAGATTTTGTCCATTGGTCTCAGCATCCTTAATTAGCTCCTACTTTTGGTCATTGCTGTGGACTGAATTATGGCCACTCCCCGCCCCCAACCCCTGGCAAATTCCTATATTGGGGCTCTAATCCTCAGTGCGGTGGTAATGGGGTGGGGCCTTCAGGAGGCAACTGGATCATGAGGGCAGAGCCTCATGAATAGGACCCCTGCCCCTGGAATAAGAGACACAAGAGAGGTGATCTCTCTTCGAAGGACTAAATGAGAAGACAGCAACCACAAATCAGGAAGCAGATCTTGTCGGACAGCAAAGCTACTGGCATCTTGAACTTGGATTCCCCAACTCCAGAACTGTGAGATCAAAGAAATTTAGGCCACCCATCAAAGATATTCTTACAGCAGCAATGACAGACGAGGACACTCCCCCCTCATCCTCCCAGCCGTGACCTGAAGATCAAGGGGCTCCCTCAAGCAAGCTCTGTCTAAGGATCTCTGAGGCAACGGACTTCTGAGGCAAGTTTTAGGAGAACTAACTAAAGAAGGCAATTGAATAAAGAAGACAATTTGGAGGAAAGGCTGAAACAAAAATGGTCCTTGTGGTTTGGATATAAGATGTCCCCCCAAAAATCCACAAGTTCTGCAATTCGGGTATGTTCAGAGGTGGAATGATTACATTATGAGCTGTTATCTCACTAGCACATTCATCCACTGAATATGTCAATAATTTGAATGGTCTGTTATGTGTAACTATAGGCAGGTGTGTGTAGCTGGAGGAAGTAGGTCACTAGGGGCATGTCTTTGGACTTTATTTTGTCCCCGCCTCCTCTTTCTCTGTTTACCAGCTGCCATGAACTGACAGCTTCCTCCTCCATACTTTTCTGCCATGATCTTCTGCCTCATCCCAGGCCCAGAGCAATAGAGTCCGCTGACCATGGACTGAACCTCTGAAACCATGAAGCCAAATAAACTTTCCTCCTCTAAGCTGTTCTTATCAGGTATTTTGATCATAGCAACAAAAAATTGACCTACACAATGTGGCATGGCTTCTAGGTGCCAGTTGACAAGGCACGTGGTAGTCACTCAGTGACTGTTGAATGAATGAGTGAATGAATTCCTTTCAGTCTCTCTGGCAACCTTATGGAGGATTCTCATATGAATTTGAAAAGTGAGAAAAATGAGACTCTCAGAAGTCAAATACCTATCCCAGGTGGAAAGTTTCAGACTCTGAACACAGATCTGACTTTGTAGACACAGAGAAGATGTAGATAGTTGTCAGTATAATTTACAGGGACTGGACCCATCAAACAGATAGCTCTTTTTCTCCAAAATGCTCAGAAGAACACTTTGAACTTGCTTGTCTAGATTACACTTCCAATATCTACTCCATTATATTTCTAGCAAGGTGAATCTACCAATTCCTTCTCTATTCCACCATTGCATGGGAGATGTAATGCAGTTACGATCTTTACTACACTTTGTTGCAATAAGTTCCTAACTCATGACACCATGAATTCCTTGAAGACATCTTGTTTATCTCAGTATCTTCAGCACCTGGTCAGTTCTTCACAGATGTTCATTGCATGAATGAATGCATGGATAGATGAATTTGTATGACATCTTGCATTTCAAAAATTCTTTTGTTTACATTACTGCATGTGATCTTCATGTGAATCGATGACTTATGATTATTACTATTAACATCAAGTAGAAAAAAATCCACTTGGAGCGGTTTTTGTGGGAAAAGGGCTTTGAGAAACTCAGAGGAGGTGAGAGAAAACAGAGAATAAGGAGAGAGGAGCCACAGTCCGCAACAGATTTGGATTGGATAAGGCAAGGAGGCAAGGTGACCTCATGGTGGAATGGCTGAAGGATATTTCATGGACAGTATAATACCTACTACCCTTTTTATCAAATGTCTGCTGTGTAAATCCCTCATCTCTCTTTCCTCTGTCAAAATCTAAACCAGAATAAAATCAAAAACAATGAACCATACACTGGGGTTCAATCTACTAGTGTGATTCTTGGTACATTGAATTTGGGCTATTTTGAACTCTGAGAAGGTTGGGTTGATAGGGTGTAGGATATGAGGGAGTTGGAACCCGAAGTCCTACAGTTGGGGGATTTTTATGGGCTGTAGAAGGACAGAGGGAGGGTTAAGCCTTCTTTTCCATTACTTCACAGGTAAGGAGGCCCTGCTGCCCATCTGTGCTATACTTTGGGCAAAAACTAAGGCTCAGAGAGGTTAGTGGCTTACCCAAGGTCAAACAAACAGCACTGGTAGAAATAGAACCTAATTAAATTCAGGATACTTGAACTTAACCTCTTCGTTTCCCTTGTTTCTTGATGCTGCCTCTCAAAGATTATTGTCACCATCCGTGGGGTAGGGATGAAGTGGTAGCTACATTTGGGAAGCTTATGTTTTGGATGGCACCAGCCAGGGTGTGGGATTAGCACCCTGCTCTCTCTCTGTGTAGACACGGTCACAGCTTACCTGAGGGTCGTCACCAGACCCTGCAGCAGTGAGATTCCAAGCCCACAGTCCCCTCAGTCAAAGCGATGTGAGTCCCCAGAGCCCTGTAAGGCCAGCTCTAAGCTGAGAGTCTGAAAGAAGGTAATGCTGGAGGCCGTCCTGTGGCTTTGCTGCCCACTCCCTTGTGGGCCCAAAGCACAGCCAGCTGTGCAAGTCGGCAAGTGGAGGCCAGCATTAGCTCTGTCAGAGGCCCTGGGACACGCAGGCTTTGTTAGGAGCAGGCATGGGGCAAGCACAGGTAGGACCGGGTGGCAAAGTGTTTGCCCGTCTGTCTGCCTGTCCTCAACACCCTGGGCTCACACCAGGCAGGGCACAGGCCACACTCCTGGAGTCACCAAGCCACTGCAGGCACCCTGGCTGCTGGCTGCCTGGCGCAGTCACTGCCCAGTAGCTAGAAGGCTGGCCAGGCCCTCAGGAGGCTGCTGAAACTCTGCCCAGGGGCCAGCGGACCTTCCTGGTGCCCCTCTGGATCCAGCGGCTCAGGCAGGGGTCAGTGTCGGCAGTTTCTTTGAAAGATTGTTGACTGAATCCGCCCGGCTCCACCACAGGCTGATAGGAGGAATTCTCCTCCCCTCCGCAATCCTCTGTCTCCCTCAGGCGCCTGCAATACTGCGACTCCTGGTCAAAATGCAAGTGTCTCCTAACTGGGGAAGCATTTAAAAAAAAAACCTGTGGGTGAGAACTTACCACTTGGAATAAATGGCATTTACTCTTTATTAAGTGCCTACTGTGGGTCAAACAGTTTAAAACACCATCTTTAATCCTCACCGTAGACCCACAAAGTTGATATGAATGTGATCACTGAGGCTTGGATTGGTTTAAGGTTGTGCAGTTAGTAAGTTGGGAGGGAAGGGGTTGAACCCACAGATCACCTGGCTCAGAAACCCCAGTGTAGTCCTCCACACCATGCAGCCTCTGAGGACAGGTAGATGTGAACAGAGAGAACAAGATCTGCCCTTGTTGGGGGCTTGCAGGGTGGCAGGGGCACCAGCCAGATGTGGAAATTCTGGAGCCAACCTCCAGGGACTTTCACAGAATTTGTGTACAGACTTCCACGGACCATGAACATGGGGGTAAATTCCATCTTTAGGTCTACTCCTTCTAACTGCAGTGTATCGATGGTGAATACAGACCATAAAACACAGGCCTATAAGCAGCTCCCCTGACCTTGCATGAACAGAAATCACAGATTTATTTTAATCACTTTACAGCTGAAGCTTCTCAGAAAATTCAACTCCACTTCAAAAGTATAGTAGTTAATAGACTTACTGCTAACTTTTATCCTATAATATGTTAATATAGTACTATATGAAAAATGGATTTTTTGAAATATTCTTCTTATTACTATATTTCAATATCATTGGCTTACTTTGCAATCCCACATCTTCTTCCAGGAGCCAAATTTTATTCCTGAGACGGATCTGTGGTCTTCAACAAATTCCAAAGGACCCATGATGCACAAATGTTAGACCCCGTGGTTTTTAGAGTCAAAGGTATGATTTGCCTACTTTACAATTTCACGTACCTTGTCCCCTCCGGCCTGTTTTATTAAACACGATCTTTAATGTCAATGAGTTACCCGGGAGGTTTGTTAAAATGTGGATTTCCAGAACACTCACACAAATGATCAACGTATACTCTCGGGACTGGAACCAGGAAAGTTTGGTTCACCCGGCTCATCCTGGAGCTGCTCCATCTGGTACCTCTGAGTGGCCGTGGCCTCTTGGGCAGAATGACTCAAGCTTGGATTTGGGGGTCTTCGGGGTCTCATGGTTTTGTAGGGCTGCAGGAAGATACTATCACAAACCAAATGGCTTAAAACAACAAAACTCCCTTGTGGTTCCAGAGGCTGGAAGTTTAAAATTAAGATGTTGGCAGGATGGGCTCCTCCGGAGGGCTCTTGGGAGAAAGTGCCCCCGCAGGCCTCACCTATGCTTTGGGGGTTACTGGGAGCCCTCGGTATTCCTCATCTGGTGGATGTATCGCTCCAATCTCTGTCTCCAAGACTCTCAGCCCGGTGTCTTGCTGTCTTTGTCTCTGGGTCCAAACGTCCCTCTTCTTACAAGAACTCCAGTCTTAATGGACGGAGGACTCACTCAGATCCTGAATGGCCTCATCTTAATTTGGTCACCTCTGCAAAGATTTTAGTTCCAAATAAGGTAATATTTACAGGTTCTGAGTGGACGTGAATTCAGGGAACTCTATTCAACCTGGTAGAGGGGACACTTTTGTATTTTTTAAAATACTTATGACTAACCTTTTTCCCATCCCAGGAAAGAACTATTCATCTAAAGCAGTGGTTCTCAAAGTAGGGTGCCTGGCAGCAGGCTCACCCAGAACTGGATAAAACTAGTCTCCAGAACCAGAATCCCTGGGATAGGCCCAGTGACCTGTTTGACCAAACCCCCAGGGAATTCTGATGTCTCTTGAATGCATCATTTCATGTTACTATTATGAACTAGCAGAGGCAGTCTACTTTATAAAGAAAATAGCTCACAGATGTGGAGGTTGAAAGTCCAAGGTTGGGATTCCCATCATTTGGGCTCTGGTGACAGCCTTCTGGCAGAGAGCATCATGGTCGGAGCCTGGGTAGGATCGAGAGATCCCGTCACCAGAGAGGACATCAGAGAGAGTCAGGGCTCCGGCTCAGGATTGTCACAGCTCACCCTTAAGAGAACTCACTCCAAGACCGCATTATTCCTTTCCAAAGAGATGTCCTTGAAGACCTAGGAACCCGAAAGCGTTCGCCACCTCTCATAGCACCTCGTGGACCAGCACCACGCTTCCAACACATGGATTCTTGGGAGACAGATCACAACACCTGTTCAGGTTTGAGAACCTTGGCGGTAGGACCAGGACAGAGTGTGTCATGTGGGGATCTTCCTTTCTGGCTGAATCAACCACTCACTCAGCGAGTGCTCAGAAGTCAGTGAGCTAGCTGCTGGGGACACAGCCATGTCCAAGTCACAGTCTCGACCACTCCGCACTTACAGCCTCCTGGAGAGACGAGCTCATAAGACCAGAAAACTCACGTTAGGTGGACTTATCTATAACTATTGGCAGCCATTTCTGATCCAAAAATGGCAATTTCACATAGTTCATCCTAAACAGAGCACAGGGTTTCCGGGTGCGTTACTTAAGTCTCATGCATCCTGAGTTGGGAGAAAGGACACAGCCAAGTCCTAGTGACTGAATGAGGAATGAGAAGTCCAGATGGGGACGCTGCAGGTGCAGGGGCATGAGAATCAGGCTCAGGGCTGCAGGACGGAGGCTTCCCTGTGCTCCAGCAAGTCTGAGCCACACACCCCTGGCTTCTGCCTCTGCCCTAGACTATGTCACAATGACCTCAGTGTCAGATTAGAGAAGTTGCATCTAGAAACCAGGCAGGTGTCTAGAAATCTCAAAACCACCAGCAGGTTCCAGCTAGACTCAGTGTCTCCTTTCACTTTGAGAGCGCTAGGCTGACTTCTCCAGGAGGCAGGTGGGCACGGTGCCCAGGGCCCACCTACTGCTAAGGAACTCCAGAAACATTTTCATTTTTTTACAATCCAAAGGAAAAACAAATAAATTTATAGGGTCGAATAAATTTTTAATTTTTTTTTTCCTCAGGTCAGGGAAGAATGAAATGACCAGGCCTCTATAAATCCATGAAGTTACTTTCATATGCTCTTAGGGAGGAAGAGGCCCACAGTGTCACAGTCCCTCAAACTCCCAGAAGTCCTGATGTGACCCTGAATGCAAAGGCATCCAGTAGTGGGGGTGGGAGGCCAGTGTCCCTTAGATGAGCTTCTGCAATTTCATTAACGCTGAGCACCAAGCCCTGGGGGCTCTGTCAGGTCCTTCCTCCTAGAACTTCCAAGGATTTCTACCCCACTGATGTTCCAGGTCATTCTCTGCTCTGGGTTCCCTGGAAACTTCTTTTCCCACTGGGAATAAAAAGCAGCCATTGATAAAGAAAGATGGAAGCAGAGAGAAGGGGTTCAAACACAGGGCCAGTCCCAGATGCTGGAAAAGTAGGAGAAAGCTTGGCGAGTCCTAAACAGCTGGGGGGAGTCGCGCTCTGCCCAGGGACACTGCAGCCAGGCGCTCCCCCGCCCAGGCTGCTTCTTCATCTATAGGGTGCTGCGACTTCTCTGATCTCACTGAGCCCACCTGGTTATTCATTAAATACACCTCAGTCACGAGTTTACAGTAAGGAGAAATGAGATGTCATTACTGCACGTAACTCAGGGCTGGGCACAGCATAGGTGCACAGAAAAAGTTAATTCTCTCTTCCATTTTTAAATTTAGGTCCATAAACATGTCACTTCACTGCTTCTTTTTATTTCAGAGGAGCAGGAAGACCCCAGAGCCCAAAGATTTTTTTTTTTAACCTAAGTACCACTCTCCTGAAATTCTGTCTTTAGAGAGTCACCTCCTGAAGTGAGTTCCGTCTCCCCAGCTCCTCTGTCAATACGTGAGGACTTTGAAAATTGTTTCATGGGCTTCCTTTCTCCACCCCTCATGGCACCTGGAACGGGCTTTCCACACATGCCAACCCCTTCTCCCTGCTCTTCTCTGCTGCTGCCAAAGCCACAGAGCAAGATGATTCCAAGCATCCTTCAAGCTGAGAAATAGTTCTGCTTCCTGGTTTTATGTGACACCTGGAACAAAAGGCTTTATGGCCTCTGTGAGCCAGAAAACTTCACCTAGTTCTGTAACTTAAAATCTTGAATCAGACTGTACCTCTGTGCCCAAACCCCCACTCCAGGTTAAACCCCACCAATTGCTTCCTGTTTGCCTTAGAAGAGAATTTCCAATGTTCCCAGTCCAGAAGGCCGGAGAGGATCCCACCTGCCGGCCTTTCCCCTTGGTCCCTCCCACCGCCTGGCTTACTCATGCCACTGCAGCCATATGGGCTGCTGATCCTGCTAGCCTCCTCAGGGCCTTTGCCTGTGCTGCATAGAAGGCTCTGCTCCTTTTGTTCCCACCTCCCCTCTTCATGTCATTGGAGTCTTTGCCTAATTGGTACTTCCTCAGACAGACCTTCTCTGACTTTCTCCCCTCCACCTGCGCGCCCCCCCACGACACACTCAGATCATTTATGTCCTTACCACCCCACCCCCATTTAATGTCCATGGTGAAATAAGGACAGAGTAGATGGTGTGTTTGCAAATCAAACTAGAATGTTCTACATATAAGCATGCAGTGACTCCCCCATCCCTCATTCACCCATACTAAATATGCATAATGAAGTACAGACCACCATTCTCTAGTAATGCTGGGTCAGCTCGGTCCCTGCACTCATTCCATCATCTTCACAAAGTCCCAGATTTAAAAAAAAAAAAAAAAAATCCCTGCAGGTATCTTTAGATAGAGATTTACATACAAAGAGAATTTCTGTGGTTTGGACATCCCCTCTAAGTCTAAGACAGGTTGAAATTTAGTTGCCCCTGTAAGGGTGTTGGGAGGTGGACCCTTTAAGAGGCTGCCCTCATGATGTGACGGATTAAGGCTGTCACTGAAGCTCTGGACTAGTTATCTCAGGACTGGGTTGTTACAAAAGCAAGTTTGGCTTCCTAGTTTTCTTTTGCTCCTGTGTCCTCTTTCATATGCTCTCTCATTGTGTCACCACGTGAAGCCCTCCACCATGTTATGACACAGCACAAAGGCCCTCACCTGATACCAGCACCTTGAGCTGGACTTCCCAGCCTCCAGAACTGTGAGAAAGTTTTCTTTATAAATTACCTGGTCTGTGGTGTTGTGTTATAGCAACAGAAAACAGACTAAGACAAGAATACACTGGCGCTGTTCTGTTCCTCACTGCCAGGCATCCCTTTCCCACGGTCAGCCTTGAGAAGAGGTGGGATTGTGAAAGCACACACACAGGGTGTGTTTCACTTCTTCATTTTGAAACAGTTTCTTCAGATTCTGAAGAGAAGGCTTGTGGGGAAAGTGTACAGAATTTAACCACAAAACTAGAAGGAAGAGTGGGGGGCAGGGGTGATAGGCCCATCCCTATGTCAGGGTCACCTGGCTTAGCAGGAGAATGACTAGATCAGAGGAGTGTGCTGGAGGAGTTGGGAAGGGCAGGACCCTATCTGTGTCAAGTAGGGAAGGTGGGGAGGCATAGAGGCTGCTGACCAGTACCTGGAAGGACCCCAGCCAGCACCTGCAGATCACAGACCACCATGTAAGAGCATCCCAAGCCAAGTGAGTGACGAAGCCACCTTCTCTCTGTGTGCCTGCACTGTCCATTGACCACAAGGGAGAAAGTCACATGCGTGTGGAGTGAGATTTTTCTGAGCCCAATCAAAGTCTCCTCGTAGCATGCCTCCTTATAAACTTCACTGATACCAAGACAGTATGGGACAGAAAGCCCCAGAAATAGGGGAGGTTGGGCACTGGAGAAGCACATGCCAAAAAAAAAAAAAAAAAAAAAAAAACCTGTGCTCAAGATGAATACAGTCTCCCATTTTGGTGCCCTGAGTGAGCAAATCCAAGTCTTAGGTTCCATTGCCAGGACTGACGATGTCTTGACGTCATCATGGATCACGCTGCACATCCGAGATGCACGTATGTACACAGACACACAGCGTGAAGTCCAATCGGCTGGGCGGACCAAGGAAACTCAGTCCTCTCAGCACCCCTAAACCAGCATTTTTACAACCATTCAGTTAATGAAATATTTTTGGATGCCCCCTGGGTGACCAGTCCCTGAGGAGGCCAAGATAAAGTGCACCCCGTCCTCAAGGATGGAGAAGCAACAGGCACCTTCAGTAAGTTCTTCTGTTCGGACAGCCAGCTCCGGGCCAGACTCTCTGCCGGGTGGCCGACCCACGTCCTATCCTCCAATCTCATGGTGCTGCTGCTCTCAGGGCTTGTATATCCTGACTTTAAAGGAGAATCTGAGCCTCAGAGGGTTTAAGTAACTTGCTCCAGGCCCCTCAGCAGGGGAGAGGAAAGCCAACGAGAAGTGGTTCCATCTTGTTCTTGCAAGAAGCAGCCCAAGGAATCAAAAAGAGTCATTGTCTCTTTTTCTGAACAAAAACCAAGGAGAAAAACTGAACATAACTCCTGCTTTTGTTTGTGTGGTTTGGTTCCTTTCCTTTCCTTTCAGCCTAAAGGGGTGAGATTGCCCCAAAGGGGAAGCATCCCACCTGCCGGAAGACTGAGGAGAGCTAAAGGAGCTGCCATCAGCTTCCCTGAGACTGGGAAGAGATGTGGAAGTCTCTGAGGGCAGAACCTGCAGCCAGAGATGGGGACAGCAAGGCGTGTACCTAGGGAGAATGTGCGGCCCCTTCAATGGCCCTTGCCAGTGACCAGCCAGGGTCTCCCTGTCCTGGACCTAAGGCCAAACACGTGCCCCTAGATCTTGCTGAATGGCCTCTTTCCCAGAGATTCCTTATGTTCCCAAGAAAGAATGAGCTCCCCTCCCCTTCAGGCCCCCAAAAAAGGCATAACTAAGAATGGGTTTCCTGCCAGCCCTGGCAGGTGGAGAACAAAGTCAGATTTATTTGCTTTAGAAAAATAAAGAAAACGTGAGGCTGCTCACACCCAAGTGTCTCTGAGCAAATCGGCACAGGTTCCAGCTGGAGCTGGGAATTTCACCCCAGCCGCCTTCAAAGACGCAGGGGCCCCGCCCCTTCAGGGAAGGTCCCTTTCCCTCTGGAACCAGCCCTTCTGGCCCCGGGTGGATGAAGGCCCTGTGCAGCTGGCAAACGTGCGGTCATTAACCGGAGTGTGCCTGAAAGACGATCGCCATCGTTTACGTTTCCCCACCGCTCTCCATCCCCCCACGAACCTTCCAGATTTTCTGTCCATGACTCACCTCCGCTACTGCTGCGGGGCAGCTCTGAGGGGGCAGGCGGGCCTGCAGCACACCGCAGTCTGGGCAGGACATTAAAAAAGGAGAGAAAGACAGAAACCCACCCAGCTAATTACAAGTGAGACTCTCCCCGTCACACACAGGACAGCTGACTGCGTGCCTGGGCGGCAGAAATGCGATAAAACTCCCAAGTTGGTCCTTATATATTTTAAAGTCAGATTGCTCCGCCATGATCTCAGTCCTGCGCCCCAGCCAGGGGCCCTGAGCCAGTCTTTGAAATATGACCTAAGTCGGGGCTGGTGACGTTTCTGGCAGGGTTCATACCCAGTCCGTTTCCCGATGAGGTCTCACCCTTTGGTGAGGCCACCTGGCACCCGGGGCAGCCCCACGCTTCCTCAGGAGCAGTCGGCTCTTCTCTCCACCGTAACAGCTCTGCTATCTGCACTAGACGTTTGGCACTTGGCCACCCTGGCCCCGACCTCCTCCTGCAGCCCCCGTTCAATCAGCGATGTCTACTCAGAGGCCCGAGCTCTGGTGGCTGAGGACGCCTGCTTGGATTAAGAACCAATGGGGGCTTGAATTCCGCGTCTCTCCGTCACCAGCTGCATGAACTTGGGCAAGTAATTTAATGAGAGCCTCATTTCCTCATTTGTAAGGAGAGGAAAGGATACCAACCCCACACGGGGCTCCCGGTGGAGATCCATGCACACACGGTAGGGAAGGCGATGGATTGTGGATTACACCCCACCAAGGACAACCGCTGCCGCCAGAGTGGGATGGACACCTTTTGAGAATCCTCCAAATTTCTAAGGGACTGGAGTGCCCTGCTTCAGGGTCAGATGATTTATGGTTTCTGAGGGTCCCAGGCTTTGGGATCCTGGAATTGCTTTCTGCATGCTGGTGACTGTTAGCTATCTACCTACGCATGGCCAAGATGTTTTGCAAAGATATTGTTAAGGAAGAAGAGAGGGTCCTGGCATCAGTTCAGACTCTCAAACTATGACATTTTCCTTTGGGAGTCAATATACAGAGCTCTGCAACCTGATTTCCCAGATTCCCCCTGTTCAGCCGACCGGAGTCATAAGAACTCACCAGCGTGCCTGGTTTGGAAGACTCGACCAACCACTAAATGTTCAGCCAGGAACTCTGAGACCTAGATCTGATGTTTTCCAGCTGTGTGATCTTCAGGAAGCCATTCACCCTCTCTGAGCCCTATTTTCTTTATCTGCCTACAAGTTTATCACAGTGTATCTTCCATGATCAATGTAAGAATCAAACATAAAACCAGGAAAGAAAAAAAAAAGAACAACAGTATGTAATACTAAGTAAAAGGAACAAACCCGCCGGTACCGTGCACTCCCTTCCTGAGTATCTCAATTTAAATCAACAACTGTGTGTGCAGGCATTGGGCTGGACATATTAAAAAGAAAGATTTTAGGGTTCTGTCCCCAGGAACCACTCAGGATAAGAAACTTATCCTAGATGCTATCTGAGAACTCCCAAGTCGCCATGCAGAAAAATCAGCATGGAGCTGACTAGAAACTATACTCCTCTCTGTCACGGGAACCAAACCCTCCCACCATCCCTGGAGAAGCTGACCAGGAAGCCTGTCATGCTGCTGTGGTGCACCCACTCCTGGTCACCTGGGATGCCACAGATGCACGAACCAGCACCTCCCCGGGTTCCACAGAAATGCCTCTTGCCTCAAGAATGTCATATTTGCTGAAAGTTGAGAGAATCCCCCCAAAAAGGAAACGTTGTGTGGGTGACATAACTTTCCACCACCTGCCCGGTTGGCCCTGCCCACGCTCCCTGGGTACCACCAGAGTGATCACCTTGTGTTAGGCCACATGTCCCACTCCACTCCTCCCTCCTGGCCCAGCATCTGCCACCAAAGACAACTGAGGAAAGACGCCTCCAAAGAACATGGGTTTCACCCACGGGAGTTCTCACACCAGAATCTAAAAACATCCAATTTCCCCAGTGACATCATGAAAGCACAGGAATCCCGAGGCCACCCAGCAGGACCCCGGCGTCAGAGAAAAGGTACAAGATTCGCGTACAAAGTGATGAGGGGAGAGTCCTCTCCAGACCAGCCGTGAGCAGCACCAGCAAGGAACAGCCCAAGGAAAGCCAGGAGCCAGGGACAGATGGGACGCGTCCGGGGCGGAGGAAGGAAGGTGTGAAGGGAGAGTGGGTTGCAGAGCCCAGAGCTCCAAATGCCAGCCGGAGGAGTCTGAGCTATTTAGAAAGCTGGATCTCTGAGCGAGCCACATGGACTGTAGGAAGGAGACGGCTGGAGCCAGAGATGCTGGAGAGGAAGTTGCCCTGACCACCCGACGAAACCCAGTCTGGTGCTGGCAGCAGGACCGGCGCCATGGCAGCTGGAGAGGGCGAACTCAGGTGGAGGGAGAGCTGGCTCCGCGTCAGGGAGTAAAGGAGAGGAGGAGCGGAGAGCTGGGGGTTCAAGCCGGAGTCAGGAGAAGATCGGGGGCCTGGGAAGGGGGTCTGCTTGAGAAGGAAGCAGCACACTGGGTCCGAGGTGGCCAGAAGGCTGGAAGAGAGCCCTCCTCCTGCCATTTGCCTCTGCTGGCTCCTAAAGACCGACCCTAGGGACCAAGACCACCTGAGCCTCAGGTCTGTGTTCCTTCAGGTCCTCTGCTGCTGGTCACACTTTGGTGCCAAATGACACATGCTATGAAGGATGGAGCACCTCATTGTGTCCTCCACACCCTGTGAAGTGGGCATCTTCACCCTCCCTGTCCTGCACAGAAGGGAACTGAGGCCACGGAGGGTGAGACTCACTGCAGGCCACACACCAGCAAGCAGCATGCGTCTGCCTAGCCCTGGGGACCACATCGGCTCCACTGCACAGGTGTCTTAGTCAGCGTTTTCACCGCTGTGACTAAAGGACCTGACCAGCACCATTAGAGAGGAGGAAAGGTTTCTTTGAGGGCTCATGGTTTCGGAGGCCTTAGTCCATAGAAGGCCGGCTCCATTCCTCAGGGTGCGAGTGAAGCAGAACATCATGGCAGGAGAGAGTGGCAGAGGGAAGCAGCTCACATGGTGATCAGGAAGCAGAGAGAGAGTCCACTCTCCAGATACATGCCCCGATTCCAGTCTCCTCCAGCCCCACCCTACCACTTCAATTATCCCATCAAAGATTAATTCACTGATTGGGTTAAGACTCTTACAACCCAATCAGGTCTCCTCTGAACCTTCCTGCATTGTCTCCCATGTGAGCTTTTGGGGGACACCTCACATCCAAACCATAACAGCATGCATCATGCAATGGGTGACGTCCAAGGGCTACAGAATCGAAGCCTTCAACGGGTCCAAAATGCAAAAGCCCAAGTGCCATCTCTGTCAGAAATCCACAAGCTCGCGCTGGATCAGGCTCCTCGGAGGAAGCAGAGGTGTCAGATGAGATCTGGACCCTCAGAGCCCTTGCAGTTTCTCAGGGCAGATGGGACTCACAGCACCACAGACGGAAACCCTAGGCTGACAGTACCCGGCACTCTTCTTCCATTTTTATCACCGCGCTCACCACCAGCCGTCTGTCCTGTTGCACGTCTACCCCATCTTTCCACCCCTGGCAGCCACAGCAATTTGCTCAGGAACCCCCAGATCTAGAGAAGCGCCTGACCCTAGTAGGCACTTAGTATGGGGCCAGGGAGGAAGGTGGGAGAGAAGCCGAGAGCAGCGCAGGGAAGACTGCCCAGCCAGGAGGGGTCTGAAGGATCCCGTCCCAGGGGTTAGATGAAGTGGGAAGGCAGACGCAGTGAGTGGGGCTCTGGGAGGAGCGTGCCCTTCTCTTCACCCCTCTCTGCCCGGCTCCTAACACGCCGACCCTCATCCCCCTCATCCACCCCACCTCACCCCATAAGAGGCGCCTGAGATGGGTGAGACGGAGCTTCCACTCGGGATGCCCAAAAGGTCAGGGACAAACGGTCAGGATGTCCTCCGCATCGCTCTCGCGTCTGTGCTGGCAGGCCCAAGACTCCCTCCGACTCTCAGCCGTTGGTCCTCCTTGGGAACCTAGAGCCCAGCTCCCTTCAGACAGCGCATCTTCCTTCCTCCTTGACACACCCACCCTATTTTGGTCCACGTTCCTTCTGCATCCTTCCAGCGCACAGCAGCACAGCAAGCTGGGGTCAAGGAGTCTAGACCTTTCCAGCGCTGGGGCCAGCGTCTGCCACTGCAGTCTCTCCTGCTTCTCTGATTGTGTGTGATCTTCCCTCACCTGAAGGGGGAAACCCTGAGGATCAGGCTTGGGTCTTGGTGGGGCGAGATCCTTTGGCCAATTGGGTGCTAGAGTCTGTTTTAGAGCTGGTTTCCTGGGATTTGGGTGCACGTGGCTTGTTGAGGTGGTGAGAGAGCAGCGTGGAAAAGGAGGAACTAAGCCAAGACGCTGTCTCAGCTGGGGCCTAGCATAAGCCTGAGCCCGCTGGGAGCAGCTATGGAGTTGATCCCACATGCAAAGAGGGTTTCCCTTCCATCCCTGATTGATCAATCATTGGATGCAGGCACAGGGTACAATTGAAAGAAGAGGTCACGATACATATTTTCCCCCGCAAAGCGACTCCCATGGTTAAAGGCTAATATGCAGAGAAGGGACAGCACTGAGTCCCCAGCAAGCAACACCCAAGGTAGCCCAAGTATGGCTGCCACAGCTTGGTGAGGACAGAGGGGACACCAACAGCACTCTCCACGCTCTGTAGGGGAAGCTTAAAACAGCAGCTCTCCGCCTGGTTGAGCCTGGATGTACCAAGGTTCACAGGAAGGGTTGGAGTTAAGGTCTCCGCTAACAATAAGGTTTCTTTGCCTTGTTTATTCCATGGACAGTTATTTCCTTAGAGGCTTCTCCTGGAGCAGTTCAAGAGCAGCTGGACCCTCAGCCTGACCTTCTTGGTCTCATCCCCACCTGGGGCATCAGTAGCAGCACCTCATTTTGACACCACTTCTCTGAGAGAGAATCCTAAGGAAGACAAAAGGACACATTATCCAGTGTCCAAGAAATCAACTTCCACAAGGCTCTAGAACTTTCTAGACAGGCATTTCTCTAGAAATCTTCTCCAGGACAGTCTCTGTGCATGGGATTGGTAGAGATCTGGACCACAATGGGAAAAAAAGAAAAAAAAGTTCCAATCTGAAGAGATTGATTTTTAAGTGGAAATTCTTCACCTTTCAGCTCGACTCCATAAATTGATAGCAAATGCCCCATTTGAGAATAGAAAACAAAACAAAAAAAAAAAAACTGTGACGGCTTGCACATATTTCTATCCCCACTATGCTGCTTCAGCCACCCCGTCAGGTCACATCGGACCAAATAAGGAGAAAAAGAAAGGCAAGGTCTTTGAAAAGAAAGCTGAGAAGGCCAAGAAAGCCTGTGGTGGGGGGAAGGCTGAGGTGGAGGAAGGAAACTGGGGAAAATGGCAGGCGTTCCCAAAGGAAGATTAGAACAGGCCCAGGGGAGGGCAGGCGGGGTGAGGGGCCGGTCAGGAGGCGGCAAGGGAAAGCAGGTACCTGGGGAAGGGGCCAGGTCCTCTTCTGGAGGGAGGAAGTTCCGATCAAGAGAGTCAACCTGCTGCAAGAATTCAAAAACCAAATCTCAGGGTGCTAAGAACAAGCAGGATCCAGGGGCTCTGGTTTTTGTTGAATGGTCAGTGGGAAGAGGAACATCAGAGAATGTGGTGGCCAGATGGATGGGAGACTGGAAAACCCCCAGGGGAGAGGGGAGGCCAATGGTCAGCCACTCTCTGCTGTCCTCTTCTGCAATTCATTGGTCAGATTTCTAGCTCAGGCTCTGTTTGGACAGAGGTGTGGAGATGTCCAGGTGATCCTCTGGCCAGTTGTGTCTGGGCTACTAACCACCTGGAAGGCAAACAAGAGCCTCAAAACCACTAGCCAATCTAGAGTGCAGTCAGAGACCAACAGGGTAGTTGTTCGTGGCCCAGAGGCCAAGAGGCCTCCTGGGACTCTTACCCCAGGCTTCTTCTGGAACAGAAAGGTGAGCTCTTTTTAGCCTGGCCTGATAGACCAGAACTTTCCAGGACCAGCCTCCCAGTCGGGAAAGCCTAGCAGTGCGTCACCCAGATTCCCCCATGCCAGTCAGACCTCGAGACCTCTTACCCCCAGTGCCACATTTTATTCATCCACTCCCTCCATCCAACAGACAGAGTGGGTCCGCTGCTTCACTGAGGCGCTGGGGTCTGGAAGGGCTGTTTGCACTGCAGCTCCGGCACCGCCGACTGTGTGTCTTGGACAAGTTACGCGACCCCTGCCTGAGTTTTCTCATCTACAGAGAGAGAAGAACAAAATCATCTCTGAGTTGGGAAGATTGAATGAGATAAGGTATTCTGCCCAGCACCGGAGTACAGTAATACTCAGTAAACTGTCATTTTTGTCCTTACATATTATTAGTATCATTGCTGCTGTTATTATTATTACTGGCATTGATCTCAAAACAGTGTGAGGGGGGAAAGGTGCTCCCTGGTCCCCTGTGGAGACTCCTTCCCTGTGGGAGAGGTCCCACTTCACTCCTGGCTTCTCTCTGTCCCACCCCTGAACAGACAGAGCTATGGTTTTATTCTGATAAATTTGGAAAGAGAAATTGGGAAAATGGTCCCAGAACCTTCCTTTTCTCTCCCTCTTGGGGACAAGCCGGCCCACAAGGAACATCTCCCACCGCCCTTCCTCCCAGCCTACCCTCTCGCAGCTGCTGGGGCTCGCCTACCAGCCCGCAGGCGTAAGCCACTTTCTCCGGTGTCCCCTTTATGGGTGACAAAGATGACGCTGTCTTTCAGTCTCCACGGCCCATCTTTTATTTCACTCCTCAATCAGTTCTGAACGCTGGTGAACGGAGAGGTGCTATTTATTGGGTGCCCCCCCTCGAGTCCCCACAATTATAAATCCTGCTAGGCGTGCGCATAGCTGAGATTTGCTTCCTCTGTTCAATGGAACGGTTCAATGGAACGGTTCAAAGGGAGAACTGAATGCAAATCCGTGAACTTTTCTCTTCCCTGGAATCCCACCGGCACCCCCATGGACATTCCAGACACTTGATGATCCTGTGATTTCTAACAGAAATTTACAGTTTCATTATGTAAAAGATGAAAACAGGGCTCCCTGCCCATTTGTTCTTCTTAACCCATCACCCCCTGGAGCCAAGGGCGGCAGCGTGCATTACCACGGCTTGCGTTTTGTTTAGATCGTCTGTCCGTCCCCGCTAAATGCCAGATCCTTACCAGGACTTCGCTCAGGAAAGGACTTCTTTCATGTGGTTTTCCTTTATGGGCTTCTAGGGCTGAGCCACCTCTGGTAAACTAAGAGCATCTTTGGCTCCCAGGCGACCAGGACAAGTTTCGATTGCGTGGGCTGTCTCTTGTTTGGAAATGGTGATTGCATGAAACAGAGATGCTGAGATTAGCGGGCCAGAGCATTCCAGCTCAATAAATCAATCCCCTTTTAATTGTGTCCCTGTCAGCCTACATTCTTCCAGAGACAGGAGGGCAGGGAGCTCGTTAGCAGAGTGATTCCTCTCTCTCCTTTGTGTGCTGATTGTCAATTAGATTAAGCAATAGCAAGGGTATCTGCACTGGGCCTCCCTGGTCAGTCTCAAAAAAAAAAAAAAAATGGTTCATCAATACACTGGAGTCCAATTTGGAACTTCTGAGAAAATTTCAACCTGGGTATTCATCTCTGTGTAGACAACCAAATTCTGACCTCATTTGGTGAAATGACTGTCACACTCTACACATTCATAAGTTGAGCACCATTAAGTCCTTGGCTAATGTTCCCAGTAGCCTCCAGAAGTTGTTAGACAATAAAGCTTCTGTTGGGCATCTAGACTTCCCTTGTCTTGTTCTGACAACATGCTGACGGTAGCAGGTTGACTCCCACAAGATGGATGGCAAGCACAGCTATGTTACTCACAAAAGCTAAACCCTTCTGGATATCTAACAGTGTTTGTTCTGAATGTGATCTGGTTTGCTTCTCAGAGTTTAACACACATGAGAATCACTGGCATCCTGTGAAAACTTAGGTTCTGATTCGAGATTTCTGAGAAAGGGCCCTACAGGCTGCATTTAGAACAAGCTCCCCTGGGCCAGACTTTTGAGTAGTAAGGATCCAGAACTAACTTATATTTTCACCTGGATAATGTTCAAAATCCTTAACAGTGTTTCCCAAGTCTGGGTGCTGTGGTCTAACAGACGGGATACACTATTGAAACCTGCCTATAGTTCACGAAATAACTCACGAAATAACGTATGTAAGTACTTAACAACAGTACCCAGCTCATGCATCTAATAAATGGCACAGTTTATCTAAATCAGTACCAGGAGCATCTACATCAGAGGTGGGCAAGCTATAGCCCACCGTCAGATCTGTCCCAACACCTGTTTTAGAAATGGTTTAATCAGAACCCAGGCACGCTTATTTATTTCCATCTTGTCTCTGGCTGCCTTTGCACAGTTTATGTCAGAGTTGACACATTGCAGCAGAGTCCATATAGAGTCCAAGGACTAACATGTTTGCCATTTGGTCTCTTACAAAAAAACTATACCAACCTGTGATGTCTATTATTTATTCACCAATTAAGGTGTATCCATTACTTATTGTGTACTGGGTCCTGGTGATGGTGAAGCTGAAAGATCTCAGCCTCTAACACATATTTAATTAATTCCTGTGAGATCCCCTACACACACCTGCCACCAGTCCTTCATCTTTAAAACGGAGATCATAACAGCATCTACTGTGGGCTTACTTACTGTTACTGTATCCTAAATTCTTGAAACAATACCTAGAAAATATTAAGCATTCAATAAATATTAACCACTAGTATCATTGCCCTTGTAGGTGTTTCACCCAATTTTATGCCCATGAGCAAGAATTGTTACTGCTATTTTACAGAGGTAGAAAATATTAAGTCATGACCTTGCTCCAGTGAGTCTACAGTCTTTCTACATAGTCAGACTCTGACAATCTGGCCCAGAACAGACCTCTAGTTTAATTCAATATGATGCTCAAAATCTCTCCAATGCTAATGCTACTGAAAGGGCCGGTAGAGGCATCACGCGGAGCTCCTGATCATGAGCTATGATCTCTGCACACACAGGTATGGGAGGTAGGCTTCCAGAGGTACTGTCACACAGCAAAGCGATGGAGCCAGGACCGAGCCCAGGACCGAGCCCAGGACCCACAGACAACACCTGCACTCACCTGCAAATATCAGAGAATCAGTGATTTGCAAAAAAACATTTCAGATGTCCTTTCCGAGAACAGATGTTATTCTAATGCTCAGATGCAAATGCCACACTCGCATGAATCATCCAAAACCTTCCCAGGCCCCTGGTTTGCTGACAGCAGATGAGGCAACACACAGTTGCATGGCATCTCTTCCCAGGAGAACAAACCAGAGCCCAAAGGCAAAGGAAGGTCACTGCTATTTAAAGGGCCAAGTGATCTGAGGTGAACAGCATAAGCTCTGGGTTCTGATCCCAGCCAATGAATCTACTGACCTTTACCTGAAACCTTAGTGCCAAGCCTGGACCCTGTGAGCACAAGTGACGGTAGCTGTTCAGGTTACATGTAGGGTGGTAGGATGGGGAGCTTTCGAGACACAGAGACCAGGGTTCAAATCCCAGCTCAGTCGTGGCCAGCTGTTTCTCAAGCAAGTTCCTGTCTCAGGACATTGGCTCATTTTCTGTACAAAGGGGACCGTGACAGTGTCACCTTCATAGGATCATTATGAAGATTGATTGACAGAAAGGGTGTCACATAAGGAGCAGGGGCAGAACCACTACGTGAATCCACAGTAAGGACCATTGTCATTATTTCTACAAGCCAGTGGAAGTAACTAAATGTTACTTCCGTTCTCATTTCCTTGATATAAACCTAATGGAGACAGAATCCACAGGTCTTTCCCATCTTATATCAAGCCTTCAACTCTTTTTTAAATTTTCTTTGAAGCTTAATTTTATGGCAAAAGAAAGCAGATTTCTTCTAAGAGTAAATGGAATGAAAACAGGTTGCTGCAGGGACCGTATGTTAGAATCCCATTTACGCACTGACTTACATTTTTGTTTAGACATTACTTTCATTGTTTATTGATCTTTATTCAGCTAGCAAATCTTTACTGGTCACCTACTGTATGCCTAGCACTATTCTCAGTACTGAGAATGCAGAATTGAAGAAGGCTAATGCAGGCTACCCCTGTGTGACATTGCAGTGAGGAGGGACAGGCAGTAAGCATGTAAACAAGAAAATTGTGTGGCTTCTCACTGTGGCTTGTGCTCTCAATAAAATAGAGCAAATGCCACAATATTATTCTTCTTTGTGACTGAATAATATTCCATTGTGTATATATACCACAGTTTCTTTATCCATTCATCTGTTAAAGGGCATCTAGGTTGGTTCCACAATCTAGCTATTGTGAACTGAGCTGCTATAAGCATTGATGAGTCTGTTTTACTGTAGTATGCTAATTTTAAGTCCTTTGGGTATAAACTGAGGAGTGGGATAACTGGGTCAAAAGGTGGGTCCATTCCAAGTTTTCTGAGGATTCTCCACACTGCTTTCCAGAGTGGCTGCACCAATTTGCAACTCCACCAGCAATGTAAAAGTGTACCTTTTTCCCCACATCCACTCCAACACCTATTATTGTTTGTGTTCTTGATAATAGTCATTCTAATTGGAGTAAGATGAAATCTTAGAGTTGTTTTAATTTACATTTCTCAATGTAATATTATTCAGTCATAAAGAAGAATAATATTATGGCATTTACAGATAAATGGATAGAATTGGAGAATATCATGCTAAGTGAAATAAGCCAATCCCCAAAATCAAAAGCCAAATATTTTCCCTGATAAGTGGATGATGATACCTAATGGGGGTGGAGGGGTTGGGGGTGAGAGAAGAATGAAGGAACTTTAGATTATGTAGAGGGAAATGAGGGGGGAGGGGGCAAGGGTATGAAAGATGGTGGAATGAGACAGACAGCATTACCCTGTGTACATGTATGATTGCACGAATGGTATAAGTCTACATCGTGCACAACCATAGAAAAGTTGTACCCCGCTTATGTACAATGAATAAAAATGTAGTCTATACAAATAAAAAAAAGGAAATTAAAAAAAGAAAAGAAAATAGAGGAGATCAGGTATAGTTGTGCATGCCTGTAATCACATCAGCTCTGGAGGCTGAGGCAGGAGGATCAAAAGTTCAAGGCCAGCCTCAGCAATTTAGTAAGGCCCTAAGCAACTTAGCAAGACTCTGTCTCAAAATAAAAAATAAAAAGAGCTGTGGCTCTGTGGTTAAGCACCCTGGGTTAAAGAAAGAAAGAAAGAAAGAAAAGAAAGAAAGGAAAGAAAGGAAAGAAAGGAAGAAAGAAAGAAAGAAAGAAAGAAAGAAAAGAAAAGAAAGAAAGAAAGAAAGAAAGAAAGAAAGAAAGAAGAGAAAAGAAAAGAAAAAGAGAGAGAGAGGGAGGAAGGGAGGGAGGAAGGAAGGAAGAGAGAGAGAGAGAGAGGAAAGCAGTTTGAGGTGGGAGCGGAGCTGACTTTGGACCATGTGGCCGGGGAGACCCTAAATGACAGAGAGAAGCAAGGCAGGCAGAGACGGAAAGAGCATCCTGGGCAAGCGAACAGCCAGTGCAAAGGCCAAGGGGTGGAGAAGAACTTGGTCTCTTCTAGAAACACACAGGTGCCCTGTGGCCAGAGCAGCAGTGGGAGCTACAGAGGAGATTCGGCAGCTGAATCAAGGAGTGAGGGGCAGGCACCTGGTCACTGAGGACAAGAGCTATGAGGAGTGTGGACTGTTCTCCGGGTAGTGAGAAATCACTTGAGGGTTTCAAGTAGGGAAGGGCCGTGATCTGATTTTACATTTAGAGCAGTCGCCTTGGAGAGTGGCCGGAGGGGCCATTGGAAGCAGTGAGACCCATGAGGAGACCAGCACGGGTCGGAGGAGCCAGTGGTGCCCACGGGGCAGGCAGCGGAGAGAACAGACTGACTCAGGATGCAGGTTCCAGGTGGAGCTGACCCGCCTAGTTAGATGAGATCATAGAGAAAGGAACCTGTCACTGGCCGCCAATCCTAACGTGTGTGCCCCTTGACCTCTTGTGGTCCATTACAGGCTCTGTTAACTCTGATCTTGACCTAAGTTAGGAACTTTAGAAAAACCAGTTTTAAATGCTCAGCAGTTACTTCAAGCAGGCCCGGCCTAAAACAAGAAGGGCGCCTGGAGATATCTGCAGGCTCCAGGACACCCCAGGTGCCTGGGTGCCACCCGACACAGGTGCAGGTCAAGCCTCCTGGTTGTGTCTCCACCTGGGAAGACACTCGCCCCCTTGTAGACAGCATGACGCAGTAGAAAGAGCAGAGGGTGGAGCCCAGGGGCTGGATTCTCACCTGAAAGCTTCTCACTCAGCAGCCGGAGGATCCTGGTCCAGGTGCTTCAGGTCCTGAACGAACACCCCCTGTCCAGCGCAGTTATCGCCAGGCAAACTCTCGCGGTCTGACATCTTTGCACTCAATAGCCTGTGACCTGGGGAGCTTTCCCAGATTTCATCAGGACCTAAAGCAGGTTTCAGAGTAAGGTAAGTGTCCTAGGCCACCACACCCTCCTTCTTCACGTGTGCTAGCCTGGACCCTCCAGGAAGCAGCCGTCAAGATAGAACTCAATAGCAAGAATTTTATTAGGGGAAATGGGAACTGAGAGAAAATGGGAAGGGAAGCAGGTGTGACTGAAAGAGCCACTTGACCCCATATTAGGAGAGGGAGCAAGGTCAGTAGGAGCATCGAGAATGATGAGCTATCCAAGGAGGGTCCAGCAGGGAGCTGTCAAGCCAGATTGACCCTCAGAGAGGTCCCATGCTTTATGACCTGCATCCTGTCACTGGCTGAGCCACATTTGGGAGGCATGACTTTAACATGGTCATCATGATGGGTTTCAGAGGCCTGAACCATGACTTTCCCCATGGTCAGGGAGGTGGGAGAAGCAATCTCATGGATGCCATGCTTGTTGGATCCCAAAGAAAGGACGTGAATTCCTTTGTTTTTAAATGGTGCTGGGAAAACTGGAAATCCATGTGCAGTAAAATGAAATTAAACCCCTATCTCTCACCCTGCACAAAGCTCAACTCAAAATGGATCAAGGACCTAGGAATTAGACCAGAGACCCTGCACCAAATAGAAGACAAAGTAGGCCTGAATCTTCATCATGTTGGCTTAGGATCAGACTCCCTCAACAAGACTCCCAAACACAAGAAATCGAAGCAAGAATCAATAAATGGGATAGATTCAAACTAAAAAGCTTTTTCTCAGCAAAGGATACAATCAAAAGAAAAGAGAACCTACCATGTGGGAGAAAATCTTTTCCACACGCACTTCAGATAGAGCACTTATCTCCAAAATTTATAAAGAATTTATAAAACTTTATACCAAAAATACAAAGAACCCAATCAATAAATGGGCCAAGGAACTGGACAGACACATTAAAGAAGACATACAGGTAATTAATAATTACATGAAAAAATGTTCAATATCTCTAGTAATTAGAGAAATGCAAATTAAAACAACTCTAAGATTTCATTTTTCTCCAGTTAGAATGGCTATTATCAAGAACACAAACAGTAATAGGTGTTGGCGTGGATGTGGGGAAAAGACACACTGGTACATTGCTGGTGGAGTTGCAAATTGGTGCAGCCACTCTGGAAAGCAGTATGGAGATTCCTCAGAAAACTTGGAATGGGCCCACCTTTTGACCCAGTTATCCCACTCCTTGGTTTATACTTAAACCTAGGACTTAAAATCAGCATACTACAGTAACACAGCCACACCAATGCTTATATCAGCTCAATTCACAATAGCTAGATTGTGGAACCAACCTAGATGCCCTTCAACAGATGAATGGATAAAGAAACTGTGGTATATATACACAATGGAATATTATTCAGCCATAAAGAAGAATAATATTATGGCATTTGCAAATAAATGGATGGAATTGAAGAATATCATGCTAAGCAAAATAAGCCAATCCCAAAAAACCAAAGGCCGAATGTTTTTCCTGATAAGTGGATGATGATATATAATGGGGGTGGAGGGGTGGGGGGTGAGAGAAGAATGGAGGAACTTTATATAGAGGGAAATGAAAGGGGGGTATGAAAGATGGTGGACTGAGACAAACATCATCACCCTATGTACATGTATGATTGCACAAATAGTGTGAATCTACATTGTGCACAACCACAGAAACGAAAAGTTGTACCCCATTTGTGTACAGTGAATCAAAATGCAGTCTGTAAAAAATAAAAAAAAATAGTTAATTTTTTTTAAAAAAGAATTTAGTGGTAAAATTATAAGAAATCAAGCAGTAGATACCAATGCTTGGATTCTTACCAAGTTTCTCTCCTATAAGATCCTGCTTTTAGGGGTTTGAGCTCCTTTCCACAGAAACCTGTGGCATCTCTCCTACCCTGTGAGAGTTGGAGGAGGAAATACTGCTCTTCTTTTTCCTACAAATTGCCTCATGAAATGGGAATTTCCTCAAGCACTATGGGTCGCTCAGGCCACTCTCCTTACCCCACCTGTTGTGCCTCCTGGAGCAGTAGAGGCAGTTTTTCTCCTTGGTGACAGGGCGGAAGCTTTCCTCCACTGGATAGCATTTGCCCTGGGTGGGCCCCAGCATAGAAAGGCAGGCCTAGAGCTGCCATTTCCTGTGATGGGTGAGTTGTGCCCAGGGTAGCATCCTCCAGGGTGCAGATGGGGAAGGACTGAGTCCACAGATGTGACTCATCCCGCAAATGGGCACTAGGTTGGAAGATCAGAAGTAGAAAGTCCACTTTCAGCCTCATTTCTAAGCCACATTCTCCCATCCGGCTTTGGGTAATTGATAATGGAATCCTTTTTTATTGCTTATATTTCTCAGATGGATTCGAATCCACTGGCAGGAAGAAGTCTAATTCATTAGAATGTCACATCTCCCACGATGCCAGACCTGAGATGCTTGGATTATTTGCCAAGGATGATTTCTGTTGACACCACTGATGGTATGTTGGGACCAGAGTTACTTCTAGAGCTTCTTCTCTAACCTCAACCCCAAGTGACCTGTCAGTGAGGGTCTTCGTTGTCTATGCCCATAATTACGCTCCTGCCACCTTCGGCGGAACTTCGCAGGCACCTGCCTAGCCTCTCACCTGGCAGGCCTGGAGCCTTAGGAATACTGGTAAGAACAACATTCCCACAGGTACCCTCTCTCCTTCTCAGTCACACACAGGCCCCTCCCTGAAGGACGGCAGGCAGTCACATCTAAGAACCGCAGCTATTGGTTTGCAACGTCCCTACCCTGGCTTGGAGATCACAGAATACCCTCCGAGCCAGCCACACCCTTCCTTCAGGGAGGACTTTGGCATCAGTGCTCAGTTCTTCCTTCCCCAAAGTGCTGCTGTGACCATCACAGGCACACAGGTGACCCACTCCATCCCTCGGACCTTCATCTCCACCTTCCTTCATGTCCTCCTGCTCCAGCCACACCTCCCTGTGGCCACACCCCTTCCTTCCTGCTCCAGCCACACCTCCCTGTGGCCACACCCCTTCCTTCCTGCTCCAGCCACACCTCCCTGTGGCCACACCCCTTCCTTCCTGCTCCAGCCACACCTCCCTGTGGCCACACCCCTTCCTGCTCCAGCCACACCTCCCTGTGGCCACACCCCTTCCTTCCTGCTCCAGCCACACCTCCCTGTGGCCACACCCCCTCCTTCCTGCTCCAGTCACAGCCCCCTGTGACCACACCAAGCTTGACTTCAGGAAGGGCAACTCAACCTCTGAAATCCTAAATTCCAACAATGCACCTCTCCTCAGTGCTTCCCATTTCAGGATGTATCCACGGGTGGCACACAGATGACTTGATTGAGAGTGTCCCAGGGTATTAATCACATGTGAAGATCCTGGACCGCACATCGGACCTACTGATTGGGAAACGCTAAGACACTCATAAATCTAAATTTTTACAACCCCCTAAGTAACAGAGGTCTACCTTATGATTTGAATATAAACCTTGCTGCTTGACCACTGTCAACTTATTTTATTTGATTCATTTACTTGTTTCAGTACTAGGGATTGAACCCAGGGGCACTTGACCACTGAGCCACATCCCCAGCCCTTTTTATTTATTTATTTTTATATTGAGACAGGGTCTCGCCAAGTTGCTTAGGGCCTCGCTAAGTTGCTGAGGCTGGCCTTGAACTTGCGAACCTCTTGTCTCAGCCGCCAAGTCACAGGATTACAGGTGTGAGTCACCACATCTGGTTGGCAACTTATTTTAAAACTAACATGGTTTCTTTATTTCTTCTTCCTCTTCCCCTCCCCATTCACAAGATTAACATTCTTCCTGTCCTAAGTCAAGTTATCTTGCTTTCCATTCACTGCCTACACAAAAAAAGAAACTCTGGACCTAGAAACTGGACCCACAGCTCTTTCAGATAGAAGTTAAACATTAATTAGATCAATTGATAATGAGGCCAGTAAAACAGCCTCCATATACCCCCTTTTAAAACCCTCAGACCCCCCTGGCAGTTAGACTAGCAGCCTCTGTACTGTGAATCTGTTGCTTTTCTCTTTTGCTAGCAAAGCAATAAAACACATCGATGTTTATAGCAGCTCAATCTACATTAGCTAGATTATGGAATCAACCTAGATGCCCTTCAACAGATGGATAAAGAAACTGTGATATATATACACAATGGAATATTATTCAGTCATAAAGAATAATAATATTATGGCATTTGCAAATAAGTGGATGGAATTGGAGAATATCATGCTAAGCGAAATAAGCCAATCCCAAAAAACCAAGGTCCAAATGTTTTGCCTGATAAGTGGATGATGATATATAATGGGGGTGGAGCCTGGGGAGTGAAAGAAGAATGGAGGAACTTTAGATTATGTAGAAGGAAATGAGAGGGAGGTGGGTATGAAAGATGGTGGAATGAAACAGACATCATTACCTTATGTACATGTATGATTACACAAATGGTATAATCTACATCATGTATCCCATTTGTGTACAATGAATCAAAATGCAGTCTGTAAAAAAATTTAAAAAATAAATAAAGAAAAAAAAAACTTCTTTCTCCTTTTTCTCAAAACCTTGTCCTCATTATTTGATCACCGTGGGAACAAGGATGGAGCTATGGTGTCACCTAGATGGTGTTCATGCACGGTTGAGCTTGAGGGTCACTCTGCATTTCTCTAGCCTTGGTGTTACTCTCACCACCTACACTGCAAATCCACAGAGCCCTTAGCTCTTGGATTCATCTGTTCCCTCTCTGCCAGACCCTCATGTCTTCCCTTCCTTCCCATTCCACAGACACCATTGTCCACCACTATGACCCTCTTGGCAATTTTAATTTTGTTTCTCAACTGGTTTAGTTTAGCTTTACCCAGCAAAAGCCCAGCCTTTGGATGATCCAACTACTCACCTGTCCCATCAGAGCTCCTGATTCACATATCCTGTCAATCAAATTGTTCTCAAAACCCCAAGTATTCCAGTCATTGTATACCATAATAGAGTTGCTGGATATGTGTTTTTAAAACTGCAATCATCTCTCCTTGCTGAGGTCATGGCTGAGTGGAGGAGAAACAGAAAATGATCATTGTGATATACTGTGCTGAGCTTGACATGTGGTCCTACATGTTCTAAGACACTACAGATTCATGGAGGAGAGGACCCCAATCCAGTCTAGGGTGGTGCAAAGAGTCAGAAAAACCTGCTCAGAGGAGATGCTCAAATGAGTCTTAGAATACTGATGACAGGTGGAGGAAGAGGTGCATCCCAGGTGCGTGGGAGCAGAGGCAGAGGCAGGAAACTGCACAGCAGGTGTGAGACTGAAGTAATTCAGGGCAGCCGTGAGGCGCGAAGTTCACTGCCCAGAAGAGCGAGAGTGTTTTCCGACCCCAAGCTCAGGGTATATGGCCCCAGTGAGGTGGAATGTTCTGAACCAAGAATGTCTTGGAAAATATCAGAGATGATGTCACTAGTATACCAAAGAGTTAGGGCTCATCTGCCTCTTCTTCCACTTTTGTCCCTGCATGCCCCTCGACCCCTTACTAAAATACACCGGAAAAAGAACTTGCCAAGGAAGATTCTGGAAGATCCTTCTCAGGTCAACCCTCATAATTACTTGGAATAGCAAAAAGAATAAAAATAATCTAAGTATGCATCAATGGAGACTGATAAAATCAACTAGGGTACATTCAAAACAGTGATCTTTCAGAATCCTGAGGTAATTGGTTCCAGCATATTCCATGGATACCTAAATATGATGGCGTAGCCTTTGCTTATAACCTACACAATCCTCCTATGAACTTCACATTTTCTCTAAATTATATATGATGCCTAACACAATGTGAGCACTAAGTAAATAGTTATTGTACTGTATTACTCAGATAACAATGGCAAGAAAAAACTATATGTTCAGTACAAACACAATTTTTTTTGAGTATTTTTGATCCACATTTGGTTGAATTCACCAGTGCAGAACCTGGGAAGATGAAGGCATTGACTCTCCTCTATGCCATCACATCAGACTTCGTTTAATGCCAATCATATGAGAAAGTCATCACAACCTAAAGTTATTTTCAATAATGTAATACATTCATTCAGAGTGACTTCTACATCAAAAAATAAGGCAACATAGGTCTACTAATGTAATCTAATATCTTCATAGAACAAATAAATGGAAATACATGGTCAGGTACCCAAGCAAAGCCAGGATGATGTTTCTGAAGTGCAATCTCATCTTGCCTAAAACCCTCCAAAGTCCAAACTCCATCTGGAGCCCAAGGCCCTTTCCCATCCAACCCTTGTTTGTCATCTCTTCCCTCCAGGCCTTTGTGTATGCTCTTCCTTCTCCTGAAAAGCCCTTCCCCATTCCTAGGCCTGCTTGACTAGCTCAGCACATCCTTCAAATGCAACTTGGGTGTTACCGACTGTAGGCAGCCTCCCTTGACCACCACCATCTTCAAGTCATTCCTGGTTCCCGCTCTAGAGACTCCCAGACTGTCTTCATCACATACTTCACACACACTGGAGTGGCTGACTGACTCACTTCTCTGCTCCACTAGAATTTGCACTCCACAATGGCAAACCCCATGCTGTCCTATACACACACACACACACACACACACACACACACACACCCCTGTATTAGTTATCTATTGCTGCCTAACAAACTATCCCAACATGTGTTGGCTTCAAACAACAAGCATTTATTATCCTAGGCAGTGTTTGAGATTCAGAAGATCAGGAGTATCTTACTTATGTGTTTCAAGTTCAGGGTCTCAAGGTGGCAGCCACCCAGATGCAGTCCAGGGTCACAGTCATCTGAAGGCTTGACTGAGTCTAGAAGATCCACTTCCAAGAGGGCTCACTTCCATGGCTGTGGGCTGGTGGCCTCAGTGTCTCACCACATGCATGTCTTCACGACATGACAGCCAGCTTCCCCAAAAGGAAAACAAACAAAGAAAGGAAACAGGGACATAACAGATTCAGTATCTATTTTAATCTGCATTTTATGTGTGATGAAGCAGAGAAATCAGGAACCATGTCCAGGGTCACACAGCTAGTTTTTTATAAGGAGAGATTTGAACAGAGAAGCCTGGCTCTAGAACTACAGCTCTGAACCACCATGCTATACTGCCTACCAAGGAAAGTCATTGCTGAATAAAAGAAGCTGCTATTTTCCGGGGACCATGTGTTAAAACACCCTTTCCTAAATTAGCTCACTTCAGGTTCATTCATACCACATGCCGAGCACTGTGCTAGAAACCTGAGGAACCATTTCAGTCACGCACACATCTACATCCACATTGCCCACAGGGACAATCCCAAGATTCCAGGGTATCCATGGCATGGAAAGAGAAGAGCAGCCAAAGTCCCTTGGCTTCAGAAAGCCGGCCTCCTGAGCCAGTTCCATGGGAAGGGGACCAGGATTCCTGGGGAGGTCACATGAGCTGAGCTACCTCAGGGCTCTGAGGCCCACAGGTCCACATGGCCACTGCTGACTCAGGCTGCCTGCTGGCCCTCAGCAGCCCTCCCGGGGAGATTAGGATGGGACGTGGGTGTGCAGGGTGAGGCTGACAGCTGTGGTCCGGGCCTGGGGATTTCACTGGAGAACCATTCCCCAGCTGCCTCCCGCAGGCTGCAGGAAACCTTGGAGGGAGACAGCACGGCACTGAAACCACCACCAAGGCGCCAGGCACAATGGCACCCTTGTCAGATGTAGCTCGTGATCTCATGGGTCCAGAAGCTCTGAGCCGTGTTCCCTGCCCCAGCCCAGCCCCACCCAGGTGCAGCCCCATGAGCTAATACTAATCCTCCACTTCAAACCCAGGCTTTGATTCAACAAGAAGAAACTCGAAATATAACTTTTTCAACCCTCTCTTCAGGCTCACAATCATAAGAGAAGAGCTTGAAGGCCCTTCCACTGAATTATTTGTTCCAATTTGGAGACAGGGGTTGTTCATATTCTGAGTCCTACACATACTTAAAGGTAATACTTTTTTATTTCATAAAACATTTTTGTAACCTTATGCAAAAAAGGATCAAAGACATAGACATAGACAATGCAGCAAAGATAACATAAATTAATTTGAAGGTAAATGAGAGAAATCAAGACTGGAACACTGTATGGAACCAGAAACTGGTTCATACAGTAAACATCTACACCATGGAGTCCTTTATACTTGGTATGGCTGGCTTTGCTTTGCTGAACCCAAAGTGAAGAAGGAAATCCAATAAAATTTTAAAAATAACTGTTCATTGTGGTTTTTGCCAATATATTTTACTTCAATAGTATTTTTATACGGTGTTCATGAGATTAGAACCAGCCAGTTTCTCAAGTGAAACACAGCTACCAGAAAAGAAAAATTATTCCAAGATTTATCATAAAGAGGATGCTAAATAAGGCCATGAGTAATATTCTTATGAAAATCGCCTTCATTCAGGGCAACAGTATCATAATACTCTAAAAATCAGGGGTCAGCAAACTACAGAACTGTCCTGGTTTTTATGTATTGTCTATGGCTGCCTTTGTCCTGCAAAGCCAGAATGGAATAGCAGCAGACACACCCTAAGATGACCCCAGGGAGCCAGGCTCTCCACTGAGAGGAACCTGAGACCCGCTTCCCAGCAGTAGGCTCTGGCAGAGGGGACAGGTTGCCACTCCCTGGGCTGGATGACCTCATATTGCAAAAGTGATGAGATCTCACTTGCCTGGTTGTGTGACCACGTAAGACTCACCTTAGCAGACCAAAGAGAGAGATGAGCAGACCAAAGAGAGATCCCCCCACTAGCCTGGGAGAAGCAAGCTACATGGCAAGGATCTGTGGGGGGCCTCTAGGACCTCAGTCTTACAACCCTGAGAAATTTAATTCTGCCCACAACCCCATGAACTTGGATATGATTTGTTGCCAAGTTGAGCTTCCAAATGAGAATGCCCAAAGACCCAATTGGTGGCAACCTTGTAAGACCCTGACCAGAGGACCCAACTGAACAAAGAACACACAGTTCAGTAGAGAAAATACAACCTGGTGAGTAAATGGGCAAAGGAAGCCAATGGACATTTTTCTGAAAAAGACATATAAATGGCCAACAGGTATATGAAAAAAAAAAAGTCAACATCACTAGTCATGAGGGAAGCGCAAATGAAAGCCACCATGAGAAATCACCTCTCACGTGTGAAGGTGGCAATTGTCAAAAAGACAAGAGAGGATCAGTGCTGGGGAGGACACAGAGAAAAGGAAGCCCTGTACCCTGTTGCTGGGAATGTGAACCGATGGAGACACTATGGAAAACAGTATGGAACTTTCTCAAAAAATCAAAAGGAAAACTACCATATGACCCAGAATCCCACTTCTAGGTACATGTCCAAAGAAATTAGCATCTTGAAGAGGTGTCTGCACTTCTTCATTCACTGCAGCATGTTCACAAAGGCCAAGATACAATACCCAAGTGCTCACCCATCGATTAGTTGATAAAGACATTGTGATATATGTAATAAAATATTATTAAATATTTTAAAATTTAATTTAAAAATATTAAAATAAAGGAGGAGATCCTAACATTTAGGACAATGTGGGTAAACTTAGAGTACATTAGAGTACTAAGTAAAATAAGCCAGCCGCAGAAAGCCCAATACCATGTGATGTCACTTATGTGCGGAGTCCAAAAAAAGTCACACTCTTTCAAGTAGAGAGTAGAATGGTGACTTCCAGGAGCTAAAGCAAGGGATGGGGGTGATGTCAGTCAAAGTTACATTTACATAAGATGAATAAATCTAATGTACAGCATGAGCACCCTAATTAATATTACTGTGTTGTCTATTGGAAATTTGCTAAAGAATAGACTTCAAGTGCTGTTATCATGAATATGGTAATTATGTAAAGAGATGGATATGTTAATTTGCTTATCTGTAGTAATCATTTCACTGTGTGTATGTTCATCAGAACTTCATGTTGTATAAGTTAAATATTTGCAATGTTATTTTTAAGAAGTTTTTATACAAAGTATGTTGGGTGGAGGAAGAGGCATGAATGAATGAATGAAAGCGCAGACTAATTTCTGAACCCCTGCCCAGCCTCCATCTGGCTAGACCTGCAGCATCTCCCCTCACTGCCCACCCTTTCCCCTCTTCTTTAAGTTCCTGATGGCACTCCTATCCTTTCCCCCAGCTGCAGAGGAGTCCTGCAGACTAGTGCTTTCCACACCTAACTCCTGGCACATGGTATCTGGAAAACAAATATCCTTGGTACAGATTTTGCTGTGTTGTTCTGCTCCCCATAAAACACTTTATGAAACACTATAAACGTAACTGCACTCATTCTTGCTGCCTCCAACGGGCGATGGTTTAAAAACCTGGGGAGAAGGGATGGCCGCAGAGGGGAGAGATTGTAGAAGGGGTTCTTTGGAGTCTGGTTGGTTCTTGAGCTTTGCACCAGCCATTAGGAATGCAGAGAGAAAGCCGGGTTTAGTGTGGCCCACATGCCTACAGGTGAGCTGGGCAGCCCTGCTGCCCTGGGCTAGACACAGTCATGTGTCCACGGCCAGTTGCAGGTACAGTGGGCCACTCTGCTGAGCTAAGCTCAACTCTCTCACGTGTTTGGGAATTTGCTGGGTATCCACTTGTCTTGCATGACCTCAGAGGGGACAAATGTGCTCTTGTCCATTGGACTAGCCTCCCTCTAGCAGACTAGGCCAAGCTTGTTCACCCACACAGGTTCTAAGGAGGAGAAGGCAAGCACCCAGGCCCCTGAGGCCCTGGCTCACATGGCCTCACACCCTCACCTCCTCTTGGTCTAGCAAGGAACAGGTGAGCCAGATTCAAGGTGAGCTAATAGGCTCCTCCACCTCTTGATGGGAGGAGCTGCAGAGCCATTTTGTAAAGGGCACAGGCACAGAGAAGCCCTTAATTGAGACCTTGTGAGCATCAATCAGTCAGCTCCACCCACCTTGGAGCCTATCAGAGCGCCTCCTCCAGGGCCTTGCTCCGGGCAGGTGCCCACAAGGAGAGACACTACCAGACCTGTTCCCTGCTGGCTTTCTACCACCTAGCATGTGGTCATCAATTAAGGCAAACATCTATGGGACAGAAATCACGTTCTCCTCTCCTCTGGTGCATAATTCCCTGAAAACACAACCTGCAGAGTCCCTCTCCTCAAACCAAGTCCCCACCAGTCACGTGCTGGAGGGTGTTCAGCAGATGCTTCTGTGTGATGACGATTTGAAACATTCTTCAAATGCAATCGCACCCTGGACTCCAGGATCTGAAAGAACCCCCCACCCTGCAGGAGAAGAAAGAGTCTCTGGCCACCATGCCCCCCTTTTACTGCCGGGCGGTAATGACTGCGGAAAGCAGAGCAGATGGAGCCTTCACCTTTCTTTCCATGACATAGAGTGTCTAAGAATGTGCGGTTGCTCCAGCGGGGACGTCGGCGCGCAAGCTTGCAGCTGGGAGGTCAGCCCCAGCACGTGCTGCTCGGCTCAGCTCCAGCACCCGCCTGTCGGTGCGGCAGCCCAGGGGGTGTGGAGGGCATGAAGCGAAGAGGCTCCAAGCTTCCCCACCCAGTTGAGGACGTGGGCCAGCTAGGGTGTCTCAGGAAGGTCCAGTGTCTTGCCAGTCTCCAAGTAAATACCCACGTGCCTGCACGTCCACATGCTCACACACACACATACACACGCATGCACGTTCTCCCAGGCACACATGCACCCTCATACATGCATATATGTGTGCATGCATGGTTACATACACATGCATGTACATGCAAACGCATGTACATGCAAACACACATGCATGCATGCACATTCAGCACACATGTATGCATATGCACAGCCTAAGATCAGTAGGTCCTCAGTGCCAGCCAGGCAAACTCCTTTTTCCATGCAGCCCATATGACTTCAGTCAGGAGTTACTCAGGGCACATAGACTGGAGCCTGTGTTAGATGCTGAATCTCTGCATCTTCCTTTCTGGCTTTGCCCCTCCTCCAGCCTCCAATCCGCACCCCACTCTAGTTCACCCTCGAGGCTAGGGGCTTCTGCCAGGTTCCCCTCTGGCCCCAGGTCTTTCTAGCCAGAACCTCGTCCCAGGGGCTAAACCGTACCCAGCACCAGCCACCGCGCCTTCATCTCGCACTCCCCTGATGCTCCCAGCTGAAGGAAACAGACCTTCCCAGAGCCACATCCTGCAGACTGACCAGTATGGCCTTCTCAGGGGGCATGTCCACCCCTCTGAGGGTTGGAAAAGGACCTGCCTGTGGTGGGGACCACAGCTCTTTTTACATATGGAAATGATGGTGGTTCTCATATCACTATACACATTTGTCATAACTCATTGTACTGTAGGTCCAAAAAATGTACATTTTACTGCACCTAAAGTCACCTCAATAAATCTGACTTCAACAAATTTTCTGAAACTGTAAAGAAATCTCTGCTGTTCATTTTCTGACTTTTCCCACTCCAATGCTTTTCCCCAATCCTCACTCTTGATGGGGAGGAGACGTTGAGGACAATCATACATCAACTCGGTGCTCTAGAGCAACAATCTTTCTTAACAAGAGCTTCTCCGATCTGTCTCAGGATGCTCTTCTTGGAAGTAGGGGAGAGTCAGGGCAAAGGTTCCCACCAACATGGCAGGAGGGTAATGCAAATGTTACTTTCATCCTGGATGCTCAGGATAAAGATAGGACCCCGGAGAAGATTGGGGGCACAGGGAGGAATGAGGGAAACGAAGGATGGGTCCTCCAGACATCCAGGAAAGGGAGACTCTGTATTGCCAGAAAGTCAACTGTGAAGGAGAAGAAATGCTTGAAGTTGCCTCTGGACTCTGAGTGTGTTACCAAGGGAAGATTCATGTGCTCTTAATGAGGTCACTACAGGGTTGGGTGAGATGGCATGGTTACTACCAGAAAGGACTCTGACTAAACAAAGGGAAGAGAAGTCATGGAATTTGTCACTGTCGCACCAAAGAGGATGGTGCCTGAGCAGAGAGCCCTTTCTGCAATGACTGAATCCCTGTTCTAAGCCACCTTCAATCATACTTGACAAACAGCCCCCTGTGTGTGGGTTGACCACCTCCCACCCTGCTGGTTCAAGTGCAGTGGAGGCTGGGAGAAGCCTCTGTCTCAGGAGGCAGACAACTGGTATGTTTTCTAAACTTATCCCTGGGACCCATCCCTCACGGGTAAGAAAGGATCAAAAGGTGCAAGACCAAGAGAAAGAGAGGAAAGAGAGTGGAGGGATGGTGGCAGCTGCAGAGGACCCCAGGTCAGAAGACCCCAGGATGAGATCAGCACTTCTTAGCAGGAACCAGAAAGAGACTTTGCTCCTTGGACACCCCTCTTCCTGTGAACTCTTCCATGTGTTGTGACAGTCAATTTGTATCCACCTAACTTTTAAAATCTTCATAAACTTGCAAACTGGGGCAACCACTCTGGAAAGCAATGTGGGGATTCCTCAGAGAACTTGAAATGGAACCACCATTTGACCCAGCTATCCCACTCCTCATTATATACCCAAAGAACTTAAAAATGGCATATTATAGTGATACAGTCACATGAATGTTTATAGCAGCTCAATTCTCAATAGCTATGCTATGGAACCAATCTAGGTGCCCTACAACAGATGATTGGATAAAGAAAATTTGGTACATATACAAAATGGAATATTACTCAGCCATAAAAAGAATGACTTATGACATTCGTCAGAAAATGGATAGATCCGGAGACTATTGTGCTAAGCAAAATAAGCCACCCCAAAAAACCAGAGGTCAAATGCTCTCTCTGATATGTAGATGCTAACACAAAACAATGGGAAAAGGGGAAGAATAGAAGTTCAATAGATTAAACAAAGGGGAACGAAGGGAAGGGAGGGGGTTGGGAATAGAAAAGACAGTGTAATGATTCTGACATAACTTTTCTATGTACATATATGAATACATTACAGTGAATCTACATCACGTACAACCACAAGATTGGGATCCTAATTACAATAAAGTATACTCCATGTTTGTATACGTAAGTCAAATTATACTCTACTGTCATGTATAAACAAAAGGAACAAAAAATACTAAATATTTAAAACTAAAATAATCTTCATAAACATTTTGTGTAAGGTGAAGTCCAAAACTCTGACAAAATCCTCATCAGAAATAGAGGCAAGGGTTCCCCTCTACTGCCTCAATTTTAGCATTTACTCCCTAATTTGGTAACCATATACTTGACAAAACACATTCATAGCAGAGTTCTATGTTGGAGCCCCAAACTGGAAACAACCCAGCTGTCTATCAATAGTATAATGTATAAAGAGATTGTGGGATATTCAGACAATCGATTGCAATAAGCAATGAAAAAGAACCACCAGGACTTGCATGGTATGGATAAATCCCACTCATAAAGTTGAGCAAAAAGTAGTCAGACAGAAGAGCACATGCCTACAATGTTGTTTATATGAAGCTCAAAAACAAGCAAAATTAATCACTGATAGGAAGAACCCAGATGGTGGTTGTCTCAGGGAAAAGACTAAGAGAGACACAAGAGAGAATCTGGGTGTTCATAATGTCAGCTTCCTGATTTGGGTGCTGCTGATATGCAAGCATTTTTTTTTTAATTTTAATGTTTCAGCATTTGAAGTTTGTGTGCTTTAATAAGAAAAATATATATGACATATATTCATCTATGTCTATCTATATACATGTGTGGGGAGAGAGAGAGAAAACCAGGCTCTAGGAACTTAACACTTTCAAAAATGCATGATCCATGCCCTTTTGAAATTTATGAAGTAGTGGAAGGAATAACATTAAGCAAATGGTCACCAAAAGGAATAAAGAACAGCAAACCAAGAGCCAGGGTATGGCTCAGTGGTAGCGTGCTTACCTAGCATGCACAAGACCATGGGTTTAATCCCCATTATGGAGGGTGTTATGATTTAGATGTGAGGTGTCCCCCAAAAGCTCACATGTGAGATGATGTAAGAAGGTTAGGAGGAGAAATGATCAGGTTTTGAGGGTCTTAACTTAATCAGTGAATTAATCCCTGATGGGATTAACTGAGTGGTAACTGGAGGCAAGTAGGGTGTGGCTAGAGGAGGTGGGAATTGGGACCTGACTTTGGGGTATATATATTTGAATCTGGCAAGTGGAGTCTCTCTCTCTCTCTCCTGCTTTCTGATCACCATGATGTGAGATGCTTCCCTCCACCACTTTCTCCTGCCATGATGTTCAGCGTCACCTCCAACCCTGAGGAATGGAGCCAGCCTTCTATGGACTAAGACATCTGAAACCATAAGCCCTCTATAGTTGTGCTGGTCAAATCATTTAGTCACAGCAGTGAAAAAGCTGATTGAAACAGAGGGGAAATAACAAACCATGTAAGTTCCATAAAAAGAAAGTGGGAGTGATCATAGCATGAGACTGATTTGACCCAGTGTCAGAGAAGGCCCTCTTCAAGGAACAACACTCAGCTGGTATCTGCAGGGTGGGCAGGAGCTAGCCAGTATCATGGCTAATGTTAAGTGTCGATGTGACTGGGCTAAGGGCTGCCCAGATAGCATAATTTCTGGCTGTGTCTGCAAGGATGTTTCTGGAAGAGATTGACACTGGAATCAGTGGACAGAATGAGGAAGATTTGCCTTCCACAGTGTGAGGACCAATCTGTTGAGGTCCAGGAAGGAATAAAAAGGCAATGATGAAGCAAAATTTCTCTTTCTTATGGATCCAGGACATCATCTTCTCAGATGCTAAAGTTTACACCTGCAACCTCTAGTTTCTTAGGCCTTTGGTCTCAGACTGAAGCCAGGAGCTCAGACTGAACCATGGGCTCCCCTGGTTCTTAGGCCTATGGACTCAAGCTGGAAGACACCACTGGCTTCCCTGGGCCTCCAGTTGCAAATAGCAGATCTGGGGACTTCTCAGCCTCCCATAACTGCATTAGCCAGTTCTCATCTGTCTGTTCACATGGTTCCAACTTACGATTTTTCACCTTCACAGTGGTGCAAAACCATAGCAATCCAACCATTCTGTCTTTCACCTCCAGGACTATACTCAAGAGACTGCATGAGAAACTCTATATTTTATTATAAAACAGGCCTCGTATTAGATGATTTTGCCCAATGGAGGGCTAAGGTAAGTGAGCAGAGCATGTTCGAGGTAGGTTAAGCCAGGGTGCAATGTTTGGTACTTTGGGTGTATTAAATGCATTTTTTATTTATATTTTCAACTCTCCACAGGTTTATTGGGAAGTCACCCCATCATAAGTAAAGTGCATCTGTATCTCTCCTATTGGTTCTGTTCTCTGGGGAACCCTAACTAATACAGCCATAAGCGTTCAGATGGAGGGAGGAGGAGGGCCAGGTTCTGAGCAGGGTGGGCCCGGCTCTTGGGAGGCACTGACAGACAGGGCAGAGGACATCAAGTAGGAGAACAGGCCACCACAAGACCAGGCAGATGACACAGTGGGGAAGATTCAGAGGACCGTGTTAAGGATTTGGGGTTTGCTTCAGCAAGCAGTGGGGAGCGACAGGAAGCTTTTCAACGAAAAGCAGTGTGAGCCAATCTGCATTTGGTACAGGTGTCTGTCATTTGTGTAGTGCAGAGATTGTAAAAATGTACAAGAATCCACGGAGAGACCAGCTATGAGTTAACTGCAATAACCTAGGTGTGGACTATATGGCCGTTGATGGGGAAAGGTTCACAGATTTCTATTATTAAAAATGAAAACTTGACACAGTTCTGGTAGAAAAAAAAGTAAAAAAAAAAAAACTCTACATTGATGTAAACAACAACAAAAACACTAACAAATAGCATCTTTAGTGGATAACAACAGAACAGTTATCCATATATTTAAATACCCTTTGCATTATCAATGTCACATTCAAAATTAACCCCTAAACCCTCTTTAAATTCAAAATCTAAATATTATTTTAATCACGTTTGGTCATGAACATGAGGCAGACATTAGGCATGACATCAGTAGTGATGTGCTGCTTGTCCTAAGAGCTAATCTTTCATCAAGCCCTTGCCTTCTGCTGTGCATTCTTCTCAGAGTTACCTGGTCTGATCATCTGATTCTCAGGATCACTGTCGGGGAGGTGTTACCACCGTCCTCACACGAAGCTGGGTACATGGAGGCAGAGAGAGGTACCTAAGATTCCCGCACAGGCCCGGGGCAGGACAAAGGTTTAAACCCAGGCAGTAGAGTGCTAGATGTGCATTTTAACAAACAGACTCTAGTTCTTCCCATGATCAAACTGTTGATCTTGACCTTTCCAGAACCTTTTGACTAATGGAGTAATTTCCAAGTATATCACAGAACACTGAAGTTTGTTTGCATTTCTTATTCGGTAAATTGTTCTGTTTTTTCCTAAATTGAATTTCATATTCCTGGAAATTAAGTTGCTGCCCTTGAAAGTCAACTGGAAGCTTCTGACAATCAGACTTTGAGTGCCCGATGTCCTTCCCGGCACTTGAATCTGTCACACCCACCACTCTTGGTTTCGAAAGGCCTATGCTGTATTCCAAAACGTTCGGTAATTTCAACTGTATTAATGGCACCTTCGATGGGAAACCTACAAACGCAACAAGGTCTTGCTTCAGGGTTTAACCCTAGGGTAACTTTTAGAGCAGCTTGAGGACATAGCAAGCAGCGTTAAATTATAACCGTCCCTTTAAGATGCTGCCAAGCCAAGAAAGTCAACTGAAATGACAATAGGCAAATGCAGGAAGTTAGCACGTATGTTGATAATGACAGCTCTTGTCGTTGAAGCCAGTGCTGAGCAGCTGACAAACTCTCATGTCTATTGTCGTAAGCATCCCCCTTTTAAAAACAGAAAAACAGACACTGAATTTCAGACTGCGGAAACCATGGTAGCTGGGAACGAGAAGTGACATCAGCCACTTCTCTGGTCTGACCCACCTCATCCCATTCTGGACTTCTAAGCAGTTTTCCCTGCACCCAGTTAGCCCTTTATGTCCTTCTAACCCAAAGATCGACTGTCAGGATAAACACATTCTGAATATCTCTTGAAGGCCGGGTTAGTAGGGGGCCTCTACTATGAGGTCACTTTGTCTCATATTTTGGAATGACCATCATCCAGCCTGGTGAGTATGAGCAGGTTACTCTGAGTTTCTCATCTAAACAACCACGGTGATAGTACCCACCTCCAGGGTCATTAGGAGAATAAAATAAATACATACTTCAGCAGACTACGGCACCTAGTAACACCAGTGCACGTTAACCTACTATTATTACTTCCTTGCAATGTCTTCGTCACAAGAGCAGACCTGTCCCTTATCAATAAAGATCCTGAGTCAATCGGTTAATCCAAAATTCAGTTCAAGTGAGAAATTAAGTGTCATGAAAATAACGTATTAATATGTCTGTGTTTCCCTGTATTGGGCGGCTTGAAGCAAACCAATGTTTGTATTTAAAAAAAAAAAAAAACAGAAAAGCCATTAAAATATGAAAATAGTTCATTTACAGGTGAGTTGTTGAGGAGGTCAGTACATGAGAAGTCAAGGTCCTAGAGAGAAGAGAGCCACAGACACCAGCCAACACTCTCCTCTTATTCCTAGAGTGGCTTTTGCAAGGAACCCAGGCAGAGGGCAACTGGGAAGGGCAGAGATACCAGCAAGACTCTTCACAATTTCACAGAGTTGAAGGTGTGGAAATCCAGGCAGCCAGGAATGCAGGGACCAACACTCGTGAGAGAAGAGAGGCCCAGAGAAGGGAACCCCACACTTTTCCCTCCAAAGCATTTGCACAGAGCTGAAGCTGAGAATCCACAGAGGACCGCGTGGAGAACTCCAGCCTTGGAAATCCCATTGGCTGGCTCTTTAGGATTCTAATACTGAAGCTGAATAACCAAGGACCGCTAGATTGTTTGCATTTATGTCAGAGGCTTGAAGACTAGCAGAGTGCTGAGTTCAGGTAGCGACTGGCCTTCCATCCTGACCTCTTGGGCACATTTCAGTCAAACCAAGGATTTTTAAGGACTCTCAAAGAATCCTAGAGATTTTCCTGAAAATTTAGAAGAAATGGAGAAATTCTTGGAAGAAGGATGGAAGGAAGGAAAGAAGGGAGAGAAGGAGGGAAGGAAGAAGGAAAAAGGAAGGGAAGCGGAAAATTTTTAAACTGACAACAGAAAGAGGAAGCTTGATTTGTTCTCGACCTAATTTGAAAATTGAATCTGTAATGAAGTTTTCACAAATAAATTTCCTGGCCCAGATGACCTCACAGGTAACTCCCTAAATATTTAAAGAAGCAATAACCCTAATATTAAGCAATCTCTGCTAAATAAAAGCAGAAAGGGGTGAAAATGCTCCAACTTATCATATAATGCTAGAAAAGCCATGACAATGAAACCTGAAGGTAGTAGAAGAATTAAATATTACAAGTTTCCCATAAACATAATACCATGTAATTATTTACTTATAAAATAATTATTTAACTTCTAAAACATTAAGAATTAACAATCAAATTATTTGCTTGCAAAACATTATTTATAAGTATGTCATTCATGAGTTTCAAAAATCTTAGCCAAATAGAACTTAGTCTGCAACAGAACTTTTTAAATCTGTGAATATATATAAATATATTTATATATATATAAATATATATAAATATATGTATATATACATATATATTTTTTAATATATGCATACATATTAAAAGTCACAGAAGAAAATACATATGTAAGTAATATATGTTATATATAACATATAACATGCAATTTATTATATTTGTATATATTATATATTAGTATATATTATATATTAAAATATATGCTATATATTATACAGAGTTCTACCTATTATATTATACATATTAAAGGCTATAATAAACAAATCTTAAAATAAATGATGCTAAATAAATAATAAAGGTATTTTCTATATTTTCATGGAGAAGACTTGAAATTTTAAAGAAATCAATTCTCCCCAAATTGGTTCCATGAAATTACCAGCAAGTGGCGGGGGTTTGGGGGGGTTAACCTACTGCTCTAATATGTATACAGGAAAGAGAAGGACAGAGAATACACAAGATAATCTTGAAGAATAAGAAAAATGTTGCAGAGCTTAAACACCAGATAAAGCCTTATTATGACCCAGATAATTTAGATATTGTGGCAGGATATAAACCTGCGGAGCCACACATAGAGCCCCAAAACAAGCAGGAGCCTGCACGGAGTGAAAGGGTGGTCTTTTCAATAAGCCGGGGTGGGTTAATCAGATAACCACAATTTTTCTAAAAACATCTTGACTCCACCTCAATTCCAGGTGTACTGCAGCTCTAAACATGAAATGTAGAACAATACGGTTTTAGAATACGACAGGGGAGGATGTCCTTACAGTCATAAACAGAGCCACAGGGGGAAGTGACTAACTGCAGCAGGATAGCAGGAGTCATGTCTGCTTTCAAAGACTCCAACTCCACTACCGAATGAGAAGGTGGCCACAGAGTGGAAGGAGACACTCATGGCACATGATCCACATCTGGAACATTCAAGAAGAAAGCAAACTCTACAAATCCACAAGACATGTAGACCCTCCAGCCCAAACCCAGCAAATGACTTGGAGACGCACTTCCCGACCAAGAGTATCCAAGTGCCAATACACACTTGGAGAGCTGCCCTCCTCGTGCGAAGGGCAAATTAAAGCCACAGTGAGACACCCAGCACTGAGAAGTTGGTTTCTAAGTATTATTCTCCAGTGGATGGAATCGGAGCTTTTTAGAGAAAATGATGATTCTTCCACAGGGGCAGGAAAAACAGAATATGAGCTTGGAGCATCTTAAGGCACCCAAAAGTAAGAAGTGCCTTAAAAACCAAAGGATAGGCGAGTGGCACATTAAAGGCCCCTAGGTACTGCTGAAAATATTTGGAGTAATAAATAACAGTAGTATTCAGTTATAATCCAAAGCTTAAAATTTATGTGTATAAGTCAGTAGTGATATGACTGAATTCGATGAAACAAACTTTCCTTGCAGAATAATTCCAAATAATAAATGCAGATATTCCAGCCTCCAAAAAGTGGGACTTGAAACTCCCTTTAGCCCCTCACTCACTACCCCATTTCAGAATGGGTGAGACTTACTGAATGATTCACTTTCAAACTATCTTGTAGGGAAAAGGAGAAATAGTGACTTTACAGTGGAGAGAACTGGTAAGCATTGCCTGAACCAAGTAATAAGGCTAAGAGATCAGTGAGGCTGTGTGCATCCACACACGGCCTCGTGAGAAGAGTGCTTCACCTCTGTGATGTTCTCCCCAAAACACTGCCTGATGAGAAAATCATCAGGCAGACCCACTTGGGGGACGTGCAGTAAGACAGCTTGCCAGAATGTCTCCAGACTACCAAGGCCATGAAACAAAGGGAAGCCTGGGGAACTATCATAGAACAGAAGAGAGGAGGGAGACAGGACAACCAATGCAAAATGGTACCCTGGATGGCTCCAGAAACAGAGAAACGACAACAATGGAGAAACTAGTGACATCCAGATCAAGTCGGTAGATCAAATAATGGATGACCCTCAGGATGAGCTTTGGCAACCATATTGCAGTCATGGAAGATGTAAACCAACAGGGGAAACCAAGTGAGGATCGAATGAGAACTCTTCATGACGTCTTCGCAACTTAACCTGTAAGTCAAATTATTCTATATGATCGGAGCTTTACTAAAAAATATATTTCATTTAACTCCAACAATGACAGCAAAATTAGAAACCACAACATACACAATACCAAATGGTGGAAAAGATTACCAGATATTTTATCCTCCATAAGGGGAAACATAAATTGGTACAGCCACTTTGGAAAACCCTTTGGCAGTATCTACAAAACCTGAATGCACATATAACTTAAGACTCAACAGTTTTCCTCTGAGATATTCAAAAGAAATCCATGCATATGTTCATCTAAAGACCTGTATAAAAATGTTTATTAGCAGCACTAATTATTATAATAGCCAGATACTAGAAACACCACGTATACCTTTAAGAGTAGAATGAATAAATAAATTAGGGTACCTGACACCTCCAAAGCATCATTTGAACTCAGATGGTCAACTCAGAGGGCTGTTTTATTTTGCCAGAGATCACTTATATCATTTTTTTTTTTACTTACATCATTTTTTGACGACCACTCTTGAACCCATAAGCAGTAGCCAGTGGGTGACGTTCTATGAGTTATAAACCCCACAATCCCTACAATACTACACAACAATGACAGTGAACGAATGATTGCCACACTAAACAACACAGATGCATTTTTTTCAACATAATGGCAAGTAAAAATGTAAACCCCCAAACAAAACACAAAAACACACTGCTTGACCTCATTTATAGAAGAGGTAAAAGTAATCAAAGCTGATCAAATCAGAGTAGGGGTTCTGTTTGAGGTGGAAGTGTGGAGGGGTTGGAATGAGACCTGAGGAAAGGTTTTGGGGTGTTGGCAAAGTTCTATTTCTTGATCTGGTTCTGGATACGCCGGGTGTTCACTCGGGAAAAACACACCCCACCCCACTCTTGTTCACGTCTCCCTATGCATGTTACACTTCAATAAAAACTTTTCTGAAAGCTAAAAAATGATACACACATACTTTGAACCTGTTTAATTTTAACCTAAAACACATAAATGCACATTCATTCAGCGCTCTTTTGATGTGGAGCCAAGGCTGTTCTTTGAGACGGGTCTGCTGACTGCAGGCTCCTGGTCATCTTTCTTACATAAACCACACCCACCATGTATCATCTACAATTCCAGCACGAGTTTCTTTGAAGTAGGGAGAGACCTCAAAGAGCCTTGTAAAGCAATCTGAGTGCAGAATCTTGCTAGAGCTTTTATGATTTTCCCAATCCTTTCATTGTCTCATCCACACCCAATTCCGCAGCAACGTTTTTAAGTGGCTCTCTTTAGAAAGTCTTTCCAAGGCTTTCAACCCAGCATTCATAGAAATAGTTCTCTCTCTCTCTCTCTCTCTCTCTCTCTCTCTCTCTCAATATATATATATATACATAATTAATAATATATATTATTTTTGTTAATATTTGATTAAATAATTAATAACTAAGGTTTCAAAAATGAACCAATGATCCTTGATGGACATGCATTCTACCAACAAGAGCAAACACATGGAGGTCCTGGAGATTCACCCACGTTTGCAGACACTTCTCTTGTGAACATGCATCATCAATGTGTTCTACAGAGGAAATGAGGTTCCCTTGATTCCCCGTGTCTGTTAAGTGGAGAGGTCTCCAGACTCGTTGGTGCACCCCTACATTTGCAGCTGTTAACATTGATCATTCAAGGGCCATTTCTACCTTGGCTGCTATGGAGGCCATTAATGATTTTCCACACGAGTACCATATTTTTTCAAAAGTAAAAATCATGCATCTGTTTCTTGCTTTAAACTCTTCAAATGTAGAATGGCTCCATAGAGTGGGTGCTTAACAAATACACGCAGAATGAGCAAATGATGGAATGAATGGATTCATGAGTTTTCAGTTCCTCCAGGGCAAAGGTTAAACTCTTTGGTGTGCCCTCCAAGATCCTTCATGCTCAGATCTTGCTTATTTTTCCAGTCATCCATCTCCCATGTCCTCAGTGCATCCAGAACCTCTCGGGATTGCTGAGGATGTTTGCTTTTCATTACACAGGTTGATCCTCTGTTTGAACTACTAATTCTACATGACCTTCTATGTAGGTGCTTATGTGAGATTCAACCATCCCTCCAAACCAAAGCTGTGCCTGCCATACCTGGTGGAGTTTATCATTGGCTCTGATCTTCTGCTTGACAAATCCTGTAATGATCATTCCTTGTCATATGCTCAGCTCTCCCAAAGATGGTACAACAGAGACCTGAGAGAAGGGCATTGGTCCCTTTATTTGACCTCACAGGCTCAATGTCTAGCTCTGCCTAGGCATATAGTTGATGTCAACATAGGGACATGAAGGCAGTAGCTGGCTGACCTGAGTTCAAATCCTGATTGTGTCTTTTGATGATTGTGGAATCTTGGGGAGATTCTTTCTGCAACACTCAGTTTCCTGTAAAATAGTAGCAATGATCCCTACCTCCTCCGACAGTTCCCGTGAACACTGACATCTCCTGCATAAAGAGACTGGCACGCAAGAGCAGTCAATAAAGAGAACCTAGAAATACACAGGAGTGCCCACACTGAAGGTCTAGACCACTGGTCCCCTAGGTCCACCCCAGTCAAATGCAAGTCCAGCTGTGGTCAGAGCCCAGCATCTGTGCAAGGAGACACTCCCCCATTTGTTGAATGAATGAATAATGCTCCTCTGCCCCTCCTCCCCGTCCTTTGTACTAGTCGCCTCTCTGCCCTCATCACCATTGTCCATTATCCCATCTCTGTGGATAACATGAAATTAAAATCCCAAAGTTATTTTTCCTAAGCGAGAACAATCACTCTTGGGTCTCCTCGCAGAGCATCCTGACAGGGGGCTGGCAACAGCCAGTTCACAGTGAGCCCTGCCAGGGGACTGTGCACATGCTTCTAAGAATAACTCAGTGTCCAAAAATCCCGCCTGTTCTATCGCAAGCGGGGCCCAGCCAGCAGCTGGTTCACATTAGCTTCGAGGGTGATGGTATTCCACTTCACTCGAGTGAAGCTGATCCACCTCCCTCCCTTCCTCGGCTCCCATTCTGGGCTGCCATTGAGCAAGCAGAGCCTTCATTTAACAGTCTGAAGAGCACCAGAAAGGGATCTGGTTAGAAGCAAACTGCAAAGTAGATGAAATTTGCCTTCTGGGCCTTTCATCTCATGTCAGAGTCATCTATCACACTTCCATTTGGGTATCATCCTGAGCACTCGAGGGCCATGGGCTTACTCTATCCAAACGAACCCCTCACAAAAGCAGCCTATGGGATTAGTCCTGACCGTCTCTCACCCATTCTCTCACTCACTCATTCATTCATTCATTCATTTCTATGCCAAATTATTATAAATAAAGTTGAAAGGAACTAGGGGATAACTTAAAGAAGCAACTGGATCTTTAGTGCTCCTCAGAAAGAAGAGAGTGGTAGACCCCCCTGGGGACACTTGGAATTTCTGAGGGCATTTTATTTTCGAATGTCACAAACACAAGAAACACTCCTGGTATTTAGTGGACAAGAACTAAGGATGAAAAAAAATTTTTTTTTCAGTCCACGGAAACTTCCCACATGTTAAGTATGGCCCCGTCAAAAAGTGCCAATCTTCTTTCCCTTGATAAGCACTGCTGGAGGGAGGGGGTCATTCCTCACCACCCATCCCCTCTTACCCCGCAGCAGAGGGTGATGAGCACAGGCTTCCTCATTTCTGGCCTTACATGTCGTCTCTCTAAATATTTTTAATGTATTTGTCTTGTGGTAAAGTAAGAGAAACAGACCACGGACCATGGAGTCCAAGATGATCAGGGCAAATGTGCCGTTTCTGCCACTCTGGCTATGGAAACAAGCAGAGCCAATGTTTCTCAGAACCCAAGACCCGTCTGTGAAATGATGCTCATGATACCTGTGTTAGAAGATGGTTATGATAATGGCAACCACATTGCATGATTCCTGGAATTCTGTAACCTGGTCCAGTAATGAGAGTTAAATAAAAGACCGTATGTAGAACCCTGGATGTACAGGAAGTGTTACACAAACTGCAGATGTTACAGGTAAAGTGCCTTGTATTCTTCTTGTATTCATGTAATATAGTCTCTACAATGTCAATTCCATCCTCTCCCTATTCTTCCCATAGATATCATATAACGTACCCAAGGTCATCTGTGATTCATTGAAAAAGAGTAAGAGGACTGGCTCTGTGACAGATGGTTGGTGAAGTGGCATGAAGGGTGCTCATGAAAAAGACATGGTCCCTAATCTCACATAATTTAAAAAGATTTTGATAAGACCTAAAATATATGCATGTATTTGTACAGATGAGGCATAAATATATATTCAGCTGTAAAGATTTGCAGTCTACTTTGCACCCAACTTCCCACTAGCCCAAAAGGAATGATCTTTCCATCACTTGGTCTAGTACCAGGTCTTTGTTGTGCTGACAGAATGAAGGGAGATGCCAAATTGTTCTACATAAGAAAGAATGAGGCAAGGAGGAGGAGCAAGGAAGAATACATCACCGGAAGTGAGGAAGAATGAGGAGAAGCCATGGGAAGTAGCTTTATAAGAAGTAGGACCCCAGGACAGGACAGCCTGTCCAATTGTTGGAGCATTCCCTTATATGGAGACTGTACTCAGCGCAGCCCCAGTGTAAGCCCCGAGACGTGACTCTAGGTGAACTGAACTCCCAAGAAATTCTTCCCAGAGATTTTTACAAAGCCCTGGAGCAGTCGCTGAGTTGCTCTTGCTAACCTTTGCCCATGCCTTCAGCTGTACACTGCATGGACTCAGCTCTAAAACCCAGCCCTTTATTCCTCCAAACCTACCCACTGGGAGCTCTCGCGAGAGCATCGGTTTCACTTAGGTCTGGGGAAGCATGTAAAGCGGACATTACCAACAAAGCACAAAGAACTTCGCAGATCCTCCTCTTTCCACAGGGCCCAGAAACAAAGAACTCATGGCACTTTTTTCCCCCCACAGGATGAGCAGCTAAGCTATCACTCCCTGACCCTGTGAGCCTACCAAATCCACTCTTTCAGCCCTGCCCAACCCCTCAATGGGCAAGTCAAGGGGGTTTTAGCCCAAGTCGTTCCCTCCCTTAAAAATGAAGTTAAATAAAAGACTTTTCACCTCATTTTTCCTATCTACCACTTACGTCCAAGTTGCTGAGAGAAACAAAGCATTATAGAAACTCAGAGGTCTAGTTTAGGAGGATTTCCTGGACAAGGTTGACTCTACGGAGGCCCTTGAGTGGTAGATGGGATTTGGAGAGAATCGGAGAGGGAACCCAATGGTATCACAACATTCATCAAAGTGTGGAGGCTGAATTGGCACAGAACATACAGGGGGGACTGAAGAACTCGCCTGACTGAGCCAGCAATGCAGTCGCTGGGGGTGGACAATACACATGTGAGGGTAAAGATAGGACCGTGCACAGAGGACTCCAGGGTGTCAAGTAAGAATATCACCAAAATGGGGCCTCTCCTTCGGGATAGGTCAACCTGTTTTTTAGGTTTCTCTTATTTGGGGTCAGGGGGAGTGTTTGAGAGAACCCTATCAATGATCCTTCTAGAAATGAATGATAGATATTTTATGTGACAGCTTAACTGGACCCCAAGGTGCCCAGATATATAGCTAGACATTATTTCATGGTGTGTCTCCATCTGGAAAAGACTGGCACTTTAATCAGTAGACTGAGTAAAGAAAATCTGCCCTCACCAACGTCGGTGGGCATCTTGCAATCCATTGAGGGCCTGCATGAAACCAAGAGGCAGATGAATGGAAAGTTGTTCTCCTTCTCCTTCTTCTCCTTCTCCTCCTTCTCCTTCCCCTTCTTATCTTATTCTTCTTTCTCTCTCATCTGGGATATCAATCTTCCGCCCCAGACATTGGAGTTCTTGGGCCTTCAGACTCTGACTGAATTACACCACTGGCCTTTCTGGTTCTCCAGCTTCCAGAAGGTGGAAATTGTCAGCTTCCATAATCAAGGGAACATATTCCCACTCCTCCCGTCCAAGAGAATCCTAAGACAACTTGCAAAAGAAGAACAAGGACATCTTAGAGAAGGACAGGAATCCGAAAGATTAAATACATCTCACTTAGACAAGTGAGCTAAATGCCTATTGGTTATGCCTCCCGAAGTTATGTCTCTTGAATACTTTTGCTCCTGGGGGTTAAAAAAAAAGTTTCTTTTCTATATGGATTTAGTCTGCTATGTAGCTGATGGTTTTTTATTCTTTCAGAGTTGGATGTGTTTTCCTTTGAATGGTTGTAAGAAGATCAGAATTCAGATGGACAGGTGCTTGGAAGGAACTGGTAAAAGTGCCCCAGACTTACCTGGGCAGGTGACAGGAGACTTGAAGGAGTTGAGTAATTGTAGCAGAGGGAGGGGAGGATGGCTTCGTGCCTGGGTGCCCTCTGAGATAGGTTCCTCAGAGCAAAGGAGACAACAAGCACACATTCCTGGACTTGCAGTGCTGAGGCCCATACCTGGGGCTTCGCTGTTGCGGCCACCTGACGCCTCAGTGCTGATGGATAACATCCAGCTCCCAGAGGGCTCGTCCTGAGAAAATACTGCCTTGTTCAATTATCCTCATAGGTGAAGGCTCTTCATAAGAATTGCATTTGATAAGAAGATTGCTGGAGTCTACAACTGCAACGTTTCCCTACCTAGTACCTGTGGGGGCTTCTCAGCCACGTCCTGCACGCATGAGAAAAGGGTTAACTCTCGGAGGATAAAGTTGGCTATAAATCAATCAATTACCCATAAACTTACGAATCAATAAACACACAAGAGCCAAAATTCTTTTTAAATGAGAGGGGGCATGACGGGTCTGGCCGTATCAGTTCTGGCCTCTAACAACAAGGAGTCGCCCAGCCCTCCTTTATTTATACTCACACAGGTAAAGGGGCCGGACCAGGAGGGGCTTCTTCTGTGATGAACAGTATGGGGTGGAGTTAGGAGAGCCATTTTCTCAGGGAAACTAGACAGGGAACCACTCCCACACAGCGCCACATACCTCCTGGCAATCTGGGACAGACCTCTGTGGCTGCTAGTTCTGGAAGCCAGGCCTCTGTGTCCTATGACTCAATCTCGTCTGATTCTGCTAGATAAGGATGGCTCCCCACAAGTACCCACTCCCTGTGACTCTGGAGATGGCACTCCCCTGTTCCCTCGGAAGGTGGCCCTCTCCTTCTCCCTAGCACTTGGCTTGGATGGGAACATTCACTGGCTCCAAAGGTGACGCAGGGGGATTGCAGGATTACCCATCAGGGAGTGCCACGCTGGCCACAGTGGGTAGTGACCTGTCTTCACCACCCAATGTGAAGAAACACAATTACTTTCTGGTTTTTTTTCATTTGTTCTTTTTAGATATACATGACAATTGAATATGTTTCGACATACTATGCACACATGGAGTGTAACATACTATAACTAGGATCCCATTCTTGTGGTTGTGCACAATATGGAGTTACACTGGTCATGGATTCATATATGAGCACAGGAAAGTTATGTCTGATTCATTCTGCTGTCTTCCCTATTCCTGGATATCCCCCACTTCCCTTCATTCCCCTTTGTCTAATTCAATGAACTTTGATTTTTCCCCTCCCCACTGTCCCTTATTGGGGGTTAGCATTCACTATCAGAAAGAATATTTGACCTTTGGATTTTGGGGATTGGCTTATTTCACTTAGCATGATATTGTCCAGTTCCATCCATTTACTGGAAAATACCATAATATTATTCATTTTTTATGGCTAAGTCATATTCCATTGTGTATATGTACCACATTTTCTTTATCCATTCATCTGTTGAAGGACACCTAGGTTGGCACTATAGCTTGGCCATTGTGAATTGAGCTGCTATAAATATTGATGGGGGTACATCTCTGTAGTATGCTGATTTTAATCCTTTGGGCATAAACTGAGAACTGGGTGAAATGGTGGTTCCATTCCAAGCTTTCCGAGGAATCTCCATACTGCTTTCCAGAGTCGTTGCAGCAATTTGCAGTCACATCAGCAATGTATGAGTGAACTTTTCCCCCACAGCTTCACCAACATTTATCATTACTTGTATTCTTGATCATTGCCATTCTTACTGAAGTGAGATGGAATCTCAGTGTAGTTTTAATTTGCATTTCTCTAATTGCTGGAGATGTTGAACTTTTTTTTACATAATTTTTGACCATTTGTATATCTTCTTCTGTGAAGTGGCTGTTCAGTTCCTTTGCCAATTTTTTGACTGAGTTATTAGAAACACAATTACTTTCAATCATATCTTCCTATTTTAATTTTATGCCTAACATTTGATCTGCTATCTTTTCTTATTGTTTTTTCACTTTCCTGTGGAGAGTAAATACAGCGTATATATTTATTTTCCACTTCTGCAATGAATTCAGTGATCTCGTTTGTCTTTTAATGGTATATCCCTGGTATACTGTTGGAACATAGAAAGCAAGTGATGTGTTTTGACAGGTCAGTTAAACACACATTGAACAATGAAATGGTTCATCAGTGGATATGTAACATCTAAAAATGTAATGTGAGTCATAAATATAACTAAATTTTCTGGTAGTCGAATTACAAAAATTAAAAAGAAAGAGGCAAAGTTCGTTTTTATAATATTGTAATATTACCCAATATATTCAAAATTATTTTAATATGTAATATCCACAAAGAAGTTATTAATGAGATGTTTTACATCTTTTATTTTTCTTAACAAGTCTTCAAAACCCAAGGTGTATTTCACATCTCAGTTTGGACTGGTCCCATTTCAGGCACTTCATAGCCGCACGTGGCCTGTCGGCATGGTTTGGGGTAGCAAAAACCTCAAAGTTCTTAGAGGCACAATCGTTTCAGTTCTTAATGTTTCTTGCACTTCCTTTGGAAATAAAGTGAGCATCTGTCTTTCTTGACACCCAATGGCCACCCCATTGTCCCCTCCAGAGCCACCCATCCCCCAGTTGACTCAGGTATGTTGGATGGAGTTGATGTCACGTCAAATCCACAAGTGGCTCCTCGGGTCTCTCTGTGGCTCCAGATGTGGTGAGAGGTTTGGGGACAGGCACATGACACAGTCAGTCAGTAAAATACAACGATTCCTTTGTTTGGGACATCTGCTAAGAAAGATGTCCTCTTTTCTGCAGAACTTGACTCTGGGAGAGTGTGAACCTGGACACCAAGAGCCACCGTGAAGCCCCTGGAAGGACGCCACCATGTTGGAAAGAAGAGACTGATGAAGAGAGATTCCATTCTCAGGGCATCAACCAAACACCTACAGAATTCCTGGTCTGTTTTATTATGTGGGTTAATAAACTCTTTACCCAAGCCGATTTGAGTTTGGGGATTTTCTTAAAAGGTGTTCTAAGAGGGAACTTCTGCTCCATTATCTAGGAGTAACTCTCCCAAGAGTAAGAAGCTGGGGCCAAAGTCTATAGGGCTGTGAGGGGCCATGTAAGATCCAAACTGTCTCCAGACACACAGATAAGCCCTGAAAACAGTCTGCTAAGTGACATTGGTCAGTCACAAAAGACCACATATTGTATGATTCCATTCATGTGAAGGGTCCACAGTAGGTAAATCTATAGAGACAAAAAAAATATATGTAACAAGTTCGCCTCCCCTGCAAGAGAAAAGAGGGGTCGGCAAGTGAGCGCTAATGGGCACTGAGATTTACTTGGATTAATGAAAATAATCTGGAATTAGTGCTGATGGATGGACGACTCTACACACATATGAAAAACCTCTGAAATGCACAATTAAAGGCTGAAGTCTGTGATATGTGAATTATATATCAAACTGTTACTTAAAAAAATATTTCAGAGGCTCAAGGAAGACTTCCTTTAAAAGTTACCCTTCAAGTTGCTGCATAAATGGGGTCAGGTCTCAGGAGTCTTGAGTGATGAGCTTCGCCATTTCCCTTATCTGACTTTGGCCTGCACCTGGGAACTGACCCCTGCACCTAGTAAGTGACCTCTGTACCAGTGGCCTTGTGTGGCCCTCCACAAAAACAGCCCAACCCAATCAAGAACATGAAGCACCAAACCCTTTTCTCCTGACATGAGTGTACCTACCCCACCCCTGTGCACGAGGTTTACTTCTTACTTCTTAAATATAACTGTCTGCTCTCGGTGAGCTACAACCCGTGTGTTTCCAGCAGAGACACCACACCTTCGGATTCCAATCCCATTGCTGTCGTGCATCAAGGGATCCTGGTGGGTGTTCAGTACTCTCAACAGTAACCAAAATAAACTCCCCAGAAGCCAAAATCCTTCAGTTGTCCCCTACTCGGGAGGTTGGGAGGTTTTGGCCCTGAGCGTACATTTCCCTTTTGAGACAAAGCAAGCTATGTGTGCACAAGGTAGCCATGTTACCCGATCGACCCCCCGCCAAGGCTGAAAGGAAAATACGGGTCAACTGGACAAGGGGGAAGATGGTGCCAGAAAGAAAGAAGAGCCAAACTAAATCTGGCATTTCACCTTTCATTCCCCCACCGAGCCGCCTGTCCACAGCCCCAACCCGAGTCAGATGTTTCAAATGTTTTCATTGTTCCTTCCCCGCTCCCTGCTCCAAATCCCAGAATGGAAAGGGGGGAAATCAATGCCATGCAGATGTGTTTATCCCCCCTTGCCTGGATGAAAGACTTCTTTCAAGTGCGGTGCATGTCTTCCAGGCTGGATCCTGCACGCTCAGGAAAGCCACGTGGTGGGTAGGTCAGGCCGCTCCTGTCAAACTCAAGCTTTGTTCTCTGATGCTGAGGTTGACGGATGCGTTCCTGGGCAGACACACAGGGAAAACGCATGGCAGACGGAAGTCCCTGGGCTCCTGGACCAAAGCCTGGCCAATGCCATTGGTGAGACAATTCCACAATTTCCAAAGAGGTTCCAGGATCCCACCAAGGGTCAGGGGGAGAGAAAGGGTGAAGGGAAGATGATGTAGAGTAGGACCCTGCAGCAGAGGGGGGGGAGCAAGAACTTCGGTCCTGGGTTATGGTGTTAAGTTGTAGCACAGCTGGCCACACCTTGGGTCACCTACTCGCACACCTGCATGTAAGCAGAGAGCTCCCTACCTATACCCCCCCACTTCCTCCTTCCTTCTCTTTCACACACACACACACACACACACACACACACACACATACACACACACACACGTACATACCACTCATGTCCTTAGCAAATCTCAGACACACATATCAAAGGCTCTGCAGTTGTCCCCCTTATTAATTCTGGATCCAGGTCCTCTTCCTGTGGCTTTTCCCAGATTTCTGGAATGCTGTTTTAGATGGCTGGGACTGCTCTAACTGCCTGCTGAAGTTTCAGCCACTTACTTATCTTAGCAGAGAAATATGAGCTCTGCCTTTTTCAACCTCTTGAAATCAATGCAACCCAACCCCACCACACCAAGCAGAAATAAACAAGGCCCAGTCCTGCCATCGAGATACCTACAGACCCTTTGTATGGAAGGTGTTACGAGCCACATCCTACAGACCAGGAAGCTTAGGCTCAGAGACACAAAGTGACTTATAGAAAAGTCATGGCAGAGCCAGAATTAGAACCCTGGTCCAAAATTTCCAAAAACTATACAACCTACAATGAACATTAGCCTCCAGGAAGAGGAGAGTCCAAATCAAATGTGGATGTCACCATTCTAAGGTGTAAGTTTCATAAAGAAAAAATAAGAATTTCTTCCAGTTCTTGATCATAGACATCATCTAGAAGCACTGACTCTTGTTTCTAGATTACCTAGACCAACAGTGTCATCTTACGTTAAAGAATGTGAGTCCTAGAGACACCAGGGGCCCTCCAGGATCCCTACCATTGGTCCCACAGCTGTCTATGGCAGAGCCATCAGCAAACCCAAGGTTCTGAGTCCTATACTGCAGCAACCTGCTGCTTCTGTTTTGAGAGTGGGCTACCTAAACCAGTGGTTCAACCTTAGAGCTGTGGGCCCAGTCAGTCTTGAGTTCAGATCCTGTCCGTGCTACATTTATGCCACATGACATCACACAGTTTCTTCAGCCTCCCTATAGCTTACTTTTCCTAATGCACTCTTGGGCATAAGCACAGTACCTGTTGTGAGCTGCAAAGGAAAGCAGCCAGGATGGTGCCTGGCACACAACTCCACGTTCCCATTGCTGTTGCTATAGCAACCCTGCAAGCCACTCACCTTTCAACCAATGCATCCTAAACAAGGGGGACTGGGGCATCAGGAAAGAGGAGCACACGTGTACCCACACAGGGAACACCAGAATTTTCCCCCAACTTGAGCTGTCAGAGGTGAGTAGAACCTGGAGACCCTATCTCAGAAAAACAATTCTAAACAAGGAGACACTGTGGACAGAACACTGGAGTCTCCTCAGCTCACCTTCCTATTTGCCAAGACACAGTGTCACCCAGAAGAGTAAGAATCAGACTCCGGTTTTCTCTCCCAGGTGAGAAATTCCTCACTCCACAGTGTTAGTGTGGAAGGTAACTAAGCATCTGAATCCCCAGCAGTGGAGATGTGGGGAAGTCCCTCTCACACCCCACCCGCCTCCTTGCCCCTCCCAGTGGGTCTCACCATTGCACACTGACCCTGCCCTGAGCCTCTCGAGGGGCCAGTCCCCCTCTATAAGAGGAGAGAGGCTATTAAGGCAGCTGTAATCCCACTGCGGCAGGAAGGGGTGACTGTGTCTCTTACACAAATTCAAGAGAAAATCCTTAACACCTGCAACCTCTTATAGATGTCAGAATGTTTGTGATACAGAAAAGAGCTGACCAGGAGACCCTGTTTTTGGAAATGGTTCAAATCAGTCCCATTTTGCCTGTCTGTAAAATCTGCTGCTTTTCAAGAGTGGACAAATAGGAACTCAGGCAGTGAGACAAGCACAGGTATTGAAGGAAGAGTGGCTTTGGGTTTCAACCTGGCTCCCCACTCACTGGGAGGGTGACCTGGAGGTAACCGTCAGGACTTCTGGTCTACCCAGCAACCAGTAGACTTTTCCCTTAAGGAAGAGGAGTTGTGTATCTAACCAAGTTCCCTTTTCAAAATGGCAGCTAGAAATTCAAATGCCCAGTCTGTGGCCCTGGAGTTCATGATGCAGGCCTTTCCACCAGTCTTCTGGTTCCCCTTCAGTCTACATTTTTGTTTGTTTGTTTGTTTGCTCCCATCTAAAGTCATAATGCCCTTTTATATATCCAAAATATATACTTGCAAGTTTGAAAGCCTTTCTGAATTAAGGCAAAAATAAGTAAATAATACTAAAAAATGCCTATAGAATCATTTGAAGAATTATCAATAATGTACACGAACTTTCCAACATTGTCACTGGGTAGATGGTAAGAGTAACTTGTTATTTCTGTGAACTTTTACACACATTATCTGATTTATTCTGCACCATCTGGCAAATGGGGCTGAGCCACATTGAGCAAGAAGAAACAAAGACTTAGAGTTGTTAAACAAGGAAGTTGATCCCCAAGCATGATGTCCCAAAGAGGCAGCTTTCCAGTGATTTTTCAAGTAATTGATGGACATGATTGACTGTGATCAATGATTGGCATGATTAGCTAATAACAATAAAAGATGGTTGTTGAGAATATATTTATGTGATAAAGTATAAAAGCAACAATATGAAATTCACAGTAAAGATTAAATTTGTTACCTCTCTAATCAATAATACAGATGCACCACCCTACTACTGCTCAACCACTCTCATTACCAAAATCACCACCTGCACAAATACTACCTGCATCACCACCACTATCACCACCATCGCCGCTGTCTACCATCACCATCCTCAACACCATCACCCACCACCATCCTCTTCCTTAAGGGAAAAGTCTACGGGTTGCTGGATAGACCAAAATTCCTGAAGGTTACTTTTAAGGCTACCTTCCCTCTGACTGGGGAGCCAGGTTGGAACTCAAAGTCTTTCTACCTTCAATTCCCATGTTGTCTCACCACCACCACTCTCTGCACTACCACCTCTACTACCACTATCAATATCATCACCGTTATCCCACCATCATCACCATCACCACCTGCACTACCAACCACTATTAATACCATCATCACCATCACCACCATCATTAGCTGCACTGCAACCTCTACTACCACCATCACCACCATTACTACTGCATGCATATCTCTACCACCAATATCACTACCATCATCATCACACTGTCTGCGTCACTCTGTCTTGATCCTAACCTCGAGTCATGCTCATGATATTAAAGCCCAGATATTATAAATTAGATCCAGAATGTCCCCCAAAACTCATGCACATGCATGAAGACTTACTTGGTCCCCAAAGCAGCAATATCCAAAGGTGAGGTTCTTAGGAAGTGATTGGATCATAAGGGCTCTAACCTCATCAGTGGATTAATCCATTTGATGGATTACTAATTTGAATAAACTAATGGAAGAAGTAGAAACTACAGGCAGCTGGGATAGGGTTGAAGGAAGTAGGTAACTGGGGGCATGCCCTTGGAGACTATATCTTGTCCCTGGCATCTCTCCTCCCCACTCCACTCTCTTTCACTCATTCTCTCATTCTCCCTCCCTTCCTCTCTACCTCCTTCCCAGCTGCCAGGAGCAGCTTTCTTCTACTATTCTCTCCCACCATGATGTTCTGACTCACCTAAATAGAACCACTGACCATGGACAAAAAAAAAAAAAAAAGAAAAAACAACTTTCCTCCTTTAAGTTATCTTTCTCAGGTATTTGTCACAGCAGCAAAAAGATGACTAACATACTAACTATGCCTTTAAATATAAATGCCACAAAAAGATTCTCTGTAGAGCAGGAGAAGATCCAGGAACTCTTTTAGCATAAAATCAATACAAGTGATATAAATGCTTTACAATTATTCTATTTGAAAATCTAAAGCAGGGAAGGGAGGCTAAAGAGAAGAGAAAGTCAGAGGAAAAGACCGTCTCATCATGTGGTCACCACTAGAAGGGAATCCACCTGGGCAGGCAAGAGAAAAGGATCTATATCCCAGAGAAGTTGGGGATTGAGTTAAAGAGAGACAGAGCTGCTTCCAGACCCTCCAGTGCACATGGACTCTGAGTGCTGGAAGGTGGAGCTTAAATTAAGGGCTCCTTTGTGTGTTATTCTGGATTCTCTGAGTACTTCTGGCTGACTAACAGTGAGAGAATTTAATAATAAGCTCTGCCAGATCTATAGAGTTGTGGAGCTAGAGTTATTTGGTCGGAGATGGGGGGGTCTATTCAGGGGGAAAGTGTTCTTTTGATCAGGTAAGTGAAGCATTTTCCAAAAAAGCAGACTTTCCACACCACCAAGATGGACCTCTGTTGCCTGGGACTGAGTCCCCTTGCCCAAAGTTCCCTTTCTGCATCCTAGTTTCTGAAAGGGCAGTGAAAGAGATCCCCAGTTCATCACAATCAGTCACAGTCCTGGTTCACATGATGCCATTCCAGAAGAACACAGGACATTTCATTTTAGGGCAAAAGTTCTGTCACAAATGAGTCATGGGATCTCCAGTGAGCAACTTCATCCCCTCAGATTCCTGAGCATCTGTTCAAGAAGGGATTTAGCCCAAATCATTGGGAGAACTGCAATGCTTGGTAAATTAAGAAGACTAAGCGGATTATCCTCTTACAATATTCTCACCTTACCATGGGCTCATCAAGATACAAACCCTCCATAAGTCAAGGAGCACCTGTATTCCTGGCAAGAGGAAGAACACGTGCAACGGTAGTATGCACTGAGCCCAAAGAACAGCAGGGGCCACTGTGTCAGACCCTAGAGCCTGCAGAGCACGTCGAACACAATACCAGGGCTCTTATTGGGGACTAGCCCTCAGATGGGTTGTAAAACATGGGAAGGGCTTTGGACTTTATCATAAGAACAACCTCACATCTAAACAGGATCCTATTAAAGAAAAACAATTCTGATATTTGTTAAAACTATGGAAGAATATTGCAATGGGTGGGGAGAGACTCAACTCCAGATAGAACAAGAACAAACAGGCTAAGGACTTAGATATCAAAGATGGGAGATAGAGAATTTGATCAGATATCAAGGGTGGGGGATGCTTACAAAACTAACTTAGTAGAATTCTTTGACTGAAGGTAGGTTCAGTAGATTCCCAGGAATAGGGAAGCAGGCTAAAGTCAAGGCCCAGATGAGAAGGCTCAGAGGAGCTTGACTAAAGTATGATCAAGGAGGGTGGTCACCAATCCTGTGACCTGGCTGCAGAAAGTAGGAGTAGAAATGGGATGCCAATCAGGAGGTTGCTGCAGGCAGCTGGCAAGGAGTCCCCAGCAGGAGAGGGCAGTGGCACCACAGAGGTGATGCATGAAGGAATCAAAGGACTTTGGGACTGAGTCTTGAAACACAAGCCTGAGACAGGTTGGGCAAGAAAGCATTGGAGGCAGAAGCAACAGAGAGAGCAAAGCCACTTCTCACACCTCATCAAAGGTCTTTGACTCCATTGGCTTATAAATGCCAAGGTCTGAGCTTCTCTGGGAGGCCTTGCCAATGGTGTCACATCCTGTCCAGGAGACCAGGAAGCTCCCTCCTCCTGGGTGGGACTTCCATCCAGCTCGACCTCCTTCATCGAGAACTAGCTTTGTCCATTTCAGCAGCTACCACAAAATACCATAGAATGGTGGCTTAGAAACAACGGACATTTATTTGTCACAAGACTGGGAGGTCCAAGGTTAAGGTGCCCACAGATTCAATGTCTGGTGAGGCGAATTTCCTGGTTCATAGACAGGAACTCCCTGCACATCTATTGCTATGTCCTCACGTAGTGATAGGGATGAGAGAGCTCCTGGGGTCCTTTTGACAAGGGCCCAGTCCCCTTCATGAGGGCTCCATCCTCATGGTGTCACCACCCCCCAAAGGCCCTACTCCAAATATCATTTTACTGGGGGTTCATGTTTTAGCATTTGGGACATAAATACTGAGTCTACAGCAGGCAGGAGGAGGGCTTGGGACTGGCCAATACAGAATACCAGGGGTCTTGTTGGGGACTAGCCCTTGGATTAAGCAAGACTTAATCAGCTATTTAAACAACAAGCAACCTGAAAAAGGTCTTTCATCAGGAAAGGACAGACCTCATAGCCAAATGGACTAAGGTCAAGTCCAAGCTCTGCTATTTACCAACCATGTGAACTTGGGCAAGTGAGTTAGCTTCTCTGTGCCTCGGTTTCCTCATCTGTAAGTTGAGACGATAAAGGCAGCGACTTCATAGAATTGTGGTAAAAGACTGGATGAACTCACATTAGCTAAGGGCTCAGACACACTGCTCCTCTTCTCTGAGCTCTTCCCCGTCCTCTCACAGTCCTCTTGCTTTTAAATCGCTCTCACTGAGCTCCTACAGCACACAGGCACTGTCCTGGGGACCTGGGGATGAGCAGACCCACCCTGCCCACAGGAAGCACGCGTTCTGGGAGAGAGGGAGCACAGGGCTTGTGGGGGTGGGAGCTGCTGATAGGCTGAGCCCCTGTGGAAGGGCACTATCCCTGTGGAATGCAAACTTGATCTTGCCATCCTGCTGTTTGATATCTCCCAGTGGCTTCTAGTCACCCGTGGGTTTGGGTAAACTCCCTGCACTGGTTTCGGGGCCTCGCCTGCTGTCCAGTCCCCTCCTCTCAGCCCTGCTCCCTCTCACTGCCCTTCTCGCCAACCAGAGCAGGTCCGCATGGCCTCCCTCACAGGTCTTTGCACAGGCTACCCCTGGTGGCCTTCATATGTCCCTGGGAGCACATGTCTCCCAGCTACACAGTGTCCTCAGTCCCTCAACCTTCCCTCCTTGTGACCTTTATCTCACTATTTTGTAACCGCCAATTTACTTACATATATCACCCCTCCAACAGGAACCAGGTCTGCCTTGTCCACTCTCGTCACCAAAGTCCCCAGCACATGGAGTGCCTGCACTGGACCAAGAGCTCCCTGCCCGAAGCTCCCACCAGAGCAGCTGCTGTGGTGGGTCTGGTTGTTCTCATTATCCAGCCTGCTCCTTATGTGGAGCAAATCTCTTTTTCTTCTTGGAGATTTTAAATATGACTCATAAAGTCTGCCAGCGGTGGCTTCCTACGCAGAAGAGACGACACCTCTCCAGAGAGAGTCACAGATTGTCCACAGCATCTCCAGGGCTCATGTGATCTCCACAAGAAGTCTCGCCATTTTACAGTCAGAAAACAGAACTTCCACAGAGTCGTGCCACCGCCTGAGTCTGACTATTAATAAGTGGTAAGGCCAGGAAGCAGACTTCAGTCCACAGTGTGGGCTTCCCATGGCCATGTCCCAGTCGTGGGACAAATGGTTGTGCCCACTGTGGTCCCTTGCCTGGGGAAGAAATCCTCAAGAAGAAAATGTCCTCACTGGCCCTTTAAAACAATTTTGGAATTATTTCCCTCCATAGCTTCTTTAAAGAAAGGAAGGAAAAGCACATGGAAGATTCAAGAACAGCAGTGCCCCAAAAGTCAAATTTCTGCCATTCCTGCTCTGGGGTTTGGGAAATCCCTGGCGACCTGTAGCAGATCCCATGCATTCCAGCGAGTATGTAATGAAAACAGCCTGGCTTCTCCACGTGGGTCTGCGGGAGTGCAGGACCCTCTCAAAAGTCCAGAGTTGTGGTATTTCTCAGTCCCTCGCAGAAAGTCCAATCAGGCCGCCTCCGGAAAACGTGAGGGGCCACCATGGAGGGCGCCCTTCCTTTGGGCCAGATTCCCATCCCACGAAACTTCATGTGAGATGCCCTTGGGAATCATTCACTGTTTGGAATTTAAACATCTCCTACTTTTCCTCGACGCAAAGAAAAGTATTTTTTGAGGTATGCCAAGAATGAACTAGCAAGGGCACCCATTTAATTGGATGTGAAATAGAAGCTCCTGCTTTTAGCACACCCGCCCTGTTTGCCGATCCTGTCATTGCAAAGAAGGGCAGTTGGGGGGAATTATAAAAATATGCAAGAATAGAACCCGCTTCGAGTGACCCACCTGGGGACCAAGTGGTCAAATGGCCATTGCTAGATGCATTTGTCTCTTTGTTGGTAGGCGAGAAAACGAACTTTCTGTCGACATTCATTGTGTGGTTGGGACATCTTTGATCTCCCAAATCAGCAAGAATCCCAAAGGGAAGTTAGCAGTGTTTTTGATTATTATCTTTAAAGTCTAAAATTCCTTAGGTGAAATTCAGTATGAAATGCATCCATGCAATGGGGAAGATGAGGAACTGTGTCAACATCTGGGTCTCATTAAGGCACAGCTATTTTCGCTAGGCAGTGAACTGGAGAAACCAAATTCCTTGATAAAGTTCGAAATTTCCAGGAACCACTTGTAAAAGGTATTTCTTCTGTCTGGTTGTTTTGCATAACACACAGCACTGTGAGTTCCTGCTCAGCCAAGCCCCGGAGATAAAAGGCATTATCTGTTTGTCAAATTGTCCCTAAAGCTTTAATGCTCTGGTTCACTGTTTGGTTTTGACCTCTGTGGAACACTGTGCAATTTACGACGCCTTTCCACATACCTCCTGCCTTTTGATCTCCACAAGCAGCCCAGAGAGGGGACAGATGCTGATGCCACCCTCAAATTACAGGCAAAGAAACTGAGACTGCGAGAGAGCCTGAGATCTGGGCTTCTCACCTTCAAAGCCCAGATGGATCACCTGCAGGTTCAGGTTAAATGTGAACTCTGTAGAGTTGGATCCAGTAGATCCAACTCTGCTTTTCTAACAGTGGCCAAACGATGCTCATGTAGGTAGTCCACGGACTACTTTTTAAGTAGCAAGGAAATCAGAGGAAGATTCAACACTCCAAATGGCATTTTGGGTTTCCAAGTCCAAGGCTATTGTACTAAGTCATGCTGCCTGTATGAAGGTCAAGGATACATTCTACAGAACGTGACTCTGGGCGTTCAGACCACCTCTGGCAACTGTTAACCTTGCACAGTTATCTTAATCTCTCCATGCAGACTTTCATTATTGGCAAAATGAGAGCAAAATGGGAACAACAGTCACAGGATTGTTTTTGAGAATTAACGGCAATACTTCATGGAAAACATTAGAACAGTACTCAACATAAAGTAGGAGCTCAGTACGTGTTACATATTTTTATCACTTACTGACCGGCTTAGAGTGAAATCCTAATTGTAAAGAGTCCCTCCCAGAACCTCTGACCGCTAATCCACAAAATTGGAATAATAAAAATTATCCTCAGTGTCCTTGGGAAACTAAAAAGAATTACAAAATAATCCAGCAATCCCATTTCTGAGGATGTATCCAAAGAAATGGAAATCAATATGTAGAAGAGATTTCTACTCCCTCCTTCATGTTCATTAGCACCATTCACAATAGAGAAGGTGTGGGAGCAACCTAAGTGCCCATCAGCTGAATGGACAAACGAAGTGTGGTACGTGCTCACATGGAATACTATTCAGCCTTTATAAAGAAGGAAATCCTGTTGTCAGGGGACAGACAGGAGGATGGTGGGAACATGAGGTTACAAAAATAATTCTATGAAACAGGCCCGCTGTGCTGAACCCCACATGCTTTCTTTGCCAGAAAGCAATTTACCTGCAGCCCTGCCTGGCCTCAGTGGACAGGCTATGTCACATTCCTCAGCAAACTACCTGTTATCTGCAAGGAAATGCAGGCAGGAAATAACGTTGATAAGAGGAGCCCCAGTTACTTTGAAGGGAGAGACATCTGTGAGCCTTCTCACAGACCAGATTCTGGAAGATAAGGATAATTCCTCCTAACCATAAAACCCGTAAAAATGATTAAGAATCCAATCAGAACTGTTCAGCATGGGCCCAGGTGTCATGACAGCGGGGACTGGAAAGTCTGATGTCATCTTGCTGTCAGTCAGAAGTTAAAAAGAGGACCTGGGCTGGACTCTCTGGAAACTTCTCTGGGGTCCCCAATAAAAATGGAGGGCAGGAGAGGCACATTGTCCCTCTATCCTCAGAGAGGACCCATTCTCTCTCTCTTGAGAGTGTCCCCTTTCCCTTTTCCTGTCCCTTCAATAAACTCACTCCTGTTACTCTAAGTGATGTGTCTGAAATCCTCCTGAATTGATCACAAGGCTCAGGGTCTGAAGGGCAGATCTTCATGCTGCCTCAGTTTCCCAGAAGCTCCCAGCTCTGTAACACAGTCACTGGGACACTGTGGGTGAAACTGGAAGATATCACGTTGAGTGAAATAAACCAGGCACGGGAAAGCTAGTGCCACCTGAGGTCACATACACACAACCTAAAATGGCGGAGCTCCCAGAAGTAGAGAACAGAATGGCGTCACCAGAGGCCTCTGGGGAGAAAGCGGTGGGAGAAGAAGCTGTTGGCCCAAGGGTACAAAGTTTCAGGTAGGCAAGGGAACAAGCTTCAGTGATCTAGTACACAGAATGTGACTAGAATCAACACTAATGCAGTGTATATTTCAAAAATATGAAAAGAAGGGCTGGGGAGATAGCTCAGTTGGTAGAGTGCTTGCCTTGTAAGCATAAGGCCCTGGGTTCAAACCCCAGCACCGCAGAAAAAAAAAAAAAAAAGAAAGAAGAAAAAAAGAAAAGAACAGATTGTTAATTATGTCACCACAAAATCAGGTGATGAATTTGTTAATTAACTTGATTTAATCACTCCATGATATACACATATATTCAAACTATCACATTATACCCTATAAATATATATATATATATGTATGTCAATGAAAAGTAAAATTTTAAAAGGTTAACACTTAGGGCTCTTGTGAAGAATGAAAGACATAATGAATATAAAGTTGTTCATAATGAATTATGCCACAAGAAAGGATTGTTGAACCTATGTGCAGCCCAGGGGACCCCCAGCCCTTGCAGGGCAGCCCTTTCAGGGTCTGCTGAGGAACCCTGGTTGGTACAGGAAGGTGCTGGTCACAGTTTCTGCTGAGTTGATAATCTTCCTTCCTAACCATCTTTTATTTTTGTGATTTCCATTTGGAGAAAGGATTTTCCTTCCCTTGAGTTGCTATCAGTGCTGATGAAAGAAGAGGAGAGAGACTCTGTAGAGGGAAAGGGAAAGTCCTCTTTCCATTTTGCATCTGGCGAAACTGAGGTTGGGTCAGGCGTTCTACAACTTTGCTATGAAGGAATCGGAAGAACGTACTTATCTCTGAAGGAATAACAGCCTTCCAGCCATTTTTGTCACCACGAGGACTGACTGAATGAAAACACCTTCCTCGCTCAGGCTCAGGGGTAGGTTTGGGGAAGCGGGCAGTTAATTTGAATCCATTAAGCAGAAACATTTATATTGAGACCCGCTCTGCCCCAGGTAGTATGCTAAGCATGAGGTTCATGAAGAGGCACAGGACTCTTCAAGGAGCTGCAGGTCTTTCGGGGGCGAGATATCTTGAACAGTCAAGTTCAGTGAACCCCACTGACTGGTTCAGTGGACCAGTCAGCTGTGAAATGAGGAAGATCTCTAAACAAGATAAGGATATTTAATGTGGCACATATGTACAATGGAATATTACTTAGCCAAAAAGATAAATAAAATTATGACATTTGTCAGTAAATGGATAGAACTGGAGCCTATCATACTAAGTGAAATAAGCCAATCCCAAAAAAACCAAAGGCTGAATGCTAACTCACAATAAAGTGTATATGGGAGGCAGAATAGAAGTACTCTGGATTAGACAAAGGGAAATGAAGGGGAGGGAGGGGGAATGGGAATAGGAAAGACAGTGGAATGAATCAGACATGACTTTCCTATGTCCATATATGAATACCAACCAATGTAATTCCACATCCTGTACAACCAGAGAAGTTCTGCTCCATATATGTATAATAGGCTAAAATAATTCTACTGTCATGTATAACTAAAGCGAACAAATAAAAAATGATAAGGATATTTAAGATGTAGCTTCTGAAGCATTACTAATCTGATAGTCTGGCATATACTCAGGACGGGCCAAAGACGAGAGTCCTACTACATGTAGCCCAGTATTAATCATTTGCCATAGCAGAAGAGTGGAAGCTAACCCATGCGTACATTCATTCATTTGACAATTATTAACTCAGAACTGGGCCAGATGGAAAATAGGAACTCACTGCCTGACTTATTCCCAACATTTATAGTCTGTAGGAGACACAGGCTCATAACTAGGCAATTGCAACATACTGTGGAAGAACACTGATAGGGAAGGACAGATGCTACAAAGTCTGTTTAACCATTTGGATGTAATAATACTAAACTTGTGTACATTTCATAAAATAATCTCAAATTACATAGACCAAAAATTTATGAGACTGTAAGGAGAAATTGGCAAAACAGAATCTCTGCAATTTGCTGATCAAGTAAACAAAATACCAAACAAGGAAGATCTAAATGGCCCATCGACAAGCCTGATGTAAGCACATGCTTAGAATCCTGCTTCCAATCACTAGAAAACATAGATCTCAGACACTCATGGAACACCTACTTTAAATTACCCCACAGTAGGTCAAAGAATAAGTCAATGCATTTCAAAGAATGACCGTCAGGCAGTAGCTATTATCTAATTAGAATGCAGATAAGTTAGACATCAATGACAAAAAGGAAAAAAATTTAAACACTAGGAATTTTTTAAATAAACTTATAAGGTACTCAAGGCTGCATATCAAAACATGAGCACAATCATCACAGTAAGGTTGCATATCAAAACATGGGTGCAAGGCGAGCAACACCTCGGGGGAGATCTCCACCTCCGTGTGTTTGTATTAGGGAAGAATAAAATTAATGAGCTGAGAGACCAGTTGAAAAGGTTATAAAGAGAATAGAATAATAATACCAAGCACATAACAAAAACGTACGAAAAAGGGACAAAAAGCTGAGAGTGTGTTCTCCAAGAGGGTTAAAGACACAAACCAGTAGTGATGCCTGTTTTTACAGAATAGAACATACAGGTGTTAGGTTTTTTGTTGCTAAAATACCAGATAAAAACTGCTGAAAGGGGGAAAGATTTATTTCCACACACAGTTTCAGAGGTTCAGTCCAAGGTTGGCTGACTCCATGGCTTTGGGCCAGAGGTGAGGCAGAACATCATGGCGGAAGGTTGTGGTGGAGGAAAGATGCTCAGCTCATAGCACCAGAGAAGTAAAGAGAGAAAGGAAGGGACTAGGGACTCGATATATCCTTCCAGTTTATACCACCCATGGCCTAGTTCCTCCTACCACCTCCCAATAATCCATTCAAATTATTAACACACCACATGAGCTACTCTATTGTAATTCAGGTTAGAGCCCTCCTGACCCAATCATTGTCTAAAAGCCCCACTTCTGAACATTGTTGCTTTGGGGACCAAGCCTCTAACACATGGGCCTTTAAGGGACATTCCAGATTGAAACCATAAAAACACAATTAAGCAATATTAGGAATAAAGGTAGGTGTACCATTACCCCAGAATCTGAAAATTATAAGAAGTGAATATTTAGATATTTTTCCCAGTAAAAAAAATTGAACTCCACAACTCACTTTATGCAGTTAAGACGCCACTGACCCTGAAATCAGAGTTTAAAAAAAAAAAAATCATCCACTAGTCTAGTCTTACTCAAAAACATAAACACAACGTGAAATTCCCAAACCGAATCATTACAAACTGACTCCAGCAGTGTATTTTGTTTTTAAGTCACATTTTGTGATCAGGCTAATCTATCCAAGGAAACGCAAGGGTAATTTAACATCAGAAACTTTATAAAGTAATTTAACATGTTAGAAGACTAAAGATGGAAAACCCAGATTCAAAACCTGAGTGCCCAGAAACAAGAGCTGAGGTGTGAGCACCTTTCTGGAAAGAGAGATTCCAGGCATGGGAAAGAGAGACACGAAGAGAGGAGAACCCAAGAGGGAGAAACCAGCACAAAGATGAGTTAGCCAGCTGGAGCCTTATGAGTGACTCAGACCCACAAGTGGCCATGGGAAACGCATCTCTGTGCTGTCATACAGGGAAAGACAAGTCCCTCTCCTGAGTGAATAAATGCTGGTGAGTGCCAAGTGGTTCCCAGACCGTCTCCCCTGTGACATCCACCAAAAAGGTGGGAAGTATGCAGGGGACCCAAAGCTAAATGCTGTCAGGGTGCGTGATTTTCACAGAAAATTAGTCACTGTGGCCGCAGCAGGTGCTACAAAAAGAAAAAGTGAAGACTCAGTAGCCCTGAAATGGTTCATCAGTATCCAAAGGATCGTATAATATTTTCAGTACAAACAGACAAAACCTTCAATAAAACTCAACACTGAAACGTGAGGATACAACAAAAGCAAACCAGGATGACAAGAGAACAAAGTTCCATAACCTCACATAGCCTCCCCTGTAGGCCTACAGTCAGCATCATTCTCAGAGTAAAATCCTGGAACCGTTCCATTACAATTAGAAACTACCATTTCTTTCAGAGAACCGAGGACACAGTGTAGTTCTCCAGGAGAAAATAAATAGCAAGCTGAAGTTTCAGAAAGAAAGCAACAGATCTGTTTTAGCTGATGACATAATAGCCTACGTAGAAGACCCAACTGAGTCTACCGGCAAATCAAGGTAACTAAGGGAGAGATTTTCAAGGTTACTGGATCTTATACCAATTTTCAAAAACCATTTGCATGCCCATACCCTAGCAAAGAACAGAAGATTTTAAGATAGGGTTCATGTTTACAGACGAAGTAATATGATGCTTGGGTTTTTCTTAAAAATTAATCTTTCAGTGGGAGAAATAAGTGAGGGTTGGAGGTGAGAGAAGACTGATCACGTATTCATGACTTCTGAAGCTGCACCATGGTGTCTTGAATTTATTTTACTAATATGCCTACTTTTGCTCATTTTTAATTACATGAAAGTTTTTTAAAAAGAAAAGAACATACATATGTAATATGTATATTTGTATATATAATTGTGCATATAGATATATACATATATGCATGTGTACATACACATATACAATAGCAAGAAAACCTAGTATATCTAAGAAAAATCTAGCAAATATGTGAAATCATTGTGGGAAAAAAATTTAACTTGGTTGAAATAAATATATGGAAGAGATAACATTTATAGGATAAAAGACAACATTCTTAAAATGTGAATTTGGTTCAAGTGGTCTATAGAATATGTTAATTACAATCAAAATTCTGTAACATACTTACCATTTTTTGATATACTAATTCAAAAATTGAAACAGAAAAGCAGTGGGCCAAAAATAAACTAGAAGAATAAAGTAGGAAACTTTTCCTATCTAATTTCAGTATTTGTTTAAGTACCTTATATCAAGACTTACAGCTATAGTGATTAAGATATTACACAGGGATAGACAAATTAGCCAACAGAACAGTACAGAGAGCCCAGAAACAGGCCATACTTTCATGGAAGAGGGTGGCATTGTTTCTTAATAGGGAAAGGACAGACCACTCAATAAATTGTGCCCCGATGATTGGTTTTCCAATCAAAAATAAAAATTTGTATCCCTCCCTCTATCATACAGAAAATAAAAAATAAAATTTGTATCCCTCCCTCTATCATACAGAAAAAAACATTCAAGACCACAGAAATTAAACTTATGGATTAAGAAATTAAATGTGAGGGGGAAGACTCAAATTTTCAACCATAGAAATGAAAATTTGTACCCCATTTGTGTACAGTGAATCAAAATGCAGTCTGTAAAAAGAAAAAGAAAAAAATTTTAAAAAGAAAATATAGTTTCTCTTTATGATCAAAAGCAGGGAAGGACTTCCTGAAAAGATACACATTATAAAGATAGATTCGTATTAAATTAGGGACTTGAGTATCAAAAGCACAATGAACGAAATTTTAGTGTCAAAAGAAACCCTAAAGAAAACACAGTGACAACTTATAATTTAGCAGAAAATAATTGCAACTAAAAAAGAATATTCAGAATAAATAATCATCAAACAAATAAGAAAAAGGAAAGGAAATCCAGTATAAAATATGGATAAAAATTCTGAACGGGTGTTTCACTGAGAAGGACACCCTTTCAGCCAATAAGCACATTAGTAATCAGAGAAACGTAAGCTGAGCAATGAGTTTCCATTTCTCACCCATAAGACTTTTGAAAAAATCTTACCTTAAAATTACAGAAGAAGATACACAGGCAATTAATAAATATATGAAAAAATGTTCAACATCTCTAGTAATTAGAGAAATGCAAATTAAAACAACTCTAAGATTTCATCTTACTCCAATTAGAATGGCTATTATCAAGAACACAAACAATACTAGATGTTGGCGTGGATGTGGGGAAAAAGGCACACTTTTACATTGCTGGTGTAGTTGCAAATTGGTGCAACCACTCTGGAAAGCAGTATGGAGAATCCTCAGAAAACTCAGAATGGACCCACCTTTTGACCCAGTTATCCCACTCTTCGGTTTATACCCAAAAGACTTGAAATCAGCAAACTACAGTAACAAAGCCACATCAATGTTCATAGCAGCTGAATTCACAATAGCTAGAATGTGGAACCAAGCTAGATGCCCTTCAATAGATGAATGGATACATCTATACACAGTGGAATATTATTCAACCATAAAGAAGAAAAATTATGGCCTTTGCAGATAAATGGATGGAATTGGAGAATATCATGCTAAGTGAAATAAGCCAGGCCCAAAAAAAACAAAGGCCAAATGTTTTCCCTGGTAAGTGGAGAATGATATATAATGGGGGTGGGGGTGGGGAGTGAGAGAAGAATGGGGGAACTTTGGCTTATGTAGAGGGAAAATAGGGAGGGGGGTATGAAAAATGGTGGGGTGAGACAGACATCATTGCCCTATGTACATGTACAATTGCATGAATGATATGAATCATGTACATGAATCGTGTACAACCATAGAAATGAAATGATGTACCCCATTTATGTACAATGAATAAAAATGCAGTCTGTAAAAAATTAAAAGATAAATAAAAAAAAAACCTAAGACACAAACACACACACACACACACACACACACACACACACATACAAAATGCAGTCTGTAAAAATTAAAAATTTTTAAAAATCTCTTGCCCTAGAGAAAAATCTTACAAGTAGGCATCTGGAACAGGGGGCAAGAAACTGTATACTAGTATTGTTCCCAACAGAAAAAAAAAGGTTTTTTCTAGGAAACAATCCAAACACAACTGTATTAGTCAGGGTCCTCTAGAAAAACAGAACCACCAGGATGTGTATATAAACAGAGGTCTATTTTAAGGACTTGGCTTACATGACTATGGAAGCTGGTGAGTCCAAGGTGTGCAGGATGGACCAGCAAGCTGGAGAACAGGAAGAGCCAATATTGAAGTTCAAGTCCAAAGAGCATCTGCTGGTAGAATGCCCGCTTTTGCTATGTTTGCGCCTTCAACTGATTAGACAAGGGCCACCCACATGACACAGCGCAAAGTGCTTCCCTCAAAGTCCACCTGTTTAAATACCAATTACATGTAAAAAAAATCTTCACAGAAATATCCAGAACAGTATTTTACCACAGGACTGGGCATCCTGGCCCAGCAAGGTTGAAACATTGATTAACCATCACAAAAAATTTCTTATTTTAGTAAAAGACATCTTTGTTCTACTCAGTTGCTATGAATAGCCATCAGGAGAACAGCTCAATGAAGAAAGGAATAATCAGTCGATGAAAAATCACACCGTCGTGCAAATGAACTGCAACAAACCCTAGCTTCCTACATCACCTTGTATGACTCTTAGAAATATTGCTGAGCTAAAAAACAATCAGATACTACTGTGTAGCTCAAAACTGGGTTAAACTAAGCAATTTATCATTTAGGGTTACATGTGTATGCAAAGTGTAAGTGTAAGAAAGGTTCTGATAAAAAAATAATTTCAGGGTTCTGTTTTTGTTCTGGGTTTTGGTACTGGGATGTATACTAAGTACATGCTCTATCACTGAGCTAGGTTCTGCTTATCTTTAATAAGAGAGCAGAGGGCTGGGATCAGGGATAAGCACATATTAAGACAGCTGCAACCTAAGATGCAAGGAGGCTGGATCCCTGGATGGCTTCCTGGAATAGGAAGCTTCCCTCGCAAGCTGTTTCCCAACCAGTCATTGATTCTGGACCTGAGACATCAGTGTATCTAGCCTGTCAAGCTACTGAGATCTCGAGTCTTGCATATCTCTGCAGCATAACTTGACTAATAAGGACCGTACAAATAAGTTACTCATATTCTTTGTGCCTTCTGTCTCACGTAGTACACAGTCAAATAAAATATTTTTAAGAATGAATGGGGGGAAAGAAAAGGAAGGTATCAAGTAAATACCTCCCTATAAAAGGGATCAGAGAAATGTCCTGGTAACCGAAGGAGGGTGAAGGATAAAGGGAACATTTTCTTAGAGTGAGAGGCCCCAGATCAAGTTGGATTTTGATAGGAATGAGCGAGACAGAGCTAGAGAATCAATGAAAATTCAGGAAAGAACAAAACTACAAAGGTCAGAGGGACTGCAGAGTGGCCTGGGACATAGCACAGCTGTCATACACCAGGCTCTGTGCTACAGGCTCCTCCACCCTCGGAGGAACCCTGTGGCTGTAGGGAAAGAACGGTCTGAGCCTTCTGGTAGCACCAGAGTGTGTCTGCACCCGGTGGGGGTCCCTGCTCTGGACCTGGAAGGTTTCTAGGTTCCAACTCACGATTACTGCAAAGATTTCTTTGCACCCAGGACTCCATTAAGGCTGAACTGGCACAAGCCCAGCTAGGAGGCAGCCCGTTAATGAAAGCGATTGATCCATGCCCCCTGGACTACATGCCTGCCTCCGGGGCTGGGTTCACAGCACTAGCTCATCTACTGGTCTCTGCTGATAATTAAGGTGCCACTGATAACCACATGGTTCTCAGATAAGAATGTGGGGTACGTGCGATGAGGATAAAGAAAAAGAGATGACTTTGGGTCAGACAGGGAAAGGAAGGGGAGGTAACAATAGAGGCAACCTGAGCTTCAGTTCTCATCGTGCCCCCAAATAACTGGTGATAAGAAGCTGCTCGATCTCTCTAGAAACTTCAGTGATGATAAAGCTCCCACCTGGTCTTGCAGCAAACAATCTAACACTCATCAGAGATCCTGGAAATACTCAGCCCTTTCCTCTCTCTCTCCTTCCTTCCCCTAACAGGGCTACTTCAAAAAGTCCCAGGTATAAAATATTATAAACAAATAAAGAGACTGATGCTGGAATGCAGTGAGCAGGCCACGTGAGAACAGCTGCCTTCTCACATTGCGCCTCTTGAAAAATCCCACCCTCTGCATTTGCCTGATACTGTGCTTGACTTTGAGAACAAGACCAAGAGGGAGATGAATGGGATAGAAGTCTCTCCCCATGGTGTGTCAGAGCCCTGCAGGGGGGTGTTAGGAGACCCAGAGACGTCCTGTTCTTTGTTTCTCTAGAGTGCACTGTACTTAGAACGCTGGCAGCTCTCCAGTACCCACTTTCAATTAAACGCCAGGCACTGGGCTGCATCTTGAGTGTGTCATTTCGTGGGATCACACAGCCTCCGTAAGGTAAGCATTATTATTAGTCCATTTAGAAACAAGGAAGCTGAGCTTTGGTTAGCTAAGTAAGTCGACCGTCATCAGCTGTGGCAGAATCGGAGCCCAGGGATGCAGGAGAAGGTGCTGTGTCCATGGCCTGGGGGGACTCTCGTCACACTGGCCTCCTAGGAGAGCTGGGGACAACAGAGCCCTCGCCCTGGAGCCCTGTTTGCACTGAGACTCCAGTTGGTATGTCCCCTTTTCACGCTCCATGCAGTTCCACTCGCCGCTGAGAATTGTCACAGGCCTGGCTGTCCCCTAGGGCCAATGATGACCTGTACCATTGAGGACTACATATGCTGGGGAGGGGAGCAGCCGTGTGTGCCCATCCCGGAGTTCCTGCCCGAGACCCCCCAGAGTTGCCACCTCCCTGACCCTTGACAACCCTGGTTCCTCTGACACCTCCTGTGCCCAGACTCCCAGACGTGGCCCTTGGGTTCACGTGGGGAAAACGACGCAGATACATGGAACAGAACTCCCTAAAATAATGAAATTCATGAAATTGGCTCTGTATTCTCAAACGGAGGACAAGACCTGGGTCTGCAGAAGGCCCTTTGGTGGGAAGAACCCAACTGAGGAGACATTTTGCTCTTGCAGATAAAAGGTTAAAAAAAGCTGATGTTTGGCTGTCATCCAATTCCGGCACTTCCTGCTGAGAAGGGAGGGGCCTGTTTACTACGGCAGGAGGGCGTCTCCACGGTGGCAGCGTGCAGATTTGGGGCTTCCTCTGGTTGTCTTGGAGATGAGAGAGATGTGAGAAAAGATTCCTCTGGAATCCAAGAATCTCCTTTCCCTGATCAGTCTCTATCCAGCTTCCAACACCAGAAAAAACATTCGGAGTGAAGCTTAAAGGAGTCCACTCCAACCCCACACATGCTCGCTAAACATGGAGCCCCTGCTGAAGTCGCCTGTAGGCCATCAAACAAGGAGCTTCCCCTGGAATGCCTGCTACCACTTCCCATCAAGTCCTCCTGCACGTGGAAGCGTGTGCATAGCTCTGCTTTTAGAAACCCCAGACAGAAACCTAAACAGCAGGAACCTTAGCGCCTAGTCCCTACTCTGACTGCCCTGTGAACGCCCCACATGTCTCTCCCATGTCCCTTAAATTCAGCCTACACTAATTAATTCTCTTGCCCCATTCATTCCTCACTTCCATCCACTCCAAGGCTTTGCTCCAGTCTCAACAGATCACTTGTAAGTCCCCACACATCCCTCCCTCCCCCATTCCCTCTCTCCTCCTGCTTCTGGTCACTAGATCATGGCTTCTGCCTGAAATACTCGTCCATTCTCAGTGTCCTTCAGCTGAGATAGCATAGTTCTTTCAGGAAGCTTTGTATGTCACTACCCAAATCCCAGACTCATTAGGAGTCCTCTTGTCAGCTCCCGCAGGGCCCCATATTACTTCATCTAACTTATCTCCTCGTATACTGATTGCATTTCATCTTGCCCCATTCCTCGGTGTCCGCCCTTCAGCAAGCTCTGATAGGCAGAGGTGGCATCTATGGGGGTCACTGCTGCACCCCAGCCCTGAGAGCATCTGAGAGCACGTAAGGGCATTCACCCTTACAGACTCGGCTCAAGAGCTCCATCCAGTAGGAAGTCTTTCCTCAGGAGCCCCTCCCCCACCCCACCACGACATGGTGACAACAACAGCCCCACCCTCACCACCATTCCCACGGCAACCATCCCATCTCCACTCGCCATCACCGAGATCACGACATCATTCATTCCTGCCATCCTTATCCCGGTCATGGCTGTCACCTGGTCACCCTCATCAGTCCCACCTCTGTCTTCTCCCATCCTTACTCAAAACATTAGTACCACCACCATCACCATTGCCATCACCACTGCCACCGCCATAGCATTCCTGTCCTCTTGACTGCAATCCTGAGTGCTGACATCTTGACCACAATCACAGCACCACCACCATGACCACCATCACCATGCCCACCACCACCATGACCACCATCACCATGCCCACCACCACCATGCCCACCACCACCATGCCCACCACCACCATGACCACCACCACCATGCCCACCACCATGCCCACCACCACCATGACCACCATCACCATGCCTACCACCACCATGACCACCACCACCATGCCCACCACCATGCCCACCACCACCATGACCACCATCACCATGACCACCATCACCATGACCACCATCACCATGCCCACCACCACCATGCCCACCACCACCATGCCCACCACCACCATGACCACCACCACCATGCCCACCACCATGCCCACCACCACCATGACCACCATCACCATGCCTACCACCACCATGACCACCACCACCATGCCCACCACCATGCCCACCACCACCATGCCCACCACCACCATGACCACCACCACCATGACCACCACCACCATGCCCACCACCATGCCCACCACCACCATGCCCACCACCACCATGACCACCATCACCATGCCCACCACCACCATGACCACCATCACCATGCCCACCACCACCATGACCACCATCACCATGCCCACCACCACCATGCCCACCACCACCATGCCCACCACCACCATGCCCACCACCATGCCCACCACCACCATGACCACCATCACCATGCCCACCACCACCATGACCACCATCACCATGCCCACCACCACCATGACCACCATCACCATGCCCACCACCACCATGACCACCATCACCATGCCCACCACCACCATGACCACCATCACCATGCCCACCACCACCATGACCACCATCACCATGCCCACCACCACCATGACCACCATCACCATGCCCACCACCACCATGACCACCATCACCATGCCCACCACCACCATGACCACCATCACCATGCCCACCACCACCATGACCACCACCACCATGCCCACCACCACCATGACCACCACCACCATGCCCACCACCACCATGACCACCACCACCATGCCCACCACCATGCCCACCACCACCATGACCACCATCACCATGCCTACCACCACCATGACCACCACCACCATGCCCACCACCACCATGACCACCACCACCATGCCCACCACCACCATGCCCACCATCACCATGACCACCACCACCATGACCCCACCACCATGACCACCACCACCATGCCCACCACCACCATGACCCCACCACCATGCTCACCACCACCATACCCACCACCACCATGACCACCACCACCATGACCACCACCACCATGACCACCATCCTCACTCAAAACGTTAATACCTCCACCATCATCACAATCCCCACCATCACCCACTGACCGTCACCATCGCAGCACTATCTTATCTTACTACACCCTTGCCACAATCATTGCCACCACTACTGTCTCCACCGTCACCTGCTCACCGCCCACTGCACCACTGATACCACCATCCTCCTGAGCAGACCACTGCCAACATCATCACCACCACCTCCACTGTACTCCCATCCTAAATTCCCTTGTGCTGTCACCACCATGACACCACGGAACCTGCTACCTCAACTACCAGCACCTAGAGTCAGGTCCCTCCTCTGCTCCCAAAGTCTGTCACACGCATTTCTTTGCACTGTTTTAGAATAACGTGCCTGTGTTTTACCTTACCCACTGAGTGGTGGCTTCACTTACACAGTCACGCAGCACTGGAGCACAGAAGGTTCATGACTGAGGGAAGCATGCACGCCGCCCTGACTAATGGTAGCTAAGGATCATGTACATCACTGCATTAAACCTCGTCATACTCCTATGACGTGAGTATTTTTACTAACCCTTTTAACTTTGAAGATGAGGACTCTGGTGTTAAGCAACTTGCTCAAGGTCACGTGATTAATCAGAAGCTGAGCCAGAACATGAACGCGTCATCTGACCCCAGGGCCGTGGTAACTAATTGCCTCCCTCCACATTATCCCAGCTTTCCCTCATATTTCTAGAAGTGAGCTGGGATCTCAGAGGATAGACTTCATCTCACAGGAAACATGGGCTGCCTAGGAACTGATCTGGCAGCTCAGTGACTCTGTTGGGCTATGCCCTTTAAAATTTATTCCCATGTCTCAGGGGACATTTTAAACTCTGGGATAAAGGTTGATTACTCTTGCGTGTTGCTAATGAGCTTCCTATCTTCAAAGGAGAAAACAAAGTCTATCTAATAAACAACCGATGTGCAAGACCTGAAATGCCCCCAAATTCCGACAAGAGGAAAGTGGATCGTAGGTGAGGGTGGGCCACTTAGCTGGGACAGGGTGATGAAAAGAAGTCTCAAGGAGTAGGCTGCTCTAGGAGGATGCACCATCCACCCACCCCAAGGCTGGATCCCCTGACACTGACCTTGGCTTAGCTGCCAGAGACACACTGCCCCAGGACAGCATGTAACCATCAGGGTGACACGTTCGAAACTTCCTCTCCACATTCCAGGCACTTGTGGGGGCAGGGGTAAGGTGGTGTCTGCAAGAAACAGATGGCTTCTTAAGAAATGATGGGAAGGCTCCACAGTGACCTGGTACAGCAGCCCTGCTGGCCTCCTGAGAGAGACTTCTGGAAGGCTGTGTTCCTCAATACTCCCCTCACTTGGACCCTCACTGTGACTCAGCATCTTTTTATTTATCAGCATTTCTTGAGTTTCGCTTTGTGTCATGCGCAGGGCTGAGAATTCCTCTGCATTGTCTCAACGAGTACTGATGACAGCCCAGTGGACCAGGCTGCCTCTGTATCCCAACTTCAGAAACCAGGTAACCAAGGCTAGAGAACAAACAATTCCAGCAGGGCTTTTAGGTCATCAGTGAAGCCCAGACCTACAGGCTCCAGAGACTGTGGCCTTAACCACTGTGACACACTGCCTCCCCAAAGACTGGATTAGAGAGCTCTTCATGGGAGAGCTCCAGCCGCACGTGACAGAAAGCTCTTGGAGGCCTCGGCTGTTCTGATTTGGACAGGCAGCCTTGCACACGTTATATAGACGCGCAAACTTTCTAAACTTGCCCTTCGTGACAGGTGGTTCTGTGTGTGGCCTTTCTCCTCATAGGTTGCAAGCTCCTTCACGGCAAGAACTGTGTGTGATATTTTTTGTGTTTCCCATACGGAGCCAAGTGCCTGGCACATAGCAGGGTCACACCAGTGCCGCATGCTGGACTCCATGGACCTTCCAACATGGCTTTCCACAGTTCCCCTTCAGCCCGACTCTGCTCCAGCCATGCGGCCTGTCTCTCCCAGGTCCACTGACACTCCTGTGCTTTCTGGTCTCCTTTTCTTTGCCCACCATGTCCCCCCGACCTGGACTGCTGTCCTCTGCTCACCTGTGCTTCCGTCTAGGCCCAGCCCAAATTCTCAGTGAGACCTCCGTGGGTCCCTCACTCTGATTGGCCACAGTTCCTGTTCTCTTCCCCTTCCTGTCCTTCCTCATCTTAGAGGGTGATCATGATGCCCAAGTCAAATGACGTTCAAGAAAGCTCCTCACCACCAGGAGGCACTCTCCAACCCGAGGGCTGACAGGACTGGTGTCTCATCAACACCAGTTGAGAGATCACGGACAGAATCAGGTTCCACATTGCTCAGTGCACACACGGGGCACAGGGAGCATTGGATGAAAGCCCATTTGAAGGCTTCTCTCCCTGTTCCTTGCAGCCAGGTTGATGCCCTTCCAAGTCAGGCTGACGTGGCCCTCACCAGGTCAAGGTCAAGCCTGGTTAGGAATGGATTGGAAGAACCATGGAAAAGAGGAAATGGAACTACCTGCTAAGTGCCTCCTTCTGAGGGCTTTCGTGCAACACAATCACCCATAACTCCAATGTCCCCTTTCTGTAACAAATACCTTATCATTTTCCCTTTACTATCATGAAATGAAACATAGATGATTTATATGGCAGTGAGTGGCTAATTGCCCACCAAACCCAGGTCCTCTTCCTCTGAATGCTAAACTCAATTTCCCAGTGTCCCTTGCACTGAGCACCAACATGTGACTGAGATTTAACCAATGGAGTGGCAGCACTGCCTTCAGATCTGGGCCTCTAGAAACCCATCCTGTAGCAAAATCAAGGGCTGTCAGAAGCCATGTTTCAAATACAACAGTCCAACTAGGTGAACACCAGCAGTTTTTTCTTTCAGCCAATGAAATTTGGCAGGTTATTTTCTGTAGCCACTAACATTGTTCTAACTAACACTATATGATGAGCTTCCATGTAGCCATTGCTCCTCATTCTGAATTAACACTGTGCTTTAATGGTGTGAGGAAAATTTGAGTAGAAAGAATGCTGGGTTCAAACTCAAGGGATTGAGATTCTGGTCTAGATTCTGCCACTTAAGTAGCTGAGAGATTTGAGTCAATTTCATTCACTCCCTCTAGGCTTCTATGACTATAAAATAAAGGGTTGAAGAGATTATCCTGAAGGTCCCGTCCATCTCTGGCATTCCAGGACTCCACTGTACCTTATGAGGCCATGCCTACCTGATACCCTGGGGTCTGGGATCTCTTTAGTGGGACAGTGGGTATGTACCTAAGTGGGAGAAGGAGCTGCTGTGCAGAGAAGGGCAGAGAGAAGGGGATGGTGTAAAGTTCCGGAAGGATTCCATCAATGTTCCTTCCCTGTTATATGAGAAGAAAGAATGTGATGATTCATAGAACCTGCTAATAGCTGGCAATTACAACTGGACAAGGTATGAAGTCATGAGCTTCATAAGTTGCATAGTTATTCTCTCATCCAAGAGATGGCATCTGGAGGGTTGAGGGTGCAGCTCAATGGTACAGTGCTTGCCTAGCATGCTCAAGGCCCTAGGTCTGAACCTCAGTCCTACAAATAAAATAAAGTTGCATACAAGAGTAACAGGAAGAGGCTTTAAAAACACATCTTCAATACTATGAACTTCAGAGGAGACCCAAGATGGCAAAATAGAGGAGGTCGCATTCCTGGGCTGCTCCGCGGCATGAAACCAAGAGAGCAGACAGGCAGCTTCTCCACAGGTGAGTAAACAAAATAAGGAGTGGGTACTTTACTGGAAACTAAAGCTGGATGTTCAAAGCAGATCAGGGACACAGGAGGTTGGATATAATAAAGGAAGGAGAAAATCCCCAGTGGCACAGCTACTGCTACAGCCAGGCCAGAAGTTCTAGCCAGAGAAGTCCCTCCTCAAACATAGAAGAAGGATGACAGAATTAAAGGAACCTGCATTTTTGGAAGGCCTGAGGCATATCTGGGTACAGAGCATTTAGAGACCAAGGACATTGCCCAACAAACCTGAAGGAGGCACTGCACAATATCTGAGTGTGGGAAAAGAAGCCACCATCTCTCCAGGCAGTGGCGTGTGGAGGACAAAGGAAGGAACCATTTTGCACCTGCCACAAGGGGTCCAGCAACCAAGGAAGCCAATTCCCAGCAAACCCAAGTTTGGACTGAAATGCAGGTCCAATAAACACACACTGCACAACATAGAGTGTGCTTAAGTAACCAGGAGAAATCTGAATATGATTTTCCAGGGACAACTGTTCGAGGAAACCCACCCTGCTCCACCCCTCCCCCTCCAATCCGACCAGCTGCTTGCAGGATCAGCTGGGAGAGACCCATCAGAAAGGCAGGGGTGGGAGAAATTGGAGACTAAATCTGAGACCAAAAAGCATGGGGTGACAGAGGAGACTAAGAATTGGCTCCCCAACCATATGAGTGGAACCTAGGGGAGCCCCTGGGGTAAAGTCTTCCAGCATGGACCAGCAAGTACTGAGTGCTGGAGGTGCACTGATGAAAAACCTGCAGACCAATCAGCATTCAGCAAAGAGCCTGGAGCCCACCTAAGCCTATACCCTGCCTCCAGGAACTCCATCCACGGGATCACCTTTCTTACTCCAGAAATCCAGAGGGAGGAACATCACACTCCAGAAGAATTCACCTAAAACTGCCAAGAGAAGCTGAGAAATTTTTGAACTACAACTGAAAGAATTCTTTAACTTTTCATCAAGATTTTTTTTATTCTTTTTCACTGATTAATTGTGCCATTTATATAGTTTCCTACTTTTTTCTTCTCATCTCTAGCATTTTTGAAGTCAGTTATTTAACATGGATTAGTTTTTTGTGAACTAGAATGTTTGATTCATCTATTTTAGTTTTCTATTGTATTTTTTTATTTTTTTATTTAAATTCTTGCTTTATATTTTTTCACCTAGTCATTTTCCTCAATTCTCTTCTTTTCTACTAACAGCCATTCTCTACTGTTCTTTCTTTCACTCTTTCTTTGATTTTTTACTTCTTTTTTCCTCCTCTCTCATAACCATCACATCCTATACCACTTCTGTTCTCTCCTGTCCACCATTTGAAAATGTAAACACTCTTGCAAACTTGCTGCTTTTATTATAGGTATAACAGATCATATCATTTCTATTTACTGTAATAATTAACACTGAAGACATCATAGTAGGAACTATTTTGTTTAATGGTGTAAATTGTTTGCATTGTTTGTTGTTATTATTTGTCACCCCCTGAACAGTGAGGTACTGGAAACCTTCAGGGACACTATAAGTCAACAGGGTAGAAACTCTACTGCCTCAGATCCATACTGTTAGAAGGGTAGACACACAGACAACATGAAAAAGCAAGAGGAAAAAAATCACCTCAAGAAAACCAAGATACTCCAATAACAGAATCAATTGACACCACCGTGGAAGAAATGTCAGAGAAGGAGTTTAGAATGTACATAGATAAACTGATCAGTGGAGTAAAGGATGATGTAAGAGAGCCAATACAGGTAGCAAAAGATCACTTCAATAAAGAGATAGAGATTCTAATAGAAAACAAACAGAAATCCTTGAAATGAAGGAAACAATAAACCCATTTAAAAATTCAATAGAAAACATCACCAACACACCAGACCACTTGGAAGACAGAACCTTAGGCAATGAAGACAAAATATTTAATCTTGAAAACAGAGGTGACCACAAAGAGAAGATGTTAACAAACCAGGAAGAGAACTTCCAAGAATTATAGAATAACATGAAAATACCAAATTTAAGATTTATCAGGATAGATGAAGGTGTTAAAAAGCAAACCAAAGGAATGCACAATCTTTTCAATGGAATAATATCAGAAAATTTCCCCAGTCTAAAAAACGAAGTGGAAAATCAAACACAAGAGGCTTACAGGAAAAAAAAAAAAAGAAAAAAAAAAAGAGGCTTACAGGAAACTAAATGTGCAAAATTACAATAGCCCCACATTAAGTCACATTGTAATGAAAATGCCTAGCATACAGAATAAGTACAAAATTTTAAAGGCTACAAGAGAAATATATCAGAGTATACATAGGGAGAAACCAACTGAGATCTCAGCTGATTTCTCAACCCAGACCTACAAATCTAGGAGGTCCTGAAATAACATATAACAAGCTCTGAAAGAAAATGGATGCCAACCAAGAATCCTATATCCAGCAAAATTAAACTTCAAATTTGAAGATGAAATAAAAACATTCCACGATAAACAAAAATTAAAAGAATTCACAACCAAAAAGCCTACACTAAAGAATATTCTCAACAAAATATTCCATGAGATGAAATGGGGGGGAAAAAGGTGAAAACCAGTGAAGGGAGAAACTACACTAAAAGAATAGTCAATCCAAGGAGAAACTAATTCAAATTAAACACTAGAAATAAACCAAAATGACTAGGAACACAAATCATATCTCAATAATAACCTTGAACATTAATGACCTAAACTCATCAATCAAAATATATAGACTGGCAGATTGGATTGTTAAAAACAAGACCCAACAATATGCTGTCTCCAAGAGACTCACCTCATAGGCAATGACATCAATGGACTGAAGGTGAAAGGTTGGGAAAAAACCTGTCACTCACATGGATCTCATAAACAAGCAGGGTATTCTATCCTCAAAAATAGACCAAGTTATATAAGCTATATAATTGTAATTATACAATTGTAATATTACCTCAATACATTTTTAGCATCTGTGAGGGTTTTTTTTTCAGACTGCATTTTGATTCATTGTACACAAATGGGGTACAAATTTTCATTTCTATGGTTGTGCATGATGTAGATTCATTCCATTTGTGTTATCATACATGTACGCAGGGTACTGATGCCTGTCTCATTCCACCATCTTTCATACCCCTGCCCCCTCCTCCCTCTCATTTCTGTCTACGTAATCTAAAGTTCCTCCATTCTTCTCTCACCTTCCCACCCCCATTGTATATCATCATCCACTTATCAGGCAAAACATTCAGACTTTGGTTTTTTGAGATTAGCTTATTTCACTTAGTATGATATTCTCCAATTCCATCCATTTATCTGCAAAGGCCATCATATTATTCTTCATTATGACTGAATAATATTCCATTGTGTATATATACCACAGTTTCTTTATCTATTCATCTGCTGAAGGGCATCTAGATTGGTTCGACAATCTAGCTATTGCGAATTGAGCTGGTATAAACTTTCATGTGACTGTGTTACTGTAGTATGATGATTTTAAGTCCTTCAGGTATAAACCAAGGAGTGGAATTACTGGATCAAAAGGTGGGTTCATTCCAAGTTTTCTGAGGAATCTCCACCCTGCTTTCCAGAATGGCTGCACCAATTTGCAACTCCACCAGCAATGTATGAGTGTGCCTTTTTCCCCACATCCATGCCAACACTTATTATTGCTTGTGTTCTTGAATAGCCAATCTAATTGGAGTGAGATGAAATCTTAGAGTTGTTTTAATTTGCATTTCTCTAATTACTAGAGATGTTGAACACTTTTTCATATATATATTAATCACCTATGTATCTTCTTCTGTAAAGTGTCTGTCTTGGCCCATTTATTGATTGGGTTCTTTGTAATTTTAGTGTAAAGTTTTGTAAGTTCTTTATAAATTTTGGAGATTAGTGCTCTATCTGAAGTGCATGTGGAAAAGATTTTCTCCCACTCTGTAGGCTTTCTTTTCACATTATTGATTATATCCTTTGCTTTTTAGTTAAAATTGACAAAACAAAAAGTTGGTTCTTTGAAGAAGTAAACAAAATTGATAAACCCTTAGCCACAGTAATGAAGAGGAGAGAAAAACTCAAGTTACTAGAATTCATGATGAAAAAGGAAAGATCATGACAGACAACACTGAAATACATAACATAATTAGAAGTTACTTTGAAAATCTATACACCAACAAAATAGAAATTATCAAAGACATTGACATATTTTTAGAGACATATGATCCTCCCAAACTGAATCAGGAAAACATACACAATTTAAACAGATCGATTTCAAGCACTGAAATAGAAGCCATCAAAAGCCTACCAACCAAGAAAAGTCCAGGACCAGATGGATTCTTAGTCAAATTCTAAAAGACCTTTAAAGAAGAACTAATATCAATACTCCTTAAAGTATTCCAGGAAATAGAAAAGGAGGGAACCCTTCCAAACTCATTCTATGAGGCTAGTATCACTCTGATACCAAAATCAGACAAAGACTCATCAAGGAAAGAAAATGTTAGACCAATATCCCTGATGAACATAGATGCAAAAATCCTTAACAAAATTCTGGGAAATTGCATACAAAAAGATATTTAAAAGATAATGCAGCATGATCAAGTGAGATTTAACCCAAGAATTCAAGGTTGGTTCAACATCTGGAAATCAATAAACATAATTCATCACATCAATAGACTTAAAGTTAAGAATCATATGATTATTTCAATAGATACTGAGAAAGCATTTGATAAAATACAGCACCCCTTCATGCTTAAGACACTTGAAAAAATAGGAATAGTAGGAACATACCTCAAAATCATAAAGACTATCTATGCTAAGCCCATGGTCAGCATCATTCTAAATGGAAAAAAACTGAAAGCATTCCCTCTAAAAACTGGAACAAGACAGGGATGCCCTCTTTTACCACTTCTTTTGAACATCATCCTGGAAACAATTAGACAGAAGAAAGAAATTAAAGGGATACTAATAGGAAAATAAGAACTCAAGCTATCACTATTTGACAATGACATAATTCTATATTTAGAGGATCCAAAAAACTCCATTAGAAAACTTCTATAACTAATAAATGAATTCAGCAAAGCAGCAGGATATAAAATCAATACACATAGATCTAATGCATTTCTATTCATAAGTGATGAATTCTCTGGAAGAGAAATTAGGAAAACCACTCCATTCACATTTGCCTCAAAAAAAAATAAAATAAAATACTTGGGAATCAATCTAACAAAAGAGGTGAAAGACCTCTACAGTGAAAACTATAAAACACTAAAGAAAGAAATTGAAGAAGACCTTAGAAGATGGAAAGGTCTCCCGTGTTCTTGGATAGGCAGAATTAATATTGTCAAAACAGTTATTCTACCAAAGGTGCTATACAGATTCAATGCAATTCCAATTAAAATCCCAATGACATTCCTCATAGAAATAGAGAAAGCAATCATGAGCTTCATCTGGAAGAATAAGAGACCTCGAATAGCCTAAACAATCCTGAGCAGAAAAAGTGAAGCAGGAGGTATCACAATACCAGACCTTAAACTGTACTATAGAGCAATAGTAACGAAAACGACATGGTATCGGCACCAAAATAGACAGGCAGACCAATGGTACAGAAGAGAAGACACAGAGACAAACCCACATAAATACAGTAACCTCATACTAGACAAAGGAGCCAAAACATACGATGGAGAAAAGATAGCTGTTCAACAAATGGGGCTGGCAAAACTGGAAATCCATATGCAGTAAAATGAAATTAAACCTCTATCTCTCACCCTGCACAAAACTCAACTCAAAATGGATCAAGGATTTAGGAATTAGACCAGAGACCCTTCACCAAATAGAAGACAAAGAAGGCCCGAATCTTCATCGTGTTGACTTAGGACCAGACTTCCTTAACAAGACTCCAAAGCACAAGAAATCAAAGCAAGAATCAATAAATGGGATGTAGGGTTGTTTTGATAGCTCCCTTTCCATTGATATTTTTTGTTGCTTTTTTTCTTGATTAGACTTGTTAGATTTTTATCAACTTTGAACTGTATTATTTTTCTACTTCACATACTTCTGCTCCTACTCTTTATTTTTTCCTTCCTACTACCTAATTTGATTGCTAATCTAACTTCTTTCTGATACAAATACTTCATTATAAGTCTTCATCTGAGTACTACTTTGTCCCAGAGATTCTGACACTCCAAGTTTTTATTATCACTTAGTTCAAAGCACTTTTTATTTACCTTTCTTGTGCCTTCTTCTTTGATCTGTGAGGTATTTATAAATTATTATATATTAATTATATATTAATTTTGAAGTAGTTGAGATGTGGGGTGCAGTTCTATATATTTTAAGGTGATTTTTTTTTTTTTTGGTACTGGGGATTGAACTAAGGGGCACTTGACCACTTCAGCCACATTCCCAGTCCTATTTTGTATTTTATTTAGAGACAGGGTCTCACTGAGTTGCTTAGAGACTCACTCTTGCTGAGTCTGGTTTTGAACTTGCAATCCTCCTGTCTCAACCTCCCAATCTGCTGGGATTACATGCATGTACCACCATACTGGGCAAGGTGATTGATTGCTAAAGTAATCAATCCTGCAGGAAACATAGTCTGCATGATTTCAAACTTTTAAAATTTCTCAAAGTTTATTTTATGACAGAATATAGCTTGTCCTTATTAATTTTCTACTTGTCATTTCTGTGTATAGTTCTCTAAACAACAAGTAGGCAAGGTGTCTGATAATGTTGTTAAGTCTTCTATATCATCACTCCTTCCCAGAGTGAGGGGACTTAAAATCTCCAAATATGATTGTGGATTTGTCTTTCTAGTTTTATTCATTTTTACTTTGTGTATTTAGAAATTTTGTTATTAGGTTCATACACATTTAGGATTGTTATACTTTCTTGAAGAAGTAACCTATAAAATACTTTTTCTTGAAATTTATTTTATGTTAATAACTCTACTTCAGATTGCTCATGCTTATTTTCCCCTTCTTTTGCTTTTGACCTATTGGTGTATTGATATTTAAAGTGTGACATATATATAGAGCATATGGGGTTTTTTTGCTTTTAACACATGTTGAACATTTATACCTTTTAATTACAATATCTAGTTCATTTATATTTAAATTAATTATTGATATTGCTTTAAAAAAAGAATGCCTAACATGAAAGTCAGTGAAAAATTGGATAAATGATAGATTTGATGATATAATATCTTAGAAAATGTGTTGAATAGTCCTGCTGTCAGGCTCAGAGAGAGGACTGTTAGAATGCTCTGTTGCAATTGTTCATTCTCTCATTTATCATATGGTACACAGAAACACATTCATTTTATTGTTTGTTTACACTTTTTATTTTGCAAATAAAAAATAACATATGTACATAAATATAAATATATAAGTAACATGTATATACATATATATATACATATACAATATATAGGTGTCCCATTATGGTTTTAATATAAAATTCTCTAACGACAAATAATGCTGGGTATTTTTTCATATGCTTATTTGCCATGGGATCCTCCTCTTCAATGAAATACCTGTTTACGTGTTTTGTTAAATTTTAATTGCATTATTTGCTGATTGTTGAATTTTCCAGTCTTTTTAGGTTTTATAAACAAGTATGTGTATTGCTGTCGCGTCCCCTCTGCCCGCAGAGAGAGACACGGCAAACGTCTGAAGCTTTGGAAGTTTATTGTGCACAGTTTCTTTCCTACGCTTCTCTTACCCCTAGCTTCTGCGCACTCTCAGCTTCCCTTTTCCCAGCTCCTTCCAGCTTCCAGTCTCCGCCGCCGCTTCTTCCGCTTCTTCCGTCCCTTCCTCAGCTTCTGCCCCCTACTCTCCCACCCACCAGGCTTATATACACTTCAGTCAATCAGGGGAGAGTACACGAGATAAACGCGGACAGCTGCAGGCACAGGATGGGTGCACGAGGGGGGGCATGCTCTAGTCACATCGTTAACTAGCCAATTATTGGAATTCGCTGGTTGTTTACTGTATAGCTGGCCGCCTCTGGCTCAGCGTCAGGCGCCATCTTGACCACGCCCAAGGCTGGGGTTCCCGGGAACCCCCACATATTGCAAATATTTTCTCACAGTCAAAAACAAAACAAAAACAAAAAGGAAGTCAGGCACAGAAGGACAAATACCACACATCCTGACTTACCTTTGGGTGCTAATGCTGATCTCACAGTAAGACAGAGCAGCAAGTGGTGACCAGAACTTCAGAAGATGTGGGAGAGAGGGAGGGTCCGCTGGTGCAGAGGTACAGTGGATAGGAGAAATGACTCCTAATGCTCTGGAGCAAAGTAGAATCAGGATGGTTGACAATAATTGACAGATATTCCAAAATGAGAAGATTCTGAATGTTCTCAACAGAAATGATAAATATTTGAAAACAAAATATTTGAGGTGGTTGATGTACAGTTGACCTGGTCTGATTGTGATTGTATTTATTTACTAAAATATCACACTGAAGCCCATAAAACTGTGTAATTGCTATTTTTTTTTGTGTGTGTGTGGTGCTGGGGATTGAACCCAGGGCCTTGTGCTTATGAGGCAAGCACTCTACCAACTGAGCTATATCCCCAGCCCCTGTAATTGCTATTTGTCAAGAAAAATTATATGTAAATAAATATTTTATATATGTATTTTTAAAAATCATTTAAAAAGAAGAAAAAGAAAAACACAACTTTGATAACAGAGTTAGACCCCGGAAGAGGAGGAGCTGGGTTTGGTGAGCAGTTAACCAATCCACCCTTCTCTCTGCCTTTCCCTGCCTGGCATCCCCCCGACCCACCCCTGCCCACCACGTTCCACATACTCTATACATATCCCTCTGGCTGCCTGGACCCCAGACCCCAGACCCCAGGGCCTTCTGCTAACTTCTATTTTTTCTGTCCTGGCACGTTCTGCTTCCACACCCTTCAGATCCTCCCTGCTGGCTGGCCACCAACCCCCCTGCAACTTCTCCAGCTCCACTAATCCAATTCTCTCCCCAACTACTAAATTGCTAAGTATTTATTTTAAGATGGGAGAAAAGTAGGCCTGCAATTAGCACATGTTTCCAACACATTGCCTGAAGCACTGCGTCACAGTGGGGCCAAGGAGGAGCACCAGTCAAATTAACACAGTTTATTAAACAGGAGAAGGCACCCAGAGCTGAGCTAACAGCCACATGGAAGGTTCTCCTCCCTCCTGGGCAGCTCTGCCAATCACCCCCTAAAGATGAATGGTGCTTTCCTCTGAAAGTCCAATTACATGTCACAAATAGGAAATAGGAAAGAGTTGGATTTCTAACTAGATTTGTGTGACCTTGAATTAGTCAACCTCTCTGAGTCTATTTTCCAACTGAAAAAAAATTTTAAAACCTGTCTGATAAACGTCACAATACTGTTATGATCCTACCCATGCACCCCATGCATAAAAGATATAATGCATCAATACGTGAAAAAGCATTTTCTAAGTCCGAAAAGTTCTATCCTTTCAGGTTATTATTTGACATTTTTCTCCCCCCAGTTTTTCTTTCTCTTTTTCTATTTTCTATCTTTTTTTGTGTGCTTTCTTTTCTTTCTTTCTTTCTTTTTTAAGGTCCGGTAAGAAGGCACAGCCCTGCCCTTGTCCCTGTGGGTAAAAGAACAAGTAGAACCCGGTCTCTTTCGCACACAGGTTCACATCCAACCAGGGAGGCAGGTATTGGTCAAAGAACCGCGCTGACACAGGAGGCTTGCTGTGATCAGGGGCACTGCCTGGCATCCTGCAGATGGGGTCCTGCTCAGGGTGCCTGGGGAAGGAGAGGGCACCCTGATAAGTCTGCCCTACCCTGGCCAAGAGTTTGTCCAGCAAACCAGAGGGGCACCTTTCTCTAAGGTGATCACAGGTGCCATATATGTGGGCTAAGAGCATCCCGGACCTGATTCCCAATATGTGCGGAGCAACAGGAACCCAGAGGGTGCTAAAATCATTCCCTTTCTCCCAGAACAGAAAGGCTCTGACTGCAGGTACCATTTGATTTGCCTTTTGGAAAACGCATCAAGGAAACACAGAAATATGAAAGCATAAGGCCAGTTTGGGAAATGGCCAGTTAGTTCTTCAGGGCGAAACCCTAGAAAAGTTGTACAATGCTGAATGCTGGCAAGTCACTGAATGCTTAGCAACATCTCTGAGTGCCCCGTGGGTGCCACCGCCACTGGGTACTAGGGAGAGGCATCTTGAGCAGGGAGAAAAACCAGCTACTGAATTCTTTCTCCACCTCTCTCCATTTCCAACCAACCTGCGAGTTTTAGGAAAGCCTACTTGGAGTATATGCTTCTTTAGGTCTAAGATGAATTTTCAAAAGAACAACTGGTTATTTTTCCAGGAAAAAAAATTAAAAAAAGATAGTGGGCCAAAAAAAAAGTCCTCGTTTCCAGCCACCTTCTTTTCCACGTAACTTATTGTCTCAGCCTCGAAACCCTGTTGTATCCAACACCCCCATGTCATGTTCCAGAGTAAGAGGATTGTTTAAAGAGGCCCTCCTGGCCTCTACAACCAGCCCTTCTCCAGGACACTACCCACGGCCCGATTTCCCTCCCAGCAGTATCTGTCCCCCTAATCTCACTAGGAAATCCAGGCCAGCTGGTGAGTTCAAGCTCCTTTATCTGCTGAGATAATGAGTATCCCAGCATGCCATGGGGCCTGACTACCAACTCCCAGGCTGTAGTGCCAAGTGGAATAATAAATGGTTGCCATGTGGGGCTGTCCCCACACCCGCAAAAAGGAAGAGCAAACACAATGGCTCACCAACAATACTCCGGTGCCACAGCTTACAATGTCCCATTCCCAGGCCAGACTCGCACATACAAACAATTCCCACTCTTCAGTGGAGGTGACGTTAGGTGAATGGTCAGGCCTTCAATTGTTTCTTTGATATCAGTGTTTTATTTTTATAAATCTGATAGAGCTAATGTCAACTCATTGTGATAGAAGGGGACCTATTAGTTACAGAATAAAAAACAGATTTTAGAATCACAAGGATAGGGGTTTAAATCTTCTTTTCCATTCTTACCAGGTGGGGAACTTTGGCCAAGGTGTCTTAACATTTTTGAACTTCAGTCTTATCACTGTAAAATGGGACCAACACTGTATATCATTCACCTCTTTGGGAGATTAAAAGGGGTAACTTGTGAAAGGTACTTAATATTTGCCTCCTTCTCTAATGTCCTGTGACTTACGTTTCAGAAGTACCACTGTCTCAACTATTCCAAAACCTAGAAAACTCAATAATAGAGTTTAACTAAAAGGATGAAAAGAAAACACACAGAACAGGAGAAAATATTTACAAATAACCCTAAGGGTCTAGTATCAAGTATATATAAAACACTCTTACAACTCAACAATAAAAAGACAACCCAATCAAGAAAGGGGGAAGGATATAAATGACATTTCTTCAAAAAAAATATACAAATGGCCAATAAGCACATGAAACATGCTCAACATCGCTGCTCATTAGGGAAATACATATCAAAACCACACAACACCCTATTACACCCACTAAGAGAGTTATAATCAAAAAGATAGATGATAGTAAGCGTCAGTAAGAACTTAGAGAACTTGAAACCCTCATCTATTACTGTAGGAGCAGATGCCTCCCTTGTGAAAGTCAGTTGGGCAATTCCTCTAAGCAACCTAGCAATTCATTTGTAGGAATATACACAAAATAAATGAAAAAAGATATTTCCACTCAAAAACATGATCACAAATTATTAAAGCAACAGTTTCAGAGATCTCAGTCCATGGTCAGCTGATTCCAATGCTCTGGACCTGAGGTGAAGCAGAACATCATGAAGAAGGGGTGTGGTGGAGGAAGCAACTCAGCTCATAGCAACCAGGAAGTGGGGGTGGGGCCAGGGACAGATACAGACCAAGGCCACAGCCCCAGCAACCCACCTGCTCCAACCACACCTCACCTGCCTATCGTTACCATGGAGTGGTTCATGTTAATTTATAAAATAAATTAATTCACTGAAGATACTACAGCTCTCATAATTCAATCATTTTACCTCTGAACATTGCTATATTGGATATCATGCTTCCAACACGTGAGTTTTTAGGAGGGACTTTTGTATTCAAACCGTAACATCCCCATTCTTCTTGCCTGCTGTTTTTTTTCATGCCATTTATCACCATCTGTTCCACTACATATTTTCCAGATTGATTTTGTTCTCTATCTGAACTACCCTCTTCCCCTTTACAATGGAAGTTCCACAGTGGCAGACATCTCTGTACCATCTGTTTACTGCTGTGTTTCCATCACCTAGAACAGTACCTGGCATGGAGCAAACGCTCAATAACTTTTTGTTGAATGAGTGGATGGTAAGTTGCCTCCAAAGTAGTACCTGCATTATTTAAGGGCTGGACAGAGAACCTGTCAAATTGAGAATAGTTCCAAAGGCAAATGCTATGCTGCACATCCAACATGGCCCCCAAAACACATGTACTGAAGTCTTGGTCCCCAAGGCAGCAGTGTTCTGGGCTTTTGGCAGGTCATTGGATCATGAGGGTTTTAACTTCATCAAGGGATTAATTCATTGATGATTCATAATTTAATGGGCTTTTGAGAAGTTACAGGAGCTCAGAAACTACTTTCTGAGCTAGTTGAGGTAGTGGGTCCTTGGGGGCTATTTTGTCCCCCGTCCCTTCTTTTCTCTCCCCTTTGTCTCTCTGACTTCCTTTTCCTCTGTGAGGTGAGCCACTTTGCTCCACATCATGGACCCCCCCATGATGTCCTGCTTCACCATGGGACCCAAAGCAATGGAGCCAGCCAACCATGGAATGAAACTTCTGAAGCCCTGAGCCAAAATAGATCTTCAAGTTGACCTATCCCAGGTATTTTTGTCATGATGATGGGAAACTGAGTGACACAGTAAGGAAGTGAGAAAAGGGTTGTTGGGACTAATGACACGTTAACTAACTCAGGCTGACTCCTTACACCCTGGCAGGTGAGCAAGATCAAGGCCTCAAAGGCAGTTTCAAAGGTTAATGACGATAAATCGGACCACCGTCAGGGATTGGTTAACAACAGTTCCGCGAGCGTGATCAGCGCGTGCTTGCCATACAGTCCTATGGGACTCTCACCTGCGTGAACCCCTGTGCCTTGCTGACCTTTAAGCTGATTGGTTCCCGCCTAGCCTTCACCCTACATAAAAGCTGTGTGACTTCCTCAATAAACGAGTTCCTGCTGTGACTGTCTCCCTGATGTGTCTGATTGTCCTCCGCCCAGAGGGCTGGGAGCAGGCGGTCAGTCGGCCCTACCTATCCCGGTCTGGCCTTGTTGGGGGGTGTCCCCTTCCCTTGTCGCTGGTCAAGAAGAGCAAGGGGGCTTAAGACCCTGACAGAGGGTGGCATCCTGTAAGGCAAGGTGGCAGGAAGAAGGCTGCACGGTTTCAAAGGCCACAGAGAGGGGAACAAGACAAAGACTGAAAGGCGAAGGCTGAAAAGATGAATACAAGGAGCTTGTTTGAAAACGTCCCTGTGAAAACACGCTACAAAAATATTAAGTGATATTTTGATTAATCATACTAATACTAAATTTTTCACAAGAAGATCCAAGCGATTTTGCAGTAATAAAAGCAATGAGTTGTGATACCTTGCCATAACGTTTCTCATCTTTCTAAGAACAGATGATGCAGAATATCCAACCTTCTGGAAGCCAGGAAGCAAGCTCAGACCATAGGAGGAACTGAATGAAACACATTGTATTATGGCACCATGTCAATGTTCATCCATTAAGGTCACTGCTGAATGTAACGAGGCATATTAGGAAACAATGTTAGGGATTTTGTCTCTTCTGAGTCCCTGTGGTAGCATGATACCATAACTAAGGAAAGGGTAAGCTTAGAATCATAAAGGACCTTGGATGAAAAATCATGAGACCATGACGGGGAAGCTCCTGTGTCTTGGATGCCAATCTAGTTACTCTCTGCTATTACACAATAGCTGTTGTAATCCAGAACAAGCTAGTGAGGCAATATTAATATTTCAGTGTTCTGAAAAGAGTTCAGGCTCTAAGGTCACATATCCTGGGTTTTAAGTCATGCAAGTTACCAGTTGCGTGGCCTCAGAAGTGTTTTGTAAGCCCCTCACAGCCCTGCACCAACATCATCCTCATGAGAGCAGAGTGAGACTTAAGACAAAATAATACACATATCAGTTCCCAACACAGCAAGAAGCCCCACAATAAATCCTCAGAGATTTTGTTAGTGTATTAGTGAAAAATTAACCTGAATAAAGCTGGGTTAGTCATGTGTTTTGTCTAGTGAGTCAAGATTTGACACCAGTTTTTCCATCTCTTCTATTGTTCCTTCCCCATCTTCTCCTAGATGTCTCACCATAAATTTTAGTGACAAGGATACACCCTTATGGAACGTAAAAATTACACAAATTCAGTAGCTGTTCTCACTGTGATGTCAGATGAAGCCACACGCAATTGGGGTTCTAGTGAACTGACCCTTCCAAAAGGTCTCATCCCATGTTATCCAAGAGGCTTGGCAAGGAGAGTGCTATACTGAACTCAGCTGGGACATTGGCATGCTTCTCTCTCTCCAAAACATGAAACTGGCAAAGAATTGGTTTAGTATTTTGCATAATAAATACAGATTATAAATAAGAGGAGAGATCAAGATGGTGGAATAAAGGAGGTCACATTCCTGGCTGCTGCATGGCATGAAACCAAGAAAACAGACAGCAGCTTCTCCACAAGTGAGGCTCTGGAAACTCTCAGGGACACAGTAAGTTCTCAGGGTAGAAACTCTACTGCCTCAAACCCTTACAGTTAGATGGGTAGACACACAAACAACATGAAAAAGCAAGGGAAAAAATCACCTCAAGCAAACCAAGATGCTCCAATAACAGAATCCATCAACAGACACCACAGTGGGAGAAAGGTCAGAGAAGGATTTAAATGTACATAGATAAACTGATCTGTGAAATAAAGGATGATGTAAGAGAGCAAATACGGGTAGCAAAAATCACATCAATAGAGATTCTTAAAAAAAAAAAAGAAAGAAAGAAAAAGAGATATTTTTGAAACGAAGGAAAAATTAAACCAAATTAAAAATGCAATAGAAAGCATCACCCACAGACTAGACACTTGGAAGACAGAATCTCAGGCTATGAAGACAAAATACTTAATCTTGAAAACAGAGGTGACCACAGAGAGAAGATATTAACAAACCATGAAGAGAACTTCCAAGAATTATGGGGTAATATGAAAAGACCAAATTTAAGATTTATCTGGATAGATGAAGGTACAAAGATATAAACAAAAGAAATGCACAATCTTTTCAATGAAATAATACCAGAAAATTTCCCCAGTCTAAAAAATGAAGTGGAAAATCAAACACAAGAGGCTTACAGGACACCAAATGTGCAAAATTACAGTGCCCCCACATTAAGGCACATTATAATAAAAATGCGTAGCATACAGAATAAAGACAAAATTTTAAGGTTACAAGAGAAAAATATCAGACTACATATACAAGGAAACCAATTGGGATCTCAGTTGTTTTCTCAACCCAGAACTACAAAGCTAGGAGGTCCTGAAATAACATATAACAAGCTCTGAAAGAAAATGGATGCCAACCAAGAATCCTATATCCAGCAAAATTAAACTTCAGATTTGAAGATGAAATAAAAACATTCCACGATAAACAAAAATTAAAAGAATTCACAACCAGAAAGCCTACACTTCAGAATATTCTCAACAAAATATTCCATTAAGATGAAATGGGGGAAAAAAGGTGAAAAACAGTGAAGGGAGAAACTACACTAAAGGAATAGTCAATCCAAGGAGAAACTAATTCAAATTAAACACTAGAAATAAACCAAAATGACTAGGAACACAAATCATATCTCAATAATAACCTTGAACATTAATGGCCTAAACTCATCAATCAAAAGACATAGACTGGCAGATCGGATTGTTAAAAACAAAACCCAACAATATGCTGTCTCCAAGAGTCTCACCTCATAGGCAATGACATCAATGGACTGAAGGTGAAAGGTTGGGAAAAAACCTATCACTCACATGGATCTCATAAACAAGCAGGGTATTCTATCCTCAAAATTAGACCATGTTATATAAGCTATATAATTGTAATTATACCATTGTAATATTACCTTAATACATTTTTAGCATCTGTAGGGTTGTTTTGATCACTCTTTCCACTGATCTTTTTTCTTGCTTTTTTCTTGATTAGACTTGTTAGATTTTTTTTATCAACTTTGAACTGTATTAGTTCTTTTCTATTTCACATATTTCTGCTCCTACTCATTTTTTCCTTCCTACTACCTAATTTGATTGTTAATCTAGCTTTCTTTCTCATACAAACACTTTGTTATAAGTGTTCATCTGAGTACTATTTTGTCCCAGAGATTCTGACACTTTAAGCTTTTATTATTACTTAGTTCAAAGCACTTTTTAATTTACTTTTCTTGTGCTTTCTTCTCTGATCTGTGAGTTATTTATAAGTCTTACATTTAATTTTGAACTAGTTGAGACATGGGGGTGGGGTTCTGTATATCTTAAAGTGATTGATTTCTAATGTAATAAATCATGCAAGAAATACAGTCTGCATGATGTCAAATGTTTAAAATTTCTCAAAGCTTATTTTATGACAGAATATAGTCTATCCTTATTAATTTTCTACTTGTCATTTCTGTGTATAGGTCTCTATAAACAACAAGTAGGCAAGGTGGCTGATAATGTTGTTAAGCCTTCTATATCATTACTCCTTCCAGAAGAGTGAGGTCGCTTAAAATCTCCAAATATGATTGTGGATTTGTGTTTCTAGTTTTATTAATTTTTACTTCCTGTACTTAGAAATTTTGTTATTAGGTTCAGACTCATTTAAGAGTGTTATACTTTCTTGAAGAAGTTATTATGGTTATGAAATGTTTCCCTTTATCTCTGAAAATATTTTTTTCTTAAAATCTGTTTTATATTAACAGCTCTACTTCAGATTTCTAAAAATAAATAAATGAATAAATAGGAACAAGGCAAACAACCCAACAGGTGGGCAAAGTAACAATTGCTAAATAGAATGTGAATGACTAATAAATATAAGGAAAACCCTCAACCACATTAGTAAACAGGTACATGCAAAATAGCATTAATATTCCACTAGACTGGCAAAAATCAATATTATGACAATATCGAGTTTTAGGAAAGATACAGAACAAAGAAAATGCTACCTGCAAGTGGGAGTATAAATTGACATAATCATTTGGGAAATCAATATATTCTAATTTGGCTTCTATCACTTAGCACGATTATTTTGAGATTTATCTGTAGTATTAAGTATATCGATAATCCATTTCTTTTAATATCTGAGTAATATTCTATTGTATAGACATACCACAATTTCTATGTCCATTCATCTGTTAATGGACACGAGTTATTTCCAATTTTGGCCTATTAATATTCATGTGTGAGTCTTTGTAAGGATCTGTTTCCATTTCTCTTAGATAAATATCTAGGAGATTTATATAATTCAGTACTCATCAATTAGATTCATAGAACTTTTTTAGCAGGAATATTTATTTAAGAAAGAAAAACTGAGGGATACGAATAGGAAAAGAGGAACTTAAGCTGGCACTATTTGCTGATGACATGATTCTATATTTAGAGGATCCAAAAAACTCCAGAAAACTTCTAGACCTCATCAATGAATTCAGCAAAGTAGCAGGCTATAAAATGAACATGCGTAAATCTAAAGCATTTTTATATGCAAGCAATGAAACATCTGAAAGGGAAATGAGGAAAAACAACTCCATTTGCAATAGCCTAAAAAATAAAATAAAATACTTGGGAATCAATCTAATCAAAGAGGTAAAAGATCTCTACAATGAAAACTACAAAACATTGAAGAAAGAAATTGAGGAAGATCTTAGAAGATGGAAAGATCTCCCATGTTCTTGGTAGGCAGAATTAATATTGTCAAAATGGCCATACTACCAAAAGTGCTATACAGATTCAATGCAATTCCAATTAAAATCCCAATAACGTACCTTACAGAAATAGAGCAAGCAATCATGAAATTCATCTGGAAGAATAAGAAACCCAGAATAGCTAAAGCAATCCTTAGCAGGAAGAGTGAAACGGGTATCGCAATACCAGAACTTCAACTCTACTACAAAGCAATAGTAACAAAAATGGCATATTATTGGCACCAAAATAGACAGGTAGATCAATGGTACAGAATAGAGGACATGGACACAAACCCAAATAAGTACAATTTTCTCATACTAGACAAAGGTGCCAAAAATATGCAATGGAGAAAAGATAGCCTCTTCAACAAATGGTGCTGGGAAAACTGGAAATCCATATGCAACAGAATGAAACTAAACCCCTATCTCTCACCCTCATAAAAATCAACTCCCAATGGATCAAGGAAATCAGACCAGAGACCCTGCATCTTATAGAAGAAAACGTAGGTCCAAATCTTCAACTTGTTGGCTTAGGATCAGACTTCCTTAAAAGGACTCCCATAGCACAAGAAATAAAAGCAAGAATCAATAACTGGGATAGATTCAAACTAAAAAGCTTTCTCTCAGCAAAGGAAACTATCAGCAATGTGAAGAGAGAACCCACAGAGTGGGAGAAAATCTTTGCCACTCATACTTCAGATAGAGCACTAATTTCCAGAATATATAAAGAACTCAAAAAACTCTACACCAAGAATACAAATAACCCAATCAACAAACGGGCTAAGGATATGAACAGACACTTCACAGAAGATCTACAAGCAATCAACAAACATATGAAAGAATGTTCAACATCTCTAGTAAAAAGAGAAATGCAAATCAAAACTACACTAAGATTCCATCTCACTCCAATTAGAATGGCGATTATCAAGAACACAAGCAACAATAGGTGTTGGAGAGGATGTGGGGAAAAAGGTACACTCATACATTGCTGGTGGGGTTGCAAATTAGTGCAGCCACTCTGGAAAGCAGTGTGGAGATTCCTTAGAAAACTTGGAATGGACCTACCATTTGACCCAGCTATCCCACTCCTCGGCCTATACCCAAAGGACTTAAAATCAGCATACTACAGAGATACAGCCACATCAATGTTCATAGTTGCTCAATTCACAATAGCCAGATTGTGGAACCAACCTAGATGTCCCACTAAGTTGCTTAGAATCTCGTTAAATTACCTAGGGTTGGAGCTGGGGTTGTGGCTCAATGGTAGAGCAATTGCCTGGCATGTGTGAGTCCCTGGGTTCCATTCTCAGCACCACATATAAATGAATTAATTAAATAAAGGTCCATCAATTACTTTAAAAAAATCTTTAAAAAAAATTGCTGAAGGTGTCTTGGAACTTGTGATCCTCCACCCTCAGCCTCCCAAGTTGCTGGGATTACAGGCATTCACCACCCCACCTGTGGGGCTACATGACTGTTTTATTGTTACTCTTTATAACTTACCTATGTATTATTACAACACTTCTATCTATAAGATACTTAATAACTTAGCATGTGTGAACTGAGTCATTGTTAGTCCTTGATGACCAACAAGCACCCCTTTGCATGATCTTAAATACTGGTGCCATGCTTTACCACAAAGCACTAAGGCACCAACATCTTTTCCAGTGTGAGAGTGAGAGCTATTGGTCTAGAAGTCAGAGAACTCTTTAACAACGCACACACACACACACACACACACACACACACACACTAAATCTATTCAAAACCTAGTTCTTAGAACTCACTGAGAAGATTGTATTTCTACTTCATCTGAACCCCTCTTGGCATATGGGTAGCTACCTACTTTCTTATCCTCATTTTAATTAGATCTGTACTTATCTCTTGTGCCCAACTGGAAATTCCTGGCAGGTAGGATTCGGTCTCATCTCCCCACCTCTCAGCCCCTGCAAGCGCCTGGCATGCCTGGATCCTCCACTCAAGCGCTACGGATGGTGTGGGCAGCCTTGTGGGCAGCCGTCTTAAAGAGACGCACAGTGAATACAGGAGCTGGACTTGCAGTAAAGCCTACAAGGATGAGCCTTTCTCAGTTGCTGCTTTTCTTTTGACTTACTTCTTGCCTGAGCTCTGGTCTGGACCTTCTTACCCATTTCCTGGCAGTCTAGCAAAAGTGGGGAGATCCTGGCTGAGAACCCAACTTTTTAACGTTAGACTAAGTCAGACCTGCTGAGAAGCTTGCTTTAAATAAATGCACCTGGGCACTCCAGACTCACATGGCAGACCAACCTCAATCCTCCCTACAGCTTTGGATCACTTGAACTGGTTCAAGAGGGAACGTGAAGGTCCAGACTCCCACAGAGAGACAGTTAATAAGCTAAAGAAGGGAGAGGAGAATATCTAACTGATTCGGGGGGCCATGGTAATTCTGGCCAAAATTCCCCACCAAAGACCCAAAAATCAATTTTGAATGGATTTGAATAGACAGCCCTGCCAGGACATTCCAGCGGTATCCAAATACCAGCAGCAGACAAGGAGAATGTGTGTTGCGTTGTTCTGCAGGATCACCCTGGGCCTCCAGAGCTGCCAGGGAGCTGGGTACTTCCAGCTCCATCCATCTGTCCCCAGCCTCTGGCGGACACTCTTCCTCCTCCACCAAGACCTTCTGGCTGCCCCAGTCACCATCGTGCCTAACTTACTCCTCCCCAAGGAACTTGTCTATGGTTACCTTCAGGGCAGCTGGTTTCTTGCATTTTTTCAGCAGAGAAAATGAAAGACCCTGTCACATCTATGCCCAGAGCACTGAACCAGGTAAGGTTTTTTGCCTTAAGACTAAATCCACGTGAAAGTTAAGAAAACAACTTCCCCAACCCCCTACCAATTTCCATCCCTTGTTAGCGATGGGCAACTGAAGAACTTCCCCTACCTCCTACCCGCACCCTCCTGCGTGGATGGCAGAAGCTTCATGAAGAAAGGAAGGAATGGCATATGTGTTCGCTCTCCAACACAAACTCCAATAGATTGATCATGCCTGCTGGGACACAAGCCTCACCCAGGCTCAGTGGAAAATCACAATTGATTAGAGATGTCTGCCAAGGCCTGACAAGGGACTTGTAGAGTGCTCATCTTGTTTTTATCAACTTCTGAGGGGAAATCACTAAGGGGAGAAGGAATTTTCACACAGATCATGATGGTGGACATTGGAGCTGCCAGAGTAGGTGCAAGCAGAGATAGCTCTCTTCTGTGAGATGGGCTCTTCCTCTCTTTCCTCCCTAGTAATTGAGGAAATAAGATAATCCTCTTAGGGGATCCTGTGTCTCAGAAGACAAAGAGGGGGAGGAAGAAGACCAGGGGAGGGTGGCTCTGGGGAAATGAACAGAAGAACTTTCAGAGTCACCTCCCAGCCACACAGAGGGAAGCGAAAGAACAGGGGTAACGCTCTGTCTGGGGACAATTTGCACGTACACTTATCCCTTGCACAGACAGACCTGGAATCCTAAGCAGATGCAGGTGGGGGGCTGAGCCAGGATTCAGGGAACTGTGCCGCTTGTCATCTCTCCTGTCAAAATGCTGTCAGTGAGGGAGAATCTCATTGCAAAGGAGATGGAAAAAAGGGGCATCTTATCTATGCTGTTGGAGGTGAGGAATGAGAAGGTATTTTGAACACATTTTTCTTATTTATGCATATCATCCTCTCCAAAAAAAGAACATAATATACAGCATACAAGCTGGAAAAAGCCTTGTTATGTAACAGTCCAACCAAAGTTCTTTTTTAAAAAATTCTGAACCATAAGCTGGACCTGAACTTGCAAAGCAAGTTCTGTTTTGTTTGTTAGTTGGCTAGCTCTCTGCTTTTCATAAAACAAAAACAATAACAAGAAGGCTGAACTACAGCCACTTTGATGCTATCTCATAGCGTTGGCCCTGCTTCTACAATCTCCCTGCTTGTCTGTGTCTGAGTAAAAAGAAAATAACAAATATGTTATCTGGGGTCAGGAGAAACACATGCATCCCCATTATCACATTAGCAGATTAGCTGGACTCCAAGGGCAGGCCCCAAGGAAGCCGAGACAGGAAGTCCACATGTCAGCAGGGAGGGAAGAGGGTCAGAAAGGTCCCGAGTGGGAGGAAAGAAAGTCAGGCGCCTCTGTGTGGGGTCTCCTGAAAGCAGGGGCCAGCAAGGGGACAATGGGTGGGTGGTTAGGTGAGGAAAAGACCAAGCTAGCCAGGAGTTCTGAAAGGGCAAGTGCAGATAACCTGGTCAAACAGAACCTGTGTCTCCAACTTGTCAAGAACCAGACCCACTAGGCCTTCCCTGCCTTGTCTCTGCCACTTTCTGAGGAATCCTGGGCATTAAAACTAACCACTCTTTGGAGACCCTGTTAGGAAGAGTTTAACTTGTTTCTTCATCAGACATACAATAGCCTTTCTTATTAAAAAAAGAAAAAAATATATATATATGTACACATATAAACACCCCAGGGGACTTTGGCACAGTGGTATTCCATAGAAAGACTTATCTAAGTAGCTAAATTTTAGCTCCAGGTATTGTGCTTGGACAGACTCAAGGGAGTTCTGATGGAACCTGAGCTGAGAATTTCCTTGAGAGTTTGGCAGGATTTTATTCTCCTTCTATAAGGTACTTCCTATCGAATGAAAGGAAAACTTTTTTTAGGTTCTGTATGTAGAAACTTAATCCCTCCTCCTGCAAAAAAAAAAAAAAAAAGAAAAGAAAAAAATTTTTTTTACACATCAAAGACAGTAAAACCAGAAGCCAGTTCTCAGGAGGCCTCTCTGCTCTCTGGCCAGCCGGTCAGGAGGGTCTGTTGATGGCAACTTTCTCTCCACACCACACTGGGAAGGGCACACAGAAGAGTGGAAGGCTCAGCCCCCGAGGGTGGCAAGCAAGTTCCCTCACTCCGCTGACGTGTGTGGAGTCCTTCCCGTAATCGGGGCACCGTGCTTTCATGAGGGGGAGCAGAAGTTCTGATAGACAAGACTCTATTGCTGAAGTGGACACAGACAAGTCCAGGAAACGGAAGGATAGGTTGGAGGGAGAAGAGCGGCTGAGAGAAAGTGCTCAGGACTCTGCGTGAAGCAGGAAAGAGCTCCAGCTGAGGTACCCAGTCCTCGTGGAGGAGACGGGGTACAGGGAAGTGGCTCTGAGGAGCAGGTTTCTCTCTAATTGAGGCAGTGAGGTCAGGTGGTGAGTGACTGCTGTGAATCCAGGGTGCTGCACCACTGGTCAAGAGTGTGAGACCCTGCGACAAGTTCACTCAAGTCTCTGGGCCTTCGTTTCTCTGATCTGTGAATTGGAGCCAACAATATCTACCTCTTAGGGACAGTTGAAATGATTAAATGAGTTAATATCAAGCTCTTGGCACATTGCCTGACACGTAGAAAGTACTCAAGAAATGTTACTTCATAATTAAAAGCTAGGGGTTGGTGGGGACTATGGCCGATGCTGGTCAGGAAGTCTTGATTGGCCAGACAGGGAAATGGCCTGTCAGAGGCACAGGATAATGTTTGATCTGTTTCCAAAAGTACCACACTGGAAAAGTCAACTCAAAAGGACCTGCTCACAGAATCCAGATCAAAGGGAGCAAAGGAGCTCTTCTCACAGGACAAACAAGAATCTTTTGGCCCAAATCTCATTGTCATCGAAGGTTGACATTACTTCCAACCAAGTTTATATACAAAATGACAGAAAGCCACCGCCATCCAATGTGAACTATATAAACATTTAATTCTACCGATGTTTGGGCATTTCTTTCTTCTTACTATACCAGGTAGCTCAAAATATGGAAATGGCTCTACCACTGAGGGTCCAAAAGCAGGCTTGGGTGGACAGAGGTCCCAGATCAAGTCCAGCCAAGGAGAGGGAGGCCTGTCTGATTTTAACAGCAGCTGTTCATATTGTGACTTCAAAGAAGCTTTGCTCTGAAGCTTCATGATGGCACCTGGACATATGGAAATGGGACCACAGTGCTTACCTGGAGCAGGAAGCAACTTGAGCAGAGGCACAGAAGCCAGAAAGCAAAGAATGTGCGGAGGGACAGTGGGTCGTGAAGCCCAGGCTGCGTGCAGGTCATGAGAGAAGACCTGAACCCAGGTAGAACGCACGCAGGAACCAGGCTGGGAGGGAACAAGGCGTCATGGCGGCCTGGACATGGCTTGCCAGTACCCAACCACGAGCTGAGCCAAACCCACCATTTCTCAGCTCCATGGCGCCCTCACTCAGGCTGGGACAACACTGTTGGCTTCCACCATCTCAAAAACTGCTGTGATTCCTTCCTTGGCCCTTCCTCTTCCCAGGAACATCCCAGGACTGTTTGTTTCTTCCCACCCTCCAGGAGTGTTACTGGCTCAGACGACAACGAATGAAACACCCAAGGAGAAAATTCTCTCCATGGCCCTCAGGCCACTGACTGCACAGCAGTTGCCTGGATTAGCTCCTTGGTCCTTTTTAAATGTATCTTCTCTGTGTGATCTGTTTGATGAGGGCCAAGTTTTAAAGACTGTTTGTCCTGTTACACTGGCACAGTGGAGAGCCAGTCTGAGAGGTACCACTTGGATTGAACTAGAGAACATCCTGGAATATTTAGAGGGCTGAAGAGGGAGGACGCCAAAGAGAGATACTCCCAGAAAACCGTATGAAAGAGACTACCCATTGCCTCCAAAAGTTCATTCTCTCCTTGAAGGCAGGAAGAAAAAATCCCAGTTGTTACGATGTCGATCACAAAGCCCCAGCCCATGAGATGTTAGTTGAAGTAGCACATGGGATTTCCTGAAAGTTTCCATTAAAGAAGGATGGAGCATATATTTGATAGCCATTCTGTCTTTCCTCCTTCTTCCAGGTGATAAGCAGGATCCCAACAGCCATCTTGGTCAATGAAGCAACATTGGATAGAAAACTCGTAAACTACTCAAGCTACAGTAGAAAGCCAAACAGCACTGGACCTTTGATGACCAGCACTGGACTGCCTTCCTGGGGATTTCCATACAAGAAAAAAGGAAAGCCTGATGTTTTAACCGCTGTCTTTTCTTTCATATGCAGCTGTCTCCAATGTGGTCTAATACAGAAGGTTGTATCCAACCGCAGGAGAACAGACAGCCAAAGCCCGTCTCTTCATTTGCCAAATGTCATTGCCAATCTATCTCTACAATTAGTACCTCACACCAGCCAGTCCCTGAGAGAAGGGATAAGAAAATGAGCCAGAGGGTGCCTGTCTTCTTGGCAAAGTTCATCTCCTAAATGCTACTCCTTCCAGAAAAGCATAAGTGATCACCAAATCCTAATAAGATCTCTATTCCAATCTCCCTTTAAGCTCCTACTATGTCAAAATAACCTATCTAGGGGTCAAGGATGTAGAGAGAAAAAAGAGGAAGTCATGGCCTGGATACCCCTCCTGGTGTGGTGGTGGGAAAAGGGGATTTTAACAGGTCAGTCCAATGCAACATGCGAGCGACAAGATAGAAGTGTGTCTGAGACGATCTGAGAGACGGGAGACAGGTGCTGGGCTCTGCCCTGGCTGAGCTCTCTTAGGCAGGAACTGGCAGAGCCAAACCTTGGAGAAAAGTAGTCTCTTAAGCCAGATTCCCTAGAGTGAAAGTCTGAGATGTGGAGATCTGGTAAGTGATCCGCCAGGATCTTAGAAGAGACCTGGAGGGGACAGAAGAAAGCTGCAGGGGCAAGAGAGGATCAAAAAGGTTTACCCACCGAAGTCTCCATGAGCCGGATCCCACCAGGAGCTCCGGTGTGGAGCACCCCACAGTCAGGTGTCCCTCCCTGAAGCAAGAGGGCTGGTCCTGGCGACCCCATAGCATTCAGAAGTGGCCACAGACCACCCTGGAGCAATGCCCAAGGGCGTAACCTTCAGGCAATGCCCCTCCAGGAGGTCCCCAGCCAAGGGTGATGCTCTGGGAAAGAAGATGCGGAGGGCCTTTGGCAGCCAAGCAGCTGGCAGGGCAAGAACAGGGAATCAATTGCATCTACCAGGTCAGAAGGGTCCTGTGGACAGGAGGGACAGGTGAGCAAAGGTCACCCAGGTTCTGCAGGCCGTGGGGTGGGAGGGAGTCCAGGCATCCTCCCTGCGATCTCCCATCGCGGAGTGTGAGGGCGGGAGAGCGGAGAGAGGGCACAGGGGTTTTCTCTGCCGTGTGTGAAGTCGCGTCCCTCCTGCATTCATAATCATAATCCCAACATGAATAGTATTTACTTCATCGTGTTTAATTCAGTTAAGACTTATTCCATGGTTAGCTCATGCCAGCGTCTGGCGACTCTCGTTTGTTTTCTTTTTCATCCCGGTGACACCTCTCCGAGGCAGGTGGCATGAGTAGTCTCACTTTGCAGGTGGGGAAACCGGCAGTGAACTGTAACTTGTTCAAAAGTTTTCAGCAGACGGCGCTGGATCCGGAGCCCACTGCCCCTCTGAGTTGGTGCTCCTCTGGCTTTAATGCAAGTGGTTTTAGACCGAGGAGAGATGCAGCCAGCTTTGCACTGTAAATATTGTGCTGGGGCCGCCCCCACCCTCTTCTTCCTACCCTCTCACCGCCAGCCCCTCTGGCTTCCTCTGCCCTTGCATTTTCCAGCTTGAACCCTACAATTCGATTCTGACTATCTGGATCCATTCCCAGCCCCTTCTACTGAAACCCCGACAACTTTCCCCTTCTGCCTGCCCACCCTGCCAGGTTCCCTTGACCAATCCTCTCCCACTTCCCCCGACAGCCAAAATGCTGGATCCCCACCCTCCACAAAACAGCTGGCAGCCCCACTCAGCAGACTGGCTGGGTTGCTCTGAGCACCGCCTGTCCAGCTAGGCCAGCCAGATCCTTGACCTCCTCTGGCCAAGAGCAAAGCACAGTCATGGGCGCCAGGGAGTGACAGGGACAGACCCCTGCAGGGATGGCCAGACAGTTCAAAATGGAAAAGCTCCTGGTGTCTGACAGCAGCCATTCAGCAAGTGGAGTAGGCTATGAATAGACCCTGAGTCAAGGCAGTTAGTCCCGAAGAGAGCAGGCCGGATGGAGACGGGGAGCACAGGGCAGACAGAAGCTACTGTCAGTGTCCTGCTTTCCACGCTACGGTCTTATTTTAAAGAAATTAATTAGCACCTTAATGAAAAGAGGACCTTGCACACGTACCAACCGTGAAAGTGTGTCACGGACCAAGCACTAGCACGCATTTAGTCTACGTTCCCGGGCCAGAGATGCGCACATCTCCCCAGGCAGAAGTCACTCCTCGATGAGTGAAGTCCCCACCAGAAAAGCAGCTGTGACACTATGACTGGAAGGGGACACAAGTATGGGAGAATGTCCCCTAAAGTGCTGGTGACACTCCTTCTCTTCATTAGAGGGATGGTTACTTGGATGTCTACGCTCATTTTTTTATCCATACCATTCGTGTAATCATACGTGTATGCAGGGTAATGAAGTCTGTGACGTCCCACCATTTTTCATACCCCCGACCCTCTCATTTCCCTCTACGTAATCTAAAGTTTCTCCATTCTTCTCTCACCCCCACCTCTCCCACCCCCATTATATATCATCATCCTCTTATCAGGGAAAACATTCTGCCTTTGGCTTTTTTATTTCACTTAGTATGATATTCTCCAATTCCATCCATTTATCTGCAAATGCCATCATATTATTCTTCATTATGGCTGAATAATATTCCATTATGTATACATACCACAGTTTCTTTATCCATTCATCTGCTGAAGGGCATCTAGGTTGGTTCCACAATCTAGCTATTGTGAATTGAGCTGCTGTAAACATTGATGTGGCTGCATTACTGTAGTATGCTGATTTTACACCTTTGGGTATAAACCAAGGAGTGGAATTACTGGATCAAAAGGTAGGTCCATTCCAAGTTTTCTGAGGATTCTCCACACTGCTTTCCAGAGTGTCTGCACCAATTTGCAACTCCACCAGCAATGTAAAAGTGTGCCTTTTTCCCCACAGCCACACCAACATCTATTATTGTGTTCTTTATAACAGCCATTCTAATTGGAGTGAGATGAAATCTTAGAGTTGTTTTAATTTGTATTTCTCTAATTACTAGAGATGTTGAACACTTTTTCATATATTTATTAATCACCTGTATATCTTCTCCTGTAAAGTGTCCAGTTCCTTGACCCAAGAACCCATGCATTATTTTTTAAAGAATAGAAAAGAGCATTCAATTTCTTAATTGCTGCATTTGTACTTATGATCTGGATTCATATCTTAGAGCAGCAACCCTCCAGAGCAAGATGGGTAGTACACCCCTCTGGTGAATTTCTTCAGGGAATGGGCAGGTAGCCTGAGCCAGGCTGAGCCAGGCTAGAACCTGAGGCAGAAGGAAAAATCAGGAATTCCAATCCTGACTTTAAATTTTCGACTTTGTGTTCATCATGAATTTTTGCACTAGTATTGATATTTTTTAACATATTGCATTGCAGTATGAATCATCTTGATTACTGATTTTTTGGTGCCCCCTTACATTTTGTACCACCCTCTCCCTGACCCTACTGACAGTCAGCAACAGCTCATCATCTTTGACTCTGACTCATTAGAAATCTCAAATCTCATCTCCTCACGGAAATGCCCATGCTACCGGAAGCCCAAAGGATGGCTGATCCTGAGACTTCCGAGCTCCTGGGTAACAGCGCTGCCTGTTCTCCCGCTCACTTTAGGAGTTTTCACGTTGATCCTCCCTCTAAGCTGTGGGAAGGCACAGTAGCCTCCCAACTCCACAGTTGATACAGGGTTTCACTCTGGGAGGAAACTGAACTTTTCGAATCTCCCTAGAAGGTATTGAGCAGAGAGTATAAGTAATCTCTCCACGACAGACCACGTCTGGCACAATTTCTTGCATCAATTCAAATCCTGGATCCACTATTTCTGATAGCTGTGTGACCTTGAGTAAATCACTAGATGTCTCTAAGCCGCTATGTTCTCATCTGTAAAGTGGAAGTAAGGATAATTGATCTGTTAAGGAGATTAAATAAGGTTAGCCATGTAAAGCATGGATTAAGTGCTTAATCCATGTTAACTGTGGCAATGGCCCATGAGACAGCTTTGAAAATATTCATGGAAAGGAATGGGGTGCAACAGCAGGTGGTCAGCATCCACTTTTGGTTATAAGGCCCCTTGAAGCTACCATCAGATCACCCTAAGAACAGATTCAAATGCATCTATTATCAGAAATATTTCCTGGATCCAGGAAATAGGCAAGAGAGATCACTGAGTGTTCTGTCTGCTGGACTTGACTTTCTAGTTCCTGGACTATTTCACAACTCTGTAGAGGGAGAGGTTGACTCATAGAATTTTGTCCAGTAAAAATGCAAATAATTTCAGTCTAGAGGAGCAGATACCCCACAGATTGTAATGTAAGGCCCTATTGGACTTTAACCAAGCAATCTATTAGTTTACACACACACATATAAACACACACATATCTATGCACACACTTACATACACATATATACACATACATGTATGGGTATATGTATCCCAAGTTTCTCAACTGCTCTGTGAACATGTTTCAACATATTGCTGGTTCTCTAATTAATGAATGGGTTGAATAAAATCCTGACTTGTTCCTTTTGTATCTACACGAGTCTTTTGTTTTTAAATTCATGCTTTTTAACCTTTTGAAAATTATACTTTCACTTCATGCACAGACACAAGGCTTTCTCTGGGGCCCAAAGGTTTTTAAGGAAACCATGTGATTCCTGGTTGAACAAAAACATCCCAGAAACACCTTCCAAACTTGATCTGGCCACTGAGCAACTCTGAACCTGGCCCCAGGCTGGGGTATGGACAGCATTTGGCTTTTGGACTTCTCCTGAAGCAGGCATGTGGAGCCACTAAAGGGATTTTCTCCCCTGACCCCAAAAGAAATTTCAGGCCATTGTAGAAGCAGAATCGGCTCCCTGGGGTTTACCAATTATTTGGCAAAGTACAAGGATAGCATTCTATGCAAATTTCCTCATATTGTTCTGCCTGGCTGGGTGTTCCTGGATGGAATAATTTAGAAATAAGTTATAGGAAAAGGATGAAGTCCCCCACACACACACAAACACATATCCTGGTCATTCCCATCAGACTAACCCAATCCAAGAAGCACCTGATTTCACCTCACCTTCTCTTTCTGCCACTTTCTGGAAAAAGCTAGAATTAGAAAGTCCTGACCTCCTTCAGCATCCCAGGAGAAACTCCCCCCTACTGATATCAGACTAAAATTTAGGGTTGCCCAGTGGAGCTGGTGGTGATGGGCAGCATCTCTGGCACCTCATGGTGCCCAGTGGTAAGCATTAAAGGAAAGGTCATATTCTGGCATCTTCTTTCCTCCATGTGATGATAACTCACTGTACAAGTTAAGTAGGGCAGTGGTGTGACCTAATTTACATTTCTAAAGGCTATTAAAATGTGGGGAATGGATTTTTGAGGGATAAGAGTAAAACCAAGGAGTAATTGGGGAACTATTGCATTAATCTAGAACCTCCAGAAATCCAAGGATGACTTGGATCAGGTCAGTAGCAGGGCAGATAAAGAGAAGAAGGTAGAGTCTGGATACACGGAAGAGGTCCAGTTATCAGAACTTACTGATGGGCTGGGGAGATAGCTCAGTTGGTAGAGTACCTGCCTCGCAAGCACAAGGCCCTGGGTTCAATCCCCAGCACCACCAAAAAAAAAAAAAAAAAAAAAGAACTTACTGATAAATTGGATATGAAGACTAAAGTATGATCTTGAATAGGTTTTGAGCATACGTCACAGGGTGCCGGAGGTAACATTGATTGGGAATGGAGAAGACAGGGAGGAAGAGACTTAGAGGGAAAAAGAGCTTTAGGAAGATCTTAGAGTAGGCATTGCCCAGATCCTGTTACATCTGGAAGCCTTTGGCACAGTCACACAGAAGACACCAGGCTGAGCTGGGTTGTATTTGGTGGTCCTCTTTCAGCTGCTGAAATCTCTGTGGTTTGCAATACTCATTTATCTCTCGCACACTCAGCTAAGTGCAGCATTTGAGAGTCCCAGTGGGGTTGTGTCCACAAACATGCACTCAGAGCGTTGCACCCAGCTTTCCTCTCCAAAGCCTGGAGATTTGCTCATTTATAAAATACTTCATCTTGTGCCTGCCTCCCAGTGACAGCCATCATTTTATTGAGAGTCACATAATTCTCGGCTTTAATTGATTTCTTTCGTCTTTACTGCTCTGTCTGGATTTCTTCATTTGTTTGCGCTAATGATCAAAATGTTGATAAATTTAGTGTCATAATTTCACTTCACAAGCAGTCTGGGTTTTGTTTTGTGTAATGAATGAATGAGAATAAGGGAACAGACGTGTTTTGTGGAGCAATGGATGAAGAGGCAATGATCTCTCAGGCTGAGTAAACTTAATCATTGAAGTAATTTTGTCCATTTTAACAAGATTTGGTAGTTGTCTTTTTTTTTGTTTGTTTGAGTGTCTTGAGGGTTTTGGGGGGAGTTTGCTGTTTGATTTTATTTGCCATTCTGCAATTCAACTTGAAGGCTTGAAATGCAAACATCATTTCCCTCGGAAAGCAGTAATATTTTAACTTCAGCAAAGAATTGCTCCTACAAAGTGAAGAATGCATTGGTTGCCAGAGCATCTCAGGAAGGCAGCCTCAGGACCAGGAAGCTCTCTGAGGTCTTCTCCACCCCTAAGGCTGGGCGGGGACCAGCTGTTCCCCACACTTCGTCTTGAAGATGCCAAGAGAAACCCCAAAATATTGAGCTGCAAGAAAGTTGTGCTTTTAGTCATAGCTTCAAGTCTGCCCTTGCCTGCAAGTTCCCAGAAGCTCACAGTAACAAGAAGTGAGACTTCCTACAACAGCTCTTTCCAGCACTTACTACAGTGTCAGTAAGTGCTGGCTGTTATCCAAGAGGAAAAGTTACATCTCTGGGTGCACAGGTAAGATATTGATGACACAGAAGCATATGAATGTTAAGAAGACTAAAGGACGCATATCAAAACACTGGCAAAGGTGACTCTATTTTGTATTGCTCTGTGTTTTGCTTTTTTAATATTCTCCACAATGAGCATTCATTCATTCAACAAAAAAATAAATTGCATGCTTATCACATTTTAGATATTGTGCTAGATCCTGGGGATAGAAAGGTGGAATACACACAGTTCCGACCCCAGAGCTGACATCCCGTGTGGGAGACAGATGAGAACAGAAGCAAGTCCAAGGCCATCATCCACATTAGCTACATCACAGGCGTGGATATTGAGCATGACACTTTTACTGCAGATGAAAGTATAGTGTCTTGGGAAAAGATGCCTTTTTTTAAAAAATACTTTTAGATGTCGATAGACCTTTATTTTATTCATATTTATATGTGGTGCTGAGACTCGAACCCAGTGCCTCACACATACATGCTAGGCAAGCGCTCAATCACTGAGCCACAACCCCAGCCCCAGGAAAGATGTCTTTTTGAAGTTCACATGGTACTGTCAAAGGGGATGGCAGTGACCTTGAGCAATTACCATGCAATATGACAGGAACTTTGATGAGAAAACAAAAGGTATTGTGTGAGTGCAGCTGAGGACCACCTTTGGGAGCAAGGGAAGTCTTGCCATTAGAAGCAACATGTAAACCAAAGCTGAAAAGCATCTGCAATCGCAGCAGCTCGGGAGGCTGAAGCAGGAGGATCACAAGTGCAAAGCCAGCCTCAGCAAATGAGAGGTGTTAAGCAACTCAGTGAGACCCTGTCTCTAAATAAAATACAAAATAGGGCTGGGGATGTGGTTCAGTGGTCAAGTGCCCCCTAAGTTCAATCCCCAGTGTCAAAAAAAAAAAAAAAAAAAACTGAACGGCAAGAATCACTACATATGTAACTATGATAAAACAATAGATTTAAAATAATCAGCTACCAAATATCGAATGCAAATGAATGCCTATGCCTATGCCTATAAATTTTTTTCCACTCTACCACCAATTCAGGGAAGACTCATAAGTGGACAACAATTGTGTGCCTCTCGACCCTCAGTTGTTCAGTTAGGCAGGGCTACTCAAAGTGTGGTCCATGGACTAGCAGCAGCATCATCTTCCAGAACTTACTAGAAATGCAGAATCTCAGGCTGCACTCCAGTCCCACTGGATCAGAATCAGCATCTTATCACATGGTTTGTGTGCACCCTGAAGTCTGAGAAGTGCTAGCCTGTGCATCCCGCTCTCAGCTGGACACTGCACTCCTCTGTGCAAATCCAGCTGCCCCTGTAAGGTGGTGCTTAAAAGCACAGGTCCTGCATCTAATTTCCAGCTTCCCTGCTTTAGCTGTGAGGCCGAAGGGCTTTCTGCTGTTAGATAGTATTAGAAAGTCTTGATGCCCTGGGTACCTCTGAAGATCATAACTTTGTTCTCTACCCTGTATGGCCCCAGCCTCCTTGGCTTCTTGAGAGTCTTCTTCTTTACCTTTGTCACTGAACTGTCACTCCCAATTGGTGTCACTATGTCTGCTTCTGACTGTTCTTCCTAATCCTTAAAAAAAAAAAAAAAAAAAAAAAAAAAAAAAAAAAAAACACTATAACTATTTCTAATCTGCTATAGGCTAGAAATTTTGATAAATAATCTTGATATTATTGTGAGTAAACTAAAAGTAAGTAGCCTCTGATTGAGGGTCTGAGGAACTCTCCTGGATACAATTTAAAGAATTTGTTTTTTAATGCAAGGGGATTTGTTACCATCCTCTGTGATGTTCAAAGGCTCTGCTGCTTTCAATTTCTCCAAAATGTCCTACTCGGTTAAGTCATCAGACTTAGAAGCCACCTTTGAATTTCTACCATGAGATGAGCCTTTCTGCATCTGCTGTGTAATTGATTGCGTCTCTGATTTTGGCCATCTTTAAGTTCAGTGCCCCTTGGTCTTATCCAGAGTTTGTTGATGGCAGCCCAAATCTACCCTTCTGCTTTGTTTGGGGTTTTTTTGTCTTTTTTTTTAAAGTATTTTTATTTTATTTGCTGTAATTAGTTGTACATGACAGTAGAATGCATGTATACCTTTTGATAGATCACACATAAATGGAGTGTAATCTCTCATTTTTCTGATTAAACATATTGCAGGATCACATGGGTCATGCAGTCACACAGGTAATAATGTTTGTTTCACTCTACTCTCCTTCCTTCCCCCACACCCCTTCCCCTCCTTCACTCCCCTCTCCTAGTACAAAGGAACTCTGTTCTTCCCTAGCCCCCCATTGTGAGTTAGCTTCCGCCTACCCTTCTGTTTTTAACGCCTCAATTTAACCAAGTGTAAGGCCCGTCACCCTCTCCTCAGAGGACACAAAGAATAAACCAGAAGCTACAGTATAAGTGGATGTCAGGGTGTACCGGAAAAGGGGGTTGCTGGAAGATGGCCGAAGACAGAAGGAATTCCCCACGGTGGAGAGAGCAGCGAGACGGGAGGGAGCAACAGAAGCCACGTCAGTATGGCCTGACTGGCACAGCCTGTGGCAAGTGCACCAAGCGTGCTGGAGGGGAAGCAGGTGGCCTCACACACTGGCTCCGACTGGGAGCTTCAGCCTAAGGAAATCAGCACAGCTAGAGAGTGTTAAGCCAGGGGTTGGCAAACTAAGGCCCTTTTGCCAAATCTGCCCCTTGGCCTATTTTGATAAGTTGTTAATGGAACATAAATACATCCTTTCATTTACATGTTAGCTGTGGCTCCTTTCCTGCTCCGGTGACAGAGCTGAATAGTTGTAATAGGGGCCAGGTAGTCTGCAGAGCCTAAAGCGGTTTCTATCTGCTCCTTTACAGAAAAAAAGTGGTCAACCCTGCTGTAAGTTATATGATCTATGAGCAGACCTTCCTGCTGGTGAGGAAGGTATTGTATCACTACTGGACAACGGGCTCAGGCTAGAGCAGTGGCTATCTTTGCATAACGAAGAGTTGGGCCAGGCAAACGCCAATGGTTTGGATCATCCAGACAGATAAATGGGATCCTTGCTTTAGTCAGCTTTTTTGCTCCTGGGACTAAAAGATCTGACCAGAACAATTTTAGAGGAGGAAAAGTTTATTTGAGGGCTCATGGTTTCAGAGGTTTTAGTCCATAGAAGGCCGGTTCCTTTCCTCAGGGCTTGAGATGAGGTTGAACATCATGGCGGAGTGTGTGGCAGAGGGAGGCAGCTTGAATCATCAGGAAGCAGGGAGGGAGAGGGAACGAGAGAGAGAGAGAGAGAGAGAGAGAGAGAGAGAGAGAGAGAGAGAGAGAGAGGGAGGGAGAGAGAATCCACTCTTCAGATACAAAGTATACACCCCATAATCACGCCCCAGTTCCCACCTCCTCCAGCCACACCCTACCACTTCGATTAATCCCATCAGGGGGTCAATTCACTGATTGAGTTAAGACTCTCACAACCCCTCATTTCTCCTCTGAACCCTCTTGCATTTTCTCACATGTGAGCTTTTGGGAGACACCTCACATCCAAACCATAACAATCCTGCAGAACCTGATTACATTGTTTAATAAGCAAAGACATCTTGGAGAATAAGAGAGATGATACGAGTTCTTTGTCCTTTTATTGACATATCAGAAAATGTAATAGCAGATGAAGTACCATTAAAAAAAAAAAAAAAAAAAAAAAAAAAACTAGCCTGGGTTAGTAACCAAAAACAAAAGCCATAGCAACAGTCCGCCTATGGTGTGTGTGGTGACCCTGTCCCCAGGATGGTCCGGGGAGTGGTCCAAATCTGAAAATGCTAGTCTTACGTGATCAAAGGGAGCAATGTCACAAAGATGGAAAGACGACAGAGCAGAGTTGTGTAGGTCCTTCCTGCGCTTACTAAGAAACAATATTTGCTTTTTAAAAAATTAATCCTTCTCTAACTTTGGTTGGAGGCAGGGGGATTGAGATAGAAACCGTGAAGCCAGGGGGATTCCTTGCTTCAGGACAGCTGGCTGCAACCCAAGGCCAGAGTTGTCTACAAACCCTGGAATCAGCGTGAGACTTGAAAAAGACGCGGGCTCCCCACGTGGGCTGGTCGCCTCGCCAGAGCAGAATTGAAACCATGCCTCTATCTCGTGCAGACCCCGTCCACTGGGGGGACGCTCTTAAAACCCCAACCTTGGAGCTCATCTCATCCGCAACCCCTCCTGTTTCCCCGGCACTCCCTGCACCGGAGGAACTTAACAAAACAAGAGAGAGTCCTTCCAGAGCTCCTCTGGAGTAACAGAAGGGGGAACAGAGGTGCAGAGGGGGTGAAGAGAAGCCCTCCCGTCCATCAGGTCCCTTTCATCTGGGCCACACCATGTGATACAAAAGTCCACAGATGCTGGGGGAAGACCCCACAGTGCCTGCCACAGCAGGAGACCCCAGATCCGGCTGCTTTTACCTGAGTTACTCTTCTAGTTACTAGCAAAGGAATTCCAGGTTGATTTATGAAAATCTGACTTCAATCCAAAGAAACTCCCAAATCAGCCCAGAGGGAACACAAATAACTACAGCCTGAGTTGCTGTACTTGCATGGAAAACCAAGGACGAATCACAGCCTCGGAAGCAAAGAAAGGAGGTTTTGTTCTGGGATAGATCCCACTCTTTCCACTGGGAGGTCTTGAACTCGGAATTCAAGGTCCTCAGGGATGGGACCCATCACTCCCTACACCAGCACCATCAGACAGACCCTCTTCCCGACCGTGAAATGGGCACCCCAGCTCCCAGCATGGCTCCAGCGGGAATGCCCTTCACCTTCATCCGGTCCTTCCACATTCCAAAAGACACTTGAGGGAAGAGCAAGAAGCACCACTGTAGCTGTACAGAAGAAGAAGGGCCCCTCCAAAGGTTAGGACCCATTTTCAACCCACCAATCAACCACGTGTCACTCGGAAAATAAAATGGGTTAGCTTTTTGCCAAAGCATTTCTGCCCTGTGTCCTAGTTCAAAAGGAACGTTCCGCCAAGTCTTTTTCCAAGTCCATTTTCTTCTTCCTGGTAATATCACTCTGCTACGAAGGCACGAGAAGAAGAGCATTGTTTTTAAAGTGCTGCAAAGTCAAGATTCAGGACTAGATTTTACCTCACTACAGGATTGAAGGGTAAATTCACTTCCTGCGTAAGAAGTAAATCAAAGTCATGAAGACTTGGGTGATAAGCTATTCAGATTATCTTCACGGAAAAGGAAAATAAGGACTCCAGAAAATTACTCTGTCAAAAAAAAAAAAAAATATATATATATATATATACATAGCATACATATAAATATGTATGCTATGTATATATATGTATGTGTGTATTTATATGAATAAACTTTCTATAAAGTTAACATTCTGCTTGAAGTTCTAGTTAAAGTTCAATTGGGAAAATCTAAAGTGAATTTATAGCATTAGCCCTAGATTAACAACATTAATGGCTAATGATCAATATTTCTTTAAGCAAGTACAGGGCACTTCTTTGAGGGTCCTTTGTAAGGATTGCTCCATCCCTCCATTTTGAAATGCACCCTTTCTTGACCTCTACATCCTGGTATTCTTTCTACCTCTCTGGCTTCCTCATCCTGCAGATTCCTCCACCACCACCCAACCATTACATAATGGAGAGTTTCAAGACTGCACTCTGGATCTTTCTCTTCTCTCTCCACAGGCTCTCTTGAGGCAGTCACATGCATACTCCAGAGTTCGGATGACATCTCTTCATTGATAGCACCTGTCATGAATCTAATGGTGGACCCAATGAGATAAGTCCAAGTCCAAACCAGTGCCTCTAAATGTGATCTTGTTTGGAAAAGTCTGTCCTCTCCTACCACAAGCAATTCCCTACCCACACCCTAGAACTATGGTCTTCACCTAATTTGTATGGATTGATTTCCAAACAATCTCAAAATATACTACAATGATCTTGAGATGAGACCATCCTGGATTTAGGTTGGGCCCTAAATCCAATGATGAGTGACAGAAAAGGAGAAGACACAGTCACATGGAGGAGAAGGCCATGAAGTAGGTACCATGAAGGTGACAACAAGTTTTGCTGCCCCTAAGGAATGGCAAGGGGTCAGCTGTCAATAGAAGCTGGAAGAGAGACACAATGTGGGTTGTCGGTCCCTCAGAGTCACGAGAGGGAACCAACTCTGCTCACACCCTTATTTTGGACTTTTTGCCTCCAAAATCATGAGAGAATAAGTTTCTGTTGCTTTAAGCTGCCAAGTTTGTGGTAATTCATTGCCACAGCCCTAAGAGTCACACTGAGCACCCAAATGTAGGTCTAAGCTCTCTGGTCTCTGAATTCCAGCTAATTCTCTCCAACTGCCAACTCTACATCTCAGAGGAACCTCAACTCAACATGGCCCCCATGAAACCCACCATCTCCTCCACCCAACCAACACCCCACCGTGGACTCCTTCTGTGCCCAGCTCAGGGGATAGTACCGTATCTATCCTGTTCCACACCAGCTGTTGCCATCGACTCTACTCCCTCCATGCTCCCTATAGTCAATGACCAAATCCAGGCAAGTTTCTGCCTTAAGCATCTCAAGTCCATCCACTTCCCTGTACTTTTCCTGCCATGACCTTTGTCCAGCGAGCCATCCACTCTCGCCTGCGCCATTGTAGTAACCTCCTCCTAAGCAGCCCTCCGACTCAAGCCCTGCCCTCTCCAATCTTCTCTCAGCCAGCAGCTGGAGTGATTTTAAACATCAGTCACATCATGGTCCGGCTAGACCCCTCCAATGCCCTCACAAAGCCCAGTTCACCCTGCCCAGGAGCCCTCCATTGCCTGCCCCCAGCTACTCTCCCAGCTGCCTACCTAACACCATTTTCCTCAAATTCTGCCCCAAGAAATGCTGTCACTGAGAAGAGTTTAACCTGAGGACCTGCAGCGCTGGCAATTTTTCAGAAACCTATGGAATGTAGCAGTTAAGAAAAGGACCTCTGGAACCAAACACTGCATTCAAATCAAGCTTGGCTTCTCCTACTTGTGTGACTTTGAACAACTTACTTAATCTTTGTGTATAGAGGGGTGGGGGAAAGGTGCATTTCCTCATCTGGAAAATGGTGATAACAATAATTCAGACATTACAGAACCATTGTAGGTATTAAATGACGTAATTTATCTAAGTCCCTAACATAGCATTAGGTGCATTCTTAAAGAGCAACATCATCATCTTCTAACAATTTTGCCCTCTCCCTCCACAAGCAATTCTTTATCCCCTCCCTAGAACCATGGCCTTCACCTAGCTTGTTCTTTATCCTTCAAACATTGTGTCCAATGCCCTGAAGGGATTTCCTCAATTATAAGCCTGACTTGAGTCCCCTGTTACAGAAATGTAGGATCTGGTTCCTCTTGCATTTTTACGTGTTATGGTTTGAATGTGAGGTGTACCTGAAAAACTCAGGTGTGAGACAATGCAAGAAAGTTTAGAGGAGAAATAATTGGGTTATGAGAGCCTTAATCCAATCAGTGAATTAATCCCCTGATGGGACTGAGAGGTGACTAAAGGCCAGTGGGGTATGGTTGAGGAAGTGGGTCTTTGGGAGCATGCCTTTGGGGTATATATGTTGTATCTGGTGAGTGGAGTCTCTCTGCTTCCGGATTATCATGTGAGCTGCTTCCTTCTGCCACCTTCTTCTGCCATGATGTTCTGCCTCACCTGGAGCCCTGAGGAATGGAGCCGGCCTTCAATGGACTGAGACCTCTAAAACTGTGAGTCCTTAAACTTTTCCTCTTCTGTAATTGTTCTGGTTAGGTCTTTTAGTCACAGCAGTGAAAAAGCTGACCAGAACCCTACTCTTACATAGTAAGACCAAAGTCTTGCCACTTAGAACTTTCACAGTACATTAACACCAAAAGCATTCAAACCCTGGAAATGCTTCTAATGGAATTTTTTATGACCATCTATCGTTTAATGGTCTTTTAGATACACTGAAAACAATTTTGCAAAGGTGAACGACAATGAGTGACACCCAAGGGCTGCCAAGGACCAGCCAGAGACATATCAGCTCACTCTCACATGCACATAGGTGGCATGTATCATAATGGATGGATCCAAAACGACTGTCAGAAATACTTCATTATGACAATCTCATAATGCACTGCAGATGAATGAGACACTACAGACGTACAAGGTCAGGAGAATTGAAAATAAAGGGCAGGTGCAAATATGTGATGAGAATGGATTGTATCCAATAGATTTAAACAGCTGCTTCAAGTTCTGCAGATTTCCCTCAGAACTCTACTCCCATCCAATTATCTAGTGATCAAGAACCCTGACAATGAAATGGCAATAATGCCATGCTCTTCCTGGAAGCAGTAGTGGTTCTTATTTCTATAACCCCAGCATTTAGTTTAGACCCAATCTTGTTGGAACTGCTCAACAAGCATTTATTGATAGAATGAATGGATGTTTTCTAGTAACCATTAATCACACACCCGTTCTACTGGGAAAGCCCTAAGAAATGCTGTCATTTGAGAAGAGTTTAACCTGAGGACCTCAGTCAAGATGTCATGTTACATTGCTGGTGGGGCTGCAAATCAGTATGACCACTCTGGAAAGCAGTGTGGAGATTCCTTGAAAGAATATGACCCAGCTATCCCACTCCTCTGTATATATCCAAAAGGTCTAAAATCAGCATACTACAGGGATGCAGCCATATCAATGTTTATAGCAGCTCAATTCACAATAGCCAAGTTATAGAACCAATCTAGGCGTCCTTCAACAGATGAATGGATAAAGAAAATGTAGTACATACACAATGGAATTCTACTCAGTCATGGATGAAATTATGACATTTGCTGATAAATGGATGGAACATCATGGTAAGTGAAATAAGTCAGACCCAGAAAGTCAAGGGTCAAATGTTTTCTCTCATATGCTGAAATTAGACCAAAATAAGGGGGAGAAAAAAGAAAAGAGAAAACAGGGGATAGAAATAGAAGAGAGATCAGTGGATTAGAGGAAGAAGATTCAGGGGGAGGGAAGACAGAAAAAGAGAAGAACTGTGGAATGAATCTGATTAAACTTTCCTATCTGTATGTGTTAATATACCACAGTGAATTTCATCTTTATGTATATCTACAATGCCCTAAAAAACTATAAATAAATAGAAGAAAGATCAGAAAAGGAAAGAGAATGGGGGAAGGGAGAGAATAAGGAAGTCCTGGGGTATGAATTAGAGTAAATTATATTTCATGCTTGTATAAATATGTCAAAATGAACCCCAATATTAAATATATCTATAATGAACTAATAAAAAATAAATTGTCAGGAGACTGAGGCAGGACGATAGCAAATTTGAATCTAACCTCAGCAAATTAATGAGGCCCTAAGCAACTTAGTAAGACCCTGTCTCAAAACAGAAATGGTTTTAAAAAGGGTTGGGGGTGTGGCTCAGTAAGTAGTAGACCTCCCCTGCGTTCACTCCCCAGTATTAATTCATTCATTCATTTTAAAATGTCATATTATAGCTATGTGATATTTTGGAGTCCCAGCAGCCAAGTTCTGGGATGTTCCTCTGGGAAGTCCTTTCCCCCACTCTTGGTGTTTTACAGCAAAGTGTGGTGGGTTCCACCACCAGCTATAGTCCTGGACTTGGGACTCCCAAACCTGCCCAATCAAAGCATCAGATCTTCCTGGACCTGGGGATTCGTTCAGAGCTGGGCATGTGATCCAAGCCACAGCCATCAGTCCATGGGAGCCAGTCCCGAGACTGTGTTTGGGCAGCCAGAAAGGACTGGTGAAAACTGAACTCATTCCCACTGGCTTGTGGGAAGCAAGATGGTCAGACACGAAAGACCTGAGGCCATAAGAAAGGAAGGTCTCCAAGAATCAAGCAACCAGAGGAAGCAGAACAAAGAGAAAAACACCAGGTCTTGATGACACTTTTGGAACCCCTGGATCTAGGTGTTCTTGAATTGGCCTTGCCCCCAGACTTTTGCCATGTGATACAAAACAGTTCTTTTTTCTTTTTCTTTTCTTCCCCGCTTAAACTAGTTTGAGTTGGTTTTTCAGGCCCTAACTAATAAATACTCTATCTTCCGACTACATCTGAATTTTTCAATGCTTTGAACTTAAGAATTCCATCCACAATACACTATGCTGAGTAATTAATGACTCAAGTCTTAGGACACTGAAGTGAGAATTTCAAAACCACAAATTCCCCCAGGGTCCCATGTAGAGATCTAGACCCCAACATGAGAGGTAGAGTGATATCTATGAAACTTCCAAGGGCCCCAAGGGTCAAGTTATCTGTATCTGAAATCCAAACACCTTTGGTGAGAAGTTACATTTAACAAAAATTAAAAGGCACCAAGTCACCCTTGATTCCATTGTAACGCCAAATGGGTTCCCCATTAGTTGGCCCCTGTTTATTTTCAGTCAGTTGTTGCTGTTAAATATTTGTGCTGGCATCTTAGTCAGGAAGAAGTTAGCCGGGCCTAATTGCTCAGACTGCACTTAGCTGACAGGCTGTGCTATCAGATAAACCTGCAAAGAAAACAATAGAGGGCTTAGCATGCACCTCCAGGAATGTCAGGTATGTGGCCATAAAGTCTAATCATTTCAGAGAAGGGCAAGACTCAGATGAGCTGCTAATCTTCTCTGGGGCCTGAAATGTGAAGTGCTTCCAGAGCAGAGATCGTTCCTCTCAGATTTTATTTTTTAAACTGGTTAAAATCATGACTCTCATACGAAAACAAAATGAAAGCATGTCGGAGATTTTATTTTATTTGTCAATTAAGGGGGGGGAACCCTAAGGTGCTAAACTGGTTTAAAGGAGAATTCATAGAGGGGACACATGTGGGCAATCATAAACACCCCACAAGGCTGGCAGACGTGTGTTCAGAGACGGCAAGACCAGAAGCCTCCGCCCCAGGGCTTGGCACCGACTGAGGGCAAGCCTTGTTGACATTCTTTTTCTTTTGTTTGGTTTTCAGAGTTACAAAATAGCACAAAGACAACACCAGGTGCAGGTCACTATGAAATTTAATTAAGGAACTGAACAGCACCCCGCTTTCCAGGAGGCGTCTAGGAACCCCTTTCTCCCCTGCTATTCAAAGTTTTCTTACAAAATGACATTATGGCATTTGCCATTAGTTGGATGGATCTGGAGACTATCATGCCGACTAACATAAGCCAATCCCCAAAACCAAAAGCCTAATGTTCTTTCTGATACGTGGATGCTAATACACAATAACATGGGCAGGAGGGAAGAATAGAAGCTCATTGGATTAGACAAGGGAATGAAGGGAGGGAAGATGGGAATAGGAAAGAGAATAGAATGAACTGGACTTCACTTTCCCGTGTTCCTATATGAATGCATGACCACATCATATACAACCACAAGATTGGGAAGTTGTACTCCATGTGTGTATGATACGTCAAAATGCATTCTACTGTCTTGTATAACTAAAGAGAACAACTAAAAACTTTTTCAAAGTTTTCTTACAATTTTCCTCTTGGTATATGATGTTTGCACTAACCAAAAACACAGCATACATACTAACTGAGCATCTCCATGGTGTCTGAAAAGTCTCACTGAGACTGTTTCCTTGTTTTGGAAGCAGAAAATTATAATATTCATTTCTAGGGTAATGTTAGGGGACAGACAGATGGGAATGATAGAAATCCAAGGTTAAGAGATAAATTCTATCAAATGGGCCCACTGTGCTGACCCCCACGTGCTTTCTTTTCCAAGAAGCAATTTACCTGCAGCCCTGCTGGCCTCAGTGGACAGGATATGTCACATTCCTCAGCAACTACCTGTTTACTGCAGGACAAATGCAGGCCCAAAACAATGTTCATAAGAGGAACCTAAGTTTTCCTGAAGGAGACCTTTGTGACCAGATCCTGAAACTCTGGGAGGTAAGGATAGTTCCTTCCAACCTTAAAATCTGTAAGAATGTATGGTTATGAATCCAATCAGAAATGGTCAGCACAGGCCAAGGTGACCTAGATTTGACATGACAGTGGGAACTTGAAAGTTTGATGTCACCCTAATGTCAGTCAAGTCAAGAGGTGGACCTGGGTGGGACTCTCTGGAAAATTCTCTGGGATCCCCAATAAAACTGGAGTGCAGAAGAGGCATGTTGTCCTTCTCTTCTCAGAGAAAACCCCCTCTCTCCCTTGAGAGTGTCCCCTTTCCCTTTTCTCTATCCCTTAAATAAACTCATTCTTGTTACTCTGAGTGGCATGTCTGAAATCTTTCAGACTTGATTGCAAGGGTTTGAGGAGGGGGTCTTCGCTCTGCCTCAGTTTCTCCATAATAGTATGAAGACTAAATTTAATGATGCCCAGGAATTGCCCTAGAACCACACTAGGTACCCAGTATCTAGAAGTTCAGGGAAAATTTTATGCTTCAATGGGAAACAATGTATTGTCTAGAATACACCTTTCCAGATCATCTGCTTCTGATTCTGTAGGCATCTGTAGCTCTCACTGCCTTTGAGCTGTTTGGAGCTCTGTAAATTGTAGATAACCATAGTTATGTGCTATAGTTTGGGTCTTGAATGGCCCCCAAATGCCCATGTGTGAAGGCTTGGTTCAGCATTTGGTACTATTGGAAGGTGCTGGAACCTTTAAGAGGTGAGGCCTGGGGGAGGCTTTAAGTCACTAGGACAAGTTTCCAAAGTGGATTGCTGGACACCCTCTCTCTCTGCCTCTTTGTGTCCCAGACAAGAGGGGAATCTTTGCCCCTCTACATGCTCCCTGCCATGATGTGCTGCCTCACCACGGGTTCAAAAGCAACAGGGCTAATCAGTCATGAACTGAAACCTCCAAAACTAGAGTCAAAATAAACCTTTTCTCTTTATAAGTCGATTATCTCAGGTATTTATTACAGTAACTAAAAGCTGACTAACACAATGCAAGTAATTTTTGTCTATAGACATGCAAGTAAATTCTGATGGCCTGCCCTCTCCCCTCAGAAAATCCAGTTTTGCAGTCATTTTAAATTCATTGCACTACTTCTGATCTGTTAAAGTCTCTGAAGTGTGACTTCTCCTTTAGAACAATTGTAATCCCTGTCAAAAGCAGGTTCCCCAAGTGTGGCGGATACAACTTCTTGGTGAGACAAATCTGAGTTTATCACTTTCTGCAGTAAAGGAGAACTCCGTTGAGCCATGCTGTGGCCATATCTTGGAGGAAGTAAAGTCAGAGTTAATTAAGACTGGAAGTTTAATTGAAGGGTAATTTTCAAAGCAAGAGTTGAATCAGGATTGGGTAAGACTCATCATGCAACCATCCCAAGGTGGTGGAAGACACAAGGTGAGGATTTCAAAGGGAAGGATTCAAAGAATGTTCAGGAAGTACTGGTAAGGGACACCTGCCTAGGCAAAGACTTGTAGAAGAACAGCTCACACTAAGGAAAACACAGGAGACGCAGAGAGGCGTGTTAATGTAGAGAGTGGGGTGTGGTTTGGTCCTTAGGGCCCAGGCTGAGTCTGAGGATAGGGGTTTTCTGTCCTCAGCCCACCTTGAAGTCATTCTTCAGACTAAATGGGTAGAATCAGTCCAGATCTTCACCTCTCTTCAAGTTGTCCTAAGTGAACAGATCCCGTCCCCCAAACTGAAGAGTCCACAGAACTAGGTATGGAGTTGTTCCTTTAACCAGCTGACCTAATTTTCCTATTTCTTCGTTCACTTCCCTGACATTTTTAGTAATTTTAAAGATCCAAGAGAGGTCTTCAAGGATTCAGGTACGACACCCTTCTGAAGTACAAGTTCATCCTCAAGAGGCCTATGTTACTGCTAACGCAACTCTGTTCTGAACCACCGCTTTTCCAATTCCGTGATCCTCTTGGATGACTTCTGTGGCATAGGGGGAAAAAAAGAGAACTTCTAACCTACTCTCGTAGGTTCAGTGACTGGGGATTGTGAATTAAAACTGACAAAAGACAGATTGTCTGAATTAAAGGCAAACACATTTTATTCAGCATAAACCTTTTAATGTTTATGTGCACAAAGGCATCCATAGAAAACAAAGACCCAAGGAAGCACGTAAGTGGGGTCTTATGTGCCATTTTTCAAAAGGGCAATTAAATTCGGGATGTGGGGAGGTGACAAGACATTTGGGATCCTAGAAGCCATAAGCTGTGGGCAGGTGATTAAGAAATGAATGATAAGGATTGTTTAGTAAGGTTTGTTATGAAGATAACGGAGTTGTTCTCCTCTTCCTGGTACCGGAGAAGAGACCACCTTAACAAACAGAAGTTCATGTCACTTTCACTGAGAATGTATGCCTACGTTTAGATTTAAAAAAAAAAAAAAAAAAAAAAGTAGGTGTGGGAAGGAGGCCGAGAGTTCTTCCTGTGTCGCTGATTCTCAATTGGCTTCTGCTCAAAATAATCCCTATGCCAAAGTGGCATATTTTGGGATGACATATTCTGACCTTTTTTTCTTCATTGGGGACTGAATTCAGGAGTGCTTTACCACTCCCACAGTCCTGTTATTTTTTGAGACAGGTCTCACTCCATTTCTGAGGCTGGCCTCAAACTTGCGATCCTCCTGCCTCAGTCTCCCAAGTGGGATTACAGGCACATGCCATTGCCCCCAAACTATTCTGATCTTCACTGGTGGCCTTTGTGACACTACCTAAATTTCTGTTCTCTCAGCTGTAGCATGCAGGATTCCCCCAACGGTCCAGGCCTCTCATAAATGAAATGAAGGAACCTAAGGAAAGGGGAAAATTTGAAACTCAGAGTTTCCCTGGAATGGAGACCTACTGATTGCTTTTCCCTAGAGAACAAATCAATGGACCAATAAATAAATAAATAAACAAGCCTTCATATTGTAGGTAAAGGCAATAGGCAGCAAACCAAGGGAGCCAGCCCATCAAGACTGAGCAAATTTTGCTAAGATTTTAATAAACTTCATAGCTCATCATCTTCACTTTTGGCACACGTTACAAGTTTCTTTTTCCCTTAAACAAAAATATATCTCATGTCCTTGCATGAAAACTTGGACCCTGTGCAAAGATGGCTCCTAGGAGAGTCACACTGGGTACATTCAATTGGAACTTTCATTCAAAGTAGTTCTGTTTCCCAGAGGAAACTGGAGGAGCGGGGAGGATTGTCAACTGTCCCACGACAGCGTTTCATAGACCAGCAGAGCTCACAAACACACCTAACACAACTTTCCATCGTCACACCTGTCCTTATATAGCTTCTCAAGGTCCAAAGACAGTGTTGGGTCTCAGAAAATAATACTCCAAAGCACGGTGCTTGAGATGCTGAGTACGTTCAATCAAAGAAAGCTGAATGGAGATATCTCTGACCACCTGTCACCTCTGTCTCCTGTCCCTCTTTCTCCCCTGAACTGCAGGGGGAGGAGGGTCTTTCTTTACTGTCGCCCTGCCTACCTAAAGGCTGGGTCCTCCAGAAGATTAACTCTCAGGAAAGATGACTTGAGTTAAAACCACACCCAGGGCCCACATGAGCTTCATCCCTTGCTTGAGACCCATTCAGCTCCCCTAAAAATTTTTTACCTCCCTCTAAGTTGCCTACATCCCCCACATCCTCCTCCCTTATGGAGCTTGTAAACCTCATTGGGTTACTACTTCCTTATGATGCGTGTAATAAATCTACATGCTTTTTCTCCTATTAGTCTGCCTGTTATCAGTTTATTTCAGAAGACTCAATTGTTGAACCTTCAGAGAGTAGAGAAAGTTCTTATGCCCATGCAATAGCAGATGAAAATAAGAAAGCAAAACTATATACACTTGAATTCATGCTCAGTAATTAATATTTCAGTATGCTCCATTACTTAGAAATTTCTTAGTAATTAATGACTATCCAGTCATTAACTCAAACTTAGTCCTAAAGATCTTAGAAATAAGTCTTCCAGCTGACTTATGTTTAAAACATAATTACTATTGGGATAAAATTTCAGAATATATTGACACAAATTTTCATTTTTAAAACCATAAACTTGGGCTGTGGAGGTAGCTCAGCTGGTAGAGTGCTTGCCTTGCAAGCACAAGGCCCTGAGTTCGATCCCCAGTACCGCAAATAAATAAATAAATAAATTAAATAAACTTTAAGTAGAAGTAATACAGCCTTATTCAATCAGTCAATATGTGCAAGCTTAGAAACATACCCAAGTAGAATAAAACATAAGCTTCTATTATACTTTACCTTCATAGGCCAAAGAAGACATAACTTATCTATCAATCCAAAAATAGTAAATTAGTCTCATTTGCAAAATTTTACCTAAAGTATGTGGATTGGGACTCAAATCATTTCAGTTATGTTTCTATGAGTTTCTCTTTTTAACAAATCAAAAAGTTCATTAATTGAGGTGAGAATACCCAGATGTTTTATCCATAAAGCCATAAACTTATTCTGCTTTCTGTTTTGTTTTTGTCCTAAGCTTTTTTCAAAATGCTCAGCAAGGTGTTAGGCGTTTCAGCGGTGGTGTTATTTCCAACATCAGTCTATGCCTCCATATTCAGTATCCACTTCTGACTGGACAGTATCTGTTTATACCAGAAAGGAGAACTGGGGTCAGTGGGTTTTAAGATCTCCTGATCGTGCTTACAGGTGTAACCAGCCTCTGTCCAAAGCCTCCCAGGGACCCGCCCTTTCATTGCATGCAATGGGATTAGAGTCTCATCTGCATTCATGGCGGAGACTTTGGGGATGGATTCTGAAAGACATCATAGATTTTCTAAACCCCTCTGCTTTCCTGTGATGTGCAGGGTCTTTAAATCATCCTTAAGAGCTTCCAATCCTACCTTCTTCACCCCATTCTTAGCATCTGAGGTTCCCACTAACATATGAACGTGCCAATGCAGATCAGCAAGTCCTGTATTATACACTCGTAAATTATTTTACGTTCCTCTGCAAATTTATTCCTGTCCTATCTAGATTTGGGAAAGTCTTTTGACAATGACTTTCAGTTCAGAGTGAGACAGTCACTGGATGCATCTAATGAGGTCCCAGAGAGGGAGACCTCAACTCAGGATTGAGGGGGTCCTTGACATCTGTTACAGAAGAACTTCAAGACATCTCAAATAGAGACACAAGCAGAGATTTATTAGGAAAACAAGGGGTACACATTTCAGGCAGAACACAGGCTATCGAGAGAGTAGGATGCACCTTTTGGGTCTTGGGCTCTTCTTTTAAAGGACACTTTGTGAGGGGTGGGCATGAAAAAGTAGATGGGTGGTATTGTTTGGATATAAAGTGTCCCCCCTAAAAGTTCATGTATTAGAAACATAATCTCCAAAATAGCAATGTTCCAAGGTGACACAATCAGACTGTGACCTAATCAGTGGATTCACCGATTTGATGGACTAATCATTTAAAGGACTACAGTGCTGGGTGGTAACTGTAGGCAGGTGGGGCATGGTAACAGGAAGTAGGTTACAGGGGGTAGCCTTGGGACTATATCCTGTCCCTGGCTCCTTACTCTCTCACTCTGTTTCCTGGCTTTCATGAGCTGAGCAGCTTCCCTCACTACACCCGACTGCCAAGATGTTCCACCTCAACTCAGGCCCCTTGTAATGGAGTCAGCCAAACGTGAACCAAACCTCTGAAACCAGGAGTTCAAAATAAACTTTTCCTCCTCCAAGTTATTCTGATCGGGTATTTTGGTCACAGTGACGAAAACCTAACCAATACAGTGGGGATGACATCAGTCTGGTGACCACAAGACGGTTTATGGCTATTCTCAAAATCTTCAGGTTGATATTGTCCTCTATCTGATTGATAAATAAAGTTTGGAACCTATACTCTATGATAGATTTCTTAAAACATTGCTATCGCCCTTCACTTAATCTATTTTAAAAATGCATAGTACAGCACTCAGGACAATTTTCATAAATGAGTGAATTTTCAGTAACTAAGATGGTGAGAGAAGATGTGTAGATGTCCCAAAAATTGGGGAGTGGCAGGCCTGGAGGAAAAATGGCCTGGGGAGAAAAGGTATGAGGAAATTCAGCCCAAGGCTTTCAGTGAAAGTCTCCTTTGTCCTCCCTTCTGTCTCCTTTCAACCCATGTGTTTCATTTTTTTCTATCAGACCTCAATACCAGGGCTTGAAATCAATGGAAAGGAGTTTCTTTCTGGGTTTTGTGGAATTTTTTGACAATGACTTTCAACTCACAGTGAGTCCAGGGCTTGAAATCAACAGGAGGGGGGTTTTCTGCTCTGATGGAGGCTTAACTTTAAGAGACAACTGAGCTTCCAGGGACTCTGGGGGGCCAGGAGGGATGAGGAGGAAATCAGAGGGATAGAGGATGGAGAGGAGTCTAGGACTGGGGAAGACGGGTGGGATCAGGGCTTTTATTAGGTTCAAATTGTGATTTAGGGGGATCTCACAGAAATGTTCAAAGTTTCTTCTTCTGCCTTGGCCAGGGAATCTCTTTGAAAAGACATTTTGGAATCTGATTCTTTTGGATGCTTCTTTATGGACAATTAAGAAAGGAGGACCATAGCAGGGTTGAAGTTTGTTCCTTTTGTGACCTGAACCTCCTGGTCCCCAGGGCCAGATTTAGGAAAGGCTCATTTCAGGGCCAACTCCCATCCTCTTCCCTGTGAATTTCCTCTTACCAATGGACAACAACAACAGAATGCCACAGACAGAGAGGCAAACAGCGGTGCCAGTAACAAAACAGATTTCCACCAAGGACACACTTTTTATTTTTATTTTTTTAATTGGTACCCTACAGAGGGGTTCTTAATCCTGGGAAGTAAAATAAACTCAGCATCCAGGAGCTCAGTGAAAGAAATCAAATTTCCAACCCATGTTAGATGTACTTAAACTCTAATGGGGTTCAGGACACATCACCCTAAAATATGACCATGAGGAGACCAGACTTTTGTCACCTCAAAATAAGCCTCTTGAGCACAGGGATTATTTTGAGCTCTTATTTTGAGAAACTGCAGACACAGGAAAAACTCTGAAAAATGACTCTCTGGCAAGAGAAATTTCATCTAGAAATGAAATCTCCATTTGAAAGCTGTCTTCCTGCCTGAACCCGGCAGAGGAAAACTGAATCCCCAGATTCTCATCAGTAGGGGAAGCTTCAGTTTAAATCTGCAGAACAAACCTAACCTGTGTTTGCTGGTGCTTTCTCTGGACACCTCCATCTCATCTTCACCTGCCTCTGTCCACTGCCTCCTTTCTTTGTTTCAGAAGGTGGTATTCACACCTGCAGTCTGACAACTCCCTGAGTCCTACTCATAGGGATTACTCATTTCTATGGCTTATCTCTCCTGAAAAGGTGGACATGTCATTAAGCTTTTGTTTGTTTTTCTCTCATTAATCTATCTTTTGTTACAGGCAGCCCCAGCTAGGAACTTATACAGGGTAAAAGAAAGACGTGTTGTTGTTGTTTTTCTCTGGCCCTGATCACTGTCAACCCCCAAGCAGTGCTGATTCCCAATGGAGGGCTTGGGTCATGGTGGTGACATCACAGTCTCATGGATCTTGATGCAGCTCCAGAATTGGCTCCCCAGATATCACCAAGTCAGCCTCTTATTGGGTCAAAACTGAGACTACCACTCACCGCATGAAGACAAAGCACAACCCTGCAAGGCTTTGGCAGCATCTTGGAGGGAGAAAGAAGAGGCCAAAATTGACTGAGATTTGGAGTTTGATTTAAGGCATGTCTTTTAGGGTCTTGAGGACTGGGTACAGATCATGATGCAACATTCCAGAAAGCAGCAAGGTGAGGACTTAAAGCAAAGGAGCCAAAGAACCTTAGGACAGGTTTTTAAGGACATTCTTATAAAGAACAAGCAAACCATTTGTCATGTTTTTCCGGGAGTAGGAAAGTCTGACAAATGAAGACAGAGGAATAGCACAGAATGATATTAATGTAGGCAATGACTGACTGCTGTGATTCTCAGGGTCCAGTCTAATTGTAGGGGCAGAGGGTCTCCGTTTCCCACTCTTTTCTGGCTCTGGGCTACATAAAATCTTTGTCATTTGTTTGCTTTATAGGTGCATAAGTGTTGTGATTTTACCTTTTCTGAAAATTACCTTTAATCCTAGATACTCCCTACTACAGTTGGAATCTCCTTGTTATTTATTCAGACCTCATGGAAATGGGTGGACATAAATCATGGCGACCGGCTGCACACACAGGTCCATATGTGATGTAGTACCGTCTTATCCTTATCCCATCAATTACTTGTTAGAAACAACATCTCACTTCTCATCCTTTTTGGTTTCTGTTGGGGCTTAGAAGACAATACCCCAAAGTGTGATCCTTTGAACTGGGGGAACAGCTTCAGAATCAAGATCTCTCTGGCCTTCCCTGTTTCTCCCAAAAGTTCCCAGCCCAGAAGGAATGCAATCATAAAAATGCTCCAAGAAGCCAGGAAAGATCAACCACTGGTGAAAACTACAAGTCCCCATTGCCACTCCCAGGCAGAGCTTCCATCTGCTTTTCTGAGGGCAGCTCAGGGGATGACCTAGCAAGACAACATGCCCTTTGTTCACAGAGTTGCCACCTCTCCCGGAGCAGAGGAAACCTGGTCCCAGACTACTATCTGTCCTTTGACCCACTCATTTCTCCTAAAGATCATGTGTTACCCCTCTAAAGTTGCCTGCAGGTCTCCATTTGCTGGAGGAGGTATTTCAGGAGGATACTGACACTTCCACCAACTGACACTTTTCTTGAGTTTCATATTTTGTGTGACTCCTATACTTGTGCACTTTATTAAGTTCATAAGCCTTTTTCTCCCACAAATCTGTCTATATAGTCCATTTCAGGGAACCTACAGAGGGCAGATGAGACATTTCCCTTCACTCCTACACTTCCAACTAAAATATCATGTCCTCAGTCTAAGTCATATCTCTATGGGAGAAGTTCTCAACCTTTTTGTGCCATGGATCTCTTTGACAGTCTGATCAGGCCTGGAAGTCCCTTCTCAAAACTCTGTTCTCAAATGCTGGGAAAATGACAACATAGAATTATAAAGGAAACTTATTCTATTGAAATGTTTTCAAAATGATTTTGTAAAAACAACTTACAGTAGCTAAGCTCTGGAAACAACCTAGGTGCCCCTCAACAGATGAAAGGATAAAGAACATGTGGTATATAGACACAATGGAATATTGCTCAGCCATAAAGAAGAATGAAATTATGTCATCTGCTAGTAAATGGATGGAACTGGAGACTATCATGCTACATGAAATAAGCCAATCCCAAAAAAACCAAAGGCTGGATGTTCTCTTGGATATGCAGGTGCAAACTCACAACAAAGTGGGCAGGGGGAGAATAGAACTTCATTGGATTAGACAAAGGAGAATGAAGGGAAGGAAGAAAGAATGGGAATAGGAAAGACAGTAGAATGAATCAGACATAACTTTACTATGTTCATGTGTGAATACACCACAGTGAAACTCCACATCATGTACAACCACAAGAATGGGATCCTAATTAGAATATGTTATACTCCATGTATGTATAATATGTCAAAATACACTCTACTATCATGTATATCTAAAAAGGACAAAATTTTTAAATGTATAATGTAGTCATCTCAGTGCATCTTTAAATTAAACAGCATATAAAAATCTGTTACCATTAGGGCTATCATGTAGAAATCCAAAATCACTCAGAAGCTAAATCTTAAAGATTCGTCCACATAGAATAGGTCCATAATACCTGGAACCTGTAAGGTTCTGTAGATTACCAAACGTGATCCATCACCACATAACTGCGATGGACTATGCTGAGGATTTTGTCTCCTTCCAAGCCAATTTCTTTTTTACAAATACTTAATTTTAGATAGTTCAGGTTTTTTTGCAATCACAATGTCACCTCATTGGTTACCATAAAAATGTTGGCTAAGATTTTCTGCAAAAATAATATCTAAATTTTGAATCGTAGGCTCCATTTAACATATTACACCACCACCTCCCATGTGTTCAACCATGCTGAATAGCAGAGCCAACAAGTTGAGAAGATTTTCCCAGAATACCACAGAGCAGAGGTCTATGTGGCCTCCACCACTATTGGTTATGCGTCTGTTCTATATTACATTCTGTTTTTTGGATAGTTGCAGGCTTCCAGTAAAATAATCTAAATCAAGTCTCAAAACAAAACACATGTAGGTGATCCATGGTTTTAGGGTGACTCTGGCCCCAAAGAATCCCAGGAAACCCTTGCTCCAGACTCAGGTGGACCTTTCTCCTATGGTATTTTGTTATAGCAGCCTGAGCAGACTAATACAGTAGTTTAGAAAAATGTTATGGTTTTTTAAATAGTCAATTTGAAATCAAACCCAGAGCATTGGGTTAATATTAAAAGCAGTTATACCCTGTTGTTGGGGTAGTGTTGGTATCATAAGAGGACACTCCCAGAAGATAGCCAGCACAGTCTTGTCCCTCTACAGCCCCAACCCCACAGCCCACATCAAGGCTAGAATCTCACTAAACTGACATCACAGCGACAGGGGTCCCCAGCAGCAGAGACCTCGGCATTTCCCATCAGCAATTCATGAGCCTGGTTGCCTGCATCATAATAATTCCAAATCAGCAGCCTGGGTTTGTTTTTGTTTTTTTTTTTTCCAGAAAATGGTGCAAAAACTATTCCCAGCAAAGATAATAGTGAAAAAATGAGAAAGAGTAATTTGCCAAAGAATTTCAAAAAGCCAAGAATTAGTTGTGTGGTATCATTGAAGCTTTGGGTGGTCTCCCCTCCTTACCCCATTTCCTGAGTTTCTAGCCCTAAATACTCTTGACTTCAGATATCTTGAAGATCACCAGAAACAGTCTTATAGATCATACACGAGGTCTTATCGTTTCCTGGTTATGCTTTTACTTCAGAGGTCACCCATCCTTGGGCTCCAGGAGGCTCACAAAATTAATGAACCCTCCTCGGAATTTACAGTAGCAGCCCTCAGCCCACACATGAGTGCCACTTAGAGATCAGCTTTCCTTTGTAAGCCAGAACCTCAATAGCTCACAGATCAGCCATAAGAACTCTCTTTCTGACTTACAATTTGAACAGTGAGGGGGGTCTCATGGCAAAATATAAACCCAAATCCCACACCACCATTTTCCCATTCTGAAATCTTCCCTAAGTTTGGTTTCCAAATAATTTCTATTTACTCCATGAAGAGGAAGAAAAGGGAGCTCTTTCCTCTGGGTTAAAACAAAGAATGGGTCTTAGGAGAGTCGTGAAGGTATTTGATCAATTGTTGGCAGTTAAATAATTATTTCCTAACTGAGAGACCTAAGGACCCATTTCTCTGAACGGTGTTGTTGTTATTGTTTGGGACTCAAATGAACTGTTTTGTTGGTAAACTAAAGCCAATAAAATGACCATTTTCATAGGTTTGAGGAATTAGGTCAAGTTATGAGGTTGAACATGAGCCCAAAACACTTAACCAAGTTTCTAATAAGACCAGGATTGCAATTATTTAAAAACCAAACCTAGAAAACCAAAGGCTGGATATTTTCTCTGATAGGCAGAAGTTAATTCACAATAAGTGGGGGGCATAGGGAAGAACAGAGTTACTTTATATTAGGTAGAGGGGAGTGAAGGACGGGGAAGGGGTGTGGGGGAAGGAATGATAATAGAGTGAAACAGACATTATTACCTCATGTACGTGTATGACCGCATGACTAATGTGATCCTGTGATATGTACAATCAGAAAAATGAGGTATTGTACTCTATTTATGTATCATTCATCAAAATGTATAAATGCATTCTACTGTTATGTACAACTAATTAGAACAAATAAAATTTAAAAAATTTTTTTTTAAAAATCAGATCTGGGAGAAGATAATAAAGGTAAATGGACATAATTATCAATCTGGAGAAATAAACCCAAATCAACTTCCTTTCCCAGAAAGAGAGGAGAATAAAATGGAGAGGAAAATGGCCTCTGAGAATATAATCTGGCTCTTGTTAAATGATAACTCCAGTTTTCCAGGATTTTATAAGACTCAGGACCAGGCAAGTTCTCAGTAGGCTGGAGGGCCATGATTTGAAAGGAAGTCACAGGAGGTAGGCAGACTCTCCTTCATGAAGGGCATGCTTTGCTACCATGAGAGTTATGACCTTACTGAGAAGTCACATGGTCCTTGGGAGGGGTGCAAATGCATATGGTGGTGGGAGAATTCCAGCGATTACTAACTGGACAATCGAAAGAATGAAAGTCAAAGGGAGAACTCACACTGGTGTGGAAACTTCCAGTACCTCGCTTGGGTTCCCATAACCAGCAGGGACTACACCATGGGACTTAGAGTATCAAGACTCAGCCACCTCTACATACCCCACTCTGCCCCAGACTACACCACATACACAACACTAAAGGGCAACTGGGGACTGACCACTGCAGCTTTGCTCTGGGGCCATTGGCCTCCGTAACTCAGACTTAGGAAACGACCCACCCAGAGAGGAGAGGTCAGTCCTGGTGGTGGCAGATGTTCTCTGAGATGTCGAACACAGAGAAAGAATGTGCTCAGAGAGGCCTTGACCTGAGACAGAGGACTGACGTTAGGGAGTGGGGATGCCCACGAGGCCAACTGCAGGTGACATTTGCACTCCCTGGAGGCTTTTCCCTAGGATGAGATGCTTAACAATCAGCACACAATTTTAAAATGCTCCCTGTTTGTCATTCCTCAATCCTGCACAAAATTCAGATGCTCCAGCAGAGCCTGGAATAGTCCTGCTTTGCAGAATAAAGGAGAAGGCAGAGCCAGGATGCACGGTCTGCCACCTCATCCCTCTGCTGCCATTAATGAGGACAGAACAGCACCCATGAAGGGTTCAGTGCCCTGTCACTCCTGGCGGGGACAAGCATGGCAGGGATCAGCAGAGGATTGCAGGATACAAGTTCTAACTCCATTGCTAGTAAGAGACCACCTGTCCCCTTTTATGCCCCATCTTCTTTCCCCAAATGACTGAAGAAGATGACCCCTTAAGAGAGAAAGAAAGCAAAAAACTTTGTTTTCAAACTATTTAGAAAATCTTTAGGAACTTCTGAGACTCTGTATCACTTTAACATCTTTTATGGCTAATAAATGACTCAATGTGATGCAAGAAGTGAACACAAGCAAGAGTCTGGGATGTATCTGACCATTCGGAGATTCTGTTGGGTTTGCTTTACAACATCACTAAGTGCTGTCAACCTCATTTCTATCCCGTCCTCATCCTGTCTCTCCATTTTAAGTTTCACCTCCTCATATATCATCCTCTACAATATTTCTCCTATTCAACCACCCTTTTGTTTCTCTATTGAAAATCATCCTATATGTCCATGCCAGAATTTCTTAAAGTGTCACTTTATAAACACACACACACAACAACAACAACAACACCTCTTGATTTTCCCGGAACTTTCCAGGTTTTAGCACGGAAAGGCCACGTTCAAGAAATCTCTCAATCTCCAGGACAACTGGTCAACCTAACATGAACATAAACATATGTCCTCTCTCTCATGAACACACACACACATGCACACAGTGACTACAGTACTACATATGTAGCAGGTACTCAATTAACATGGATGGATGGATGGATGGATGGATGGATGGATTGATGGATGACTGGATGGAAGGAAGAAATAGGCTAATCCAGGACAAAACCCACACTTATCCTTCTACAATGCTGTAAAATGTAGTGGAGTCATTTTCTTTGTTTTATTTTGTTTGGCTTAGTATTTCAAGAGTTAGTCTGTAACCCACCTAAGTACAAAGCTTCTGGGAAGGAAAGTTACCCTGCATGCCCAGGAAGGAGAGCAGCACACTCAAGAGGGAGAATAAGATGGCTCTGTCAAGAGACCCCAGAGAATAGTGACTGTGGTGGACGAAGTGGGGAGAATGATAAAGGAACCCTGGGGTTTAGAGAGAGATCCAGGAGTAAACTCCTACAAGGAAAACAGGGTGCCAGCAAGGCGAGCTACGACTTGGTGACCAACACAATGGTCTGCAGTCAACACCCCTCCTCAGGATAAGTGACTCCAGGTCTCAGGTAGGGGATCTGAGGGCAGTAATGGGGAACTGCTTCTTAGGGCCACATAAGCAGTGACTATGATTCTAATAGGCCTGGTTTCCTCATAAAAGGTAATCTACACAGTCACAAAAAAATGACAGGACTGGGTGCCAGCAACTCAGGTCCTACTACAGGTGTGTCTCTATCACTCATGTATGTGCATACACATACACACACACACACAAAAAAAAATAAAACCCACAGGTAGCAGGATTTATATGTGCTGTCTGTTTTGGTTTGGATGTGAGATGTGCCCCAAAAACTCATGTGTGAGACACCGCAAGAAGGTTTACAGGAGAAATGATTAGGTCATGGCCTAAACCCAATCAGTGAATTATTCACCTGATGGGATTAACTGAGTGGTAACTGGAGGCAGGTGGGGTGTAGCTGGAGGAGGTGGGGTCTTGGGAGCATGACTTTGGAGTACATATTTTGTATCTACAGAGTGGACTCTCTCTCTGCTTCCTGATCATCATGTGAGCTCCTTCCCTCTGCCACATTCTTCTGCCATGATGTTCTACCTCACCTCGAGCCCCAAGGAATGGAGCCTGCTGTCCATGGACTGAGACCTCTGAAACCATGAGCCCTCAAATAAACTTTTCCTCCTCTACAATTGTTCTGGTTGGGTCTTTTAGTCACAGCAGCAAAAAAAAAAAAAAAAAAAAACTGACTAAAACAATGGCCTTAGCTTGGAGATCTCAACTGAGGGAATCATTGCAAGAAATTAACTCCTGAGAAGTACAATGTGGTAATTGTCCATCAGGTTGTGTGATTTAATAAATAAATCTCAGATGGGTTTGCTGGAAGCCGACTGTATTTAACTTGGGAACGAGGTTAGGATTGTAACAGTATGTTGGCTAACTGGTATCGGGCAGTGAAAGTTGACATTCATAATAGATATCCAATAACATTTGTTGACAATGCTATTAGTGGTAGTGACCTTGATCACAGTATCTCTGACCTTGACTTCAACTCTGAGATATGCACACAGTATAAAATCATCTCTCTACCAAAAGTCTACCAGTGTCACCAGGCAGACAGATTATGGGTCTGGCCAGCCCTAGAGAAGTCTGTATGTGCCAACTCTTAGGACTACACAGATAAACTTATTTCAATTTTTGTTTGAATATTTGGAAACTGGGTATTTTCAAAGTAACTGGTGATTTAACTGAATTAACTAAATGGTCTTAAAACAGTCTGTATGAATAGATACAACACATCACCCACACAAAGAACAACAGCAATTTGGCAACTTCTAGCTTGAGTCAAGTAAATAACTAGGTAAATGTAGATTCTAACACTGATAAATCCAGTGGTCACAAAATCATGGTATCAAGTGGTCTATTTTACAGTAAATGGATATATCGCTAAGGTTTCCAGCAGCAAAATTAAACTAATGACTTTGTGGGACAGAAATATCTTATAATTTACCTAATTACTGCCCTAACGCAGACCTGAGTAGGTCTTTCTTTTCATACACATGGACATTCGCTCAGTCCTTACATTCTCCAGCCCTCATAGCGAGATGCACAGCCATTTTATTTTTGTTGAGGGCCTGCTTGTATTAAGTGCAGTATTCATAACTGAGGCTCCAAAGATAATGAGGATAATCATAGTTGCTGCTTTATCATGTTCATTTTACAGATGAGGAAACTGAAACTCAAGTTACCTCAGCTGGTGCGAAGTAATAAATGGCAACGCTAGAGTTTAGACGACTGTGTGACCCCAGAGTCTGTGGGCAGGACCAGGACCGTCTGCCCCCACCCCCAGAGGACTTGCACTCCCAAGTCTGATCCACAGACAGCATCTCGTCCTGTATCTGCACACACCCTCAGGCATCTGATCCACCCGAAGTTAGGACTGCTCAGTCCCCACCCTGCTTCTGCCTGCTGCTCTCTGCCTTCGCTGAGAGCCAGAGACCTGGCCCCAACACCAAGATGGGCCCTGGTGATTCCAGTCAACTTCCTTCCAAGAACTCAGGCTGCGGCTCCCCAGCCGTCAGATTCCTCGGGCCCAACCTCAGGGTGGTAGGCAGCACTGAAGAACAGCTGACAGCTAGACTCCCTTCTCCAATTCAACATTATCTCCCCTTAAAGTTGACTGAGATAATTGTGTAAAGTACTCAGGATGGCTCCCATTTGCTTTGATTCTCTCCAGATTATTGTTGGCCAGAAAGATGAGACCACCCTCCTGACACGGTATTGGGGATGCTTTACTTGACGGGCACACCCCTTGGTTGCTCTGCACTGCCCCACTCCATGTCTTCCTCTGAAACCACGCCAGTTTCCCAGGCAACATGATGTTGGCCAAGGGGACGGGGCTCTACTTTCCCCCTGGTGTCCTTGCAGAGGTCTCAGTATGCCTGTTTCTATGTCCCCACTTCAAAGCAACACTTTCAATAGAATTCTCTGGGGAGATGAAAGCATTCTAAATCTATGCTGTCCAAAATGGAAGCCCATGGCCATACGTGGCTATTAAGGACATGAAATGTGGTTAGTACAACTAAGGAATAGAATTTTTATTATTTTAAATAATTTCAATTTCAGTCACTACATGCACCTGTAGCTAGGGACGATCAACTTGACCAGGGCATGCCCAGCTAGGTGTGTTCCTCTCTGCTCCTAGCCCCTATATCACCTGGGGCTGCTTCGCCACTGACCAAGAGGACCGGCCCCATAGGTAACTCACCACACACCCATAGCCTCTCCTAGATGAGCCAGTGATTGCATCTAATGGACTTGCTTCAACCCTGAGAAGACATCTTCCAGGTAAAGACCACTTTAGGGGTCACTGGAGGGTGAGGAGGAAGCAGATGGTACTGCAGCAGGCAGAGCCAAGAAGAGGTGTCTACAATTACATATCCCAGAGCCAGGGAGGATTAGACAAGCTGTGGAAGGGAACGTCAGGCAACATGATATCCTACAGGTGTGAGAGGAGGGTTCCCGCAGAGTTGGGCAACACCCTCTAAATCAAAAATATCTGCTGCTAGAAAAAAGAGAGCGAGGGGGGAAGTGAATAATCGTCAAATGGGATCAGAGATGTACCGAGTAGACAGCCCCGCGGATCATGCATACGAACCTCACTCCCCACACGCTGCTCAGAGGTTGGATCCATTATCAAATTAACATATAATTAAATAAACATTGGGGAAAATGAAATTTTACAGGCAAGAAAACAGAAGCTTAGAACGGTTATGCTATTTACTCAAGTTCATACAATTTATAAGACTCACAATGGAAGCAGGACCCCAGGTAGTGGGGTTCCAGGGTCCCATACTCAGTGTCCCAGGACTCACAGGAAGGGTAAAGCGAAGATAACAGAAGAGGTCATCCTAACAATCTAGTCATTGAGTGAGAAGAAAGTGTAGAATCAAAGTAACTTTACTATCTGGGATCTATGGAACCCAAGAACAGAAGCAAAGGATTCAGAAATGGGGGTCTGACATAAGGATGAAGATGATGAGCTGGATCCTTGAAGTATCGATCTGTAGGTTACAATAAGATAACTAAGTGGAAAGGATCAAAAGTCAGTTGGAGGGGCTGGGGTTTTGACTCAGAACTTGCCTAGGATGTGTGAGGCACTGGGTTAGATTCTCAGCACACCACATAAATAAATGAATAAAATAAAGGTCTATCAACATCTAAAATAATACTTTTTAAAATTTTTTAAAGTTGGAGACACTGAACTAAAACTATGAAGGGAAGTTTGGGCTGGAGGCATAAATATCAGTTGTACAGTTATTGCAACATGGACAGAATCACAAAAGAACAGACTATAAAGAGAAAGTAGCAAGAGCCAAAATATTGCCAGAGTGGAAACATTGGCAGAAACTGTCATTAATTGTTCTGCATTTGTCACTTTCCTAGGTAGCTGTACCATTCACTATTTCACCTCATTAGCCACACCATAAACCTGTCAAAGAGGTGACAAGAATGCAAACATTTGCCTTTTGCCTTCCAACATCTATTTTCTTTTTTCTAGCAACCTACAACAATTTGGGCTTGATCAAAATCCTCCACCATAGATGAGCACGCTCAGCAGTCATGTGACCTAACCTAAGCTAATCCACACCTTCCATTCCCCTAGCCTCAGTGATTGGTTCACGAATAGATGCAAGAGCCAATTAGCTTCAGTGAGACACAGTGAGACTTTTGCTGGAGAAGCTACAGCTAACTGTCACTGGAATAAAAACTGAAGAATCTAATGGAGAGTAGGAAATTGGGTCCTAGGATGACTTTTGAGTCCTAATCAAAATATGCCTAAATGGAAACCCATAGCCTTTCCTCTCACATCAGACAGTAAATTCTGTTTAGAAGAGTCTTCTAGTCTTTGCAAAAGGATTCCTACTTGATACAGAAATGTTCATTTTTCAGCTAAAGCAAACTAGATTTCAAGAGCTTAGCTAATTTGTCCAAATTCATGTATCTATTAAATAATCAAGCCAAGATTTGAAGTCACTTCTTTATTTCAGCTTGAGAAGCTGGCAAGGGAGAAACGCTAGTTTTTCCCTCCTTTTATGGGTTCTTTTTAGTTATACATACATTATAATTATAATTTTGACATAATTATAAAATCATGGAATATAATTTGCTCTAATTCGGTCCCCAGTACTTCCGCTTTCTCTCCTCTCCTCCCTCCCTCGTTCCTTCCCTTTACTGATCTTTCTGCTATTTACTTTTAGGGCTATTTTTTTTTTATTGCCATGTAACAAACAGGAAAAAATAAAGACAAAACAGAAAGATGAGCAAAAGAAGGGCAAGTGAAGAACAGTGTAAAGGAGACACACAGTTCAGTGACTTTCGTAAGTTCTGGAAATCAGATTTTCCTGGTTGCTCCAGTCTTTCCCAGTGCCTCAGCAAGAAAGGAGATCAAGGATGTATATAACTGGGTACCCAGTAGACTATTTTAAACTCCTACTATTTATTTATACAGCATTAAATCAAGATCATTTCAAGCATAACCTCTGTTCACCAATTTGCTAAAACATCAGCAATGGCTATCTATGAGGTCATAATTTGCATCTCATTGCAGAGAACAATCCTTAGTGCCAGGAAATTATAGGGGGAAAAAAACTATACCCACAAAGACCCTCGGTTTTTAGAAAGAAACCACCATGAATTATTTTAATTATTCAGCCTGAGGACTGAAGAGGAGGAGAGAACTGAAGTGTCTCCTTTGTGTCTGCCTTCAATGGGTTGGGTAGTCAATTTTTGAAGTTCTGCGTTTTCCACTTCATGCCAATTTTGCATTCTCCATTATACACCTGTTTCTCTTCATATAAAAATATTTAGGCATTTATCAGATAAACTACTTATCTCAGAAAAATCTACTAGTGAAATTAATCCCTTGTTTTCATGCATTAGAGCATCTTGCTGCTTCTCTCACACCACCAACCAACACCCCAGGTGTTAGAGATCAGAGAAGCTAGGATAACAATGACCCAAAACAATGAATTCGTGTTTTCCGCCTGCCAGACACCTGTTCTGGGTGTTGTACAAACATGAACCATTTAATTATCACGATCACCTGTGCATTAGGAACTATTCCTATCCCCAGCCAACAACCACTGTGTCTCAAGTTTATAATGCTGAGTCTCAAGATACAAAGTGACTTGTCCAATTGGAAGGGGAAGAGTTAGGTTTTGGATTTAATATCTGACTCTTGACCACTCAGCTAGATGCCTCTCGAGTCCATCAGTCCTTAAGGTAGAACCCCACCTGTCCTGTGAGGACTATAATAAAGAGTGTGTTTAAAAGAGATGGGGGAATATGTGTTGGGCACAGACTTTGGGGATTACTCAGTAGTATCCATCAGAATTCTGCATGCTTACGCTTATAACCTGGTGTTCCGTTTTTAGGCAGCCCTCCTCTGAAAGACTGGCTGAAACAGACAAAGTACACAGAGGATACTAAAATTCTTTGGATCTTGCACACCCAGACAGTGGATTGGCATGAACCATAATAAGGAACAAGGCCAATTTTTCTGTATAACATGGAAAATTCTCTAAGGTGTGGGGTAAGTAAAAAGGGCAAGTTGCAGAAGGATTTGTACAGGATGAGACAGAATTTAGGTCATTAGGCTGAAAACAACATAAAACTATATTTTTTGTCAACATAAACTATATTTATGCTACAGTCTCTGTGGCACATGGCAGTAGAGACTTTGGCATTCAATGATGGTTAATGGCCCAAGAGACACCTAGGATAATAGGCATTACACATAGTCACCAGGACAGAAAACAGTGACAGTTAGATTGAGGGTGTAGGGAAATGCCTTTCTTTGTCCAAGACGCTAGAGAAACTAGAAAAATTGTCCTGCAGGATAACATGGGGCAAATCAAAAGGGACCTTGGGGAGCATGTTAGTCAACTCTTCATTGCTGTGAAAATACCTGACATGACACCTGAAAAGGGGAAAGATTCATTTTGGCTCACAGTTCCAGAGATGCAGTCCTTGGCCAACCGGCTCCATTGCGTTGGGCTCGAGGCACAAAACACCACGGAGAGAGGGCATGGCAGACCAAAGTGGCTTGCCTCATGGCAGCCAGCAAGCAGAAAGAGACAAGAAAGGGCTGGGGGCAAGATACTGTCCCCCTCTGCCCCAAGCACATACCCCTAGGGACCCACTCCAAATAGCTTCCACCTGCTATAGCTTCCACCACCTTGCAATAGTCCATTCAGCTGTGAATCCCTCAGTGGGTTAATCCATTCATGAGATTAGATCTGATCACTTCCCCAAAGCCCCACCTCTGAACCTTGCCCCACTGGGAACCAATCCTTCAACACATGATCTTTGGGGGGACATTCCAATCTAAACTATAACAGAAGGTAGAGCATGGAATGTGGATAAAGATAATCCTAAACTGGTCCTTTGCTCTGATTGCTCAAAAGACTGACTGCATCCCACAGAGAAATGACTCATATGACTTAAAGTCACACGGTGAGTTAGGGACTGAGCTGGCACCAGGCTCCAGATATCCTATAAGTCCCAAACTGCTCCAATCTCAATTCATCCCTAAATTATTGATCTTTAAATTACATTCCAAGTGTTTTCAAAGAGTATCTCCATCTCTGACACAAATCACAGAAACATATCAGGACCCAGGTGACCAGACTCCAGGAAACCCCTTCCCCCTGCCCATAGAGAACAGGTGTGCTGTTTTCAATAAGAAGTCTTTGTTGTGCAAATTGCATAAGAGTTTTTATTTTAAATTCTCGCTATTTTTCTCTGTTTTTTTATTGCAGCCACCCACCCCACCAATAAATATCATTTTAAAAAATACTGCTGGTCTCCCATGCCATCTGCGACCTTTCTGGCACATTCTGTCATCCATTCCCTCTAGTGTGCTCTGTATACCTTGTTTCTTACTCTCTGAGCTAGAAAGGTCCAGCTGCACCAACTTGGAGTTGAGTCAGATTACTGTGGGGATGCTGCCCCCTGCAGGCCAGCGCCATGCACAGCCTCTGAAGAGAGAAGCCTGATTCTAGATACTGGCCATTAATCACATTATAACAGCTATTGTGGTCCGACTCCTTCACACGGATTATCTCACATCAACCCCATGAGGATAAGAACTATTATTATCTTCATTTTCAGATGAGAAATGTGAGTCCCAGAGGGGTAACCTGTCCAAGATCACGCTGCTAACAAGCAGCAGGAGCAAGGTTTGAGCCCAGGCTCTCTCTCTCCAACATCTGCTCTGCTGATGCTATATTACCTTCCCTCCCAGAAGGAAGGTAACTAACAATTTTTGAGCAGCTGTACCATGACAGTCATCTTACATTCATTCCTTTTCTTAATCTGTCAGCCAAAAGTAAATTAACTAGGAATAAAAAAACCTAATTGGCTTACCTGTGGTCACGTCCATAGCATTGACTTCACCTGGATGGTGCTCGGAGTTCCCTGCGGGTGACTGTTGTTAGAGGGTGCAGTTGTCTGACAGCCATGAATGGCTGCATCCTCTAAGTAGCTGCAGCTCTTGCACCAAGGCCAGGCTTTCCGCGGGGTTCCCCCAACCAGTGACAGGAGCATTTCTGTGCAGCTCAGGACTCCTGGAAGGGCAGCCCTTGCTTGGAGGCTCCCTGTGGGCCTGGTGAGTCCGTTGGAGCTGCACTGCAGACCTCTCTCCTTCCTGCCCTCACTTGGCAGGTGTGGCCTAGGGGTCTCCCACCCCCACCGGCTCCCTTCTCCTTCATCCTTCACAGGTAATGTGGCAATTTGGGGATCCAGCCAGGTGACTCAGACACTGATCTTACCCTCATGTTGCTTGTGTAGAGTGGAGGTTTCATGAACATCAGTGATTCTAGAGCAAGGAGCAGCAATGTAGAGGGACCAAGTCTGGGATTGGTAATCCGAAGACCTGGACCAAGTTTTGCGTCTGCCATCTTGGGCAAGTTACTTCCCACCTAACCCTGGTGCTGTGGTTTGAATTCCCACTCCAAAATTCATGTTGAAATTTAATTGCTATGGTAAGAGTGTTGAGAGGTGGAACTATTGTAAGAGTGTTGAGAGGTGGAACCTGAAGCGATCAGGTCCAGGGACATGAACTTCGTGAATGGATTCATGCTGCTAAGATGGAAGTGGATCAGTTGTGATAGTGGATAGTTGTGATAAAAAAAACCCACCCCTCTCCCATACAGGCTGTCTTGCCATTTGCAGGTCTCCGCCATGTTGTGATGCATCACAAGGATCCTCACCAGATGCCAGCACCATGCTCTTGGATGTTCCAACCTCTGGAACCACGAGCCAAATAAATCCCCACTCTTTGGCTCTCTGTCACAGCAGCACAAAACTGACCAAGACACTTGGTTTCCACTTCCACAAGTGAAAACCAGTAGAGTACCATATCCTAGCCACAAGTCACATGCTTTGGTGGCTAAGAAAGCTTCACACATAGGCAGACCTAGGTTCAACTCCTGGCTGGATTAACTTGAGCGAGGAATTTGGCTTCTCTGTGATTCAGTTTCTTCATCTATAAAGGGGCACACGGACACACATTTTGTGGTGTGCCTGTGACAATTAAGAGTGACATGTATGTAAAGAGTCTGTCTATAGTAAATCTGAAATGCATGACAACCGTGCCCCAAACTCTTCTGGTAGAAATAAAGAGAGATCATCTAAGGGGAAGTTCTGTGAGGAATACGAGACAGGCAGAGGTCAGTTATCACTGTTATTAAAAATGCCATAAGAGAGAATGGAATTAAAGGGTCTGAGAGTCAAAGAAGTAGGAGAGTTGGCAGAACCGAGCAAGAGCTGGGCCTGGGAAAGGCAGAGGTGGAGGTGAAGATCTTGGGGAACGGCAAAGGCGAGAGGGCACAGGTCCACTTGCAAACCTGTCTGGAGCCCATTAGCTCTAGGGTCCTGCCTGGTGAGAACCAAGGGGTCTGATGAAGGTCCCCAGCACAACGCCTTAGTGGGAGGGATGGCGGAGGAGGTAGGGGAGGAGCCTCAGCCATCCCAGGCCCTAAGGAGCTTACTGAGGAGTTTATAATGACATCAAGGAGCAAGACACACACGGTGACACGGCTAAGTTATATCCAAGGTGCTGGGGGTGTGGCTACAAAACCCAAGAGCACTTACCTAGGATGAGAGTTGGGTTGAGGGCTGGGAGAAGGGAACTACTGAGCTGTCAGCAGAGTGGTGGCGGTCACAGCAGACAGCTCTTCATACGTGTGCTCACGAGTGTTCGCCTGACTGCCTGCTGCTGAGGTGGGCTAGAACCAGGGCTGCCCTTCAGCAGGCTCAGCCCATCCCACTCCTCCCTCACCAACAGCAGGGATGACTGACTGTAGCTGGGATAGGATTTCAAAGTGACGCATGGTGACACTGGTGTTCCTCTTGGGAGCCCAGGGAAAGGGAAGTCTCGTGCTGAGCCCGCACTCAGCATTTGTTTCACGCCTCCCTGCAAGGGTCTCCACGTTGCTGACTCCACACGAGCACTAGGCATGTCACCCCTTCACCCTGTCCTTGGTGACCATGGCTGGCTCTTTCCTTGGACTGCATGCTCCTTGCAGCAAGCTTTACGCTTGGGAGGTATTTATGTGCAGGATAAATGAATACATAAACCAATAAATAAAGTCACTTGAGTGACTTCCAGGAGCTATGTTCAAATCCATTACCTTATAGGTAGACTTAGTACTCCCATGTTCAGGGTTTCCAAAAGGGACTCAGTACAAAGCAAATGGCTGAAAGACCCCTCATGTATTAACTCTATGACCATGACCAAATGCTAACTAAGCAAAGTAGAACTGATGATACCCACCTCACGAGTTGGTATGAGGCTTAAGTGTAGGTAACTCAGGTAAACTTCAACCACCCTGACTGCCACCGAGCCTTGAGGAAATTCTACTGAAATTCACAAAACATTTGAAGGGTGTAGACTTCTTGAGAAAGCCAGCCAGAGAGAAAACTGTGTTTAACCTCATGGAGGTGATGAGGTAAAACAGAAACAGTAAACCTGGACACAAACCACAAGAACTTATGTCCTAACAATTATAAAAATCTTGGTTAATAGCTTCCTACTTTCACAGATTGTGGAGGTTTCTGGGGCAAGAGAGAGGGAAGGAGTGCAATCCAATTCCCTCTGAGAGGTGAGGGAATCCAAGTAGCTGGGGCGCACCCTCAGGAGAGCCACAATCTCTGCTGGCCCCTTAGCTTCCTAGCCTAACATAGAAAGGCTAATCAGGTGTCCCAAACAACAGGTGCCCAGCATCCAGCGAGGCTGGACCTCCTGAAGCCAGCTCAAGCAGCAGTTCGACAGCTCCCACAGTCTCGCCTACAGGGACAGGGCCAAGGGGGTCTGCTCACCGGGGAATGGCAGCCGCACACCCAGGGCCTTTCAGTCGTGTGGGGCAAGAGGCTGGCAGTGACCATCAGAGACATGCAGAGCATGTGGGAACAAGGAAGGTCACCTCTGTGCAGTGCTCCACCTTCACCCACCCATGCTGGTCTGAGTGCACCCCCAAGAGTTCAAGTCCTCAGGAGGCAATGTTAGGAGGCAATGGGACCTTTAAAGAGTGGAGCCCTCAGAAGGTGTTAATGTAGTTCTCCTGGGACCCCAGTTAGAGTGGGTTTTGAAGCAACGCAACCATATGCACTTAGTCTCTTCTGCACATGGGTTGTTTTCCTCTCCTCTTCTCTGCCATGTTGTGATCTATCCAAAGGGACCCACATCAGAGCCCAGCAGATGCTGATGCCATGCTCCTGAATCTCCAAAACTGTAAGCTAAGTAAACTTCTTTTCAGGTATTTTGTTACAGCAACAGAAAAAAGATGAATAATATACAAGCTTGGGGTGCATGGCATGGGAACCCCATTTAGCAGGGAGACCCTGAGTGCTACTTGTTCTGGCAGGGAGACTTCAACATGAAAGTTCTTCTCAGAGCTTCAGAAGGACTGCTCTGATAGCCATTACTAAGGAGGGGCATGAGACACAGAGCAAAACAGGGTATGTTCTTGGCTTTGTCACAAGTGAAGCAGATTCATATGCTCAATTCCTGATCACGCATTGTGCCTCTCTTATGTCTGGTTTTCCATGTATCCAGAGGGTAAGGGAGAAATTTGTTGTTGGCCAGACTATGCCCAGGTATTTGATCTAATGCTAGTCCAGATTTGATGTTGAAAGTAGACATGATTAACATCTACAATCAGTTGACTTTAAGTAAAGGAGATTAACCTCAATAACATGGGCCTCATCCAGTTAGTTGAAGTTGTTCAGAACAAAAATAAGTTTTTCCAAACAAGGTATTCTGTCTCAAGACTGTAACCTAGAAATCCTGCCTAAGTATTGAGTGTAGGAAAGTTCAAACTTTCCCTCTGACGATTTGGTAAATGACTCTGCTGAAATGAAACACACAGACGATAGACAGATTAAGAGGCAAAAGGACATACATATTTATTAACTTGCACATGTGCATGGGGGTCACAAAATATGAAACTCAAAGAAGGTCCAGATGATTGAAGCTTAAATATCCTCTTCTTCAGGAAAGTAGGGGAGGTGACTCTGGGCAATTTCAGAGGGGTAGCAAATGAATTTTAGGAGAAACGAATAAGCCCAAAGAACAGACGGTGACCTGGGACAAAGTTCCTCTGGGCTGTGTGTGGTGTTTGATGTTCAATCTCATTCTCTGAGACGTGGGTTTAATCTTCCCTGGTGAAAGGAGTTTCAGTAAGGAGATTTGAAAGCAATTGTGTTCCTCTTTGGAGAATCTGGTCCTTAGATAGATAAGAAAACTTCAGAGAAAGTCCTGCCCTGCACTTAAGGAAAGAAAGAAGATCAAAGATGACTGCAAGACATAGGGGCAGGAAAAGGTCAGAGAGAACTGAATTCTGAAATAGTTTCTCCAGCTCAGCATGTCAAAGCACCACACTCTGGGGTATCATTTCCTGAGCCCCAACATCAACCAGCCTAGGCTACAAATTACAGGCTGACATCAACTAGTGTCTGAATTTCCAACCTACCAATGGGCCCTACAAATTTTGGGTTTGCCTTCCCTTACATTCACATGAAATAATTCCTTAAAATAAATATCATCATGCATATAGACATATATTCTATTGGTTCTGTTTCTCTGGAGATCACTGGCTGATACACAGGATAATTATTAACATTTCACCCATTTGGCAAGAAGGGCAATCTGTTTAGATAGTGTGCTCATGTGTGGTACCTTGGGATGTAGGTTGAGATCAGCCCCATTTTACAGATGAGGAAAATGCACCTGTAAGCGATTTGTCCCAAATCTTGTATCTGAGGGATGGTAAAGCAGACACCTAAACCCCAGTCCTCCTTCTTCAAAATGCCTCTTTGTTTGTTTCTCTTTCCAAAGCATCTCCTGGGCCTCACCTTCCCCAGCAGAGCACCTAGTCACAGGCAGCTCTCCATCTGTGGAAATATAGTGCCATCTGTTAAAAGAAGACATGGTTTTGCTCCCTCTGCATGTTAATGACATGCTATTCTCCAGTACCCAGCCTCGAAAATACTAAGCCATCTTTTATGTTCATCTTTTTCTGTCTTTCTGCATATAATCCCGTAAGTTCTGGAAAGTCAGCGTTGAAAGTGTGTCACATATCTGTCCTTTTTGTTCTTCTTCACCAAGACCCCACTCGCCCGGCCGTTGGTCCTTCTTATCTGTGGGCCAAGCACAGAAAACAATTTAAGAACAATTGATAGTGCACAGGATATAACAAACTAGTGGAAGCCGTGTCCCGTGCTGATTTGTGTGACCAAGATCTTGGATACTGTGGCTCTTCTAAAATGCAAGTGGCCTTTTCTCCAACACTTCCCATTTTTACTGTCCCGTCACCAGAAATCATGGTCTACCATGTTTAAGACACTGGGAGGTCTTGCGTAAGGCACTTCTAAATGGGCCAGACCTTCATTCCAGAGAGACATTTTAGGAAATTCTAGGGATGTTTTTTGCTCACAACCTTAAGAGGCATGGTACCACTATAAATGACACATAGAAGGATTCTGCACAATTTAAAAAAAATTACCTCCATCTCATACAATCCTGGGTTTGTCCTCAACACCAAAAAATAATACCAATAAATAAAAAAACAGAACGGTACACTTCAAACTGCTTTAAATGGTAAAATTTGTGTTCTGTTTTACCACAATTTAAAAAAAAAAAAAGTTTTGCGTTTTATTGGTTTTTATGCGTTTGTCAGCAGGATAGTAAAGAGGGCATTTCAAAATGTTTTGGTTTTTTTTTTTTTTTTTTTTTTTAAGGAAATGCTACGTGAAGAACAAGGTGTCTAGAGCTTTGTACCCTTGGTGTTTTATGGCACGTTTTATTTTGTCTGGAGACTTTCTGGCACCCTTGAAATATGCAGAGACACTTAAGCATCACTAATGAAGGGCCAGGAGCTGCTGGGGCACAGAATGGAAGATCCCTGGAGACTAAGAAAACACACACTTGAGCTTATGAGAATCCGGGCTGCGGGAAGAACTGCCCGAGAGTCAATTTAACTTGGACCTGAGCTGGCAAGTCTGGGACTACAAACATTTTATATTTATGGAGCTGCTCACACTTTATGAAGCAAAAGCACTCTTAAATGTATAGTCCATTAACAGGAGGTAGCTGTAGCCCAGTGGAAGGAACAAATGGAGTCAGAGCTGATTGGCCACTTAGAGCTAGCTGTCTGTTCCATTTAGGGCAAATGCCCTACCTCCCGAGTCCTGTTTTTTTCCATCTGTAATAGGGGAGTGTTATTTACCTGGCTTTATTATGCACACCTTCTTTTTATTGTAAGCCTACTGTGGAACCTACGTAATTATTCAATCCTTCCCCATTTGGTCATCAAAACTGCCCTGTGAGAGAGGCAGGAGCCCTAGCATACACATTAGGACACCAAAGCTGATGTCACTGGTCACCTAGCTGTTTCCTGCTGGCTCACCTTGGAGGGCACCTGTGTGGCTTCCTGTGTCTCTCTGCCCAGTGGCATTCTTGGCCACTTGAATATTCTCTGACCACATCAAGCAGCCTGGAAAGGCCAGAGTGAGAAAGTCCCAGGAGCAATCTCAGCCAATGAAGGATGGGAGTTGGTGGCTAAACACCCCAGTGGGACAACATCGAGGGTGCGTCCTACACAGCCTCCCAGAGGCCCCTAGGTTGAGGCCTAGTTGTCTGCTAGTTGGCTCTTCTTCCTTCCCTGGTTCACTACCTGCCCCTTCTCCATGCATCCTAGGATCAGGTCCCAATAAACTCCTTGCAAAATCCTAAGACAGTGGCTGAGGCTTAGAGAAGCTGAGTTGCTGTTCTGTGGTCCCAGCATTAGAGAGGTTGACCCAGCCGCAATTGACTACCCACTTCTGACCCTGAAGTGCCTGTTCTTGTCCCCTGGCTTCTTTGCCTTATACCCTGCCTGGTTGCTGGGAAGTTACATGACATCATGCAGATGAAGAAGAGGTTCGCATTGCGAAGCAAACGGTTCCAGTGCTTTCCCTGGATCTTCGAAAGAGCTCAGTGAAGCAGACGATAGGTTAGTTTGAGGCCCTGTATAAGAAATGGCGGCTCAGAGTCTTGCACAAAGTGACCAACCAATCGAGGACAAATAGCAAGACGATTCTCCATTCCTCCAGGTCCATCCCTCATCTTTCCCAGCCTTTCTGGCTAACACCCCCAGACTCCCCACTCAGGTCCTCTTGCCCTCTGGCCTATACTTGGGGACCACCCCCTGAAGGCCTTGACAGGAAGAGAGGAGGGGGACCTTTAGATACCCACCCTCTCTTTGATGGGCTATACTTTTCACAATGACTGCATTCCTGAGCCACGGTCCTAGCCAACCACTTTAATTTAAAAAAAAAAAAAAAAAAAAACCTGGAATCTGTATAAGTTATTTTAGAAATCTCAAGTCCTGGGACAGAGAGGAGGAAATGATCTCAGATCACTAAGACCCCAGAACACTTTTCAAGTGCATCTACCCTGACCCCATCCTGTGGCTCTGGCTCTTGCCAGGTACGTGTGCTGGAAGTCCCGGGGCCTTGGTCTCAGGGGTGCTGGTGTCCTCCCACTGCCGTGGGTCCCCATGTTTCTCGGCCCCGCCCACACCTCAATGGACAAAGCCCTCCTTACACTGTCTTCACTTGAACCCTGTGAGGTGCCCTTCTCTTTCTCGCCAAACCCCTGACTAACCAGGAGCCTTAGTAACCCATAAGAGGGGGAGAAAATAAAATATTTATGAGGCCAGTGCCTCTTTCCAGGTCCTTTCCATTCCTGACCCTCGCAATGATGCTGCGAGCTGGGTTATGATGATTCTCATTCCGCAGATAACAACCTGAGGGGAAGAAGTGGGGAAGACCACTTAGAACTGGTGGTCCCCGCTGGCTCTCCTTCACCACAAAGACCACACTGTTCCCTGACTTGCCTCCAGTGTAAATAAGTCTGGGGACCCCAGCCCTCCAGCCCTGCCCCGGGCATGTCAGAAAACCCAGAACACCCTGCCTCAGGCGAGGGAGCAGCATCTTTGTGGCAAATGAGCTTTCCATGAATGGAAACAGCCTCTCCCTTCTGCAGGAGAGGCAGGATTTCATGTGAATGTGTGATGACTGGCCTGCAGCCAAGAATAAGAGCAGGAAATGGGGGCCCAAGTGAGATAATTGCCATGGACATCGAGGGGAGGGGGCAGGATAAACAGAGGACTTTCAATTTTGCAAAGCATTCAAGGGCTGGTTGGATTAAAGACGGCCCTTGGGGAGATCCAGGGATATGAGGGAAAGGGGGAGACAGCCTTGGCAGGCAGTGGGGACCCGGTGCTGGTGGAGCAATTAAAGGGTGGAGCGAATGGGTAGGAAACCACAGAGAAATGCAAAACCCGAAAGCAAGCATCTGAAATGTGCAAATACGCGCACACACACACACGCACACACAGCAAGACACAGCAAGCCAGCCTTCGTGCTTAGTAGCTGCAACGACATTTGGGGATGAAACACACGGAAGAAGAGGCAGCTGCCATTCAATGTAGCTGCTTGAGAAATGGGACTTGTCCCATCAGCACTTGGAAGAAGAGGAAAAAGAGTTTAGAATTCTAAATGAAGATGTGGCTGAACAGGCACCGCAGGGTTTTCTCCAATATTTGACATTCATGAATAAAGTCACAATGAATCGCAAGACCCATTAGAACTACAGATTTTATTCTTCAACTTACCCATTATAAATTAATAGTAATTCCAGCTATTCAGCAGTCATTTTCCGGGCACTTTTTTTTGGTACAGGGAATTGAACCCAGGGGTGCTTAACCACTGAGCCACATCCCTAGCCCTTTTTATATTTTGTTTTGAGACAGGGTCTTACTAAGTTGTTTAGGGCTTCACTCTCGATCCTCCTGCCTCAGACTCCTAAACCACTGGGATTACAGGCATGCGCTTCTGTGCCTGGCTCCAGTTACTTTATATATATATAATTTCTAATTCTCCTAACAACTGTGCAAATAGTACTATTGACCCCATTATACAGATTAGGAAACCAAGGCACAGAGTTTGAATAGCTTACCCATGGTCATGCAAGCAGCTGGTGAGGGGTCAAGGGAGGAAGTTAACCCAGATCACTCTGTCTCCAGGCACAATTCAATACTCCAGGGTGAATCCCAAGATCTGAGCTTTGAGAATGATCCAATCATCTCATTTTCAGATGAAAAAACAGAGGCATGGAATAGAAGTGAAATGTCACCCACAGAAGCAGTTGCCCTCGACTTTGACTAGTGTCCTATGGAACCTGAGAGGAGAAATCGTTAAGGTACTAAACTCAACTCTGTCGTGCCAGTTTGATCCTTCCACCATCTCAAAGCCCCGGAGGCAGGGTGGCACGTTTTTTCACCTACAGTAGCACGTTCTCCTACCACTCGTGAATTCATTTGTTCATTCAACAAACATTTATCAAGTCCCTACTTGGTGCCAAGAACTACACACTGTGAAAATATTATTCCAAGAAGGAGCTAGAAGGTGCTCAGTTTGCGTTTCCTTTTGGTTGGCTTTTGCTTTTTCGTTTTAGCACATTTCCACTTAATTCACCACATCAAGTCCTCAAATGCTCCTCCAAAACTCAGTTCAGCTCCTGATCAGCACGCTGCTCTCTTTAGAACATTTGTGATCAAATAACAGTCCTTGGTTTTTTCCAGTGGTAATTGTGTTTTCTGTTCAGTAACACTGGAGACTCTGCAAGCATGTATTTTTCTTTAGTAAATATGAGGAGTGAAGGCTCTTTTATATTCCTTTTTGTGAGTTGAAGAGGGCAATTGAAAGAGCACTTTGTAAATGGGTCTGGAAAAAAAAAACATGGATTTGGGTAGTTTTATTAGAAGTCTAGAAACCTGGAGAGGGGGGGATAAAATAAAATTTCTAAATAATAAGACATTCTGGCCAGATAAGTCAGACCAAGTGACAGTGCCATGCTGACCTACCTCATCTATACGTGTTTGCTATGTAACAAATGGCATCTGAAACCTGATGGCTGAACACAACCAACACTTATTATTTCTCATGATTTGTTTTTTTTTCAGTCTCAGGGAAGGAAACCAGGGCCTTGCACATGCTAGACAAGAGCTCTACCACTGCGCTACAAATCCGCCCTTCCTCCCATGATCCTGTGGGTTTGTTGGATGGTTCAATTGGAACCCTCTATGGCAGGGCCTGGATGGCCCAGGACCCACAGATGCATGCCTGGCACCTCACCTGGGATGAGTGGGGCCTCTCTCCTCCTCCAGAGGTCCAGTCCAAGCTTCTTCACATGCCCCGGAAGAGTTCACAATAGTGAGAGAGGGCAAGTCCCCTCTGTATCATGGTTGCTACTGTTGTAAGGATCAAATCAAATCACAAAGTCAACCTAGATTCAAGGGGTGGGAAAACAGCACCACTTCTCAATGAGGATATCTCTAAAACATTGGGGGGTTTTGTTTGTTTGTTTTTTTTTTTTTTTTTTTTTTTTGGGCCAGCTAAAAACCTTCAACTGTCAGCCCCTTCCAGAGATTTCTCTCTTTCCTGAAGAAAGTCACCCTAAAGACACTTCCCCTTCTCAGGGACAGCCTGCAATGGTACCAACTTGTCTCGACATATCTGGATTTCTATAACAAAGCACTATAGACTGGGTGGCTTTGGAGAAAGTCCAGGAGAAGTCCAAGATCAGGGTGCCAGCACGGGCAGGTTCTGATAAGGCCCTCCCCAGGATCACAAATGGCTACCTTGTTTTATCCTCAAGTGGAAGAAAGAGAATTAGAGATCTCTGGGTTCCCTTTCACAAGGATATCAGTCCCATCCGTGATGACTCCACCCTTAGGACATAATTACCCTCCAAAAGCCCCACCTCCTTCAACCCTCATATTTAGGAGCTAGGATTTCCACATACCAGCTTTTGGAGAGACACAAGCACTCAGTCCTGGTCAATTCAGGAATGCAAAGACCTGGCCTTTTGCCCCAAATTGGGACAAGACATCCCAGCTCACAGCTTCGGGAGTCAACTGAGGCTTTTGTAGAGACGGAATTGCAATCTACCTGTCTCTGCAGGGTCTCACTGCCCTCCCTGCCACCATCATGTCCCTCCTGAGCAATCGCTCGCTGCTCACGTTCCCTAATCTCGGCCCACTGTCCGCTCCCTGAGGACCATGGATGATGCCAGAAGTAGTTTGAGAAAGAAGAGCCTAAGAGAGGGATCTGAGGCTGTCAGCCAACACCCAACAGACAACGGGAGCCATTTCTATTGGCACATCAAGTTTATGTGGTCCCGGACACAAGAAGGTCGTGAGACTGGTGAAAGGTCCGCCAACGGTGCGATGGAACGCGATCGGCTGGAAGGAAAGGAACTAGAGGAGGCAACCCCCAGGTGTCCGAAAAGTACAGGGGAAGCAGCCATTGCAAGAGTGGTGGAATCAAATGGTTGTGCTGGAGGCAATGTGTGCTTTGGAGAAAGATGACAGAAGACAAGAGTGACTGAAAACTGGGCAAACACACCAGAGCCTCCTTGGCACTATATAAAGAGACTCTCATTTGTAGAAACAAATGAGGTTAAATTCTCGACCTCGGACAGATCTCCCATGGAAAAGTCAAGACACTGGGAAAACATGAGATCCTGCACTATGGGATGGCAACTGAGCCAATGCACTTGAACAAGCATGAACCCTCAGATTTCTCTGAATGCCTGGCCTTAACTCTTGTTAAGCTCAATCCCTGGTTGCTTCCTGCGTGTGGTGCCGCAGCCTCTCCCACATAGAGAATGCATTGTGCTCTTAGGATGTGCCCACATCTCCCCTTGGCCTCACTGTTTCAGTAACCAGGTGCTAGGGAAAGGAAAATACCCAAACATTTTGAGGACTACTTGACCCGGGATCCCAGCTGACATTAGTGCTCAAAGACCCAAATCATCATGATCCCTTTCCCCTGTTAGAGTGGGATCACCAGGAGACCAGGTAATAAGTAGACTCCCAGCTCAGTTCCAAGTCACAGCAGGTCTATGGCATCTGTAGATAAACCCCAGCAGACATTTCCTCCATCTCTAAGGGTATATTTGGAATGTACATCCAAATATGCAAACCCACATTGCAAACCCACATCCAAACCGACCTCGGTTCCATTAGGTAAAGGGCTCTCGTCATATAAAAAGCCAAGAGGAATGGAAGCCTCTGAAACGGCCCAGCCCAACAAGAAGAACGGGTAACACGCCATGAGGACAAGGGGGTGTCTCATGGGTGATGAAACCAAAGGAGGAGGAGGAGGGGCTCCTGCCCCCTTTGTGAAACAGACACTGTGTCAGCTCAGACTTTTACATGAGAGAGAAATAAATGTCTAGATGCGGCATTAGTTGGGGTCTCTTTCACATCTGGTCCAATTTATATCCTAGCCAGTCAGCCCTGAGTTTACTTTAAATCAACCTCAAATGAACAGAATTGGGGTTTCAGGTGTGCCAGGCGTGTGGCACTAACCATTTCAGGCTCCATTGGCTCACGGTAATGATGGGAGGCAGATGTGCACCCACCTGCAGGGCTGGCTGGAAAGCAGGGTGGAATCACACAAATAGTCTTTGGCCCAAAGGTCTAAAAGGTTTACAAATGGAAAGATTCCCCGTTGCCTCAGCCACACACACCTGCTTAAGAAATGTGCTAAATGACTTATTTGCTCAGCCGCACACCTCCCAGTCACTCCTCTAGGTAACACCTGCACTTTAACAGGAGCATTCTGGATTGCCTTGGGCAGCATTAGCCAGGCGCGTGGATGGGATCTCAACAACGGGTGGCTAGTGGTGGGAGAAGGCAACTGATGGCATTTCTAAGGTTCTACATTTTTCACACTCCTTTTTCCTTTGGATGGTGTGTTTTGTGCTGCTACGACAACATCCTTGACACTGGGCACTGTTTAAGGACATGTTTGACTCACGATTCTGACAGCTGGAAGATTCAAACTGCATGGTCCAGCATCCTGGCCAGGACCCCCTTGGCTGCATCCCAATATGGCAGACAGCAGAAAGGGAAATGGCTACAGGCAGAAGAGGGATCCAAGGGAGGTACAAGGCTCCCTTACAACAACCCGCTCTCACAAGAACTCATCTAGCCTGCAAGACCAGCATCCATCCCTTCTGAGGCGGTACCCCGTGACCTGACCACATTCCACCAGACCCTACCTCTTAAAGTTCCACCACCTCAACACCACCAAAGTGCATCCAGCATGTGAGCATTTGAGGGACAGACCACATCCAGGCCACAGCAGATGGAAAGTCACTTTAAAAAAAAAAAAAAAAAAAAAAAACTGGGAAAGGCATCACAAAAGGACCAACATATTGGTTTCATGGCTGCTACAGCTGGATTTGAGAACACCGCTAGGATGTGAGCCAAAAGTAGGACTCTGCTCCTTCCCCGCTGAATTAAATTCACACCTATCCTCAGGTATTCATGTGGAACATCCTGCCCCTCCAGACGCTTGTCCTGCCCTGGGCTGCTCACCCGTGGAGAGGGCAGCTGCAAATAAAACACACAGCTCATGGACACAAAGCCGGTCCTCAAGAGAACCCAGGAGCTATGCTCTGTTTGCTTGCTATCCTTGGCCTCTCACCAGTGAGATGTGTCCTTCTTCCTCCTCCTGGAAGATGGATTAGTTCGAAGAGTGGAGATAAGAACATAGGTCATGAACGGAAAAATTAATGCATTTTCTTCCCTCTCCCCACCAGGAGTCAGAGCTGGGTAGGGCAGGTATGGAAGGAACCTAGTTATAGTACCGGCCCTCAGTCAGGAATGGGCTGTTTCTTATTTCATAAGATTCACAGCTACCGTTTGTTCGCTTCTGTGTGCCAGATATTATGCTAAACATCAAATGACCTAGACAACTTGGGCTCAGTGTGGTCTCCTCTTCATATGCAAAGGGAGAGGAGGTGTTAAGAGTCAATTTGAAGAGGCTTACCCTGGCCAAAGATGGAGCAGTTAAAACGTGAATAAGGGTCATAAAATGAACTGAAACCTATCAAATGTATTTAAGTCTATGCACTTTAACAACACTTCTCTAAAACCCTAATTGCTCACTGTTGGAGGATGCTAATGAACTAACTCCATATTCATGAAGCTGTGGAGTAAAGGTAAGCATCGAGCCTTTATTCTGCTTTTTTCTTTTTTATTTCTCATTGGTACCTTATAATTACACATAATAGTGGGATTTGTGGTTACATATTCATACCATTTTGCTTTTATTCTATGCCATTGGGTAATCAAAGTGGGTAGATGAAGTGAAGTTTCTTTTTTAGAAAAAAGTATTCAACCTCACAAATGAAGCAAGCAAGCATAGAATTCAAACCTAACCATTTCCTAAACCCTAATAAATTAGTAATTTCAGCACTTTGTGCACTAATGGCAACCACACCCACGAAAGAAACAACCAGACATGTTATGCCCTGGGTGGAAGAACCCAGCACCACCACTGAAGTGGTCTTGCCAGAGAATTCAAATCTAAGCAAGGTCAAGATTTTTCTATTCAGATTCCAACTCACATGGCAATGTCTCACCAGCAAGTCCCACCGGGAAAACTCAATAGGACAAACAACCCAATTTCACTAAGAAATCTATAACAAGGAAAAAAAGAAAAAGAAAAGGAGGCAAAAATCTAGAGATATTAACAAATCACAGTATGGAGACCTCATTGGGATGCTTCAGACTGCTTTTAAAAGCTTTAAAACACTTACAAGACAATTGTAAATATAAACACTGGCTGGATTATTTCATGATGTTATTGCTGTTAATATATCTGGGCATGATAATGGTCTTATGATTATGTTAAAAACACACAGTTCTAGGCCTTGGAGATGGAGACAAATGTATACAAATGCAATGATGTGATGTCAGGAATTTGCTTCAGAATAATATTCGTGGAGTTTAGGTAGAAATATGGATAAAACAAGTCTGCCCTGACTTGACCAGTGTTGAAACTCCATGATGCGTACATGATGGTTCATTATGATTCTGTACATTTGTGTGTGTGTGTGAAATTTTCCATAATAAAAGTTTTAAAATACATGTGGGAAAGGACCCAGTCTGATGCACAGGTGGGTCCCAGAGCCTCATCTGTGCTTCACATCTGCGTGTTTGGATGAAGGTGGGAAGTCAGTTAGTGGTCAGGGCCCCCGGGAGTGGGGAGAAAGGGAACATGCTGGGCAAGTTGTCCCTCACCAAAGGCTGCGATGACAGCATTCCAGCCAGATACGTTCCAAGTACCAGGCGGAAACATCACCAGGAAGACTCAGCAAGAGGTCAGGGAGACCAACATGGTGGACACATAGATTCTTGCTGCTTAGGGCTGCCAGACTAATTTCCAGACCCCGCCTACTGGCAGACACAGGGCACTCGATGTACTGCCAACTGGGTAGATGGATTCCAGAAGTGGGTGGGACTGAACTTGCCAGAGAAGGTCCCCAGGCCTAAGCCAAGCAGAGCTCAAGAAGGTCTGACAGGACTACCTGGGTGCCTTAACCCTTGGGAGAGGACACTGAGGCAATTTGGAATTGAATGGGGTGCCTCTTGTGTTTTATTGTCTGCCTTCTATTTTGGGGAAGAGCTCTCCACCCCTGCCTGGCTTAACTGGTCATGTTGAAACCCTGGCCCTCGGAGACAATCAACTGCACGAACAGTGCTAACCTAACCCAATAGGGTGCAAATCAGAAGACTGAGCTTAGTCCATCAAGTTCCTATGGGGAAATCAAACTAAGAAACTGAGAAATCAAGACTGAGAACCGTGAACACCAGTCCTTGGGCTGGTAAGACCCTGCAGGTCCCCAGCCGGCAATGGCAGCCAATAATCATGGGTGTGGCTCCACACGCTGCTGACTTTGGATGAGTTACGTGGTCTCCTTGTGTCTGTTTCCTCATCCGTAATGTGGGGATTATAAAAATAACTATTTCAAAGCAATTCTTATGAGGATAAAAAACAAGTTCATAAAATGCTTATATGGTAAAAGCTCAGTAGCTATTGGCTTTTATCAGTATTACTAGTAATATAAATATGACCCTTGCTATGGTTAATTTGGGACACCTGAGAGCAAATGTAGACGCTTGTAGCCTCGAAGAAGATCATGCAGCCTCTGAAAGAGGGGAGAAGCAGGGAAGCCCTGCTGGCCGGGAGCCAGAGAGCAGGATGTGGGCCCCCGAAACCCATTCTGTCCCCACAAGGCGCAAACATCTTTGTTTTCCCGTGGGATGGGCTGCGAGTGAGCCCCCTCACCTGAGCCCTCTCGAGCAGTTTCCATAGTTCTGAGTAAAACCACAGGAATCACGACGTGTTTTAGTCACCCACGTTAAACTCCTGCCTGCGGAAACCTCTGCTTCAGTGGCGCTGGGCCCAGGGAAAGCATGTCACGGTGGGTTACGCCTCAAACATCCAGCTCATTCCATCCCATTCCATCCCCACCCCAGCAGGTGGAAGCCTTTAGATGGCGCCCTGTTGACCAGACTAGACACCCAGCCCCTCTGCACAAAGGAGGCCTAGACTCAGAGGGGGTCAGCACATGGCCAGAAGGAGATGGAGCCCAAGAATTCCCATCTGAGAAATCACCCCTTCAGCCACGAATCACGAAATAAACACAGGCAGGCAACACCACGAACAGGAGAAAATCGGGAACAGCAAAATGTTAAGGACAGAGGACACATGAAGACCCTCGCCTCCGCCCTGCCTGGTTTGCCACCCATCACCTCCAGCAGCCCTCAGGGTTTTCTTTAAATCCATTTTGAAAAGGCAAACTATAAACTACTCTATCTTAAACAAAGTTGTTAAATGGAAGGAGAGAATGTAACAAAGGCCACCAGTTGTCCAGCCTCTGAAGCTCACTAGCAGGACTTAGCCATCTCTCCTTTCCTCTAAGGAGAAGCCTCCAGCCCCACGCCCACACCTGTGCCTAAGGATCAGCAAGAGCCGGGAGTAATTGCCTATGGGACTTGTAAAGCCAATGTGAATCTAAAAGAGGAGGGGAAAGAGGATGGTCACTTTTAAATAGGGCAAGAGGTGAGTGTGAGGCACACTGTTTGCATTTGCAGAGGGACACTGACACCCCATATTCAGATGGCTCCAGGGCCGTATCCAGACACTGGCGTGTAGCAGCTGGTGACCTTGAGCAAGTCACTTAGCCCCCCAGGGCTCAGATTCTTCATCTGTGTAATTAGAGTGATAACAAGTAGAACCTACTTCAGAGGGTACTGAACACCCACACAGGGGCATGGTGGACTCCCTCCATAGTGCTCAGTGACATTCTTATCAGTGAGTGTGGTGATGACATCATCACTGTGATTAGTATGGCGTGAAAACCAAAATTATCCCCAAAGCTGAAGCAGCACATGTGGCTCTGGGTTCTGTGGAAACCTTAAAAAGATGCGGGAAACTCCCAGGTCCCCAGATTCTAGAATGTGGGGATGGTGACGGGAGGAGTGGGCTTCCTGCTTGTTTTAGTCAGCTTTTTCATGCTGTAACCAAAAGGCCCGGACCAGAACGACTGTAGAGGAGGAAAGGTTTGTTTAGGGGCTCTCGGTTTCAGAGGGCTCCATCCACAGAGAGCAGGCGACATTCCCCTCCCCCCGGGGGCTCGAGGCAAGACATCATGGGGAGAGAGTGTGGCAGAGGAAGCAGCGCACAAGGTGATCAGGAAGCAGAGACTCCACTCTCCAGATACAAACTCTACACCCGAAGCCACGCCCCAATCCCCACCTGCCTCCAGCGACCGCCCTGTTAATCCCATCAGGGGGCAGTTCACTGATGAGGTTAAGGCCGTGACCCGATCATTTCTCCTCTGAACCTTCTTGCATTGCCTCGCATGTGAGCTTTGGGGACGCCTCACCTAAACCATAACGCTGCTGCAGCGGCGCCGGGTGCTGGCTGCGTGTGCGCCAAGGCCAGGCCACTGCACAGAAGCAGAGGGTGGAGGAGGACTAGGAGGCGCACGTGAGCTGACCTGGCTGGGCACCTCCTCAGGGCCAGGCGTGGGCTGAGAGCTACCCACGGACACCATCTCAACGAACCCTCTCCGTGACCCCACAATGAGGCAGGTAAGATGAGGAAATGGAGATGGAGAGGCATCCCGCGACTTGCTCGAGATCACACGGCGAGAAGTGAGGGAGGCAGGATTTCCACCCCAGGAGCCCTCCTGACTAGGCTGCTCTGCCTTCTGATAAGGCACAGGCGTCTCCCATCTCCACCCCTCGGTTTTCTCACCTGTAAAATGGACCTTGCACAGAAGCATCCACGGTCCATGGTTCTGAGTCATTTGAGAATGTCTTTCTGCCTGAATGACCGGTTTCCAGTCACAGGAAAGAGACACGGTCAGTGTCTGCTCTGGGGCCCTTTCATAATCTTGTCCCTCGGCCTAATGACAGGAAAACTGAATGGAGGATGATGGGAGGCCAGCCCAACACAGGTGTCCCACAGGATGTCACATGAATGTCACGCACGGGTGGGGAGGAGTGAGTCTCACCAGAAGGTCAATGTCAGTGCTAAGAATTGACCTCCCCCCAATGCTGAACTAAACTTGGAAACCTGTGAAAAGAGAAGCCCACAGAAGAACTGCGTTTTTTGCAACTGAGACACCAACTTGTCCACAGACTGTGAAAAACTGGAGCCTTAGCAGCCTGAACTTCTGGTTTCAAGACAAGATGGTCCCTGTTTTCAAGGCATGGGAAGGATAAAGATAAAATATTTGGATTAAAGAAAAGAAAAGGAAAAAAAAAGGCCTCCATCTCCCAGATGATCCTATCTACTAGTGCTTAAATGCTACTCCTTGTTGCCAGCAATGGGATTGGTATTGGTATCAGTCTCCACTTCACACAGGAGGAGGCTAAAGTTCAGAGAGGTTAAGCAACATGCCCAAGGACACACAGCGAGCAGGGAGTAAAGCTAGGAGAGTAACCAAGGGCAGCCTGCTTCCATAGTCCCTCAGTGAAGAACCCCCACCACCCTGCCTCTAAAAAGGTTGGGAAACACTAAAGGAGCTCAGGAGAGGAATAGATACAGGGCAGTTCCTTAAAGCATCTGAGAAGGACACTACATTCCATGCAGTGGAACGAGAGTCAAGGTATTGGTAAGTCCATCAGAGGTGGCTGGGGTATCCAGGATGCAGGGCACTATTGCACTTGAAAACAACCCCAGACTATTGTACCCAGGGTGCTGACACAGGAGAGGGAGAAAAGGAGAGCTAGCAGGGATGTTTGCCTGAAGTCCTCACAAATGCATCCTCATCTCTGAACACACACACACACACACACACACACACACACGATGCTCCTTAAGAAAACAGAGTGTGACAATCCCCCTCAGCATGCACTTCCCTGGAGAAAGGTAGAACCGCTTAAATGACCTGCATGGCTGTCACTGTGGTCACGGTCGTAGTGACTCCTGTTGTAAGCTCTTCCAGCTGGGAAAGCAGTGCTTCAAATCCCAGGTCCCAGAAGCCCTAGGCAGGACTTCAGTCAGCAGGTGGACTCTCTGCATCACCTTCGGCTTCACTCACACTGTCCTGGCCAAAGGATTGCTGGCCTCACCGTGCTGTGGTTAAACAAACCAGCTTTGGAAGCCACTGGCCTAAGGAATTCATCTCCATTCACCAAGGAACCGCAGGATCCTGGACAATGCACCTCACCCATCACAGCCTCAGTTTCCCCATCTGGAAAATGGTGGTGTGGTCCTCACCCTGCAGGTGTGTGGAATGTTCCACGTCATAAAGCGGGTGCACCACTGACCATGGTACCTGACCCAGAGTAAACACTAAGGAAAAGGCAGATCTTATCCTCACTGGAAGACACCAGAACATTTTCACACAGGAAACTATCAAGCCCAACCCAGTCCCAAAAAAACAAGAGCAGAGCAGAGACTCAAAGATCCGCTGGAGATCAGAACCTATCTTCTCTTCACATAAAAAATGTCCAGCTATTGAACTGGGACAAAATGCTGATCCTAATGAACATAATATTCCCAACCATCAAAAGTGAATGACTTGAACAGGGATTTCTGGGTATTCCTGAAATGAGCTCAACAGGGTCCTGCAGAAAATTCAGGGGGAAGGACTCAGTTCATCAGAAGGTCCACAAGTCTGCCGAGAGTCTTTTTCAACAGCTTGACTCTCAACCACTGACCTTAGTTGAGAGTATACCCATATGAAGGCCAACTGAGAAGGTCCCTTCCAGGAAAGGAAAGTCACTTTCTGTGGATCAGCAAAGAGAAACCTACCCCACAGCTAGCATCTTCTCACTGCCCCTCACCAATTAGCAAAAGTACAACTTTGGTCTCAAAGCCAAAATAAACCAACCCCGTCTGTGTGACTTTCACCGATGATTGAGCAAGACCAGCACCTGAAATCCCTTCAGGTACACTTTCCCAGGGAAGAGACTCCAAGGCCACATTTATCACTTACACATTAAACTCCCTATACTGCATCTTGGGAGAAGAAGGAACCAGTATTGAAGAAGTATTTCCATCATTGGAAATCCCTCTGAAACAAGCAAAGTCAAAAAGGAAAAGAGTTCTCAATAAATGCACAGAAATGTGGGCCATGGAAGGAACTCAATTACATTGATACACATCTGAAGGCCAGATGGAGAATAAAAGGAAAAAGAACTCAGAAATGCAAACAAGGAAAGAACCCTGTATTAATAGCTATTGCAGCATAATAAATTCACCCAAACAACAGCAAATCTGTAAGATTTCACATGGTTTCTATGGGCCAGGAATTCCGGAGCACCCCAGCTGGATAGTTCCAGCCCAGGGTCTCTTGAAGTTGCAGGGACGATATTGGCCAGGACCAGCATGTTCCCCTGAAGGCTGGACTGGGCTTATGGGCGTGCTCCCAGATGGTTCACACACATGGAGCTTGTCGATTGTAAGAGACCTCAGTGCCTCCTCCATGGGCTGCTTGAATGTGCTCACAACATGGTAACCGCTTCCCCCAGAGCAAATGCTCCAAGAGAGAGCAAGGTGGAAGCCGTGTGTCTTTCATGATCTAACCTCAAAAGTCACACACCTTCATTTCTGCAATATTCTATTGTTTGCAAAGATCAGTTCTATTTGATGTGGTAAATAATTACACAGGAGCATTAATATCAAGAGGTAAGGTTCACTGGGACCATCTTAAAAGCTAGGTGGCATAGACAGAGAAGAGGTTAGCTTGCAAATAGATTTCAATTACTAAATTAGGGCATAGTTGCAAATGGCAACTCATCCAGGGAAAGTAATGATTTCTTAGCTAAAAACATCAAAGAGCATGTGCAGTGCTTCCAAGAGGGGGAAGGAAATGTAAAGGACTTGCTAGGTGTTAAAATGCTAATGGATTACAATACCTTTGTGCATCTTGAAAGGAAGCATGGGGAGAAGTAAGGGGGAGAGTTCTGTATACTGCTAATTAGGTTAATACTACTATAATGTCAAGTTAAGGACCTATGAGGTTGGCGAGCTATGGCTTCTGGCCAAGGTCCAGGTGGGCTTATATTGGAGCACAGGAAATCACTTTCCTATCAAAGGGCAGATCCTAAGAAATACAGGTATGGAGTTAGGTGTGGAGTTACCAGGGAACTCAAAGAATCCCGGGGAGAATAGAATAAGGACACAATTCATCAGACATACTGATTTCAGTAGATCCAAAAATGTTAGTAGGGAACCTGGGTGTTAACTCAGGGTTCCTCTCCCTCCCACTCCCTAAAGTCCCTTAACTATAACCCTTGTCTTCAATGTCACAAAGTGGCATGAAAATATATATTTTATCAATTTCAGAGACTTGCTGCTTGCTTTCTCTCTTAAGCCATTTCAGAAATCGGCAAATATCTCAAGGGGGAACTTGACCTTATATGGGTTCAGTTTGCAGATTCATCTTTGCCCCAGGATTCTGGCCCCAAAGCCTCCAGTTTTTGTCTGTCTAGTTTTACAGGACAACCCAAACCTCTGCTTCTTTTTTTTTTTTTTTTTTTTTTTGGTACTGGGGATCGAACTCAGGGCCTTGCGCTTGTGAGGCAAGCGCTCTACCAGCTGAGCTATCCCCCCAGCCCCAAACCTCTGCTTCTTATTAATGGCCCTTCTGTCTATCCTTCTGCCTGAGTCCTCAAGGTCTCATTCCATGCCTGGAAAATACCCAGAGAGGGAGAGTTACTGTAGAATATCAACAACCCTCTCTGTGATTCTCTCTATTTTAGGATTTTTGGCTCCTTCAGTCTTGATTGTCTATGAAGTTGACTCATGCCTTAACAAAATTTTTTCAATATACTTTCCCACTTTTCTAGTGGTTCTTGGAAGAGAAGTAGTCTAATTTAAACTACTCCATTACCTTCAGAAGTGTACATCTTAATGTGCAAATATATGGGGTTCTTCTTTTCCCTCATTATTAGTAATTTATAATTTAGCATTACATTGTCAGAGATTTCCTAGAAATCAGCTTAGACTTGCTTTCCACCTTCACTTGTCTTGTATATAAAAATCCCACGTGTGATCAAAAAGAATGTATATTCTCTAATTACTAAATGTTAAAGTCTGTATATGTCCATTAGGCCAAGATTTTTATAGTCTTTTTTCATATCTTCTACAATGTGAATCTATTTTTTATATTTGTCTTTGCCAATAAAATGAGAGAGTGTTAAAACCTGTTATTATGCTAGATTTACGATTTTTCTCTATAATTTTAGATTTACATATTTTTATTTAATTTTTGCTTTAAAAATTTTGACCCTCTTATTAGTTTATACAAAGTTTTATACACTGTTTTGTCTTTTTTGGAAAACTAAAGTTCTGTTATTATGTAGTGATACTCTTCATCCATAATTATGCCTTTTAGCTTATATTTGTCAAATATTAATACGATTTAAACCAACTCTCATTTAGTTAAGATATGCCTTCTATATCTTTTTCCATCCTTTTACTTTCAAATTTGTGTGTCCTTGTGCTTCTTACAAATAACATGAAATTGAATTTCAATATTGTAAGTGAACCTAAAAACATACCTTGGGGGAATTTAGTCCATTTATGTTTATTGTAATTTTATATGTTTTTGCTTATTTTTACCATCTTTTTAAAAATTCAGCTTATCTCACTTTCTCCAGTTCCTTTTCCTTTCTTTTTTTAAGTTTTTTTCTTTGTTCCAATTTGTTGCACGTGACTATAGAATGCATTTATACATTTTGCAAATCTTACATAAATGGAGTATAATTTCTCATTTTTCTGATTATACATGTTGTATAATATTGGTCATGCAGTCATATGTGTACATTAGGTAATAATGTCTGTTTCACTCTACTGTGCTTCCTACCCCCATACCCCTTCCCCTCCCTTCACTCCCCTCTACCTAATATAAAGTAACTCTATTCTTTCCTATCTGACCCCCTTATTGTGAATTAGCATCCACATATCAGAAAAAATATTCAGTCCAGTCTTTGATTTTTTTGGGGATTGGCTTATTTCACTTAGCATAATATTCTTCAACTCCATCCATTCATCAGCAAATGCCAGAATTTCATTCTTCTTTAAAACTGGGTAATATTCTATCATACATATATACCACATTTTCTTTATCCATTCATCTGTTGAAAGACACCTAGGTTGGTTCCATAGTTTAGCTACCGTGAGTTGAGCTGCTATAAACATTGATGTGGTTGTGTCACTGTAGTAGGCTGATTTGAAGTCCTTTGAGTATAAACCAAGAAGTGGGATAACTGGGTCAAATGGTGGTTCCATTCCAAGTTTTCTGAGGAATCTCCATACTGCTTTCCATAATGGTTGCACCAATTTACATTTCCACCAACAATTTATGAGTGTACCTTTTCCCCACATCGTCACCAACAGTTATTGTTGCTTGTATTCTTGAAAATTGCCATTCTGATTGGAGATGAAATCTTAGAGTAGTTTTGATTTGCATTTCTCTAATATTTGTTGATCGATTATATTTCTTCTTCTGTGGAGTGTCTCTTCAGTTCCTTAACCCATTTAATGATTGAGTTATTTATTTATTTATTTTTTTGGTGTTAAGATTTTTGAGTTCTTTATATATCCTAGAGATTATTGTTTTATCTAATGTGCATGTGATAAAGATTTTCTCCCAATCTATAGGCTCTCTTCACATTGTTGATTGTTTCTTTTGTTGAGAAGAAGCTTTTTAGTTTGAATTCATCCCATTTATTGATTCTTGACTTAACTTCTTGAGCTTTAGGGGTCTTGTTAAGGACATCAGATCCTAGGCTGACATGGTAAAGATTTGGGCCTACTTTTTCTTCTAGTAGTCACAGGGTCTCTGTTCTAGTGCCTGAGTCTTTGATCTACTGCAAGTTGAGATTCATGCAGGGTGAGAGGTAAAGGTTTAATTTCATTTTATTACATGTGGCTTTCCACTTTTCCCAACACCATTTGTTGTAAAAGCTATCTTTTCTTCAGTGAATGTTTGTGGCACCTTTGTCTAGTGTGAGATAACTATATTTATGTGGATTTGTCTCTGTGTCTTCTATTTTGTACCATTGATCTACGTGTCTGTTTAGGTGCCAATACCATGCTGTTTTTATTACTATAGCTCTGTAGTATATTTTGAGGTCTGGTATTGTGATGCCTCCTGCTTCACTTTTCTTGCTAAGGATTGCTTTGGCTATTCTGGGTCTCTAATTTTTTCCAAATGAATTTCATGATTGTTTTTTCTAGTTCTATGAAGAATGTCATTGGAATTTTAATAGGAATTGCAATAAATCTGTATAACGCTTTTGATAGTATGGTCATCTTGACAATATTAATTCTGCCTATCCAGGAGCATGGGAGATCTTTCCATCTTCTAAGGTCTTCTTCAATTTCTTCCTTTAGTGTTCTGTAGTTTTCATTGTAGAAATCTTTCATCTCTTTTGTTAGATTGATTCCCAAGTATTTTATTTTTTTGAGGTTATTACAAATGGGGTAGTTTTCCTAATTTCTCTCACAGTGGATTCATCACTGATATATAGGAACATGTTTGATTTATGAGTATTCATTTTATGTCTGGCTACTTTGCTGAATTCAATTATGAGTTCTAGAAGTTTTTTGGTGGAATTTTTTTGGATCTTCTAAATACAGGCACATAGTTATAGTTTGAATTCTTCTTTATGTGTTTGTACACCTTTAATTTCTTTCTTCTAAGTGCTCTGGCTAAAGTTTCAAGGACTATGTTGAATAAAAGTGGTGAAAGAGGGCATCCTTGTCTTATTTCAGTTTTTAGAGGGAATGCTTTCAATTTTTCTCTGTTTAGAATTATATTGGCCTTGGATTTCGCATATATGGCTTTTACAATGTTGAGGTATATTCCTACTATCCCTAGTTTTTCTAGTGTTTTGAACATGAAGTAGTGCTGTATTTTGTCAAATGCTTTTTCTGCATCTATTGAGATGATCATAGGATTCTTGTTTTTAAGTCTATTGATGTGATGAATTACATTTATTGATTTCATATGTTGAACCAACCTTGCATCCCTGGGAGGAACCCCCCACTTAGGAGGATTAAAAAGATGTGAACTATCTTTTTAATATGTTTTTGTATGTGATTTGCCAGAATTTTATTGAGGACTTTTGCATCTATATTCATCAGGAATATTGGTCTGAAATTTTCTTTCCTTGATGTGTCTTTGTCTAGTTTTGGTATCAGGGTGATATTAGCCTCATAGAATGAGTTTGGAAAGTTTCCCTCATTTTCTATCTCATGGAATAATTTGAGGAGTATTGGTGTTAATTCTTCTTTGAAGATCTTGTAGAACTTGGCTGAGAATCCATTTGGTTCTGGGCTTTTATTAATTGGTAGGCTTTTGATGGAGTTTTCTATTTCATTTCTTGAAATTGTTCTGTTTAAATCATATGTGACCTTCTGATTCAGTTTAGGTAGGTCACATGTCTCTAGAAATTTGTTGATGTCTTCAATATTTTCTATTTTATTGGAGTATAAATTTTCAAACTAGTTTCTAATTATCTTCTGTATTTCAGTTGTGTCTGTTGTGATATTTCCTTTTCCATCACATATTTTAGTAATTTAGGTTTTCTCTCTTTTTCTCTTTGTTAGTGTGACTAGGGGTTTATCAATTTTGTTGATTTTTTTTTCAAAGAACCAACTTTTTGTTTTTTCAATTTTTTCAATTATTTCTATTGTTTAAATTTCATTGATTTCAGTTCTGATTTTAATTATTTCCTGTCTTCTACTATTTTTGGTAGGGCTTTGAGACATAAGGTTGGGTCATTTATTCCTTGACTTTTTATCCTTTTAATGAATGAGCTTAATGGAATGAACATTCCTCTTAGCACTGACATCATAGTGTCCCAGATATTTTGATATGTTGTATTGGTATTCTCATTTACCTCTAAGTATTTTTTTACTTCATCCCTGATTTCTTCTAGTATTCATTCATCATTCAGTAGTGTATTATTTAGTCTCCATGTTTTAGAGTAGCTTCTATTTTTTATTTTATCATTTATTTTTAATTTCATTCCATTATGATCTGATAGAATACAGGGTATTATCTCCATTTTTTTATATTTATTAAGAGTTGCTTTATGGAATAACATATGGTCTATTTTAGAGAAGAATTCGTGTTCTGTCAAGAAGAAAATGTATTCACTCGTTGATGGAGGAAATATTCTACATATGTCTGTTAAGTCCAAATTATAGATTATATTATTTAGTTCTATAGTTTCTTTAGTTTTGTTTAGAAGATCTTTCCAGTAGTGAGAGAGGTGTGTTAAAGTCACCCAGTATTATTGTGTTGTGGCCTCTTTGAGTCTTGAAATCAAGAAGAGTTTGTTTGACATACATAGATGCTCCATTGTCTGGGGCATAAATATTTATAATCGTTATGTCTTGTTGATGTATAATTCCCTTCAGTAGAATGAAATGATCTTCTTTGTCCCTTCTGATTAACTTTGGCTTGAAGTCCACTTAACTGATATGAGGATGGATACCCCTGCTTGTTTACACAGTCCATGTGAGTGATATGTTTTTTCCATCCTTTCATCTTCAGTCTGTGAATGTCTTTGCACTATGAGGTGAGTCTCTTAGAGACAGTATGTTGTTCGGTCTTTGCTTTTCCTTTCTTATTTTGAAGTAATACTCTTTTGTTCCTAATAGGAAAGAATTACAGCACACTTAGGACTCTTGGTCTCTCTCTCACTCAGGTAGGACCTACTATCATGTTACATTATTTAAAATTTATATTCTGAGTTTGCATAATTTTATTAACTTTATTTTTTTATAAAACTAACTTTACCAAACCATTTTATAACCCTTATTTTAGATATCTCTTAAAGCAGCTCCTGGATCTATTTTCCTTTTCACTTGAAGACTCCTCCCCCAAAAATGTTTTCAATGTAGATCTTTTGTGGCAATACTTCCTGAGACTTTCTATGGTTGAGAAAACATATTGTACCCTTACATTTAAAAGAAAATTTGGTCAGATACAAACATAAAGTTTCAAAATTATTTCACAGGTAGTAGTAACATGTATGTATTTTACCAGTCTAAATCTTAGGGAAATAGAAATGAGAAAGAACTATAGTATGTTAAAAATAATGTAATAAAGCGTGCAAAGTAAACATATCAATAGTCACTTAAAACTATATCACAGAAGAAGATATATAATCGATCAACAAATATATGAAAAAATGTTCAACATCTCTAGCAATTAGAGAAAGGCAAATCAAAACTACCCTAAGATTTCATCTCACTCCAATCAGGATGGCAATTATCAAGAATATAAGCAAGAATAAGTGTTGGCAAGGATGTGGGGGAAAAGGTACACTCATACATTGCTGGTGGGGATGCAAATTGGTGCAACCACTCTGGAAAGCAGTATGGAGATTCCTCAGAAAACTTGGAATGGAACCACCATTTGACCCAGCAATCCCACTCCTTGGCCTATACACAAAGGACTTAAAATCAATGTTCTACAGTGACACAACCACATCAATGTTTATAGCAGCTGAACTCACAATAGCTAAACTATGGAACCAGCCTAGGTGCCCTTCAACAGATGAATGGATAAAAAAAAATGTGATAGATATATATATATATATATATATATATATATGTCATATATATATATACGTATATATATATACGATGGAATATTACTCAACTTTAAAGAAGAATGAAATTCTGGCATTTGCTGATAAATGAATGGAGTTAGAGAATATCATGCTAAGTGAAATAAGCCAAACCCCAAAAAACAAAGACCAAATGTTTTCTCTGATATGCAGAAGCTAATTCACAATAAGGGAGGCAGGGAATAGGAAAGAATAGAGTTATTTTATATTCAGTAGAGGGAAGTGAAGGGAGGGGAAAGAGTATGGGGGAAGGAATGATAGTAGGGTGAAACAGACATTATTACCTCAGGTACATGTATGACCACATGACTGATGTGATCCTGCAATATGTATAACCAGAAAAATGAGAGATGACACTCTATGTATGATCTATCAAAATGTATAAATTCATTCTACTGCCATGTAAAACTAATTGGAACAAAATAATAAAAAACTTTTAAAAATTTAAAAAAACTATGTATCAAGTAACGGATCACCGCACTGGTTGGTAAATCAGTGTTCCTTACCATCAGCCCCATTTCAAGTTTCCTGGCAAGATCACCCACGTGGCTGCAGTCATGCCTGTTCTCAAGAGGCCCCTTCCCTGGCTTAGCTCAGTGAGGCCAACACAGACCGGAGAGTCCGGGGAAAACAAAAGAGGAGGAAACCCAGAGGACTAACCCTTCCTCCTCCGTGACACGTTTCTTCTTTTTCTTTCTTCCATTCAATCTAGAGGAGGATATTTGAACCTCAAAATTTCCAGGTTAGGAGAACTCTGAGGATCGTCCAATATAGTCATTTTCAAATAATTTTTAGCAAGAGAATCCTTTGGTCAAATAAAATTTTACACAAAAACCCATCAAAGAACATAGAAAAGGGGATAAATATTATTATTCATATAAGTGCATCATTTTAATTTCAAGTTAATTAACATTCTACAAGACTGTCAATGAGTTTGATTGTGTTTTGGGTTTTTTTTTTTTTTCCTTTTTTAGGAGTGGGAGTTACCAGAGATTGAACTCAGGGGCACTCGAGCACTGAACCACATGCCCAGCCCTATTTTGTATTTATTTAGAGACAGGGTGTCACTGAGTTGGTTAGTGCCTCGCTGTTTCTGAGGCCAACTTTGAATTTCAATCCTCCTGCCTCAGCCTCCGGAGTGGCTGGGATTACAGGCGTGCACCTCTGTGCCTGACTTGAGTGTGATTTTCATTGTGGGTTTTTGCATGAGGGTTCAGTTCTATGTTAGCTTCTGTCTCAATTCTGTGTTTGTTTTGTAGTCATTGTTTCACAATTACATGAACATCATGATTTTCACAAGATATTTGTCAATAACCTTTCTATTACAAACAAAAGAAACAATTCAATTTAGATTAAGGAAAAAAGGAGTAGAATCTCAATTCCTGTCTCCATTAGATATTTGCAAAATACTTCCAAATCCTCTAATTCACTCCTTTTTTCAACTCACCCAAGGAAAACCCAAGGACTTGGAGAGCTTCCGTCATGGCCCTTCTCCCGCTCCCCTGCCCTCCACCCCTCACCTGAACATGTCTCCCTTGAGTTGTTGTTGTACTTAGACAGCCTTCCTGCACTAAAGGGAAAGATGAGATGACCCCAGAGGCTCTGGACTTGCATGATAGTTCAATTTCAGGTCTTAGCAGGAAAAAAGAATACCTTCTTTCTTCCACAGTCCCAGAGAAAATTTCAGGGAAGATGCTGATAGGGCCGTCTAGAGGTGGGTGCCCTGCTCAGCACAGTTGACTACAGCAAAGGAAAACGGGAACTCTGATTGGCCAGGTCAGGGTCATGATGTCATATCTGTGGGAAGGAGGGGTGAGGGTAGCCCCATCCTTCCATGGGAAGTGGGTTTCCCATTGGAAAGAGGAACAAGGAGGAAAAGGAAAGCATTCTAGGCAGATGAAACCCACTGCCACCACAGCCCACTGAACTTAAATGGTCGCTCACATACAGCTTCAATAGCTCACCTTCAATGGACGCACAATGGAATCGATCCGGAGGGCAAGAGACAGAAGGAATTTTTGGTCTAACAATGAATCACTAACCCTCATGATTGTTCACATTCTTTAATGATGAAGTGTTGACTCAGAAGGGATTTAATGAACAAGATCTGCAGCCAACTCTAGCCGTGTTTTGAAAGAAAAACAAAAAGCTTTCCAAATCTATCTTGACACATTCAACATCTTTAATTATTAGAAATCTCAATTCCTGTCTCCATCAGATATTTGCAAAATACTTCCAAATCCTCTAATTCATTTTGTCTCAAATATTGAGTCCAGAGTTTAACCCTTGGATTACTTTAAGGAAGCTTTAAAGCTGTGGGCATGGAAATATTGAGAGCCCCACTCTGCTATCCAAAGCCATTCTGCTTACTAAATGCAGAACTGCAAGAAAAACTTAAAAACGGAAATGGTCGGTGGCATCATATTGTCACAGTTCAGCACGTGTCATGTTCCGCTGTTACTACTCGACTGATCTATTAAGTCATAACGGAGTCTTGCCAGCCTGTACTTGAGCCTGCACGTGTGTTAGGAGAATTTGTTCACAGCCCAGTTTTAGGTGAGCAGTCGAGTACAGGCCTAAATCGTTTCTAAATATTAGTGTAACACCCAGTCTCCCAAGTCAATGAGATCTCCACAAGAATTGTAAATATATGCAGAGTTCTAGTCCAAAGTTTGCATGAATCAGATAACCTACATCAAAAAGCAAAATGGTAAAGGTCACCATTTGCCACATTTTTGGTATTGTGCTACTCAGCTTTTTGGCATTGTGTTATAAGCTGAGACGATCAGCCTATGAAGAGAAAAGGTTTACTTGGGCTCACAGGTTGGAGTTCCCAACCCACGATCACTTGGCCCTGTTGCTTTGGGCCTGTGGTGAGGCAGCCCAGCATGGCAGGAGCCCATGGCAGAGGAAGACAGCTCACCGCACAGTCAGGAAACAAAACAGAGATGGGCCAGAGTACCTGTGTTAGGAGGCTTTGCATCACCATGATCAAAATGCCTGATGAGAATGACTCAGAGGAGGAAAAGCTTGTTTGGGCTCCTGGTTCCAGAGCTTTGGCCCACGGCCAGGTAGGTCCATTGCCTTAGGTCTAAGATGAGGCAGAAGGGTGTGGGGGAGGGAAGATGCTGAGGACATGGTGGCCAGGAAGCAGCAAAGGAGGGAAGTGGGGAGGGGACCACAGGGCAAATACACCACCCAGGGCGTGCCCCAGTGACCCACTGTTGGGGTTTTCAGTCAGGACCCATGTAGATGCTGGAGGACTATGTTGGCTATAAATCAAGCAATGATCCATAAACTTATCAAATCAATAAACACACAAAAGCCAATGCACTTTTTAACCGAGAGGGGGCGTGACGGATGGGGCCGTACCAGCTCTGGCCTCTAACAACATGGAGTTGCCCACCTCTCCTTCATTTATAGTCACACAGGTAAAGGGGCTCAGACCGGGAGGGGCTCTTCTGCCATGAACAGGATGGGGTGGAGTTAGGGGAGCCAATTTGCTCAGGGAAACTATCACAGAACCAGATGGGGAACCACTCACACACAGGGTCACATACCCCCTGAGATCTGGGACAGGCCTCCACGGCTGCCAGTTCCTGGGAGTCAGGCCTCAGTATGCCACGGCTCCACCAGGTCTGATTCTGCTAGATACAGATGGCTCTCCACAACCCACTTCCTCTGGCCACACCCCACCCGCCTACAGTTACCACCCAGTCAGTCCATTCAAACTAGGAGGGACGGGGTGGGTCACAGCTCTCATAACCACATCACTTCACCTCTAAACCTCCTGTATTCACACAGGAGCTTTTGGGGGACGCCTCATATCCAAACCATAACAGTACCGTAACCCCCTTCAAGGGCATGCCCTCAGTGACCCGAAGGTCTCCCATCATTAGGCCCCTCTTCTTTAACACATGGGCCTTTGGGGCACATTTGAGATCCAAGTTATAGTGAGTATACAATACATTTGAATCTGGGTTGTTTCTACAGTTCTTTTAAATCAGTTTTGCTGAGGTTAAATAATTAACATGCAATAAAATGTACCCATTTGAAGAGTATATCCAATGAGTTTTTAAAATAGTTAAAAATTAATTTTTAAACCGATCATCTAGGCTGTCATCTTCAGCATTTCCACTGGATCTCATCTTGCCCATTTAAAACACCCTCCTGGGGTTGGGGTTGTGGCTCAGTGGTGGAGCGTTTGCCTCACACGTGTGAGGCACTGCGTTCGATCCCTCAGCAACACATAAAAATCAATTAACTCATTAAATAAAGGTATTGTGTCCATCTACAACTAAAAGCAATTATTTAAAAAAATAAATAAGTAAAACATATCCTCCCTTGGATTAATGTGACCAGATATTTTTAAAGATAATGAAACCATCATCATTACAACAGTCGATCCGAAAGCATTGTACCCATGTGCCAGAGTCGTCATAACCAAAAAAACCACAAACTGGGAGAAATGTATTGTCAACCACCCTAGAGGCTACAAGTCAGAAAGCAAGGTGTTGGCAGGCCACGCATCCCTTGAAGCCTGTCGAGAAAGGGACCGTGTGCGCCCCTTCCTGGCTCTGGTGGCCCACTGGCAGTCTGTGGTGTTCCTTGGTGCCTAGGAGTCACGTGGTTGTCTTTCCTCCGTGTGCATCTGTCTCTGCGTCCAAATTTCCCCCTTTTTGAGGACACCAGTCATATTGGAACAGGGCCCACCCTAGTGACCTCAATTTCCCTTGATTGCCTCTGTAAGGACCCTCCTTCCAAACCAGATCACACTCCTTGGTATTGGGGTCAGTACTTTGCCATGCCTTTTGGGGGTCCGCATTTCAACCCACGACAATGAAGAATGGCAGGTGGAGTAGAATCTTACCAGAAATTGCCCCCAATGCAGGAAAAAAAAATTAGAAAGTGATCAATGTGGCATTTCAAACTAGCTGAGAAAAGACAGGCTACTGGACAGATGGAGCTTGAACAAGCAAGCAGCCATCTTTATGTCAACAGCTCACTTGTACCCACACTTCTCACCTGGTACTTCCACACCTTCCAGGGTCTGGTCCTTGTTTGTAAGAGGGGCTCACTGTCTTTGGGCAGTCTGGAATAATCCAGACTTCCAAATCAATTCACTTACGTGCAAGGACTGACATTAGTGGGTTTCTGAAGCTGGCAACCGTTTCAGAGACGGATGGCTTCCTCCCTGGGTCCTCCTCCTCACAACATTCTTCATAAAACAGCTTTCCTCCCTGCCCCCAGTCTCCTTCCCAATTCCATCTGGTTTCCTGCCTCTACCTGGAAATAGGCTATCTGCAGTCATTTGGTGGCTTCTGCATCTTCCATCATTCCGGGCCTCCCAGGAGAAGTGATCTGTCAAAGCAGAAGCTGTCCTTTGAGGACCACTAGGAAGTCTGTAAAGCCAGCTAAGATTGAAGCTGTTTTAAAACCCAGACATCAAAGTATTTGGATGGAATCCAGAGTTTCCTGCCTCACTGCAACCTCCTTCCAGAAGAGATGCAAACAGTGGGGAGGAGGGAAACCCGCCTTAATTAGACCTCTAATTCCCCAAACTGCTATTGGGCTCCTGGCTGCAGAAAGGGGGCTCCTTGGAAGCTGGCTTATTATAATATTTTCCTGAAAACTGATGAGACCGGGGGGGCAGTGCTGAAAGCAGACAAAGCCAGCTTCAGGCCACAGCCCCGGGTCCTCGTCCAGGTTTCCCCTCAGGTTGACGGGCCTTGCTTTGCGTTAAGCAGTAACAACGGTTCCCATCCAGCACGCCTCTTCTACGCGTGTAAGGAAAGACTGACATGATTACATTCCTTAATTCTCACATCAGTTCCATCAGGCAGTTCTATTATTATTCTTATTTTACAAATGAGGAAATCGAGACTCAAGGAGGTTAAGAAAACCACCCAAGGCCACATGTCCAGGAAGTGACTGGAGGTACATTTGAGCCCAGGACTGGTCTGACTGCAGTCTGTGCTCTTACCCAGGACTCTGGAAAGAGTGGCCCAACCCTGGGTAAGACACAGGTAGTGAGGCCAGCAAGGGAGTCAGTGAGCCGCGCACTTGAAGAAGACACCCACCCTGCAACCACAGCCAGCCGTACCCTGTGGGAAGGTGGGCCATTGTGCCAGATGGTTCCATTTTCTAGGAGAACTTTGAATACTTTCTGTATTTTATATGAAATTTTCCAAGGATTGAATGTTGGCTACCGATTTGATATTTTTTTAAAAACTCTAGGAAGGCCAAAAAATTGGCATCAGTAGTCCAATGTTAAGCAGGAACTCTTATTTCTCACTGCTCATGTTTCCCATGGGAGGAATTTTAGCTAGACTACCCCCCAGCCCACCACCCATCTGTTTCCTGGGATTGGTGAGTTTTCAAGAAAGTACTGGGCATGCTCAGCTTCTCTCCTTCCCGCCCACAGAAAGCACCAGCCTCTACTTCCCTGAATGGGAAAGTCTACACAGGCCCCACTGCCTTGCGAGCAGAAGGCCTGTTCTCCAAACAGCTTTGCTTCCTGTGACCGCCATGACAAAGCACTGTCAACCAAAGGCAAGTCAGGGCACTTCAAGTAGGAGAGCTAAAAGTTCATTTGAGCCAAAATGAGAATGGCCACCAAGGAAAGAAATGGGACCTGCGTTGCCTGGAGTAAGTACTTCAAATGGCATCTGAGGGATCTGGCTTTTTTAAGATAAAGATTGAAAAACAGAAGACAAGAAAGACTCTAGCCAACCGGTCATTTCAATGTCATTGGTTGATAGAATAGCACAGGAACCTGGTTGGTCACTTGTGTTATACATTCCAGGTAAGGATTTCGATAAGCAGAAAAAAAGGCTTTTCCTGGGGTTATTTATAACCTGCTTGGCGTCGGGGAGTCTGAAGAAACCTGCCATACTAGGTCAGAATGACCTACGTGACCTCAGCCTCATGCCTCACGTTCCCCCCGCCTCGGGCTAAAGAATTTGGTGACCTCATTTTCGTGACATTTCAAATCCTTTTCAGTGCCACCAAATAGGTGGACTAAAGCAACAGAAATATGTTATTTCACAGTTCTAGGGCCTCAAGTCCAAACTCAAGGCATCAGCAGAGACATGCTCCCTCAGAAGGAAAGAAGAATCCTGTTCCTTTGAGCTTCTGGCGTCTCCTGGTGGGTGGCTGGCGTCCCTTGGCCTGCAACTGTGTCACTTCAGCTCTCCCTGTCTTCACGTGGCCTCCCCTTCTTTGTCCCCATGTCTCTGTTTCCCTTCTTACAAGAACACTAGTTGTTGAATTAGCACCCGCGACACACACACACCCCGACCTTAACTGGTTACATCTGCAAAGACCCTATTTCCAAATAAAGTCACATTCTGAGGTTCTGAGTGAACATGAATTGGAAGCTATTCAACTCAATTGAATTTCTTTTTCTGCAAAAGTGATTTTTTTAGGACTGAAGGGTAGAGCGTTTGCCTAGCACACACGAGGCCCTGGGTTTTACCCCCACCACCACAAAACAAAATCAAATTTATAAAGTGATATTTTTATCCCCAACTCATCTGATTTGTGTATTTATCTCTCTACCGTTTCAACCGGGGGAGGTCATTTCTCTACGGACTGAAACCCCAGGAGCCTTGTTCCACGTGAGTATTGGCCACCCATGACCTCTGCACACACCCTGCTCAGGTCATTAGCCTCCTCCTTCTCCTCCGCTCCTGTGTGAGTCGGATCTCTGACAAGTGTTGCCCACACCGCAGAGGAAAGACTTCGAGGTGGCACAGACCCGGATCCAAGTCCCACAGCCCAACCCCTCGTAGATGCTCAGTAAAGGCGCCAGCTGAGTCCACCATGGGATTGGAACCCGCGGGGCTGAGCTTTGCTTTCCCGCCTCTCGGTTTCCTCATCAGAAATACAGAAGTGATGGAAAGTACCGTGGACAAGGCACCGCTGCACTTGATGACAAAGACACTTCCCCGGGAGCCGAGGGGCTCTGTGGGAGCAGTGCTCCCGTCTGGACCAGGGATCTTTCCCAAAGGTCCACGTGGCTTATTTTTCACCTTTTTTATGGTGCACCACAGTTGTGCATGACACAGGATGTGACGTCACATATTCATACGCGCACACAATTTCATTTGGCCAAGATCATTCCGTCACACGTGCCCTCCCGCCCTTCCTCCCCCTCTGCTCCTTTTCCTCTGCGATCTCCCTTTGACTTTCACGAGATCCCTGTCCCACTTTCTTTTCCTTTTTCCTCTCTGGCTTCTACATATGAGGGAAAACATAGGACCCTTGACCGTCCGAGTTCGACTTATTTTGCTTCCCATGATGGTCTCTAGTTCCATCCATTTTCCTGCAGGCGACATGATTTCATTCTTCTTTATGGCTGCACGGGTGGGATGCACGGTTCCAAAGCGCCTAAGGGTGGAAGCGGGTGTTTGGTGAAGCGGAGGCGTCCGCACTGGTGGTGGTCATGTCATTGGACGCTTGTTCCCCGCCAGGCCGTCTGATCATTTTCCATGTATTAACTCAGTGGACTCACACCTCTCTGGGAAGTAGAGACCATTTTTTTCTGGACCCTTGGTTTCCTTGTTTGTAAAATGGAAATAATATTTGTTCCTCCATAATAAAATTATTGTGGAATTCAATGAGTTAAGAGATGGCATGCAGTAAGCACTTCATATGTATTCATTTTTAAAAATGTTTTATTTGTTCTAATTAGTTGTACATGAAAGTAGAATGCATTTATGCGTTTTGATAGGCCATACATAAATGGAGTGTAATTTCTCATGTATTCGTTTTTAATATTTTATTATGGACGCTGTCTCCATTTCACAAGTTAGGAAACTGAGACACAGAGAAGTTAAGTAAATTGCCCAAGATACACAGCTACTAGGGGGAAATCAAGATGTAAACTCCTTGCTGTTATGAAGTAACTGCTGCATCCTAGAATCCACAAATTAATTAAGGAAACAAGAGACCGGTTACTGGCACAGTAATGAAGTGCGGGCCAGGGAAGTGGGGGCCAGGCAACCAAGCTGCTGTTAGAAGTGAATTCCACCAGAGGGCAGTAGATGCACTCATTAAGAGGCATGATTCCAACCCGTGGAATTCCTTTTTTATATAATGAATATTGAAAATTCATTGTCATTTTATGCTACTTACTAAGGAAGAAATTGATACAAACTGTTTTTTCTATTTTTCTATTACCTTAAAGCGTAGAAAATTGCTGTGAGGATTCAGTGTGACCAGGTACTAAACTGTCAAATGAGTAAAGGGCCTTCCGCCCACCTTCAACACACCATTTGTTGCTCTTTATACCTGTAAGTCCCGCCTTGTGCTGGGGGGGATCTCTAGGGACTGGGAAGTAAAGGCATGAAGGTCACTGAACAGTGAGAGGCAAGCACCTGCCACACCACTGTCCCACCCTGCACTCTCCCCCATTCTGGGTCAAAGGACAACAGGCAGTGCTGTCTTGATCATTAGTGTGGCAACGAGAAGCCACTGTGTTAAGCACACATTTGCAGCAACTGAATTTGGAAGGCACTACCTAAACCCTATTCCAGGTGGTGGAGAACACAGGAGAGGCAGGGACTGGTCCGGCCGAGAGGTAGGTGACATGGGAACTCGGCTTTAATGGATACAAAGGAGCGTGGAGGGCAGATGGAAGAAAGAGGGGAAGATTCCATGAAGAAACACTCTGGACCATGGTTTTGGAGCACGCATGACCCTTGTGCCTTTGGAGAATAAGAAGGGAGGGAGGAAAGACTGCTGTCCCCTGCCCCTCCAACCACTCCCCACCCACCCGGCCAAGAAGAGCGCACCCCAGACAGGTGGTAAAACTTTTCCTTCTTGAAGAAAAGGTTTAAACTTTTTTTTTTTTTGGGGGGGGGGTGCTGGGGATCGAACCCAGGGCCTTGTGCTTACAAGGCAAGCACTCTACCGACTGAGCTATCTCCCCAGCCCCAGGTTTAAATATTTTTGATTGCTCATTTTAATAAACATTTTGGTGATCTACATAATGAATACACACTTTATCACACACACACGGAAATGCAGTATTTCTTTTTTTTTATATAGACACACTTTTATCACTTAAGTTTGCAAGTGGTATAAGTGTATGTGTGTATATATGTACACATACATTATATCAAAGTTAATTCTGCATAAAATTTTGTATTTTGCCTTCTGACATAGAATGCACATGTTCCCATTAAATCACATATTCTTCAAAAGCATGCTTCCTGTGACAATATAGTATTCTCTTCAATAACTTTTGTAATTTTTAAGCAGATTTTTACTGTGGGAAATTATATCATTTTCAATGTCTATTTACTATAAGTAATTTTGATGGGATTTTTGGTTGTCAGTTTCTACATCTCTTACGATAAATTTTCTTAAAATGAGTTCCTCAAAGTTGAATTTCTTTATCCAGTGTTTGTTAATGTTCTTGATTCAAATGACCAAACTGCCCTGTAGAAAAGACTTTAGTAATTCAACCTGGGCAAGAGGGTCTATTTCACCACAGGCGTGCCCAGGTTGAGAATTACCCCATCTGGTGTCTTTGCCACTCCAAACATGCTTCTTGGGCAGCTGCCTTCGGGCGAGGAGCTGGGCCAGAGAGCAAGAGAGACCAGAACTCCTGACTCTGGAAGTTTCCCTTCCACAGGGGGAGCTGCAGTAAATAAGGGAATTCCGTCAATCACAGACTCTGTTTAGGACAAATGCTAAGGAGGAAGGTGAATCCGGGAAGGAGCAGGTGAGTGTTGGGTGAATTGGGGGTGAACCTTAGAAGGGGCGGGCAGGGAAGGGCTCCCTGGGCAGATGCCCCCCTCCTTGGGGAAGGGAGAAAGGCGCACAAACACCCAGAATACAAGATTCTAGAGGTGCGAAGGCGTGGACAAGAGCCTGGTGGGCAAATTCAAGGTGAAGTGAAGTGGGCGTGGCCACAGCAGGGGAGGAGCGTGGGAGTAGGAGAGGCCAGAGGAGCGAATGGAATGCCAAGCGGCGGAGGTCGAGCAGGACTCCACCGGCTGCGCTTTTTCCCTGGAAGGGAAGCGAGGCGCCGCAGGGTTTCAATTGCGGGTTGAACTGGATGCCTCGAGCTGCTGGGTTCAGAATAGGCAGAAGCAGGTAAGGAAGCAAGAGGCTGCTGGAGGGTACGGTGGGAATGGACCAGAAGCGGCAGAGATGGAGTGAGATCAGAATCTGGGTGCACTGTCAAGGTGGCGGTGACACCTGCTGATTGACTGATGCAGGGACGAGGCAGAGGTGAGGAAGAGAAGCGTCAGGGTGATCCCAGTCGAAGAATGAAGTTGTCATTCACTAAACTGAAGAAGCCTGCGAAGGAGCAAACTTGCGGGGGAAGGTCAAGAACTCAGATATGGACGTGTTCAAGCTCAGATCCAAGTGCGGATGTCAGCTAAGCCATTAGACAGAGGACCAAAGTCTAGGTCGAAATCAAGGCTGAGGCAAAACACTGAGGGATCAACAGCGCATAGGACGGAAGAAAGTGGGAACAGTCCAGAGAAGCGCGCAGGTTTGGATGGAAGGAATCTGCGCAGCCGCGGAGTCGGAGGTCCAGCAGGGGACGGCGGGGGGCAGAGGAAGTGAGGAGTGGTTCAGGACCGAGTCAGGACTGACCTTCACATCAGCACTGAGCGGGTCACTGGTGACTGTAGAACCAGTCTTCGTGGAGTGAGGGGGCAAAATCCGGGCGAAGTAGGATCCAGAGCGCAACTAGAGACCGTGAATTGTCTTGTAGTGAGATCTCAGGCACAGGGAAGGAGAAAAGGAGGCATTAGTCAAAGAGGCTTCTGGTTTTGTATTTAATGTGAAAGGAAGAAAATGCCGCTTGTATGATCACAGAAGTGATTCTGTAGAGGAGGGAGATTGGTGTGGGGATTGCTGGAGAACCCCAGGGAAGTGTTGGTGACAGCCCTTGGTTGGGTGAAAGGATGCAGGCCACAACCACGCCAGGATCATTCACCAGCAGGTCCTGGGCCATGCCAGCCAAGGAGAGGCTGGCCCCCCGTGTTTCTATTTTTGTTTTGTTTTGTTTACTCTGGGGGAAATAGGGAGGAGATCAGCTCAGAGTGAGGATTGGGAAGGGCTTGCTGGAGGTTGGAGAAGTGAGAAGACAGGAAATAAGTCCTCAGAGAGCAAGGGGGAGTGAATGGACCGCAGGTTGGGGTACTGGTCAGGCAGCATGATGGCCCTTCTGGAGTCCTGTCCACACGGCTCTGCATTTCTATGCGGCCATATTCAGCTGGACATGGGCATGCAGGGGCAGGACTTCAGCCCGGCTCATGGTTAGTGAAAACAAGAAAGGAGCAAGGAAATCAGGAGTGTGTACAAAAGGGCAATCAGAGCAAGCAAGGCTGGACTTCGAGCTGGTTTAGGAGGGACACAAGAAGCTGGCAGCGAAACGGCAGCAAGAGGTTCCACTGGGGGCGAAAAATTGTTGGAGCGAGAGGGAAAGAGGAGATGGCTGGAGTGTTGGCTGTTAGAAATCACCACGGTGAGAAGCTGCAGTTATTGAATGGGTTTCTTCCTTGGAGGGGTGAGGGCGACTGCGTCACCTACACACAGAAGCCGAGGACTCGCTCCAGGTGGTGGTGAAGCAAAATTCGTTTATTGTGCACCAAGCTTTTGGTTGCATAGACTATGCAGCTGCTTACGTGAGGGGAGGCTCCTTCTGCATCAACCAATGAAAAGGTCATTAACTCCGCTTATCACGGATGTTCCTAAGGCTACGGGCACGCATCCCGAGTCCACTGGATGGCGTGCCAATCCAGCCTGAGTGGTGGCCTTTGCTCACACCACTGACTCAGTGACTGCTGCCAAGTATGCCTGTGGGACATTCCCTACAGGTAGTTATCATCAAGAGCTGGGGCATAAGATGGGCATCCATGCCAGAGGCTGAGGAGAGAGCCAGCTAATAGGAGGAGGGAAGTCAAGGAGCTCTGAGACCAGGGCATGGGAAGGTTCCTGCGTGTGGACGTTGAAGTCACCACCACAGTTGGGTGACAGTGACCAGGGCAGACTCCCTGGTGGAGCGGCTGCAGCTTGGGGTCCAGCTGACCCCCAGGAGGAGGGGTGGTGGGCAGCTCTGATGGGAAGTTCCTTTTGGGATTGGGAGTTCCAGTCGTTTGATTTTAATGAGGTTAACGCTTCCCTCTGACTCACTGGCCACTTCTGTTCCCGGTGCTGGTTTGTTGGTTCCTTTGTTGATGATTCTCTGGGGCCTTCATCTAAGAGCTCTCACAGAGCTTGTTAGTCAGCCCTCTGGCTGTCATAAAAGCCACCTAGCTTGCCAGCCACTTGCCTTATAGATGTTTCCTGGCTGCTTTTTGTAACACACAGATATTTTTGTTTGTTTGTTTGTTTGCAGTGCTGGGGGCTGGAACCGGGGCCTTGCGCATGCCAGGGAGATGCTCTGCCACTGAGCCGCATCCCGAGATGTTTTCATTTATTACAGTCAATTCATCAGTATTGATGAATTCCGCTTGGATGTCATTCCCATAAATCTCTTTCCCAATCTCAGTTCAGACAAAAAGTATTTTCCTTGGTTTCACACTTTCATTGTTTACAATATGTTCAAATTCACTCAAATATATTTATAGGATAGGATGTGATATTTGACTTCTCCACCCAATTATTCAACTGTTTATCATTTTTTAAAAAATGAGTTATTTTACATTCTGAGACATCATATGAAAAATTTATATTCACAGTATCCTCATATATTCCTGTTTTCTCTCCCATCGACCTGTCTTTCCTGTAATGGCCTCACAGTGGCTGCTGTGGTTTGGTCAATGCTCTGCTGTCCAGCAAGGCACCTTCTCCTCTTGCTTCCACTCCCCTGATCTACATGCTTTGTGGTTATAACTGCACTAAAACTAGAAGTAAACACAGGAAGATGATAATTTGTTCTTCAAGGACACCACCTGCTCTAAATGAATATCACTATTGTGTAAAGAATCAGGAAGGCTAGGGAGATAGCTCAGTCGGTAGAGTGCTCGCCTTGCAAGCACAAGGCCCTGGGTTTGATCCACAGCACGGCAAAAAAAAAAAAAAAAGAATCAGGAAGTCCAAGTGACGGATATCATTCTGGAGCTCCAGACAGAACTTACATCAGTCGCAAAATATACGTAAGTCAAAACCCATAATGGAACTAAACAGGGGAGGGTGTTTGTGCCCAGCAGACCGTCTGCCTAGACTGAAATCACTGATCCCAGACTCTCTTCTGTTCCTCTGGAATCTGTGGTGGTGAGAACGTGGCCACTCCCACCGTTGCTCCTGCATGGAACATCGGGTGTGGCACCTCACTCAGTGCACTCTTCGTGTGCTCTCCAGCACCGGATCTCCTGGTTCTCCTCTCCCTCCATCCCCTCTGGGTCCTCCTTCACTGGTGCTTCCTCATCCTCTGGACTCCAGAGTCTAGGATGAGCCCTTCGATCACCTCCTCATCCGCTCACCCTGCTGGGGACCTCATCAGCCCTGTGGTTGTCAATACCACCTGTTCACCTAATTTATAGCCAAATACACACAAGCCCAATTTTTATCTTCCACTTCGACCTCTCTATTATCTGCCTATTCTGTTTCCACTGGGAAGTCAAAAGATGCATCCCAAACCTTGTGTCCAAATCATCTTCTTACCCACTCCCTGAACCTGTTCCTCCTAGTCCCCTGCATCTCAGCAAATGGCAACTCCTTTCTCCAGTTGCTCAACTGAAATTCCTGGAGTACTCTTTTAAAAAAATTGTGGTTTTTTTTTTGTGTGTTTTTTTTTTGTTGTTGTTTTTTTTGCAGGATTGAACCCAGGGCCTTGTACTTGCAAGGCAAGCTAAAAATTTTTTTTCTTTTTTTTCCTTCTTTATTTTGGTGATTGTAGATGGACAGCATTATTTTGTTTATTTTATGTGGTGCTAAGGATTGAACCCAGCGCCTCTCACGTGCCAGTGCTCTGCCACTGAGCCCCCCCCCCCCGCCCAGCCCTGGAGTACTTTGATTATTCTCATCCTCCTGCTCCCTATTTGATGCATCAGCCAATTGTCCACTCTATCTTTCAAACAAATCCAGGATCTGACACCGCCCGCGATGCCATCTCCCTGTTCCAAGCTATCCTCAGCTCTCTTCTAGATTATTCCAACAGCTTCCTGACTGACCTCCAGCTTCTATCCTCATCATGCCAAACACAGCAGCCAGTAACCCCAGCTAAGCCGGGGTCACTCCTCTGCTGGAAACCATCACCCACCTAAGTGAAAACCATGGTCTGCCTCCAGAATCCGCCCCCCACCCAGCAACCCCCCACCCCTTCTATAACTGCCATTTGCAATCATTGCCAGTTGCACTGAATTCTGTTCAAATACGCCAGACTCACACCCACATGGGGCATTTTAACTCGTCCTTTCTCCTTAGAATGTTCTGCTGGATACCCATGTGGGTGGCTAGTTCTCCTTCAGGTCTTTGCCTTCAAATGTCATCTGAAAAGATGAGTAATTCCTCAATCATGCCATTTAAAATGAAAAAGGCAATGCCCACCTTCCCAACTGGCTCTCCATTCTCTCTTCTCTGATACTTCTCTGATAACCACGGATATATATTTATTCATTTAGCGTCTCCCCTGTGCAGAATATAAAGCCCATGATGTCAGGGATTTTTGTTTGATTTGTTCACTCCTGCATCTCCAATGCCTGTAAAGATTCCAGGCACAGAATAGACACTTGGGAAACAAGGGATAAATGAATTGAATCAATGGATATATGAATTCTGTCACCAATCTTAGAATTAATTAGAATTAATTTTATCCTATTGATTGAAAATGTCCAAAGCACAGAAGTCAAGTAACTTACCAAAGACCCTAAAAAAAATTCCAAAAATACTACTACTCCAAAAAAAGAAGGCACTACAATTCCCCAGAAGTCCGGCCCCCTCTGGAAAAATGTCACAACTATTTCGCTTTCATACCAACCCAACCCATTTCTTCCTAGTGGGTCCCTGGTGTTTGTAAGAGTGGAAAAGAATATGCAAAGCCTTTCTAAAGAGTCTGTAGTACTGTTATATCAAATATTTAGGGAATAAGCAAAATATATAATTGAGTACTAAATTACTACATGTTGATGATTCTATTGATGGAGAAAGAGTTTAAAGGAATGGTTTTGGAGAAAAAGAAGGAGAAATGGTGAAGAAATAGGATGACCTAATTGCTAAATTTCACTCTGTTGGCAACGCGTGGTGCTGGGATAAGTATGGCCCTGCCCCCAGGGAATGTTCCTGTCACATTCCTTGCCTGAATCTATCCACATCAAGATGCCAGGTATTTTGTATTCCAGGTGAAGTGGGAAAGCCACACATTCACAAACCAGAACAGGGCAAAGTATTAGTCACATCTCCTACGAGAGATCCACCAAACAGGCCTTGGAAAAAGAGACCAAGCCTGAGGGCCACAGGTAAAAAGGGGGCACCCAGCACCTGGGCTCCCAGACTGCTCCACTCCCTGGTGGCTTCCCCCAGATGTCAGAAGTTCTAACCACGGGCCACCGGGCCTCACAAGCTCCACCCCATCGCCATCACATCCCACTCCAGTCCCAGCAGTTGCCAGGTTACACGGAGAGCTTTCAGGGCTTGGCCTGGGCATGTGCAGCTCCCCGCCCGCCCGCTGCCCTCCTCTCCCTCCCCTCACTGGCAAACTCGCTCCCTTCACGAAGACTGCTCTCTAGGACGTCTCTCCTCACCTGCCATCTGACACAGCCGGCCCTGCTCTGGGCTCTCAGTGCCAAACCTGGCCATGGCTCTTTTGACCACAGGTTGCCTGGTACATCCACCAGGACTCTGAGGCACAATGGACTGGGTCTCTGGGCTGTGCCCCTCGGAACCAGTACCCATCTGGGACCAACGGCTGACAGATGCCTCAAAAGCACAGCTGGACATCAGAACACCATCATGGAGAAGCTCTTCATTGTTCGATCCTGCTTGAACTCTTCAGGTGCACAAAGTAAACATACGTAACTAGGTTAGTTATCTTCCTGGGAATGAGCTCCTTACAGAACTTTTCACTCACTGAATTCTTTAGGAGTACCCTGACCTGGGCACAGGGACAATACTGCAACTCACAGCTCCCGTTTGTAAAACCAAGCCTGTTTCCTCTTCCTCTTCAAATCCTTCCAATTCAAACACCCATAAGAGCACCCCCACACACCATCACACTGACTGAGTGCACCTCCAACTTCACCTCTCCCCACAGAGCCTAGTCCAGATCACTTCCGGAAGCTCAGCTCAGCAGGCTGCATTCTCCAGAAGCCCAGAAACTGGTTGCAGTTTCCAGAACTGGATTTCTGTATTTCTGAATTACAAGCCATTTCTCCCAAACTCAATTCTACATATCTGCTTAACTAGATCTAAGAACTAAGCACCTCCTCGCTTAGAAAGTTTGATAAGAAAGACTTTTCTAATTATTCTTAACAAATCAGAAGTTCTCTGAGGGCCAGAGATGTGGCTCAGGGGTAGAGTTTGACTGGCATGTGTGAGGCCCTGGGTTCCATCCCAGCCACTGCAATAAACAACAAGTTCTCTGAAACACATCTCTCCATTCGATTTTTTAAATAATAATCTTGCAAAGGGACAGAATAGTATTGAAAAAGGTATTAACTCCTAAGATTCAAGCATGAGGCCTTTGCCGGTCTCACTCTCCTTTTGCAAGATCTTCATGTCACTTGTTTATTCTTCTCAAAGTCTTTCACTCAAGATTCTTGCAGCACTTAATAAAGATGATAATAATCATCCACCTGAAGAAACAGAAGTGGGTGGCAAGTGTTATTAACATGCAAGAATCACAAGGTTCTAAATAGAAACGATGTCTCGTTGAAGGAAATGTTAAGACCTGTCATAATATGGAAGACACTGCTCATTTATAATGAAACTGATGATGTCTCAGGAATGTGTTTTAACTAACTTTTGAATTGGGTTTTTATTTTATAGGACTCTTTATTAAGAGTCAACCTAGGGGAGAACAAAAGGATGGGGCAGTGTCAGAATCCAACATGAAAAAATTCCAGTGGTCCAAACTGGAACCATTTAAGCAACAAGGTCGGAATGGTATTAGATTACAGCCTGAAAACAAAATAAATACGCAGAAGTTCATACTGACATAAAAAGTTATTGAATATATAAGTCAATGGGTGAGAAGGGATAACTACTCCTTAGAGAAGCATTCTAAATAATACCTGTAGAAGGAATAGGGGAAATCCTCATTGGAACACCACAGTAAGAGCGGCCGCAGGCAGGATCCAGGATGGATTCTACCTCAAGTGGACAAAACCCGAAGGAGAAAGAGGGTGTGCACAGGGTCCCAATGTATCCTTCCCAAAATACTGACTACCCCCCATGATGCTTTCAACAAATGCACCAAAATCCCTGGATACTCTTTCCTCCTAGAGGTGGAGCTTAATTCCTCTGTCCTAAGTCTAAACTCAGTGACTCACTTATAAGGAACAGAGGACAGAACAGGAAAACCAGAAACTCTTATAGTGGACAGAGCCGACAGACACCACCTACATGACCACGGTTAACATCACCAGGCAGAAGTCACGTTGGGATCACAAGGCTTTATGATATAATGTGATAAGGGGGCATTTCATCTCTGTGGGCCTCTTCCCAAAAATCTGTAATCCCGGCCCAATCATAAGAAAGCAGACAATTCAGTTTGAATTCTACATATTTTGCATTCAAAATTTTGCATAGTACAGGATGTCTAACCAGTAGGCTTTACAAGTGTCAAGGTCGTGGGAAACAAAGAAAGGGTAATAAGAACATGTCAGGAAGAGGAAAAAGGAGACAAGATGAACAACTATAACAGAATACAGTGTAATCTCGGATTTGTTCCCAGGACCAAAAAAAAAAAAAAAAAAGGAGATTAGTGGGAAAACAATGGAATCTGATTAGAGGTTGTAGTTCATAGTGTTGTCTATGTTTAATTTCTTAGTTTTGACAAACATCCCACAGTTATGCAAGATTAACATACGGAGAAGCTGGGCTAAAAGCACACAGGAAACTCTCTGTATAATCCTTAAAGTCTTCTATAAATCTAAAATTATTTCAAAATTGAAAGTTTTCAAAAGTTCAATCTATTGGTTATTCTTATGAATTAAATTGCTTACAGTCCATCTAAACATCATGTGGACTTGTGCATATAGTACAGGAGTATATGTAATAATTTTTACTTTTTTAATCCTTTTGATGTCCTGTGGCTATCATTGAGAGAAAATATACAAGACAATGCCTTTCTAGTAAAAAAAAGAACAAAAAAAAAAAAAAAAAACTTTTTTCATAGTATTCTATAAACTTGTAAATTATTATCTTTTCATATCAATACATTGTATCTATTACATCAAAATGCCATCAAAGAAGTATGACTTCTTTGAAAATGTTCTTTTAAAAACAATTAAGAAACACAGGAAAGAGGGATAAAAATGTTTAATTGTTGAACTACACTGGTAAGTTGAGTACTTTACATTGCAATAATAAATAGATGTACATGTCATTAGCAAATTAAGAACTTTCCAGGTATCAGGTTATTAAGTCCTTGAAAACTGTATGGAATTAATATGGCAAAATGCCATGATCACACAAAGGTGGAATGAGAAATTCAGTGGCCAGGAAGCGTGTGTGGTCACACAAGCCTCTGACCAAAGAAAACCTGTGTTTGGGGCATGCAAATTTAACTAGTTTATTTTTAAATATTGCAATGCTATACAAGGTTCCAGGTAAAGAAAATTCCCTAACATCTAAATAAAATTAGAAAACCAAATAGTAAAAAAGGGAAAGAGAGAATAGTAAGAATCCATTTACCAATTTTACAGCTAAAAATTAATGGGCAGTAGAAAGAGTGAAAGATAAGAGGCAAATATTTTACTTTAGATAATGCATTTGTAATGCCTTATTATTTTAAGTTATAAACAGAATAAGGATTTTGTCATATAAAAATTATCCAAAAAGTATCCGTGAGAAGACATGATGTCCACCGGTGGCACTGAGTGGCCAAAGACAATGCTGGGAGCCCGACAGCCCAGGCTGGACGATGGCCCCGGACGGTCTGCCCTGTCTGTCGTGGGCGAGCCACGGAGTTCCATAAATAGCATGCTGCTGTCACCTGCGGCCTGTGCCCACGCTTGCTTTCACGTTGGGAGATTCAGGGAGAGGGGGAACTTTAGAATTTCCTTGGGATGTCTGTGCACGTGGAAATGTCTCCTTCCAAATCGATGAGCAAGCTGTGAAGAGAACAGAAGAACCAGCAAACTTGAAAAGGTGGAACAGACAAAAACGCATCAATTGTAAGTTGATCTCACAATTTCTGATTTTTTTTAAGTCAAGTACATATTCAACATCCACCCAATATTTATTGGAGATTTATTATGTGGCCAGGATAGTACTACGCACTGGTGATATTTATATAAAGAGACCAAGACAGGTGGCAAAAGAGACTTATAAATTTACAATTAAAATACAGCATGATAAAAAATGACCAAACCTAGCTGCACGTATGTTGGCACCACCAAATTTAAAGAACAAACTGTTCAGTCACAAATCTTCCTTCCCTACGTGGTCAGAACTCCAGGAGGGCTGTGCTAGCTGCCCACATCAGGCTGAGCTCCCCTGGGGGATTTTGAGGAGGCTGGTCCCTCCAATGGCATCTGAGAACCATGACTTAAGGCTCATGTGCTGAAGTACTCTGCATGTCTACGTGCCCAAGATTTTCACCCTACAGTAAAAGGGAAGCTTTTACAAAGAAACTGCACATTGTATCGTGATACAAATAATTATAAGAGATTCCGAAGTCATTGCTGAATTTGCTTAAGAAAGTAATCAAATCAAATGTGAACTTGGGTCAGTAAGTAAGCTCAGTTCTGAGAGATTCTACGTGTTGGCCAAAAAAAGTGCAGCTAATCCTTTGTCCATAATTCTTTCCATAAGTCTTCTTCTCCAGAGGACAGTCTTCTCATTAGGGTGTCCATCCAATAACTAAGTCCAGAAAGCTAGACATGTCACAGACAAGCACCTCAACAGCCACTCAGCCTCTCAGGAAAATGGCCAGCCATTCAACTTAGAAAACCTTTCAGGCAATTCAAAGAGGCGAAAGAGAGACTAGGACCAAAGTGATTATTTAGAAAAGAGAGTCAAAGAATGGGGAGAACTCAGAAGAGAGGGGCAACAAAAAATGGCATAATTTGTAATCAGGAATAGTAAAGTAATATATTAGCTAGCTACTTAAAGTGACGTGGTAGCCAGTAATGCTGGTGGGTTGTTCTGAAGGAATTTTAACCCCCACACAAAAGTCAGCTTGCCCAACTCGCCCAAGAGAAACTCAGCCAAGACGCTCAATCGAGGCCTGTGCCGCAGGAGAGCCTCCAGGCTCCGGACACGTCTCCAGGGCACCTCCCTCCACTCTACGCCCTGTGTGCAGGAGGGGAGAGGGCGATGTACGGTTGCTTTCAACTGGATTACCTTCTGGTATGATGCAAACAATTCAAGTGCTTGTGCAGCGAACTCAGAAATCTATATGGAGAGTTAGAACTAAATCCTAGAAACAAAAAATCTTCAACAAATTCCCAAAGAGAAATCCAACACCCTGTGGCATAGGCAGTGGGGACTAAGCCTCCACAATGTGCTGCCTTGATGAGAAGGCCTTGGAAGATCCGGCTGCGGAAAGACTGTTAGGGTTCCTGTCGGGAAGAAGCTCCCCACGGCTGCCAGGGCCCCTTCCTCCAGCAGGGCGAGCATGTCAATCTCCCCCTGCGAGCTTATCAATCCTACCCCATCCCAACGCTGACCCTGTACTGGCCCTGAGCAAGAACGCGGATCAGTATCAAAAAGTCATGTTTCTGGTCGGCCAATGGCCAGGTACGGGTTACGTAAACAGAATAATAGGCTGACGAGGGTGGTGGCAATGACGATACCAGAAGCCACCATTTATTTCACATTTAACCCTCATAACAATCCTTAAATCTAAGCATTAAATACATTTTACAGATTACAAAACAGAGGTCACAAAGCGGGGGCGGGATTAATACCTGAGTAATAAGTAAAAAAGTCTGATTTCAAATCCAAGGCTGTCTGACTCCCAAAGGAGAAAAGGCTATCCCAGCAGACAGGATAGTCTTGACAAGAGGTTGGCATCGCCGGGAAGGATGGAATCCAGTGGGGACCGGCGACGAGTCTCTCCTGCCTGCTGCCATCTCTGCTCAGTGGCGACCGCCCATCTCTCCTGGAGATCTGCAGCAGATACACCTCCCTCTGTGCATTCACTGAACCCTGGCTATTCTCAACATTTCACATGGATCCTAAACTAACCACTCTGAGCCTCTCTGATCTCTAACTAGCTATCATTTCTAAAGTCCTGGGCCCTCAAAGTTTTAAGCAAAAAAGGTGAGATCTCAGTATTTCTCATGGACACACAGTTTGTTCTTATTAAATATATTAAATTGCATTTAAAACAACAGAGGTTTGTAAAGGGTAGCTGTATAGACAAATGTCCTCAGTATTAGCCTCTTTACGTACTCAAATCCATCGGATGAGACCTTGCCTTCTAATCCTGAAGTTCAAGATTTCTTAGAAATATAAAGCAATAATATCCGCAGTTCATACAAGTCTAAACATATATAGAGAAATATACAGTACCTCTTGATTACTACGCCGTGATGTTATTTTCCTCTAATCTTAAAGAGAAAATTGAGAAAATTAAGCGTTCAGATATAAAGAACATACTTTAGTTTCCTACCAAACTATAAGCAGTAGTAACATGTATTTCACGATTTAAATCTTAGAGAAACAGCAATGAGAAATAAATAACTATAGTAGGTTAAAAATAATGTAACACAGCCTTGTGTGCAAGTAAACATATCAATAGTCACTTAAAACTATGTATCATAACGAATCACTGCACTGGTTGGTAAGCAGTGTTCTTTACCATCAGCCTCATTTTGAATTTCATAGCAAGACACCATCCATGTGGTCTCCTGTTATTCAGAAAAACTTCCTTAGCCCCATAATTAGTATTAAAACTCAGAAAAGGGAACCTCATTTCATTTAATTATACATAGGCAGTTAATTTTCCTTTAATCACCAAACTGCTTATCAGTTAGTCATCGTTATAAGATGTTATAGGAAGGTATCTTTGTCTTCTACAAAAACTCCATAAACCTATTTAAATGTTATCATTCATTTTCATACTGATCATTACTTAAATTAATAAGAAATTAAGACTACATAGAGCATAACCACAAATAAAAGCAAAATTTGCTCTGAAGTACTTTTAGCATGTGGGTGGCAATTTCAAGAAATGATTACAGTGAACAGATAGTACTTAAACATGGCTCGCTTCAACTGTGTATTCATAGACTGATTCAGGCAAGCAGAAATACAAAGTTCATATTTTTCATCACACAAAAATATTTTGAGAAAATAAACACCATATAATCTTACTTTTTCGTACAGTCTTGGTTTGATTGGATACCATACTGACAGCTTCAGATGGGAGGCCAACATATACTCCTCCATAGTTTCTATAAGAAAAGAATTCAGAACAATTTAAATAGTACTATATATAGAGGAATCGAGAAAAGCACAAAGTACTTCAATTATCTAATTATTAAAATAACTCATGGTTTTTCAAAAGAAGAATTCAGAATATTATTGTCCATGGAAATACAGCTTCTTTCTATGTAAAAAAGAAGTTAAACAAGAAAACTATTGAATCAATAGAATTTTTAGATATTTACTTGCAGTGAGAAAGAAGTTGGGATGTTAGAAGTTAGCATGACAATAAGTATCATGGAGTAACAGATTACAGGTGATCAATCAATATTTATCAAGAATTCAGAGTGGTCACCCATGGTATTAGCTGCTAGCACAACAAAAATATTTTCTGCAAATGAGATGAGAGGAGGGAAAGGGGAGGGCTAAGGAGAACAGGGTGCAGCTGAATGGAAGAGGAGGAGGGAACAGGGAAGACTGGGAGATGCGGGGAAGTCAACCCTGAGGAAGAACGGCGCACTCAAAGGCCACAGGATGGCAATTAGCAGAGGTTTCCCGCGAGACAAAACCCAAATTTGCTTGAAAGAAGCAAAGATTCTGAATCCTGGGCAAGATCCTTTTCAGATCTCAAACTCCTACCTGTGATCTGTGTGCCAAAGGCTTTCCTCATGGAATCCGTATTATTGGTAATGTGCTACAGTATGTTCAATTCCTTTGGTATGACCAAAAGGATTAAATTAAAACCAGGTGCAACACCAAACATACCTCCTCTTGTCATCTTCTGTTATCGATTCTTCTGTTCTAAAAGGTTAAAAACATTTGCAATGAGTCACTTGGTTACATGGCCAGAGACTTCATTTTTGGTTATAAGAAAAAAGGGATCATCAAGTTAGAGTCACCTGGGTTTGCTTCAAGTGTTTCCACCAAGTACTTCTATAGCACAGTATCTGGGCTCCATCTCAATCACTCACACACTCAACACCTGGTAATTCTCTACTTATTAAAATGTGTAACTCAGCAAATATGCCAAAAAGCCCAACCATCAAACCAAATGGAAAACTGGAAGCAGCTGAGACTGGAGAGGGCACATGGATCATCATGAGGAAGTATGCGCGCTCTCTTCAGCTGTGCCGCGGCTCCCTGGGTGATTGACAGCTATGAGCAAGCAGCCTGTGCCTTTTCTGTAAAGCATGGGGGTTGACCAGATGACCCTGAGGGCCCTCCCAGTTCCCATGCTGTGCTTTTGGATCTCTCATGCCAATTTAATGGCACAATTGTGGGCAGTGAAAGATTTCTCTAGTCCCAAAACAGTTAACACTAATTTGATTTTCTTTTATCTAAAAACACGAGTCATATAATACACACTAGTACAAAGAGAGGGGAAATGTTTCAGAGGAAGGTCCTGGAGGAAACCACTACTTGAAACCACAGAGCTTTGCACAGAGGAATCCACATTCTACCAGAATTCCTTGGCATTTTCTAAGAGGACTGGGAAGCCTGCACATACATAAGTTACTTTTCAGAAAGAAAAAACTACCACCCCAACAAAATTCCAGTGTACATGGCTGAACGCAACACATCCAGTTCTCAAGAAGAAAGAGACTGAACACATCCAAATAGCTGCACGGAACCCTGTGATTCCAGAGATGGTCTCAAAGTTGTGAACAGTGCAGATGCAGCTGTGAACACTGGCCAGGACACAGTAACTCCAACCGGTGCAAAGTCCACCTTGCGGTCTCTCGTTCACACACACCGGGCACACAACTCCATTTTGCCAGATAATGATAGACTTCACTTGCCTCTTGCTGAAGTTAAACTGTTCTTTAATTCCATAGTGTCAAAGTCTTATTTTATGAGAAAATGTGAGATGCTTATCGATGCGGTTTAACATAGTTGTTTACGACTTTTAATTAAAATGGGTTTATAACCCTTACGAGCAGATAATGGGACAATGACGATGACGAACTTGTTCAAGACGATTCCACGTGCTTCCTCCGGTCCTGGGTGACTAACAGCACCACAGCATCGTTTCTCCATGTAACTGGACAGGTGGACGCAGTGTCTCACGTACCCATTTACAGCAGCTCTTCACATTCAATCACCTGTTGATTTGAATTCTTTCCCCATTTGCCTAATTCTGCTTAAAATACAGTTTAACTTCCCCAAATATAAGAAAACTAAATTATTTTAAATCTATTATCTCTTATTAATTATTCAATAGCCTACAACCCAATCTGCAGTCCCTTGTATAAAACACACCTTACACACCTCACTGGCAGGAAATGATAACACAGTTGTTGTATCTACTGAATAGTAAACTAAGCTTTAGATATAATACAAAATCTCCAAAAATACCAATTATATAATTATAAGATGTCCATTCTCCTAAAACCTCCAAATAACTGATATGGTGGCCTCTGAACATACACCCACGTGAACAGGGCTGCCACTTCACCTGTTCCTTCTACGAACAATCATGCCTAACTCCAAGACTGGAGAACTGGACTTTTAATGAAGTCCCGAGTGTCGGGTACAGCACGGGACTTCACAGGCTTCGGCACTATCCCTCACAACAGCTCTGAGAGCTCAGAACTGAGGAACCGGGTGCAGACAGCCATGGAATTAGTAAAGATTTAGACCTATGAGCAAAACCAACATTCAAATCCACATTCTGATTCACCACTCTGCCTCAATGGGAGAAGACACAAAAGTCAAAAACGACCTCGTGAGAGCAGGCGCTTCTCCTGACGGGTGGCAGACTCTGCGCAATCACCCCTACAGGTGACCTGCTTGTGGCTATGCCAGGCACTTGGCTAAAGCTGTCATATTATGTCCCTTAATCCTCGTCCCCATCCTGCAAGACAGGTATCAGCCTCATCTTCAAAATGAAAGACTGAGCCTCTGACAGCCTGGAGTGGGATCAAGGCCATAAGACTAATGCAGCCCGAATCCGCACCCAGGTTAGCAGGATCCCAGCTCCTGCTTCCTCAGCTTCCTGAGCCCAGGCGTGTTTGTAGAGAAGTAACACACAGCTCCCCAGCTGGATCACGCCAATGTTTATCCTCCAATGTAAGGAAAGGGGAAACCAAGAAGGTGGGAGAGTCCTAGTCCATGTTTCCCTAGCATTAGAAGAAGCCTCGAACAGCCACCCAAAACCCTTTGCAGATTTTGTCAAATTGCTACCTAACTCCTTTTTGTCCAGGTACAGGGTTGTTCTAATCAGGAGCTGCCTTAGATCTATTCATCTGGACACCTAGGTCCAGACTGAGGTTAAATCACAAAAACAACTGATTGATCTAACCAAATCTCCTTATGGAAGGCTAAATCCAAGCCACTGTTCAGCTGCCTGTGAGAGTCAAGTGCTGTCCTGCCCTGCCCGCGTCCAGACAGCAGTGTCCCACCAGCTAGGGTGACAGGGATCTGCCCCAACTGCACAGACCAAAGCATAAAGAAGAGGAAATGGTCTAGCAAGCAGCAAGCAATCTGGCAAGCAAGACTCCCGGTAAGAGGAAGGCCCAGAGATGTTAAGCCGAACTCCCCAACAAGCCGATGAAACTGCCTCAACATTATTACGTTTTCAGGGTCCAGATGGGAGTCCAAAAAATGCACCTTCTTGTCCCTGTGTGGGTATATACTGCTGCAGTGCCCAAGAACAGCCCATGTAAGAGCTGGAAGAAGAGGTGGTGATTAACGTCCCAGAGTAGGAGTGGACATGTTCGGATTTCCAGTAACTACCCCGCTGGACCATCAGAGAAGACACATTCCAATGTGATGACAGAAGCCCAACACACACACACACACACACACACACACACACACACACACAAATGCACGTTCTGGTGTGGGGGACTGACTTCCCTTAAGATGTTCCTTGATTTAAAAAAAAAGCGGACATTATCCTAGGATAGCTCCAAACTGGTATGTTAAATTTATTTACCTTACTGCTCATCAACTTAGCAAGGAACGCTAAGTCTTCAGAATTCCAACCCTTGTTCTTTTTTCCCTCACAGAACTCCGTATTTTGAAAGATTCTGCCTATCAACCTTCATAAATAATTCCTTTTCTTAAACAGGCAAGTGCCAAAGCAAGCACCTGATGAGCCTGGATAACCAAGGTACCCATGAGAATGTGTGTCCTTCCAGTCAAAGGCAAATAAATTTCAACCTTGGTTACCTGTGCACCACACTGGAAGCACATGCAGATTTCTAAGAGGTCCTGGAAGTAGTTTACAGCCCATTCCCAATGCCGAGGATCCAGAATGTCAGGCTGGGAACTTTGAGAACAGGGCTTATCCAAGAGAACCAGAATGCAGAGTCACAGGCAATAAGGGACCACATACCATAACCCAAATCAGCTAAAACCATAAGTCACAGGTCAGTTCCACCGCTCTCCCTCCCACGTCTCCCGCTGGCTCCAGGTACTGGGATTTATCAGGACTTCTCATTTCACCATCATGGAGCCAGAGGCTGCAGCCAGTGAGGAAAGAGAAACCAGCAGGAACTGCCAGAGGAGCAGGGGATCTGCAGACAACTCCGCAGCACACCAAGGCGGCCTGCTCCTGCGGGGGCACCGAGGCTGTGCCCCTCCTCCAAGCCCCACCCACCCACACTGCGACAGACTCTGAAAGCCACATTCTTCTTGCCACCTGGCTCCCAGTGGCTCTACCAGTGGGGATGCTAGAGAGGATGGAGAGCCAAAGGAGGGGACGGGCTGCTCTCTCCAGCTTCACGTGCGCTTCTGCCAGCATCACCCAGCAAATGGCTCACTCCCCAGTCTCCTGCCAGCACTTCTTTCACAGGGCCCATGACCCCCTCGGGTCACTACAGGTGGGTGCGCCACGCTGCTGTGTGACTGCTCCTGTGACTACTGCTGGGCTCCACGTTGGAGCTGACGGCCCCAGCTGGTGCCGCCCTCTCCTGGAGGCCCCTCCGTCAAAGACCCTGACTGGTCAGCAGCAGAGCCAACACTTCTACGCAGAGTCTGGGTCCCAGCTCCATGGAATCCCCTGTCCCCCAAACTCCTCCATTTTGATGACCCCAATCTCTTGCCTTGCTGCTCCAGGCCTGGGGGAGAGCTGCTTCCTGTTATTTCTTTCTCTATTACCTGGTCTTCTTTCTCACCTGCCTGGTGCTCCGTGACCTGCTTAGCCAATCCCTTGACAGTATATTCTCTCCGTTAAAATGGTCCGTGTGGTTACCCACGTGGTTTCATTGTGGCTTTCTCATTATGGTGACTCAGGTCAGGTTTCTGGCCCCCAGACCCAGAGTTGTCCTCTTTCACAAATGTGCGGAGGTTTCACGTTGCACCGCTTGGCCTCTGCTCCTCTGGGTCCCACCAGGCCCAGCGCTACAAAGAGCCCATGTCAGCGGCAGCAGCTCCCCTGACCCAGCTGTCCCACCTAGGACGGCCACCTCAGAGCCTCTCAGGACACTTCTTTCACTAACTTAGTGCCTAAGAGAAGGAGCATGCCCTGTGGGGGCAAGCAGGTCCCCTGAGACTCACATCAGCCTCCCTGCCTGGAGCTTTTGGGTTCCTGCCTCTACATTATACCTGGAGAGTTCTAGCATACTCCCCCCAAGTAAATGAAACTGTTAGTGTTCCACTCATGAATCTCAATTATTAAGCCCAGAGTCTATTAATTACAGCAGTATTAATAAATTAAGCTTAATTCAGTATACTCTCGTTCCTATTTGGTCTTACACCCTGGGAATCCATTCCCACAGACGTTCTCTAGGTTTCCAGGAATGCCAACTGTAAAATCCTGCCGTGACTGTGCCGTATGAGCTCTCTGCCCCGGGCAGCCCTCGTGGGCACCCTCTGCAGCACAGTGAGCTCCAGCCACATTAAGGCTTGTTCCCCCTACTGTGATCACCCTCACTTCACAGGTCGGAGGGCTATGCCCATTCCAGCTATGAACCTAAGAACCAGCGGAACAGCTGAGGCAGGTGCTAAGGAGGGTGAGCATCCTGAGCGAGGTGACCACCCCAGGTGAGGGACCCAGTTGCAGGTCTGCTACCAACAGCAGCTTCTCAAAGGCCCTGCCAGGGAAACAAAGTGTTTGGTTGACAAAATGGGGAAAGAAAGTCAGTTCTTTGTCACTGGTTTCACCTTAGTCTAGTGCTCTGGAAAGGGAAACTGAAGAGGCCACAATGGCTGTACCTTACCTAACCGGAGCCTAAAAGGCTACAACACACACGCACGCACGCACGCATGCACGCGCACGCACGCACACACGAACAACGCGGAATGAAATCTAAAGCAGCAAACAGAAAACCTTTCCGTGTAACACAGTTTGGGGGTTAATTCTGGCCTGTACTTTTGGTGCTAAGGATGGAGCCCAGGGACTTGCATGTGCTAAGCAGCACTCTACACTGAGCTAATCCCCAGCCCCAATTTCACACAGCTTTAATGCTCTAAGATCAGGACCACACGCACGCAACAACTCAAAAAGTCACAGTTGGCCTTGACTTCTGTCTTCCACAGCCAAGTAAAGAGTAAAGGGAGGGAAGGAAAGACATGATGAGGCAGGGAGGCCGGCCTTTTCTATTCCGCGGTGTAAGTAACCCCCTATTTGAATACCTTCAAGGGCCCAGAAAGGCCAAGATTTAAATATAGTTTAATTTTACCTGCTGACTAATGCAAACTCAAGTTATCCATTACCAGTTAAGAAGCCCCAGAGTCAATGAAGGGAGAAGCACCCCACAGAGAAAAGAGGTAAGACCCAGGTAAGGGCCGGGGTGGCCACAAGCTGAGTTTGAGTATGAACATCCGTCAGCGCCAGAACCAATCTCAGCAGGAAGACTGAATTCTCTAATCCTGAGACTGACACGGGAAAGTCATTCTCTCTTTTTTTTTTTCTTTTTTTTGTGGTGCTGGGGATTGAACCCAGGGCCTTGTGCTTGCAAGGCGAGCACTCTACCAACTGAGCTATCTCCCCAGCCCAGGGAAAGTCATTCTCAAGGACTTAGGTCAGCTCCAGTGAGCAGTCCATCCATTCTCGAGTTACACGTGACCACTAGTCTGAGAATAAACTAGCGTGACAGACTTGTTTTTCCCAGAAGGAGCATGGCTGAAGTACTGGTAAATGCTCTCTGGTATCAAGACAATCTTCCACTTCTGGTCATACACATCATTTGAAAAATGTGAAGAACGCGATGTAATATTTGAAAAAAATTTAAGAGTGGGCTATTTTTTAGTCATAACCACATAGCATTATAAGAAAAGAACCCTTCTAAACCACAAGAACAATTCCTAAGAACCATGGCCTATCTATTAACCATTTTGGACCAGGTTTGAAAAACACACGGGGCATTTAATTTAAACAGGTCTCTTTCTGTTAGCAAAGACTTAGCTTCTTTTATCAAATAACAACACGTATTCAAGGAGAAAAAAAATGTGCCAAGGCTAAACGCACCCATGGAGGATCTTCATCTCCTAGCCTAGGCTCACATGCTCCAGGACTCTGACTCACAGCACCAACAAAAATGTTTGCAGGAACAAGCAAGTAACACTGAAGGCGGAGTGGACCACCGTGACTCAGATGCCCCCATTTCTATACCCCAGTTGACAGCTGAAGTGTGACTCACTCTCGCAGTGCGAGACGATGCTCAGGGATCCATCTTACCAACGCTGACCTGGCACCTGGCACCTGGCACGCCAGGAAAGCGCAAAGCAAGGAGAAAAGGGAAGTGAGATGTAGCTGACCAAGGCAACCACTGCAGCTAAGGTTACAGACAGTGCCCCATTAATTCCACCTCTAACCTACTTCCTGAGAAGCCGCTGAGGCAGCAGGGTGTCCTTCTCACGCTGCTCAGGTCAAATGAATGTACGGATCCAGAGTCTCCAGGTAATGGTGCACCTTTCTGCTTCATGCTCATCTTATAAACTCCTCCTAAAGGAACCAGAGAGACTGACTCTCTCCTGAACCCTAAATAAGCCCCATTTCTTCAGAGCCAGGGTTCTGGAAGGTGGGCTGCCTCCATGCCCGCCACTGTCTGCAGCTGCTCCCTGGGGCAGGTGGGTCTGCGCTGAATGTCATTCATTGCTTCACGATTTCAAAACTTCATTAGACAGCTATCTTTCACTGTCTCCTTGCCTGAGCTCCTTGGCCAAAACTGGTCCCTTTCTCTTCCAGAATGTATTTCTGAAGAACATGAGTAACATTTACTATGAAGAATGCTTTCAACTTCTGTCCTGTCAGTCAGTGTGCAATCTGTACATGCCCATTTAAAATCAGATGTCCTGCCCGGTGCGGTGGCGCACGCCTGTGATCCCAGTGCCTGGGGAGGCTGAGGCAGGAAGATCGTGAGTTCCAAGTCAGCCTCAGCAACTTAGCCAGGTACTTAACTCAGAGAGACCCTGTCTCTAAATAAAACACAAAAAAGGGCTGGGGATGTGGCTCAGTGGTTGAGTGCCCCTGGGTTCAATCCCTGGTACCAAAAAATAAAACATAAAATAAAATGTCTGTATGGAACACCTACACCTTTGATTATTTTACACTATGATTGTCATTCTGTCACTATTATCACTTATACGAAAAGAAATCTTATTCAAAATTAACATATTAAACATAAGCTACTACTTTTTTCCTCCTCAGTAATATAGCGTACTCAAAATATTTCCATCACCATATTTTCTTAGCTTCTAGGTTATATAAAATAGGTATCCCAAGTGATCTTAAAATTTCAAAGGTAAAATAATGGAACCATGTCATGTTCAAGGACAAACACAGATGGCAAACATCAGGCGGCAGTCAGCCACTCCAATTAACATTTTCAACTCGTCCCAGCTACAACCTGCCTGAAAATTCAGAAGGTCTCACTTCCCTTTGCTTTCCACAATCATTGTACTTATGTGGCAAAGGCATGATGCACTTTTTACTTATTCCTCCAGAATGTTCTAAGTACAGAGCTATTCTTATTACAGCTGCTCTAAGAAGCAGAAAACAGTTCGTCGTCTTTCCTTTTCCCAAATCTGCAGTGCCACTGAAGAGGCTGAACTTATTTTGATTTGCAAGCAGTATGGATTTATGTGGGAATCTCTGGAGACCATGCATGTAACTCCAGTCACCTATTTCTTTTCATAGCTTTACTGAAGTAAAATTGAGTACAATAAAATGCACATATTTGAAGTATACCATTTGATCAGTTTTGACATGTTTTGACACGTGTAACCAACACGATCAATATAAAAAGCATTTCCATTACTTTTTTAAATTTGAAATCATGCAGACTGTTTCCTGCGTGATTTATTACATTAGAAATCAATCCCCTTAAGATACACAGAATCCCACCCCCACATGTCAACTATTTCAAAATTAAATGGCACACTTATAAATATCTCAGAGGTCAAGGAAGAAAGCACAAGAAAAGTAAATAAAAGGTGCTTTGAACTATGTGATAATAAAAGCTTAAAATATCAGAATTCTGGGATGAAACAGTACTCAGATGAATATTATTAACTTAAAGTACTTGTATTAGAAAGCTAGATTAACAATCAAATTATCTTCAAATCAGGTGGTAGGAAGGAAAAAATAAGAGTAGGAGCAGAAATATATGAAATAGAAAAGAAATAATACAGCTAAAAGTTGGTAAAAAAATCAAACAGGTCTAATCAAGAAAAAAAAATCAAGAACACAAAAGTCAACATCAATGGAGGGGGTATCAAAATAACCCTACAGATGCTAAAAATATATTAAGGTAATATTACAATTGCATGCCAACATATGTGATAGCTTACATAACACGGTCCATTTTAGAGAAGGATCATGTGCTGCTGAGAAGAAAGTGTATTCAGTCACTGATAGATGAAATATTCCATATATGTAAAGTCTAAATTATCAATTGTATTTTTTAGTTCTATAGCTTCTTTATTTAGTTTTTGTTTGGAGAATCTATCCAGTGGTGACAGAGGCATGTTAAAGCTACTAACCAGTATTATTGTGTTGTGGTAGATTTGATTCTTGAAACTGAGAAGGGTTTGTTTGATGTACATAGATGCTCCATTGTTTGGGGCATAAATATGGATGATTGTTATGTCTTATTGATATATGGTTCCCTTAAGCAGTATGAAATGACCTTCTTTGTTCCTTCTGATGAACTTTGGCTTGAGGTCCACTTATCTGATATGAGGACAGAAACCCCTGCTTGTTTACGAGATCCATGTGAGTGATGTTTTTTCCCATCCTTCCACCTTCAGTCTGTGGATGTCTTTGCCTATGAGGTGAGTCTCTTGGAGACAGCATATTGTTGGGCCTTGTTTTTTAATCCAATCTGCCAGATTATGTCTTTTGATTGATAGGTTTAAGCCATTTACATTCAACATTATTGAGAAATTATTTTTATTCCCTTCCATTTTGATTTATTTCTGGTTTCTACTTTGACTTAGTTTCTCCTTTGATTGACTATTCTTCTAGTGTAGTTCCTCCCTTTGCTGGTTTTCATTTTTATTTTTCATTCCTTCTTCATGAAATATTTTATTGAGAATGTTTTGTAGTGTAAGCTTTCATGGTTGTGAATTCTTTTAACTTTTGTTTATCATGGAAGATTTTCACTTCATCATCAATTCTGAAGTTTAACTTTGCTGGGTATAGTATTCTGGCTGGCATCCATTTTTCCAGTCGTCTATTTTTGTTATCATTTGTGACAGGCACTTGGAGTAAATTCATTAACTGAAAAATTTTACTTACATTTACGCTACAGTTCTCCAAATGAAAGTATATCATCATTTAATTTTCCTAATGATGTCTCTATGGTGCCTTTTGCATCTTAGGGTGGTTCCAACTGATTCTACCAATTATAAATGATTTTTGACTAAGTTAATGTCTTACCATTAACTGTTTGAGCCTCTTTGATCTCACGCATTTCTTCATAATTCCACCACTTCTTCGGAAGTTATCTTTTACTGTCTCCTTGGATGAGCCCCTTGGCCAATACTGGTCCCTTTCTTTCTTCCAGAATGTGTTTCTGTAGGATGTGGTAATATTCACTTCAGAAGAATGCTTCCAGCTTCTCTTTGTTTGCAGGCAATGAATTCAGCTGCCCTTTCCCGCCTGGCATGGCTCCTCCTCACCCGCTGTGCTCCCCGGGAAGAGCTGGCATGCAGGATAGTGGTAGAAGAAAGGAGGAACACCTTCTCCACCCACTGACCTCTAGAAACCTCCATTTTCCCTAATGACACCAATTTTCTCCAAATCTCAAGAATGTGCAGCCTGTTTTCCTACCGCCAGGATCTCCAAAAGGGGGACCAGCCCGCACTCCCCGACACCCCACAGCGCTCTCAGATGCAGCCGGCTTCATCTGCACTCCAGAATGCTCTCGCAGGTCTTGCCCTGCTACAAAAACCCCAAAACCACTAAAGATTCTGGTCCTGCCCCAAGGTTGTGCCTTCTAACCATAACTCTCTTGACCAGTTTTAAAATTCATAAAACCACCCATCCGACCTCTCACCTTAGATTTTGCTGACTTTCTCTAGTTTAACAACTTTTTTCTTTTCTACTTTTACATAAGTCATGAAATAGTTAAACTTACTTTTTAAACGGCTTCATAAGTGTAACTATTTGTGGGGTTACGGTGTGCAGTTGATTTTTTATTTATTTATTATAGTTGTCAATGGGCATTTACGTATATGCGGTGCTGAGAATCGCACCCAGTGCCTCACGCGTGCTAGGCAAGTGCTCTGCCACTGACCCCTGACCCCGGCCCCGGTGTGACCTTTCCATGCCTGCATGTGATTGCAGGACGATCAAACCAGGGTGTCCTCACAGCTCGCTCTGCTCCTGCGCCACTGACAATGTCCCCGGGGCTCCCCAGGGGCTTAGCTCCTGGAACTACCTCACCAGCCCCCAGGGGATGTCTTCTTTCTGATCATGGGCTGGGTCTCTGCCTCCAGTTCGTCCCTCCCTCCCCATTTCCACCCACAGCCCCTCGGGCTCCCTGCCCCTTCTCGGGCTTGTGCCTTCCAGCCTGGCATTCCAGCAGCACTCGCTGGTCACCACCCAGGCCGCTGTCCCTGGGTGAGCTGCTTTTCTCTCTTCCTGTGCTTAGCCCATGGGGTCCCACCTGAGGTGGACCTGACCACGTGTGGCTTCTAACCACGGCAGGGTCCCCTCCATGCTGCATCTTCTGCTATCATGTCAGAGGCTCGGGACTTCTCTTCAGCAACCCTTCAGCCACCTAATAAGTTTGCTTACCAGGGTAACAAGCACCATGCCAGGCACCACACTAGGCTACTGAGCTTCGGGGTCCATAACCACCCGAGCTTGGAGCTCCTACCTGACCTCCCTGCATGCCATCCCGTTGGGAACAAGAAACAGCATTACCTCCTCCATCAGACTGGGCACAGAAAGAGAAAATGCTGACAATTAGGTTAGGCCTGCAGTCCTCAATGAGGATCAGCTACTGATATAAGAAAGCTGATGATACTGAGGAAGACGATGGCCCTGCACAATCACCGTCACCAATTTATAGCGGATCATCCTAAGGACAAAGTATAACACGGTGGGCACAGGATGGAGGGACTCTTACGCACAACCCTCCCTGCTCCCAACAGCAGGCTTTTTAAATAATACTTCAGCCCCACTCTCTTTATCCTTAGAATACGGTCTAGCCTCCTCCTACACCAAGGAGAGCCCCCCAGGTACCCTTAGGTTTGTAAGGATGAGGGGTAGAGAGGGCTCAGCGACACAGGAGCGTCAGCCCTGGGAAATGCGTACAGGATTCCAGGGAAAAATCAAGATTAGAGATCCATAACTTCATTTTCAAAAAGGCAGACTGTCAATGCATTTTATGCTGGTTCATTTCAAGATCTTTTCCTCTACAGTTGTTACCGTCCATGACACTAAAATGGCTTTGTCAAGAAAGGAATCAGTGAAACGACACTTGGTAAATTTTGAGTGAAAGAAGTGCTTGCATTATCTGGTGTAAATCAAAAGGGTATTTTTTTTATTATTTTCAACAACAAACATTAAATTTGAGTTGACTTATTTGACCGTTTCTTATTCAAAACATATTCATGATATTCTTACAAATATGGCTGAAAGTTTGGAGACTTTTTTTTTAACATGAAAAGTAACCAGTACAGGGAAGGAGCTTGGCTTCTGCCTGCCTGGTGACGGCTGCCCCCTTTGGTAGCAGCAACCTGATTTTTCTTTGGGGAATCATCACAGGCTTTGGCACAGGGTAAGAACCCCGTTGTCTCCAGCAGAGGGGTACCTGACCAGGCCTGGCCAGTGAGAGAACCCCACGTTCTCCAGGCCACGACTGATTCAGAGGAGGTACAGTCCCACCTGGCAGGTCAGAGTGTTGTTCCTGGACTTCAGATGAAAGTACGGGAAGAGAAGCTGTTTCCCACAGGATGCAAACCTGGCCAGGTCACCCACCCCTTGGGGAAAGCTCCTAAGGATGAAGCAGAGATGAGATAGTTTCTTCCTGTCCTTTGACCACCTGGATCCAGCTGTGACTAAAGCCAAACCCCTGGAGCTTTTCCACTACACATGCCAATAAATTCCTTTTTGTTTGTTTGTTTAGACCAAGCTGGGCCTCTGCCATTTCCAACCAAAAATATCCCAACATGACCTACTGGTGCCAAATAGCTAAGATAATTCACTGAAATAAAATAAAAGCACGGCTGATTTTTGCAGGACTGCAGAGCAGCCAAATGTCGTCATGTTGAATTTACTCCTCCGTGTTGCCGCACTGTGGTTTAAAGGGCCAGGGAGAGAGGCAAGGGGGCGCTCTCTCTGTGTGGAGTCTAGCCTCCAGGCACCCCGTCTCTGTCTTCACCCCTCAAGCCTATTTCAGCATCAACCTCTACCAAGGGTTCTCTCCCTCACCAGAGAGCCCCCTCCCAAAGCTGCCTTCAGCTCTTCTTACTCTCGGGGTTCCTTCTCTCTAGCGTGCGGTACACCCAAGTCTCCTCCACTTCAAACAATAAATAGAAGAAGAAAAATGGACCTCAGTCTGCAAAATATCCATACACACAAGTAGGCAGAAAAAAGCCACTGAAGAATTTAAAGAAAACAGCACACGATGTTAACGATGGCTGTCTCTGATGGTAGGAAAACAGCTGATTTCTTTCTCTTTCAAAAAAAATATTTTTCTGGGCGCTGGGGCTGGGGCTCAGTGGTGGGGTGCTCGCCCACCATGTGTGAGGCGCTGGGCTCGATCCTCAGCACCGCCTCAAAATAAATAAATAAAATAAAGTCATAAAAACATTCTTAAAAAATACCTTTCTGCATTGATGTTTTCCTGGCGTTCCTTTCGGAATAGAGATACACGTTTCGAAACATCATCTTTCCCATCCCGAGGGGCGATGTCGTTCGTACGATGGAACACCGGGCATCCCTCCCGCCTCCGGGCCCACACCTGCTCTGACTCAGTGGCCACTCACTCCACTCAGTTGAAACCTCCGTCCCCCAGGAGACCGAGGCGGCCACCATCTCCCCAGCACTTCTCTTGCTCCTCAGCCACCTGGCCTTTCGGGATTATCCGCCATCCCTACGGAGGCAGGCGCAGGTCTGAACTGCAGTGTCGGCCCCGGCGGCTCCTTTCCCTTCCCTCCTCCTCCGTTCACTGAGTCTTATCCTGTTCCCCAAGGTGTCTTGAATGGACCACCTCTCCTGTGACCGCCATCCGCTCACTGGCCTCCCACAGCCTCACCTCCATGACTTCTGTGTCTGCACCCCTCCCCCACGTCACTGTCACCCCTCCGGGAGTTACTGCCCTAAACCCAAACGCCATCCTTTAAAACACCTTACAATCTCTAGTGACCCCTGACAGCACGCAAGATCAAGTCCCATTACTGGCCTGGCACCAAAGGTCCTTCACAAGCTAGTCCCAGCCAGCCAGCCTCGGCTCAGCCCTCGGCCCAGCCTGGGCCCCAGGCGCCAGCGGGAGCCAGCTGGGCAGCTGTGCCCAGGAGACCTTCCACTCACACACCCTGGGTCCTGCATGCTCCCCATCCCTGTGGACACCCGGGCTCTGCGTCACGACCCATGCCAGGACGTTCTGCCTCTGTTCACAATCAGCCCTATCACACCGTTAGGTCCCCAGGAGACCCAGTAGTAATCTACTCAAGTGCAGAGGAATCATTTTACTTGTCACTGGACACTGGCTCCGTGTCTTCAGAAAGCAGGCAAAGGAGTAGGAAAAGGGAGAGAAGAAACCGAGGCCTCCTCTCAAGAACTGATCTGTGAATACAGATTAAGGGAGTAATACAGTATTTCTGGCTTCAAAAATTAACTACAATTAATTAACTACTATTAACGACAATTAACAACTAATTAACTAATACAATTAACTACAATTCTCCCAAAAGAGTTTCATGTGGTTTATATAACATGGTAGTTGGCCAGTCTGAGGTTCTCCACCCTGCGGCACCCATTATGCTATTTGGGCCCCTTTTTTGGATTTCAAATCAGCTTTTTTAGATTTTTTTTTTTTTTTTTTCCCCAGTGCTGGGGATTGAACCTAGGGCCTTGTGCTTGCAAGGCAAGTCCTCTACCAACTGAGCTATACCCCCAGCCCACTTTTTTAGATTTTTTTTAAATGAAAATTTAAATTTTTCATAATAAAAATGTTAAATTATCTTAAATACTTAGCTCCTCATTCATTCATATCATCACCTAACGCATTAAGATTTACACATCTAAAGTGTCTTCTTTAAAAAATACAATGTGTTTGAATGTACCTTTTGTGTAAAGAAAAGTAATACTATAATAGTCTTTAACCTTTTCCAATTATATTTATCACATTTCTTTTTTAAAGGGTCACTGATATGATGAAAAACAACTTTTAGTTATATGACATCCAATGACTTGTAACTTCTAAAATTTAAATCTTAAGATTTCAGAATTTTAAGTGACATCTTACATCCTGAAGTAGTTAATTCTGTTGACAAAAATCATCAGTTAATTTTTTGGGAATTTTTACTCCTCTAAAATAAAGAGGAAGTCATAAAATCACTCTCTTCTTAAAGAGAAATGATCATTCAACAACATTTTAATAAGTGTTAACTATGTTCAAAGTCTGATGCTAACAACTCTACAGCACATCACTATAGTAAGACATTTCACCCCTCCAACGCCCAAGAGGGACAGGACAAGAAGATGAATAACGGCAACATAAGTCTCAGGTGAAGCGTCAGAGAGGGTCTCAAATGCTGTAGCAGTGAGAGGGAAAGACACGGTATCCAGCTGAGGGTTCCAGGAAACGCCTCTTGCAAAGAATAAGACCAAAGCCCTGAAGAACAAACAGCCTGTTTACAAACAAAATAGGAGAAAAGGACATTTGAGGCTGGTAGAGTCTGGATGTTGAGTGTCCCCCAAAGACCAGTATGTTAAAAGACTTAGTCCTTAGGCTGGTGCTACTGGGAGATGGTGAACCCTCAGGAGGCAGGGCGTAGAGGGAGGTCCACAAGTCACTGGGTGAATGCGCAGTGGGGCTTTGGACCTCGAACATCCTCTCTCTCTCTCTCTCTCTCACCTCTTTCTGCTCTGATTTGAGATGTGAGCACTTTGCTCCAACATGTGCTCCCTGCCACTGCCATCCATGCCACAAAGTGATAAAACCAAAGGGTGGCCCTCACCAAGTCTATTCTATGCTACTGGAACTTTCAATCTCCAAAACTGTAAGCTAAATAAACCTTTTCTCTTTATAAAGTTAATTTCCTCTGGTATTTGGTTACAGTAATAAGAAGCAGATAGATAAACAAAGGACAGCAAGAAACAAGGAGAGTAGAATAAAAGCAAAGCCAGGTGGGTCTCTAAGAGCAGTCTCCTTGAACAGGCTTCCCTCCCAGTCCTGGGTTTTGCTCATTCCCAACCACCATCTCCTTCCACACCATGCAGTCAGCTAGCTTACGGCCAGAACAAATGTCCTTCCTACTTCCAAGGAATTCTGAGCTGAACCCAGTGGGTAACAGATAATAATGGAACAGTTCTGAGTAGAAGGCCTACAAATATAGAGCTTGAGGAAAATTAACCTGGCAACAGCTAAAGAAATGGAAGGAGAGACTAAAGCACTACAATAATAGGGATAAGGTAAAGATGCAGAATTCACTGTTACTAAATGTTTTGGTAATAGTCTCAAGCCCTGCAACCAGGATTTTGAAGCAATCTATTACTGCTTCTTTGGTGCTTAAAGTCCCATAAAAAATATTTAATTCCCAGAAATCTTTACAACCCCATCCTAATCTTCTCTGACGTCTTTGTAATAAAGTCTGAATCTATTTTTAGTACTGGGCCATTGACAGCTTTCAAGCGCCATCACGCCCCTTGTGTACAGCACTTGTGAAAGCCAATAACAATCCTGTGCCAACAGGAAGATCAGACCTTGGCCTCTGCACAAGAGCCCTCATCCAGCCCACTCCCCAGCCACAATAAAACCAAAGTCATTACCTCTCCTTCACTCAAACCGAATGGACCAGTTTCCCCAGAAAGTCACATTATGTGAGTCATGTATCTTCTCCCACTCTCTTAATGTTGTGTAGCTCCATCAGTCGTCAAATGCAACAAATATGGGGTAGGAGGGTTGATCCCAACCTCCACAGGGTAGCCATAAACACTCTCTTTTTTAAAATATTTCTTTAGTTGTCATTGGACCTTTACTTTACTTACGTATACATGGTGCTGAGGATTGAAACAAGTGTCTCACACATGCCAAGCAAGCGCTCTACCACTGAGCCACAACCCTAGCCCACCACAGACACTCTTAACTAGTAAATCCCCATAATGTCCATATCTAGATTACAGGTAGGATACAGAGCAAAGCCATCACAGAAATCCTAAAAAGGTTTCCTGAGTAGAAAGAAGTTCGTGCAGGGTGATGCCCCTTAAGTAATGTCGTATGGTCTAAAGATCAGCTCAGTGATGACTATGTTGAATGGTGTGTTTGTCCACCTTCTGTGGCTACAACAAAATACCTGAGGCCAGGCATTTATATCTAAAAAGTATGGAAGTTTATTTGGCTCATAGAGCTGGAGGTCAGAAAGTTTAAGAGTATCTTCTTGGCTTCTGGCAAGAGCCTTCTTGCTGCATCACAACAAGGCTGAGAGCATCGCACAGTGAGATGGAGCAAGCATGCTAGCTTGAGTCACTTCCTCCTTTTAAAAGCCACTCATTCTGGGCTGGGGATATGGCTCAGTTGGTAGAGTGTTTGCCTTGTAAGCACAAGGCCCTGGGTTCAATCCCCAGCACCGCAAAAAAAAGAAAAAAAAAGCCATTCATTCTATCTATCGTGGGGGCCTGACTCTCATAACCTCACCTAATCCTAATTGTCCTAAAGACCCCACTTCCAAATATCATTGACATGCAAATCTGAGGATTAGGTTCCTAACACATAAACTTCCAGGGGACCCATAGTAAACAGTCACAGGGATTCACCCAAATTTCTCGTTTTCAACCTTAAAACCATCTAACATGGCTGGCTCTAGCCTTTCCTCCCCAACTCTGAGATGTCCATAGTCACGGGAGCTCTGGGCTCAATTCTCCTATAATCGCTTACTTTCAACTAAAAGAAGCTTCTGCACAAGTTGGGATGGAAACACAATTAAACATCACCTTTTCCTAAGATTCTGAGTTGAAGTACCAGGTCAAAAAAGGCTAAAATCAGAAGTCACGAGTAGTACATCCTTCAAAAGCACTTGTGACCAAGTGAGGATCTTACCTGCGACAGTACAGAGTCCTTTCATGTCTTTTCAGTCATACCTACAGATATCTAAAGGTCACAATCATGAAAAACAGCAGCTTCCCCAGAAAGAGAGCTTGCAATATAAAATTAATGTACTTACACGTCTTTAGCTGCTCCTGCAGGACCTGGAGGGGGGGAAAGATAGGTTTGTATTGGTAAATAGTACTACTACAAACATGTTAAGCCCAAAACCTAACTATACTAACATCCAGAAGAGAGAAGAACATTTTTCAATCATTTCAAAAAGAGGCAAGAAAAAGTACAAAATTCAATTCATAAGTTCCAGATTTTAAGTTTAGAATTTATTCTGCCCATTTTTAACAGACCCTATACAAGGAGTGGGTTCCAAAGAGGATCGTACAGGTTGCCTAAGCCACCCTCCCACTTTATAAATAAGGAAGGAAGCGGACAGACTCCGAGATATTTTCTTTCTGAAGCCACCCTCCTAAGCTGGCGTGTACACTGTGTTCTTGCAAGTCACACTGTACACTTACCACAAAGGGAAAGCAAAGTCACAGGATGAAATGGAGGTGACGGATCCATGGATCAGGGCGTCTCAAGCACACCAGTCTCACTCCACGAGGAGCCGCGTGTTTGTCTAACTCTGCTGAACCCTCTCCTTTCTGCCTCCCACCATGTGTCAAAAGCGGACCCTGTCTTCTGGACACCATTCCATCACCCATTAGAGACTCTGTTCACCCAGGATCTCTAACCTGGAGGACTCAGAACCTGACTCCAGCAGGTAGCAGCTACCTGGCATCAAACCTCCTTCACAACTCTCAGAACCTCATTTCCCTCTTGAGTGGATAAAAAAGGTTATTCTCTGAGGTTATTGGGGAGATTTTAAAAGACAATGTGCATAAACAGCAAAGTCTGGTCCATAAAAATAGCACACCAAATTACCATTACCAATCATAGCTCACCTCTCAACTTCCACATCTATGAAGTGAAAACTAAAATAACTTCTGCACGAGTCACAGAAAATTAAAAGATGTGCCACTCAGTAAGTACACAAGAAAGCAGGAAAAGTTACCTCCGAAATTGCAAGAACGATACTTCAGTGACATTAAGGTCTGTAACACTAAAAGCTGATCATAAAGATAAGCAAGACTGTCTCACATGCAGACTTTTACGACTTTCACTGAACCTCAACTTTGTCATGACCATCCTTCCGTCTAACATTTTTATGAAACAATTATCATTAGAATGGAGGGGGGTTGCTGTGTGCTTTGGAATCCGAGATCTTTTAAAACAAAATCCTAAAATTAAAAAGAAAAAAAAAAAAAAAAAAGACTTCAGAAAAGCTGCCAACAGCAGAGTATTTTGATAGGAAAAAATAAAAGATTAGTGCCACCAGAAGCCCGTGAAAATGAACGCTGTATTTCAGAGTCAAAACAAGTAGGAAAAGTCAGGAAAGAAAATAACGCCCTGCTCTTGTTTTTATTTCCGCAGAAAGGAGTGGGCACGTTCGGGGGCTTGCTGTGGTCGGGAGGGGAGCCAGAGGGGTCGGAAGCTTGGTGATCCTGCAGTTCTCATGGAGGTGAGGATGAGGCCTGGGGTCCTCCACCCTGAAGGTGGGAAGCCAGCACCGTCCGGGGGACAACAGCAGGCAGGAGGGTCTCCAAGGCAGCAGGGGAGGCGGCAGCGGTCGGGTAAGGATAGCCGGAATTGGAAGGCACACACTGGGTCAGGGTCTGAGGCCTGCCCATCATTCACTATGTCATTCTGCTTCAGGGGCCAACAAACAGGGACACGTGGGGCCAGCAAGGGCAGCCAAGAAGGGACCATACAGCAACACGCAGCTAGTGGGTCCTGAAGGGCAGCATGTTGTGCGGTCACAGCCGCATCCGCCAGCCATCAGGAGCTGTCTGCCCACTTCACCTTGACCCCCAGGCCAAGTCCTCTCCCTCCCTGTGGGCTCACCATTTGGAAACCCAGCAGACCCAAGAGGAGGCAGGGTGTCACCTCCCAGGGAAGTCGAGGGATCAAGCTTTCTGTTCTCAAGTGTCCCTCATTCAAAGGCAGCATCTCTTTAATAACAGCAGTAGTTAGTAAACTGGGGCGAAGTCAGAAACAGTCCACTGAATACACACAAAGGGTTGGGAAGTGCAAGCCATTTTCAAAAAGGGAAGAAATCCTGTGTCTTGGAAGCAAGGTAACTTGGTTAAAGATGCGCTTACAACCAGGCTACAACTCCCCAACGTGCAACTCCTCGGAGTTTCAAAAAAGATTTTCAATAGTTAGAAACCCTTGAAAAACTCTCAGAGTACCTCAGTGTGTAAAATGTGAAGTATTAAGTCGATTTGTCCTGAAATCAACTCAGAAAATGATCAGAAACAGAAAAATGATCACCGTCGCTGCAACGTTTTAATCACACCACTTAATTATTTAATCAGATCAAGCTTTCTACTTGAGATAAGATATGCAAAAATACTTTGACCAGAACTATTCAGACAGTGACAAAATCTCAAGTGCTTTAAATTGTATTTGCAATTTATGTGACTCATCATTTATAAAGCAAATATTTACAGTGGTGCTTCTGCTTTCTGGACCCCTGGGATGGATCATTCACCTCTTAATACCACTTCATTTCCCGCCAAACTAGCTCTTTATGGTTTAAACAGAGACTTGCAGGTTAACATCAAGGGTCTTAGAAGAAACAGAGATGAGGATGGTAATAATGTTTCTTGTGGAAAAATAAAGTACTAAAACACATAAAGGATTAGAATTTTTTAAGTCAAAAGATTTAATGATCAGTTTCCAAAACTGTATAAAGATAATCATAGGGGCTGGGGAGATAGCTCAGTCGGTAGAGTACTTGCCTTATAAGCACAAGGCCCTGGGTTCGATCCCCAGCGCCCAAAAAAAAAAAAAAAAAAAAGATAATCATAGTTTTAAATGTCTTCTTTTAAAAAAATGAAGAGGGGGAAGGTTTGTTCTCAGAAAGGTCTATCATGCAGTCAAGGACCAAAAAGTAATTGTAAGGGTGGGGGCGTAGCTCAGAGTAGAGCATTTATTTGCCTAGCATGCTTGGGGCCCTGGGTTTGATCCCCAGCACCCCCAAAAGAAACTGTAAATACGCTGGATATCTAAGGAAAAACATTTCCTTCTGGGATTATCTTTTTCTTTAAAACTTAAACATCGTTTCTTTGTTCACAGTATCACTTAACCTCACTGTGATCATATTGATTACCCTTTATACACTAAAAGACTTTATTTTATCCATGAGCCTCGAAGTCAAAAGTCTCACTTACTTAGAAAAATGTAGCAAATTCAATTTGCTCCATCATTCAAAAAACTTAATCTGATATTGGGATATCACAGAAGAGGTTTGGTCTTTTTCCCTGGTTCCTGGCACAGAGCTCCTAAAACCCCTGGCATATCCCACATGATAAGGGTTGACTAGGGTGACTCTCAGCCAAGCCCCTGGATAGCTTCAGATGGCAGTTGGACCCCAGAAAGACCAAGGCTTGATTAGAAGCTCGGAACTCTGAGCCCCACTCCCCATCCCCAGGAGGAGAGAGGGGCAGGAGATAAACTAATCCCCAGCGGCCAATGACTTCCTTTAACGTGCCTATGTAAGGAAACCTCCATTAAAACCTCCATAAAAGGACTCGATTCAGTGAGCCTCCCAGTTGGCCAGCACCTCCACAGGCCAGGGGGTGGTATATCCCGAACACGTGGGGACAGAGGCTCCTGTGCTTGGACACTTCCAGGCCTTGCCCTGTGACCTGTTCATCTGATCCTTTATGATAAAATGCATGCAACACCTTCCTGAGTTCTGAGAACCACCCTAGCAAATTATCAAACCAGGAGAGGGTGGTCATGGGACTCCCAAACTTGCAAGTCTGGGTAACAGGAGGCCCCCTACTTGTGAATGGCATCTGAAGTCTAGTGGACAGTGGTTTAGCCCTGGGATCTGCCATGAACCCTGGGCAGTTAGCATCAGAACCTAACAGGACTCTCAGTAATGATGGGGAATCCGTGGGTGTCAGGAAGGAAGAAACTCTCATTCTTCGTGTTTCACATAAAAATGTAGGAGCCTCATAGTAACTGAGGTTCTGACCAGCCCTGAGGTTCACTGAGACTCAACCATGCTGTATTTCTTTCAGCAAGTATTTTTTCACGCTCCAGATGTGGAGTTCCTAACAATATTTTCCTCTATGCTAATTCTGTGCTATTCCTAAACAACTGGAGAAAAGAACCTTCTGTGGTATTCGTTTTCTAGGGTTGCTATAACAAACCACCATACACCGGGTGGCTTAAAACAGCAGGAACATAAGCTCCCACACTTCTCAAAGCCAGAAGCAAGAAATCAAGAGTCAGCTAGAATGGAGCTCCTCAGCCACAGGCCCTGGCCTCTCCCTGCCTCGGGGGCAGTGGGCACTCCTGGGCACTCTTTGGTTGGTACCTACATCGTCTCCACTCTCCCTTCGTCTTTATAGCACCTCCTCCTCTCTGCATCTGCCTTCTCTTCAGTCCCTTTTGAGGACACTTGATTTAGGGCTCACCCAGATCACAGAGGATCACCTCTTCATCTCAAAATCCTCCACTTAATTACACTGGCAAAGACCCTCTATCCAAATAAGGTCACATCTGCACATTCCAGGGATGAGGACATGGACATACCTTTACAGGGACCACTGTTCAGCAGACTACTGATTCTTACCCCTGTTTTCTCCCTCCTCGAAAAAAAAAAAAAAAAAGGAATTCTCTTGGGAAAAGAAACATAACAAAATTAACATGGGAGGGGGGCTACATTTAATGTGACATATCATATATCCCAAAAACACACAATGCATTTCCAGCCAATGATTAAGCAAGCCAGCTGCATGGTTTGGTAATTTTAAGTGGCGCTATACATCATCTTGGTTCCAATGGGCAGATGTTCCTTTGAGATCTCATCAGTCTGTCTTGTAAGTTAAGAAGAGTGAGTCACACTGCCCAGAACGCCTTCAACGTGGCCCACAGTCATGCGCTCACTGATGGGAGAGGCTCCTCGCACTCGGCAAATTCTGAGAAAATACTTTTTTTTTTTTTTTTTTTTTGGTGGGGCTGGGGATGAGACCTAGGGCCTCACTCACGCTAGGCAAGCACTCCACCACCGAGCTACACCTCCAGTCCCTTACTCTTTAAAAGATCACAGGATTTTACACTGGAAAAAACAGACTACCAAAGCAAACCTTTTTTTTTGATCACTATACTATATGCACTTTATAGAGTTTGTGCAATATCCTAGAAATATTCACCGGTAACTAAATTGCCAAAGTATATATTGTCATATTTCATTCTTTAAACTCAGTGGTGGCAGCCCACACATACACATACACAGGCAGACATACACTAAAAATCATGTACATTGAGAATTTATAAAAAAAATACCCAAGATTTACAAATCGCTCTTCTTACAGCATAGATAATAAGAAACAAATGACTATGGTTCTTATGGGAAATAATAAAAACATGTAGGAATGTTTTACTTTTTTTTTTTAAAGTCCCATTGACAACTGCACAAACATAACTACAGAAAAATAAACAAAATTCTCTTTAATTCTGACAGTTTTCTATGGGTACCTTTGACCCGTAATAGTTCTAAAACTATGTCATAGTCTCAGTGTGGCCAAAAGAACTGGAACAGCAGCTCATTAGTATATCCCAAGCAGCATTTATTTTTAAGAAGCCAATAAAAAATACAGATTCATAAGTGATTTATTCAAATAATGGAAAAAATTTCAGGTCAATGTGTCCTAGAAATCAAAAATTCTGCCAACGACTCTGGAAGCTCTTACAGAAACCCTCTCTGTTTACAGGCTGTCTTTGCTGAGCAGTTCTATTTTAGGCAGGTAAAAATCAAAAATAAAGGCAGCCAGATAATTAGTACCCACATGAGGTAGCCTGGTGACGTTGGCAGCTAGGACGCGATTGACACCATGTCTATACTGAACTGCAGGTAAGTGGCTCGTAAGTGGCAGTGAGGAACTCTGGGACACCTTTGCGAACCATCCACATGGTTACTACGTCCAGTCTGTTAGCTCAGAGTGCGGATGACACACAGAAACTCCTGCCTCCATCCCAGGGTGACAGTCAGAGCGGAGGAATCCCCCTCTCTGTCATCACCTCCAGACAGCAGCTTCTGTAGGCACACACCTGCAGCAGCTTAATCTCCATCCACACCAGTCACAAATGCCTTTCCCTCTACATTACAGACCACAGGGGACATACAGACTTCCCTACAATAATAACACGAGGATCTGCGGTGTGAGAGACTGTTCCAAACAGTTTAAGTAAACTAACTCATTTAATCTTAAGTAGGTTATATTCTTGCACCCCATTTTACAGTTGAGGAAATTAAGGAACAGACAGCTTAAGCAAGTTACCCATGGTCACACAGCAGATGAACAGTAAAAGTAGGTCTCCAATCCCGACCTCCTGGCTCTAAAGCCCACTCTCAATTCTACATCACTGCCTCTCCAGCCTCCTCACCCCATCCTGAACATTCTTACTTCCCTCCCACTCCCAGCAACCACCACGAACTACCAAAGGCAGCCAGGCCACACACCCCACAAGCACTCCCTATTCTCCTTGCCCGAACCCTAACTATTCTTCAAAGCCAAATCAAGTCCCGCTTCTCCCAAGCAGGCTTCCCTGATTACTTGAGGTTTTATATCATCCCCTCAATTCCTACGACAGTGACAGTGTGCCTCTTAAGATAGAACTTAATTTTCTTTCATTTCTCAAATATCCTCAAATATTTTCAACAAATATTCAACAAATATTTTTGAGAGCCAAAATATAAATTCCACTAAAAGTGTGACGATGGGTCTAGAGGCTGGGGTCCACTGTGAAGACCAAGTGTGGGCTCACATGTGTGGGCCTGAGGGGGGAAGGGGACACAAGAGACAAGAGACAAATGTCAGCTCCCAGCAAAAAGTAATTCAGAGAAGACAAGAGGGAGCTCAGCATGTGTAAAGGACAGAAAGGAGGATGGTGACCTTTCTATTTTCACGTGAGGGGAAGAGGGAGTCATGCAAGATACAAAAGACTTCTTCCATGGTATCAACCACGTTTTATATTATTTCCCCCAAGAGGCATGGACCAATGCTAAGTACCGGTGCACCATTTCAACACTACCGAACCATCTACAGATGTCAATTAAGGCTGGACCAATGGAGCTCCAGCAAAAGGGGACATAATTAGCTAGCTAACTGAAGACAAGGAAATAACTAATCTAAATAATTGGACTCAAAAGGAATCGGAATCTATTAACTTCCTGGGTACACTGATATTAAAATAAATAATTATTAAGCTCCTGCTCCTCTTCTTCCTCCTCCCCCTCTATTGTTATATAAATAGCAGGAGAACCAATTTAGAAACATTCTGACAATAAACCTCCCACAAAATTATGGTCAGAGAGTTGTCAATTACATATCTCTGGCAAAACCTACAACTAACTGATTCAACAAACTATTGCCAACAAAATAACTCTCCTGCAGGCAAATAATTAGTCTGCATTGAAAGAGGGTACTGGAGATATTTGGAACCGTTTGAAAGTTTAAGGGACCTCCTGGTTTACATAAAAAGGGGTTTGGGTTTACATTACGAAGCTGTCTCTGTGGCTGTGACAAATGCTCCCTGCCTTGTAGTACATGTGACATGTTAAATAGACTATTTAATCCAGATGTATCTCCACAGATCAAGGTCTAGGATCTAGACTAGACTATGCAGGAAAAATGTGCTGAGTCCTCACAAAATGGAAAATGTAAGAAGCCCTCCTACTATATAGTTCTAGGCTGGGAAAAATCATATCCCTACCTTGAGAGAGTGCTCATATTAAAAAGGAGAGCTTTTGAGCACTCAAAAGGGTTCTTACACTCCCTCATGCGGTAACAGCTCACCTCCTCCTCCAGGAAGGCTTCTCTGATTAAACTGTCATTCAACACCTCCAGGGCACCTGGAGGTTCAAGGTGCATTCTACTCCATATTGCTCTGCAATGGTTCCACGTGCTTGATCTCCCCTCTGAGACTATCAGCTTCTCAACAGCAAGTAAGTTTGCGTTCTACAATTGTTAGGCAGGAGTTCAGGGACACCTAGATGGCGGAGGGAGGGCTTAAGAAGGATGCTGCTGGAGGACAAGAGACAAGTTATGTCCCTGTTTCCGGTAAGCCCCATCACCATGACAACTCCCACCACTGAGGACTCATCACCATGACAACTCCTGTCACAGGTTCAGAATTTTAAAATGACCAATGAGGGTAAAGTGGGCAGTATTCTAATTAGGTTTTCTAAAGTAACCAACGGAGGGAAATTAGACACTGTTCTAATCAGGTACCAATGGGGGCAAATGGGGTAAGGTCTTCAATCACATCCACATAGAGCAGAGAGCCTCACAGTTCAGCACATAAGACACTATTTCCAGACATCTGGCCTTGAGCTCCTCTTTTGCTCAGCCCACTCCGCTTCACCTACCAGAGTGCGGCTTTCACCTTCAGCTTCACTACATCTCTACTCTGTCTGTTAGTTGTGTGTGTCTTGTTCAACTCTTTATTCAGAACACCAAGGACCTGGATGGACCCCAATCGGACACCCTGACAATAACACAGTCATCCACTACTGGCTGCCCTAATCCTTGCCCCCAAAAGTTCCCAGCAGAGTGCTCAGCACACAGGGCCAGACCATGCATAAGCTTGCAGTTAGAAATCCCCCAAAGGGGTAAATCTACTCAGATGTATTAATGGACTGACCCATCTCACTTTCTTTACATCACTGGACCATTTTAATATACATCACTTTCTCCACTGATGTGAGCAATTAAATCGAAATTACTCAAGTCATCATTACTGTGCATCAATCTGCCATATTAACCAAATTCACCAGCCAAAAGCAAAGTAAGGCAACAGTCCAGGTAGCTCAGAGACAGAGGAAACAATTATCTGGGTTTACCTGAATTGCTCAGGGAATAAAAGAGGGTTTATAATGGTGACTTCAAGTTTGGGGGTCATTATAAAACATGTTAATACACAAAAGTAGATTTGCCATTTTCTTATAGAAAAATATTCAAGGAAAGCCACTTCATCTTTAACATGATAATATTTTACTACAAAATGGTAGTTACCATTTATAGAATGCTTTTCCACATTACTCTGAGTTTCACATAAGCCCCATGATGTGGGGTACATCCAAATATTTTCATTATATAGATGAAGGAAATGAAATACAGAAAAGCAGAATGAAATGTCCACAGGAACACAATCAGCACAGTGCCAAAGCCAAGTGTAAGCCCCGCTTTGCAAACCTCAAGTTCAGCATCCTTTCCACCACCCTTCTTTGGACTTTTTTTTCTCCATGTGGCTACTGAACTGTAGGATTCCTGGAACATTTCTGAAGCTGTGCTCTGTAAGTACCTAGAGGACAGGGACAACCTCTATTTACCACATTTCAGAAGCACTTGGGTTCAGTGCAACTTTGTAGCGCTTGGTCAATGAAGTGTATGTAGGGTGCTGGTGTCAGAGCTCAGGGTGGAGAAAGATGTAACACTCCCATTGATCGGGTGGTGTACTCTTCTCACCCCTCCCTCTCTCATCTCAAGGCACTGCCTTTCTGAAACTTAATTCCCACCATCAGCAGACAGAAAATAACAATGACCGAATCCACACAAGCAGGGAAGTGTTTGGGAATAACTTCTCAAAGGCAAAGGCAGGTCCTCCAAAGAGGTAAGGCAGCAACTGCCTACTCATGGTGCTTTCCTTCCCATTCCACAGTCTGCCTGCACTGGCTCATTCTTCTCTGAACAGAAGGTAATTTTTTAGCAAAGAGCAGGTGAGAGGGAACAGCATGGTCTTATATGCTCCATCCTTCATAAACCAAAGTGATGCAATGAGTAAAGATATGCCCTTGGAGTGTTTTTTCTTTTTTTTTCAAGGTAACTATAACTCCCTTTACTTAATAAGGGGTGTGCTCTTAATGAAAAAAAAAGTCAATCAAATATTTGACTAAGAAATATTAAACATAATATTTAAATATTCTTGAGGTTAACATTTCAGAGATACCTTATCATTATTCGGATTTTCACTTAGCAATGGTATTCCTCCATCTAACTCCAAACCTGACAAAGTTCATTAATAAAAAAAAAAAGAAAGTAAATAAACTAGCAACCTTTTAATGAAATCTGTCACAAATCCTTCCTACACTTTTTTTTTTTTTTTTAACGTGGATAATTGTTCTCAAGTTTTTTTACAGTAGGGTATACATGAAGTGGATAGCATGGGGCCAGAGTACCTGATAGGATAAGAGACAGGGCTCTCTGTGTGGGTGTGACCTTGACACTGTTCCAGGTTTCCATGTAGAGCTTTCCGGTCCCTCTAAGCTTTGAATCCTGCCCTTGTCCCCATTGGCATACGGCACTAACTAAATAACCTGCTTCACACTGTTAGGTGAATCTGAAAGATTTGCTCCCAAGTGGTTCTCTGTATATCACAAGGACAGAATTTAATTTAAGATGGTAAAGTTTATATGTAACAGATAAACCTTTCAAGGAATCACTACCTGGGCTCATCACTAGGACTAGAATCCCACATATTTGAGCTCCTTCTCTTGAAAATGAATGTTCTACATATATGATCATCTTTAAAAAAGGAAAAATAAACTTGGCCGATTAAGTAAGCATATTTCAACACTACGTGAATGTCAAAATAAACTTTAAAATACATAAGGCTCCAGGTCTAGGTTAAGGGAAGTGACAAGCCCAAGGTTACAAAGTCATTGATGGGGCATCCTTGCCCGCCTAAGAAATACTGCAGTAGCCGACTGCTGTTTGCATTTGCTGGTTAGGGCGGGATCTGACAGATCTCAAGCGAAGGAGCTAGGAGAGGAGCTCTCATCAAAACGACACTAGAAGAGGTCTGCAGACAGCTTTGACAGAGCCAAACTATCTTAAATAGGGTGACACCAACTGAGTTCAAGGGAAGAGTCGAGTTTTAGAATACTCACTTGACACAAAGCCTGGTTAGCCAGGGGAATCTAGACCTGCCCGCCAATCAACCAAATGAAGGGGTGTAAAACGAAGTTTCAATACGTGCTTAAACGAAACACGCCATCAACAGAACTGCTGATAACGAAGCTCTGCCACTCACATCTAAAGCTTACTGCAGCTCCTCACAGCAACCCTAACAGCAACCCAGCCGGGCAAAAGCAATCGGGAAAGAGGGGTGCGTTTCTGGAGCCCTGTTCGCACCCCTCCTGCACCCCGGCCGCACCCCAGCCGCACCCCACCCGCACCCATCCACCGGAAAGTCCTGACGGGCTCTGCGGCACTTTTCCAGGTGCCGGGTCTCGGATCCGAGGGGGTGGGGGCGAGGCCCCCAGGAGGGAGAGAGGGAGGTGAAGGGAGCGGACCGTGGGCCGCTCTGGGAACCCTCGCCCAGAAGAGCGTGAGCCCTGACCCCGCAAGGGACCCCCGCCCGGGTCCGCCCGCGCGCCCTCCGCCGCTCGCCCCGCAGGCTCGCGCGGTCCAGGCGTGGCCGCCCCCGCGCAGGGGACCGGCCGTGCTTTCGGTCTTTCCAGAAACGGGCGATCTGCCGGGTCCCGAGAACGGGGAAGGGGCGAGGGGCTGTGCGCCCTCCCTGCCCCAGGCCGCCGCGCCCTGCTTCCCGCCGCGCTCTGCTTCCCGCCGCGCTCACCTCGACCCGCGCCCGCGCTGGTGGCGGTGGAGTTCCCGCAGCCCATCGCGCCGCCGGCCGGGAAGCCGCGCTCGGGAGCTCGCGGCCGCGGGTCCTGGGGGCGGAGACCAGCCGAGAGCGGCGCGCCCCGAGCGGGAGGCCGGCGGGCGCAGAGCGGGGGACGCGCCGGGGACGCCCCTCCCGCCGCCGGGGGGCGCGGGCGGGCGGGGCGGAAATCGCCCGGCACCCCCGCCCCGCCCCGCCCCGCCGGGGACCCCGCCGGACCCACCCGTCACCCCGGCAACCGCGGCTCCGGCCAATCCGCAGCGTCCTGCGCGCCCCTGGCCGCGCATTGGTGGCTGGTCTGAGGGGCGGGAGTTTAAAGTGGGTTTGGGGCGAGGGCGTGGCCGGCGCGGGCGGGGCTGCGAGCGCAGGATGCCCACCCGCCCACCCGCCGCTTCCCCTTGGTCTTCTCTCATTTCCTCACTTCCCCTCCCTGCCCCAGGATGTGGGGAGCAGAGGAAGTGGGGGGCACCTGTTCTGAGCGTCGTGGACGCCCAGGGAAGGTGACCGAGTAGATGATGTTCAGACCTGAAGCCAAAAACAAAATTGTCTCCTGCTTTAACAGGAGATTAAATGCGGCTCTGTTCTTTCCCAGGTCGGTCATAGAAGCTACTCCATTTTAAAATGAGTGTCACGATGTCTGTAACCTGCGCGCTGAGTTAATGACCAGCTGTGTTGGGCCGTACTGTTGGAGTCAGACTGTCTGGGTTCCAAGCCCTGCCCACTGACACCTGCAAAATGGCCTTGACTCGGGTCCTGTAAAACACCCGACACAGTGCCTGACCTTTAATGCCGGCTATTATTATCATCAGTCTTAAATCTATCAAGAGTAGATGCAAATTCCTTGGAGGTGAGGACTATGATATTCCAGTGTTGTTCTTCTGGCTCATAACATAGACTCAGTAAGTGGTTTGTGAAGTGAATTCAAGCCAAGAATTAACGTTCCATTTTAAACTCAGTGTTTTAGAGAACCTAGCCTGTGCCAAGCTCTTTGTTAAGTTCTGGGGAAAGAAATGTATGGGAAACAGCCTCACCAGGCTGAAGACAGGTTATGGTGAGGACTTGGTTATCCTACCATTCAGGATACAGAGATATGCCATCCTCCATTTGAAAATTAAGTATTCATGGCCATGCACTGAGGTGATATTAATCCTTGGACAAAGATATTCTTCGGTTGACTTCTAGAAATACTGCTTCTCTACCTTGGCCTCCACTGCCTTGGTTCAAAGATCACCCCAGTACAGGGGTGATCTTCCACATTTGGAAGGTCCTCAAAAGAAATACTTTTGCTTATTTCTATGCTGTCTGATAATAGACGTCATCCCTGGGACACCTGTAAGAAAGAGGAACAGATCCTGACATCCAGAAACTGACCTGAACTAACTAGATTTTTGCATTCTTCTGTTAATGTGGTTTCACAGAACACCACATCACACAAGGCCAATCTCTAATTGATGAAGTGAGACAAAAAAACAAGACTCAGTCAGTAATGTTGTCTAAGTACTGACACAAAGTCACTGTGCCAACCCCAAGAACCCCCAACGCCTCCCATCCTGGAAATATAAATGCTGCTACTTTACCTATTATGGTTTGTTTTTATCAGATCTAGTCTTTCTGCCTTGTAGATGAGATTTATTAAGAATATCCATGGAGGGCTGGGATATAGCTCAGTTGGTAGAGTGCTTGGGATATAGCTCAGTTGGTAGAGTGCTTGCCTTGCAAGCATAAGGTCCTGGGTTCAATCCCCAGCACTGCAAAAAAAAAGAAGAAGGAAAAAAAAAAGAATATCCATGGAATTATGCCTTGTTTTCTGATGATATCCAATACAGAAAAATCACCCTGTTTTCCTTAAATCCCAACCAAAATCACCTAATAGAACCTAAATCCTATAAATTCTTTCCTAATATCTTCCTCCTGAGATACTTTGTGGACGCCCATGTTTTTCTGTTTTTTGTTTGTTTGTTTGTTTTTAACTGCAGTGAGCAGTAATAAACCCAATTTGCACAACTCCACGTGTGTTCCCAGTGTTTTCAGCTGGAGAGCATTGACACCTGACACTAGCGTGTGCTACAAGGTTGCAGAGTGTGTGTGTGTCATCTATACAACCTTTCAGCAAACACTATTCAGCATCTCCTTTGTGCCAGCCCCCTCTTTGCATGCTTGAGATGTGGCCCTGAACTAGGAGAGGAAAAAAGCTAATGGGAGGAAACAGACCAAAATAAAATAAAGTAAGATCATTTCAGATTACCATAAGTGCAATGGGGAAAAAAAAATGAAGCATGTCACTGGAATAGAAGACCAGGGGTTGGAGAGACATGTTGTGCTATTTTAGGTAGGATAGCCAAGGAAGGATGCTTAGCTGAGGTCTGATGGATGGCAAAATATCAGACATATGACAACCCAAGGAAAGAACATTTCAGGCAAAGAGAACGTCAGTGCAAGGGCCCTGAGGCAGGAGCATGCTGGGCATGTTTTTTCAATAGGAAAAAGGCACAGGTGGGGGTGGGGAGCCGGGAGAGGTAGGTCAGGTCACTCTGACTATGACAGGACCTGATAAGGAGTTAACATGTATACAGAGGGCCGTGTAACATCCTTTGATGAGACAGCGTATGAAAAGTTCCAAATAAGACGCAAATATACAACAAATAATGTGGAGCAAAGAGCAAATCTAGGGTCGCCTTTTTCCTGTTTAGGGATTTTTTTTTTTTTTTTAATTGATGAAGAGTCATTGCATTTGGACATTTCTAAAAATAAGGGCCAAAAGAAAATCATTCATGCACATCCCACTTCCAGATGGCCGATGCCAGCTTCTCTCGGTGACGGGGAAACCACACCACTTAGCCGTCTCATCTGGAGAGACAAGCGGTGCGTGATTGAAATGGATCTGATGAGAGAGGCAAGCAGGAGCAGGAGAGCACGGAGCTGTGTAAGCCTAAGCTTTTCTCCCCACAGAGGGCTCCCAACAAAATGTTTGGCAGCCTGGATTTTCTTTTTCTTTTTCCCTGTTGACATGTGACAAGACGGCCACCTCAGCTCTCAGGCACATCCCTGCACAATACTCTGCATCTGAAAAGGGCCTTTCCCTACACTGTGCCTTGGAAAGCCAGGCGGGGCCCAGTCCACTCCCCTCCCTTTCCATTGGCCAGGATGACCCTCTTGACAATCGTGACCGATCTGTGTCTCAGTGTCTGTGTCATCTGCCTCCTGTCCCCTCGTCACATCATCACCAGACCAAGGATGAGTACGGAGCAATATTTTCAGAGTGAGCAAGAGATCCCACACTGGCATAACTTCCATGGCAGTGTCCTGTGATATCGTCCTATTTTATCATTACATAATCTCTTACTGTGCCTAATTTAAAATTAAAACTTTATCATAGGTATGTATGTACAGGGGGGAAAAACACAGTATAGAAAGGGGCTTGCGGTCTCAGGCATCCACTGGAGGCCTTGGAATGTATACCTGCAGATAAACGGAGACCACTGCAGTTGCTTTTGAGTTTTAATGACATATTTGTCCTCCGTTTTGCACATATCAGTCAGGAGACGTGGGTGCACCCAAGAGGCACTGACTGGCTTATGTCTGCAGGACAAGGACTAACCGTGAGGTGTCGGGCCATCACAGACCCCACGGAAGGCAGGGAGGCCAGGCGTGGAAAGCAGCCAAGGAGCAAAAGAGGAACAGTGCAGCCAGCCACATGGTGCCTGTCCCCAGTGCCACCCTGCTGCCACCCACCATGGCTACAGGCACAGACCCAACCCCATCTCCACTTAACCACGTGCCACTCACTCAAGGTTCAAAATCCCAGGAGAGAAAGTCCAAGGTCAAGTGCTCCGTGGGGGTAGGGAGAAGAAGTTGTCCTCCCTGCAGTAGAGACGGGCTCAGGGTTGGGGGCGCTCTGCCTGCCATTGTGGTTCCCCGGAACTTGAAAGAGGGTGTACTTTCTGAGTGGTTAAAACAACATTTGACAGGACGATAGGTATGACATTGGATTTAAGAACATTAACTCCAATGCTGCCATTTGAGGTCTCACTCAGCATTGCTTTATTAGCACACAGACCAGGGCTTAAACCCAGGGCTCTCCATTGCTCGTCCACCTGGACGGCGTGGACTGAGGGAGGAAGGGAAGAGCTGACCGTACAGGCTTCAAGGCAAGCACCTGCCCTTCCCATTGCTGGCTTTCGAGAGTAACTTTTCCGCATGTCAATCTGACCGAAGCATTTCCTCCCGTTTCCCTTAGAATGGTCTATGGCTTCCATTGCTCTTATGATAAAGATAGTCCCTAACTGGACCTACGAAGCTTTGCCTCTATCCATCTCTCCTACATCCATTCTCCTTCCAGTGCCTTCTTTGGCTCCTTGCAAGCTTTGTGCCCTCCACCACTGGGCCTTTGCACAAGCCCTTCCCGCTCCTCTATGCCTCCTCAGTCTTCAGGCTTTATTGAAGTGTTGCTTCTTCGGAGAAGCCTCGTCTCACCTCTCTGATGAGCTTCAATGTCCTTACTACAGATTCTCCTTGTCCTCAAAGCATTATCCCAGCGTCATCTTGCCCATGTGTGGTTCTCAGATAAGCATCTGTCTCGCCTGCTTGACACGTTGTTCATTAGGACAGAAAGCAGGCCTGATTTTGCTCAAGGTCATTTCTCTAGCACCTCACTCAAGTGTTTGCACCAAAGCAGGGGCTCTGGAATATTTGGGAGCCTCTACCCATGCTGCCAGGGAGCTCGCCTTCTAGAGAAGGAGATAGGCAAAATAATCATAACCAAGACAAGCAGATGCCCCAAAATCGCAAGGTAAGATATGGGCAATGAAGATATTTAGCCATACGTCAGGCTAAAATTGAAAACACGAAAGGGGACTGGGTGTTCCCTCCGCCATACTATGGCGGTGTGTGCGGGAGTCTCTGGCAGGAGCTCTCTGTTCTGTTGCTTTTCCGGGACTCCATTACCCAGGAACCGCCGCCCCTGCCCCCCCAGGACGCTCAGCGGTGACACCCTGACATGGGTCGCTTGAGCAGCGGGTCCCCGGGCCTTGCCTTGGCTCGCGAGGGTCCAGGCCAAGCCACCCTCGCGTCCTGCAACTTCTCGGAACTACTTGGGTCAGGACCCAGCGCCCTGGCCTTGGCATCTTGTGGGGACCTGCAGGGAACAGGTGCATGGTGGTTGGTGGGTTGATCTTGAAAATAAATGCCCTCGAGGGGAAAAAAAAAAAAAAAAGAAAAAATATGTACACACACAAATGGATGGATTGGCTTATTTCATTTAATATGATAGTATCCAGATCCATCCATTTACTGGCAGAAATCATAAAGTCATTCTTTTTTATGGCTTAGTAATATTCCATTGGGTATATATACCACATTTTCTTTATCCATTAATCTGTTAAATAAGCTGATCCCAAAAACTCAAAAGCAGAATGTTCTCTCTGATATGCTAAAACACAATAATGGGCAGGGGATGGGGATGGAAGTTCATTGGATTAGACAAAAGGGAATGAAGGGAAGGGAGGTGCTGGGAATAGGAAAGACAGTAGTATATTCATCTATGAATACAGGACCAGTGAATCTCCACGTCTCGTACAACCGCAAGAACAGGATCCTAATTAGAGTAAGTTATATTCTATGCTTGTGTAATATGTCAAAATACACTCTACTGTCATGTATGTCTAAGAAGAACAAATAAGAAAAATTTTTTAAAAACACAAGTGCAGATACACTTAGATAGTGATGGTGACATTTAGGCTGAGACCTGAGAATGGAAAGGAATTAGACCGAGGGTTCTCACAGTGACCTGGCTTCGGGTTGCAATCAGACATGGGCACCTCAGGTGGCCAGGACTCAGGGCTCAGAAGCAAGGCTCAGGCAGAGCAGGGAGAGTAGAGAGGTGTGCCCGCCAGTTTCCTAGGATTTGAGAGAAGTCGCAGCAGGAGAGGTGGGTCGTGGGCCGCCGGCGGGCATCTGGTGGGATCCCATTTTTATTCCGCACAGTGTACCTACTGCGTTTTCTGCAGGCCACTGTCCAGTTTGTATGAAGTTGGCCCACTTCAGCTGCAGAGAGCAGAATGGAGGCTGCTGATGGCCCTGCCACGCCCCCTTTCCCTCGCTCCTCAGTGACGCCACCCTCACATTTTTTAAGTTGAAGTAAAATTCACAAATCCGAAATGAACCCTTCCAGAATGTACGCCCCAGGGGCATTGAGCACGTTCTCAATGCCGCCGTTAAGTTACTTCCAAAACATTTCATCACCCGGGAGGCAACCTGGCGCGGGCCTCACCCGTCGACCAGTGACCCGCCTCCCATCTCCAAGGACTTATCCATTCTGGCCATTCACATGAATGGAGGTGCTGATGCGTTTTACACCGAAGGCTCCCCTGTAGCGTTTTTATGTGATCAGAGCTTGCACGTTGCTTTGTCTCCCCTGAACTTACTGGCTCATTAGGGCCAACGGGCAGCTGGAGTGCAAGGGCCTGTATACCGTCGCTGGTCATTTACAATGTGAATGTGATGAGGAGAAACTAGGGAAAGACTTGCAACAGGCGCGTTGATGTACTTGCTGCCAGGCACCCAGCGAGCAGCACCAAGAGCACCTCACGTCCTCTTGGAAGCAAACTGCGTAGGAAAGATCATTTCCTCCAAGGAACCGAGAGCTTTTCCTTGAGTGTCTGATCTTCAGGCCATGAGAGACTTGGATTAGCCTGGGCTGAGTGGACGAACTGGCCCTGGTGACCCGGGAGGAGATCAAGCTAGAACTCACACCGTGAGCAAGATGCAGTGTGTAATATTTTGTTGTTGTTTTGTTGTTTGTTTGTTTGCTACTGGAGATGAAACTCAGGGTTGCTTTCCCCCTGAGCTACATCCCCAGCCCTTTTGGTTTTTTTGTTTTGTTTTGTTTTTTGTTTTTGTTGTTGTTGAGATGGGGTCTTGCTAAATTGCTGAGGTTAATCTTGAACTTGCAATTCTCCTGCCTCAGACTGCCAAATAACTGGGATAATAATGGTAAACTACCACGCCCAAATGCCCCCAATTTTTTTGCCCTTATTTTTAAATTTAGCATCATTTTTAAATTGATACACAAAACATAAAAATTGTGCATATGTAGGTAAGTGGAAACCATGTCTTGTTTTAATATTTGTACACATTGTGTAATATTTAAAGCTGGGTTAATAAACCTATCTCATCAAACATTTGTCATTTCTTTATGGTGAAAACATTGATAATTCCTTCTGGTTATCATTTACATAGTTTCGTACACATGATTCTTGAATATTTAAAATGTGGTTGAATAATCTTCGATGATTTAAAACATGCAGAAAGACTCTTCAGTGTTATATATCCACTTACGAATTTAACATTCAGGCACAACTATTAACCGAGCATAGTCCTTTTGCTTGAATTTAATTTTAGATCTCATATTTTAAATAATGAAAAACTATCCAATCTTAAGGAAAACCAGAGTAATGGTTTTCCTCGTGTATATGAAATCTTTATTACCATAGCCTGTCATTTTATAAGTTCCGTTTTTAAAAGTGGGATTTCAGCAACTACATATTTGCAGGGAAATAGAAGGAAACTTGATATGGAAATTCTGAAGTGCACATTTCTCCTGAAAAACTCCTTTTTTTCCCAAAGAAATTCCTCTCCCCCAGATTATTACTTCATAGACTACTTTAAATGAAACCAAAATATTCTCATCTTTCACCATTGCTTTACAAATGTATTTGAAAACCAAATCAACATATTCCACCACGCTAAGGAGACTTTTTCTTTAGCTACAAGGCCCTTACCATCCAAGTTTTGTGCAATACATGGAAATCAGTCAAACCTTTATGCTAAAATCTCAAAACCGTGGCTGACACAGCCAGAATGTCAATATCGTGTCTAAGTTGCTAATCGGCCTATCAAACAACTTCGTTGCCATGACTAATTAAACAATACCTTCTGACAGTTAAGATTAAATTGCTTGGAAAAGGGGGAGGGAACCGGATGATGAAGCAGAGACACTTAATCATTAGCTAAAGCAAACGGAATTTGGATATTTTTGTGTCTAGAAATCAAAAGGATTTCTAGAGGAACTGATTTCTAAATTCAGGCAGACCCTATTCGTAACAGAAATCTGCCAGGGTGCAAAGGGTTAATGAGGACATCATTGTCTGACTTTAACTGCTACAAGAGTGGTCAAAAAAAATAATCATTAAATTACTCCAGTGTTTCCTATCTTAAAGATCTATCTTAAAGATCTGAAATATGATTTCAGACACATGTCTTAGGCTGGAAACTTCCTAAATTGAAGCTGCCTTCAGAATCTCCGTTTCTTAGAGACTTAGTTCCCCACCTCGGACCTCTCCAGTCTCACCCACTCCAGCTTCTAAGCAACAGTTAGAACCACTGGCTGCTTCTAACCCCCGAGCCAGCCTTCTCCCCACAGCCAAAATTCCATTTCCTAAATGTGAGTCCTGATGAAGACTCACACGATGCCTAAAATAGGACAGGGCAGGAAACAGAAGGTTGAAGACTTCGGAGCCAGATAGACCTGGGGTCAATCCCCAGCCCTGCCATTTGTAGCAGAATAACCTAAAGTCCCTACACTCTTCAAATCTCTAGTGTGGACATAATCCATGCAACAGACAGAACATGATTGCAAGAATTCACCACTTACTAGCTAGTTACCTAATCACTGCGTGGCCGGTTCCTTGTTTGTATAAAAGAGAAAATAATGGCACCTGTATCCTAAGGTCACTATGAGAACGAAAGGGGTTAGTTTATGCCAATCACTTCTAGCACGCAGTAAGCACCACCACATGAGAATTCAATTTCAGTAGTTGACATAACGGCAGTGATGTCATTGCCATTATTACCTAATAGTTTTGTAAGGGAATTAAGTGAGGTTACAAAGTGCCTCACCTATACTAAGCACCAGTCATTGGTAGTTATTGTTTATGTATGATTTCAAAAAATGCAGAATGCAAAAAGATGGTTTATGACTTCAAGAAATATTTCTTCTCATTCATTCAACAATAATGTTTTTAGTAAGTCCTTTTAAAATCTTGGTACTGGGCAAGGTGCTGACCATGGGGAGATGCAGACAGGAAGCCAAACCTCAACAAACCTTCCAACTGGCAGGGAAACAAATGTGTAATAGTGTCTAGTCGCTCTCACACTCATAGCATAGGATTCATAGGAGGGGTTGGCAACAAAGATGGGGCAAAGATGGTGGAAAGTTTCCTAAAGCAGGGGCCCCAATCTTTCCATATGAACGGTGCCAGCCAGATGGAGAAAACAAGGGAGGTATTCCAGGAGCCGAGACAACCACGCCCCCACGGATGCCAATTCCTCTTTCTGTCTCAATGTATCTGATCAGATCACTCAACTTTACACCTGATCTTGGCTCCCCACTGCCAAGAAGATAAAGGCCAATCTCTCCTGCTGGCTTCAAAGTCCTTTCACAACCTGCCTCTACCTCTTGTTGCAGCCCCATCTCCAGCCACTCCTCCTGTGGGTTTCCACCTCGTCTTTGCTCATATGGGGGTTCCAGCCAGGCATGCCTTTTTCCCCTCCTCCACCTGGTACCTTCATACTCAGCCTTGGATCAAGACCCATCAAAAGTCCCTTTCTTGGCAAGTCTCCTATTTTCCCAGGAAGAATTACTGCCTCCTCCCTCCATACCTCGGGTTCATTCCTCACCACTTTGCCTCATTAGCTCTCGTTTATCTCCTTTCTCCCCATCACCCCAACTGAAATATAAATTCACCAAGATCAGGGTTTTACCTGACTTCGTATATCCAGAACCCCAAACACATGGGAAGCTCTCCATCCACTTGAGCTGTTATTTTTCTGATGGATGCTGAGCCAATGTTCATTGAGTCATGGAGTACAACTTGTTCGAAGGAGGAATCAATAAACTAGATCAGAGATTGTGCAAAGCAATTTTGTGCAGGGTAAAAGCAATTTTGTTCAGCATTTCCTGACTTCCTCTCTCCTTAGTCTCCAAAGTGCTTGCTTTCAAAATGTATGACCAATAAGAAAAAAAAAAATTGGAACAAATTATAGCTTCGGAGTCCCTCATGCCTGTGAAATGCACAGTCCTGGTATTTGGGCAGTCTTGCCATTCAGTAAGTACTCATAGGTCGTGAGACACCTTGACCCAGATCTCTCTGCACAATAAATTAGAAGTAATTCCTATCTGTTGGCACAGAATGAAATTCTTACCATCCCTAGCTTGCCAGAGAGGGGTGGCAAATCAAGTTTGACTCTGCCATTAGAAGTAGGGACTTGGCCCTCAGCTCCCCACCATAAATTGTGTTGAGTGCTTCATTGCATTAATGTCACTAGACGTGAACAGTATTACAGGATAAGGCCTATGGCAGCAAAGGTAGAGTAAGCTCAGCAGTGTCTCCACGTTCCTCGGCTCCAGAGGACACCACACATGTTGCAGTGCATACGAAGTAGCACCCCTGGAACATCTGGAGGATGATGTGAACGTATCCCTTGGAGTCATACAACATAGCAACACTACATTGTACCTAGGACCTTTGAATAAGGATCAGAATTAAGTGATGTCCTTATTAAAAGTACAGATTCCTGGGATTTAACCTCAGAAATTCAGATTCAGTAAGTCTGCCTTGGGCCCAGAAATCTGCCTCTTAAATTAGCACACACACATCCCCCTGATACAGATACTGATCTCTTTTCAAGGACATTGCTGTGGGAACTGTATGACAGTTCCTGATATTTTGTCCTCCTCCCGTTCCCTAATCTGACATTGTTACGCATTTAAAATCAGCAAGCATTTTTCCTCTCTTACTATCACGTCACTAGGATTGGCTGCTGGGGTGATCACATAATGTGGTGATGCTCGTAAAAAATTCAGATGGGCCGGGTGTGAGGGTCCACACCTGTCATCCCAGCCGCTCGGGAGGCTGAGGCAGACGGTTTGCAAGTTCAAAGCCAGCCTCAGCAAAAGCAAGACGCTAAGCAACTCAGTGAGACCCCTGTCTCTAAATAAAATACAAAATAGGGCTGGGGATGTGGTTTAGTGGTCAAGTGTCCCTGAGTTCAATCCCTGGTACCCACCCCCGAATAAAAATTCAGATGGGCATTATCAACCCCGTGCCATGTGTGAAAGCACCCGTTCTGTAAGTAGGTAATCCTCTTCCTAAACCTTAGACTCTACCTGCAGCTGCTAAAAAGGACATTTGCCACTTTTCTCCCATAAGAGGCATCAGTTTTTACTTCTTCTCTGGCTGTAAGAATGTGAATATCCTCTCGATTATAGGCATAATCTATTTGATTCCTCTCCTGGGTTCTCTTTCTAGCAGTGAGTTCTCATTTCCCTGCTTATGGGCCACCTACTGTGATCTGACTGCTACTTATCATGAGTATTTGCTGGGCATCCTCAGGAACCAGCACCCAGCTCTGGATTTCTTAAGGTGGAGGGACAAACAAGGCCACCACTGTTCACAGTACTGTGGGGAGTCGCTACTCTGCTGAAATCACCCACTGAATATTCTAAGTAATGGCGTCGACTACTCTGGGTTTCGCCTGCTGGGCATTTCTTTTCTCATCTTCTTGTCACAATAACCCAGCTTTCCTGTTCACCTCCCACTTTTCTTTCTTTTTTTTAATTTTTTTTTTATTGTAAACAAATGGGATACATGTTGTTTCTCTGTTTGTACATGGCGTAAAGGCACACCATTTGTGTAATCATAAATTTACATAGGGTAATGTTGTTTGATTCATTCTGTTATTTTTCCCTTCCCCCGCCACCCTTCCAACCCTCTATACAGTCCTTCCTTCCTCCATTCTTGCCCCCCTCCCTAACCCTAACTCTAACCCTAACCCCTCCCACTCCCCATTATGTGTCATCATCCACTTAGCGATATCATTCTTCCTTTGGTTTTTTGAGATTGGCTTATCTCACTTAGCATGATTTTCTCCAATTTCATCCATTTGCCTGCAAATGCCATACTTTTATCATTCTTTATGGCTGAGTAATATCCCATTGTATATATATACCACATTTTCTTTATCCATTCATCAATTGAAGGACATCTAGGTTGGTTCCACAATCTGGCTATTGTGAACTGAGCAGCTATGAACATTGATGTGGCCGTATCTCTGTAATATGCTGATTTTAAGTCCTTTGGGTATAGGCCAAGGAGGGGGATAGCTGGGTCAAATGGTGGTTCCATTCCAAGTTTTCTAAGGAGTCTCCACACTGCTTTCCAGAGTGGCTGCACTAATTTGCAGCCCCACCAGCAATGTATGAGTGTACCTTTCTCCCCACATCCTCGCCAACACCTGTTGTTGCTTGTATTCTTGATAATCGCCATTCTAATTGGGGCAAGATGGAATCTTAGGGTGGTTTTGATTTGCATTTCTCTTATTACTAGAGATGTTGAACATTTTTCCATATGTTTGTTTATTGCTTGTAGATCTTCTTCTGTGAAGTGTCTTCATTTCCTTAGCCCGTTTGTCGATTGGATTATTTGCATTCTTGGTGTAGAGTTTTTTGAGTTCTTTATAGATTCTGGAAATTAGTGCTCTATCTGAAGTATGATTGGCAAAGATTTTCTCCCACTCTGTAGGCTCTTTCTTCGCATTGCTCATAGTTTCCTTTGCTGAGAGAAAGTTTTTTAGTTTGAATCTATCCCAGTTATTGATTCTTGCTTTTATTTCTTGTGCTATGGGAGTCCTGTTGAGGAAGTCTGGTCCTAAGCCGACATGTTGAAGCTCTGGACCTACCTTTTCTTCTATAAGATGCAAGGTCTCTGGTCTGATTCCGAGGTCCTTAATCCATTTTGAGTTTAGTTTCGTGCATGGTGAGAGATATGGGTTTAGTTTCATTCTGTTGCATATGGATTTCCAATCCTCCCAGCACCATTTGTTGAAGAGGCTATCTTTTCTCCATTGCATATTTTTGGCCCCTTTGTCTAGTATGAGAAAATTGTATTTATTTGGGTTTGTGTCCGTGTCCTCTATTCTGTACCATTGATCCACCTTTCTATTTTGCTACCAATACCATGCCGTTTTTGTTACTATAGCTTTGTAGTAGAGTTGAAGATCTGGTATTGCGATACCCCCTGCTTCACTCTTTCTGCCAAGGATTGCTTTAGCTATTCTGGGTTTTTTATTCTTCCAGATGAATTTCATAATTTCTTGCTCTATTTCTGTAAGGTACAACATTGGGATTTTAATTGGAATTGCATTGAATCTGTATAGCACTTTTGGTAGTATGGCCATTTTGACAATATTAATTCTTCCTATCCAAGAACATCACTTCCCACTTTTCAATGTGCTTCTGATGAGATTTTGAGCCAAGACGGTGCACCAAGCTGAAGGATTGCTCTGATCCCAGGGCATGCTCTGGCCCCGTAGGCCAATCCCCTTCGATACGATGAATCTGAATCTTGAGCGGAATGACACAAAGATGGAAAATAGTCATCCTGATGGCAATGCCCAAAAGGTCTTGTTCATGGACTTTCCGGAGCTTTCCTTGTTACTCCTTTCCAGAGAACCTCAAAGCTGTGCCGATTTCCTTCCAATATATCCCATTTTTCCTAAACTTATCTAAGTGCATTGCTGTGACTAAAGAAATGTAACTGTTACAGTAACTAATACATATACTAATTAGCAAACCCTTCAGAAACCAATCTAAAAATACAAACTAAAACATCCAGTTCTTTAATAGAGGTCATAGTTACAATATGCATCTTCATGCAATTTGACCTTTTAAAGGGATAGTGTCCAAAATAAAATAGTCCCCTGGCTGATAAAAACCAAACTGGAATCTCTGAGAAAGTTCCTTGAAAGTAGTCAACTTCTATTCCAGTTGTTCCTATATATGGATGGCAAAATATTTGCTGAAATGAAGTCTTTTTGAGTTTTGTTCATTTTTTTTTTCATTTTAGAAAATAACATGTGGTTGAAATAAACTTGGTGCCTTGGTTGTGCTTTATCTCTGCCACTTGTCAGGCAGCAAAGAGATGTTTGGGTGGGAGGGGCAGGTCCTCCCGGCTAACTAAGGAACATAGTGGATCCAGTGTTCTGAAGCCCCTCCCCAATGCCACTCATAATCCTTCCCAAGGGAGAAAAGGGACTCTAACCCGTATTACTTGAATTAGTGCTCTTGGCCAGTCTTGACTTGCTGAGATTTACCCTGTAGAAAACGTCATTTCACTGCTAGGGGATGACAAGATACTAACATGGAAGTCCCAGAGAAGCTCTCTGACAGGCTTATTGAGCTGTGGTTGTTTCCTGGAAGACTGTCCAAAACCTCCTGCCACAGCTCTAGGTCTTTTCAAAAACAACGTCCCTTGACAGGAAAAAATAGTGAAGGCAATTCACCAGGACCCAAGTCCAGAGTAGAGACAATTTGTGAGAGAAGAACACTCTGTTAGCTTGAAAAAAAAATCTATTTAACCTCAATTACTTAGTAATTATTTATCTATGAACATCAGGAATTTCTTCTGGGCTCCTCCTGCAAACTTGTAAGCACCATGTTTAGATTGTTTCATTCTGACATTCTTATTGCCTTATTCTTATGACAAATTATATGATCTTCCGTATTTGCTGATAGTTGCCAAGGTAAATTTTCTTCCACGTGGATTGTGTGTATGTGTGTGTGTGTGTGTGTGTGTGTGTGTGCACGGTAGAATTTTATTGTAACTTTTTTTTTAAATCTCTTTGGGGACAATTGTATATTGAATTTCTCATTTTTATTAACCAAGAAGGAGGGAAAATATAGCATCCAATTCTTGACGAAGAAGAGTTTCGTCTAAACATAGAAATGATGTGTCTTTAAACACGTTTTGCCACATGAACTGCAATAGTAATTCCAAAAGCTCGTTCACAGACAAACCTACAGAAGTGTTACAGTTTGGATCTTAAATGCTAAAGGCTTGGTCACCAGTCTGTGACTGAGGAGGTGTTGGGACCTTTAAGAGATGGAGTCTAGTGGAAGGAAGTTAGATAGTTGGGGGGTGTCCTTGAAAGGGATATTGGGACCACAGCCCCCTTCCTGTCTCTCTCATTTTGCTTCCCAGCTGCCATGTGGTGAGCAGTTTCCTTTGCCACAAGCTTCCGCCATTTTGTACTGTTTTGCCAGGTGCCCGAAAGCAATGGGGCTATGCAACCAGGGTCTGAGACCTCTGAAACCATAAACCAAAGTAAACATTTCCTCCTTTCAGTTGGCTTCTCAGATTTCTTATGACTGAGACAGAAATCTGACTGACACCTCAGAAACCATGATGGGGGTCGGGGGTCTTTAAAAAGCACAAATTCCTGGACCTCACCTAATCCACTGAATTAGAATCACTTAAATGAAAAATCAGCATCCCTTTGAAAGAATGGAGAGGAGCTGTGAGTGCGACATGAACAGGGAGCTGGTTTAGAAAAGCAAGTTATATATACAGAATATCATACTTGCATATTTGAATATGAGGTGTTACATAACAGTTTTTGGAAGGCAAGACACATAATATATTAACAATGGGGTTATTCTAGAAAGTGCAAAGAGGAGAAGAGACTCACTTTGTACTTTTCATCCCTTTGCACTATTAAAATTACTTTAACCAAAAGCATGTGCTACTTGTATAATTGAAACTAATTAATCAACAGTGAAAAACATGTTAAATGCTTCCCAAGGGATTCTAATCATCAGTCAGTTTCAGGGACCATTGCACCAGGCAAATGAGATAAAAGCCCATTAGTTTAATTTCTCAGTTAAAGGAATTGAGCCTTCTCTCAAAATGCAAGTTCTTGCCATTATTCTGTAAGTGCCAGGCCTCAAGCAATGTCGACACCTGCTAGTACTTGTCTACACAGCAGGTAATAAAGGAAATAAGAGATAATGAGGGGAAAAATTCATATTAAAGTTTGGAGGCAGAAATATTATAGTCCAGCGACAGGGAAGGAAAGCTTTAAAATCACTATTATAGGGACAGCAGACTAGAAAGATACATTCCTACCCACGGCTGTGCTTCCAATACACAAAATACTTTCTCTCACTTCCTTGAATAAAAAGATCCATAAACCAAGCTAAAATTTTATGGTTTTTGTTTCCTACTAGAAAGTTTGAGTTTTTATTGTCAGGTAACCAATAATTGAGTATTATTATTGAGAAGTGTATCATTTATATTTTGATACTAATCTTAATGAAATATGCTGTGTCAAACCCCAAATGGAAGATTCCTCAGCATTCCTCAAGAGCAAAATTTGCTACTACTATCCAAAGAAACAAGAATTTTCTACTCTGTAGTTATACTTTAAGATACCAGCTTTTACTCATTTTTGCTCTCTTGTCTTGCTCCATGCTGGACTATTGACCCAAAATCCTTCTAGAGGTCAAAGAAACTACCATATAGAGAAGTCTCAGGATAAAATTTCCTTCAGGAAGTGTGGTTGAAATCAGGGCATTATTACAATCCTGTAATAATGCAAAGACAACAGGTGATCAATGAGTAAAAGAGAAGATTTTGCCAAAAATACATTATTATTCAGAAAGGATGGAAATTACATTAGTTGGAAAAGTTTGCTAGACATTTTATTTTTCTAAGGAAAAGTTTTGTTTCAGCAAATCAAGCTTTCAGTACAAATTTTTCAAGGGCAAATAGTAAGTCTATTTTGGAACAAGGAGAGTTATTTATAGGAAGAGAGAAAGAATGAGAAAGTATTTGTAAAAGAAAGCAAATGTTTCCATGTTCAGCCCTCAGTTCCAAACGTCTCATTATTTTTCCCCAAAGACCCATGAAATCTTAAGTTAATACAAAGCTAGATTCCAAATCATTCTTGCAAACTAGAACTCAAAAATGGTGAAAATTACTTCTTTAGCATGCCCTGTTTTTGTATATACCATTTTCCCCTGGGACAGTAATCACATCGAATGCAAAGGCACTCTTAATTAAGTCCCCACAATGCTAAGCATATTGCTTTCTCACACTTGGAGGGGTTGGAAAACTTTGGATAGTTTATGTGAATGCACATGAAAAGCAGAGACATTAATACAGAAATAACCCTATGTGACTGCCAATAGACAAATGTGGAAATAGACCCAATAAAATGCTTTCACCATACACTCATGTATTCCCCTTAACATGTGGTGCCAATCAAACCTAGAAGCTACAGGTGTACAGTAGCAGAAATGTGAATCAATTAAATATCAAAGAACTCTACTTTGCAAAAGATCACTTTCCCTGAGCAGCAGAAAGCATATTGTCTTTTGTCAAAATAAAGAAACAGACATTTATTTTGAAAAACCCACTGCCTTTGTCAAATGCACATCACTTACCAACCATATTTTTCCTATCGTAAAGCAGTTGATCTGTTTTGTCCATGAATTAGTTAATTAATTAAAAAACATTATTTTAGGGTTGTAATTGACAGCTTCTATACCGTCACAGATGCCAATAGAAAACACACGTGGATGTCAGAAAGATGTCATACAGATTTGCTGAAGGTATCCCCTGCACTTGCCAGAACAATCCTAATATTGAATACTCTAAATATTGTCTCTGTACCTTTCCTTGGACTAGTCAAACCAAATATCTATGTAATTGGCATTTTCTTTCTATTTAGTGTCTCTTACTGTACAAGAACTAATCCCACCCCAACTCTGGTGGTTTTATTGGTGACTTCCAATTAGAATTCTAGGGGTAGACCTAGGACCCTTGAAAACACTCACAGGTTCAGGGAGCAATGGCACATGCCCATAGTCCTAGTGACTTGGGAGGCTAATGCAGGATAATTGCAAGTTTGAGGCCAACCTCAGCAATTTAGCAAGACCCTGAAGCAACTTAGAGAGACCCTGTCTCAAAATAAGAACTAAAAAATAACTGAGGATGTAGCTCAGTGGCAAAGCACCCCTGGGTTCAATATCCAGTACCAAAAATGTTTAAAAAGAAAAAAAATCCTTGAGTGCTACTCTCCTTTTGATTATTTGGTCCCTTTAGTATTGCAAAATAAACTTTTACCTTTTTTTATCCCTGATAATATTCTTTGACCAGAAGTCTATCTGGCAGATTACTCATAACAATAAATTTATTGTCATCAGAGCTTATCTGAATTAATTATTCCAGGATTTTGATGGAGAATAATGACAACAAATTTTAGATTTTTTTCTTTCACATTCTAAAACTAGGGTCGATATCAAAAGGCATTCTCATGAAAAATGGACATGAATATTCTCACTGGCTCTCTTTTCATCCATTGAGCAGCAAGAGGTTTAAATTTTTCAGATGTTCATGAATTTTCAGTGCCTGACCATATATGAGCAGTAAGTATTTTAGAGACTTTTCTGGATCTAGGCTACATTTTAATGGTGAATTGGATTCTGCCTCTCAAAATCTTTTAAGAATCCTTTTACCTTTTTCAAGGTTGTGGCCAAATAGATATGCAACATAAATTTATCATCTTAATCAGTTTGCAAGGGTTCTGAAGTGTCAAGTACATTGACATTGCCAGGCATCCAAACTCCAGAAGTTTTTCATTTTGCAGAACTCCTTACCATTACAAAACAACTTCCCTTTCCCCCTTCCCCAGCTCCTGGAAACCACCATTCCACTTTCTGCCTCTGTGGATCTGAGTTCTCTACATTTTAGCTCACATATGATCTTATTAATATCAAAGTATGATATCACATTTTTTGCATATACTTCAGACAATTTGGAAACGTACAAGATAGAACATTAATTTCTTCCCATTTTTAATCCCATAGGTTTTGTGTATGTGCATTATGCATTTTTTTCTACACATTTGGGCAGGGGGAAGGTGTGAATGACATCCCTTCTCATAGGGTCTCCTGATCCCTGTGCCTCCAAATTTCATGGAAATCACACTGTCACTCAATCACTGTGGTTCCTTGTTCATTTTGTGCTGATCACAGACCATAATTCAAGAACTCTACTACCCATGGCCCCCTCTCTCCCTGCATCCTGCACAATGAGAGAGCAGATAACTGCACAGAGGTTGTGAATCAGCTGAGAAATTAAAGGTCTGAGGTAATAGTCAAGAATAAAGACAAAAGACATGAAAAACAGTTTAACAGGGGTCTGGTGGGTGAATCAGACCTGATGGGTCTGATCCCCAACAAAGAGAAAAATGCCCATCAACCTGTATTCATAGGGAAGCTCATCAAAGGGATTTAATTGTGAGAGAAGGTTTAGATAAGAAGCGAGAGGCTGGGGCTGGGGAGATAGCTCAGTTGGTAGAGTGCTTGCCTCCCAAGAACTAGGCCCTGGGTTCAATCCCCAGTACCACAAAAATCAAAAGAACAACAAAAGGAAGCGAGAGGTTATGGGGAATGGCCTGACCGGAGCCTTATCACTTGCTTCCAACAGCTGGTGCCTCACCAAAGACTCGTGTGTTGAAGGCTTGGTGCCCAGCCTGTGATCTTGGGAAGTGGTGGAACTTTTGGGAGGGGGTGCCTAGTGGAAGGAAGTTAGATCACTGGGGTGCCCTAGGAGGGGATATGGGAACCTGGTCTCTTCCTGTCTCTCTCTTTGCTTCCCATCTGGCTGCCACCAGATGAACGGTCCTCCTCCACTACACATTCCCACCATGATGTAAGGTGCTGCCTCAGGCTCAAAGCAACAGGGTCAACAACCATGGGCTGAAAGTACCAAAATTACAAGCCCAAATAAAGCTTTCTTCTTTTTAAGTCGATTATCTCATGTGTTTTGTCACAGTAAGGGAAAGCTAACACCCCTTGCCGGGATCAGGAAGTGCCTATCAATATGAAGTTTTAGTTTTCTTCCATTCTTAATACCAACTCAGAAAAAAACAGTAGGCTTTACTAAGAGAAGCATAAAATATTTAAAATAGCTGATAATAAATAAAATAGTTTATTTAAAATAAGTTGTCTACTAAATATTATTTTTCCCACAAACCAAAGAAAAAGCAAAGCACGTCAACCCTTCGCAGGGGCTCCCCTAGGGACTCAACCTATTCCCAGTCTTGCTCCCCGGCCTCTAGTTTCCTGTTATTTCTAAGATGCCTCCTTGTTTGAGACACTATCAAGAGATGATCTCCTACTTCTGGAAATCGCGCCCCACATTTGAAGGGTGGCTTCCATCCCTCTTCCCTCAGCCACCACGGCAGTGCATGCTCTGGGCTAAAAGTTCCTCAGTCTAAAATAACACTCCAGGGACGCCAGCAGGCTTATTTTCTGGAGTTTTCCATTCCACATTTCCCTGCCTCTAAGAGACTCAAATATATTTCAGCATCCTTCCACATCCCCGGCTAGATCAGATAAACCCGTATAAACACATGCTCACCTCCATGCTTCATCATTACCAGCCTCTGCATAATTTCAGGACTGATTAATGGAATACTAGCTGCTTCCAGATGGAGCAGCTGGGTGTATGAAGCTTAATAAGGATGGCCAAGGGCCAGATCCCCTCCAGTTGTGACCCTGCCTTCCCCCCAGGTCCTCAAGACCCTCTACAGACAAACCTCTGGCATTCCCTACCTTCAACAGATGCAGGCGAAAAAATGGGAAGAATCATGCAGGAGTTTTGATGGGCCAGATCTGGAAGGGGAATCCATCTCTCTTGCTCGAGTTCCAGTGGCCAGGACTTAGTCACAAAGCCCCACCAAATGTCAAGAGCTGGAAATGTAGTATCACTGGGTCCCAGGACACACACAAAGTGAATTTTGTGTAGTCTCTGCTGCAACCGCCATGTCTCAGTATGAAGCCCTCTGCCCTCTCTCTGATGACCACCTCCTATGTTTCCAACTCATTCTTGGAACCACATCCGCAGCCTTTTTTTAATATTTCAGTTAGAGATGGGGTCTTGCTGAGTTGCTTAGGGCCTCATTAAGTTGCTGAGTCTGGTCTTGAGCTCATGATCCTCCTGCCTCAGCCTCCTGAGCTGCTGGGATTACAGGCCTGTGCCACTGCACCCAGCTCTGACTCTCTCTTAAGTACAGCAATGACTTGTCTCCCTCAGCAGTTCCAGTGCCCTGGCCCATCTTCCCTCCTCTTCTCCTGCCCCACTTCCCACGTCATCAGTCATCTCTCTACCTGGCCTGAATGCCAAGGCCCACCATTATAATCACCCACTCTTGTAGACCTTAACTCTCTTGTTTCTCTCTGTCCTAAAAACCTGTTGGTTGCTTAAGATCATCTCAGTGAAGGGGCTGGGACATAGCACATTTGTAGAGCCTTCCACAACATGCTAGGTTCGATTCCCAGCAACACACACATACACATACACATTTGATTGAGGCTTGAGCCCACGTGACTAGAGATTTACACACATTCCAGAAGCAACTAGCTTAGAACCTTCTACCCCAATACCTAGTTCAAGATCTCGAGCTCTGCTGGGTGGCATCATGACCTAAAGAATTCACATGTGTGAATATATGACCTTTCTTTCCTGATTCTCAGACTTTGCCAACTTGTAACTGCGAACTTTTGGTTTGGTACCAGTTAGTGATATTTGCTTGCTCCTCTAAACCTAACATATTCTCTGAATTCCTCATCATCAACTAAACCTGAAGTCTCCTTCACCAAAATGTATTCACCTTGATCAACCTGTCCCCATATGTACCTTTCCAGCACCAAGCTGCAGAGCGCTCCCTCAGCAATGACCACAATCCAAAATCACAATGGAATGTACACAAAAAGAAATGGAGAGCGCCTTTCAAACAGGAGAACGAAATGAGAAAGGACTCGGAAGCGAGGCAATGGAGAACAAAGTGTGTAGGTGAGGTCCTGTGGTGCGGACAAGCACCTGAGATTACAGGTAGGTCACTGGAAACCATTTCAAGTTTCGGGGAAATATGGAAACACATTACAAAGCTACAATAATTTTGTAACAAGTGTCATTTTACAAGTACTGGTACACTGAGACACATAATAATGCAGTACCACAGAAAGTCCATAAAATGAGCTAAAATGATATGAAAATCCAACCTATGATGAAGGTGGCATTTCAAAGAAGGAAGGAAAAGGTAAATTATTTGAGTATTAAGGTGGGGACAACTGAGTAGCCGTCTCTGAGAAACAAAAGTAGAATTCCTATTTCATGGTCCTAGACAAACATTGAGGACAGTTTTTACAAATGTTGTGTATGTAAATTGTTCTAAAAAAAAAAAAAAAAAAAAAAACCTTCCCAGGAAATTGAGAAAAGACTATGAAATTCCATTTTCCAAAAGACAAGCAACAAGTTAGGGTGATATGCTATTATTTGGGGGGAGGTAGGAAGGATAACAAGGGACAGATAGAATAAGGTCTGCATTTGACACCAATGACACCAGCGTCATTTTCCTAGGTTTTGACTATGTACGATGCTAATGAAGCCAGTGAAGAGCTCACAGGAACTCTCTGTACCAGTTTTGCACATTTTTGTGATTCATAAACTATTTTAAAATGTAAGGTTATTTTTAAAAAAGGAATCGAGATATGTATATAGGTGCTTTTGTGTATGTATTTGCATGTGAATGCATAAAATATCAGGAGGGAGGAATATATGATCAACCAAAAGCATTGACAGACTCTGGGACAGGAACTGGGTGACTAGAGAAGTAATAGAAGGTATTTCTTACATAACCTTTGGTTCTCTATAAATTTATAATCTGGTTTTAAGAAGACAATTTTCAAAGAAGGCTTTGATCAGTGAAGGTGCGTGATGATATTGAAAGCAAAGAAGCAGAAATCAAAATGAACATCAGGTTTTAACCCTGGATTTCTCAGAATGTGATCATAACAGAGAGAATCCTTCAGACTCCAGAAAGAAAACACCTGCCTTCTCCACTAGTTGCTTTGTTCTTTCTTTAAAATGATTTCCTCTATAACAATTTAATAAAATGGAGTACCTCACACATGAACAAACGTTTGTTTTGTTTGTAGTGCTGGGGATGGAAATTAGTGCCTTGTGCGTGCTAGGCAAGCTCTCTACCACTGAACTACAACTCCGGCCCAAGAATTGATGATAAAGAAATTTACAGTCATCAGCAAGATGGAAACTAAATTTTCCTCCTTTCCAGGGATACTGATAATTTTGAATTTTTTTTCTTTAGATTTTGTCATTTTAGTGCCAGAAACCATTAGGATTATTTTGAAATTCTCTTCCAGTTTTTTTAAACATAAGAGATTCTAATTCAACTTCTTTATTCTCTAGCTTAGTTTGTTTTAAAAGCAGTAAACCCATAGTGTTTAAAGGCAGCAAACACTTGTGAAATTGGCAAATCCCAAAAATGGGGGTAAAGGACAAGGTAGTTTTTCCGTTAAAAATTATCATGGGGGCCAATTTTTCCATTTTTCTGGATGAAACGTAAAAAAAAATCAAATTTTATTTCATGGTTTAAATATGTTTAATAACTTATCTGGGGTAAGTAATTCTGGAATAATTCCCAGTAGTAAGTCTATAAATTGAGGCTGATTCATTTGAACAATGGAAAACAGCATACCCTAATGGCTATTTTCTAAAGAAAATTCAAAGAAAACTTCTGGCTCTAGAGAACGTTTCATTTAATGATTAAGTAATGACTTCTCAATCCTGGAAATGCTGCAGCAGAGTGGATTTAAGAGCTGATGTTGGCCTTTCACTGTTCGCCATTTTTAAGATAAGCCCAAATTGAAACTCTTGTAAATTGTTGGGCTCTTATATGGGTTTCTGGTAAAATTAATCTTTGTTAACTAATAATCAAGCCAAGTGCCCTAGCCCACCAGAAAGGAAGGATTTCTTTGGTTTACACCAATTTACAAAGGGCCCTGGGTAGAAGAAGCATGAAACACTGCACTAACCCTCTCAATCACCAGACTCCCAACAGCCTAAACCAACCAGCCACCTTCCATGACCAATACCTCCATCCCTCCACCCAGTTGCACAGACCATGATCACGGAAGTAATCTTAGCATCTCATCTCCACCCTCCTTGGCCAATCAGCCACAAAGCCCTTCTCTGTGGGAACTTCGGTATCTCTATTTAATATCCTTACTTCCCCACACTTCTTCATTCAGCTCAGTCAGTTGGACTCTTATCCTCCAAAACATCTTCATTACCAAGGTCATCATCAAGAAGTAGATTCCACATCTAGGTAAAGCCAGTGGTCCTTTTGCCATTCCTTCTTAATCTCTCAGCCACATTTGCAGCAGTTGGCCATTCCCTATTCTTGAGTCTTCTCTGAGCCTCTGTTAAGATCCGAGTCACCTGGATTTTCTCCTAACTCAAAGCCATTTCAGTCTCTTATTTTGCCTCTCCCCTCTGCAGACCTCTGTCTTTCAGATGACCCAAGCTTCTGTCTTTAGCCCTCTCTCTACATTCTTGCTTATCGCTTGACTTCAAATACCATCTCAATGCTTATGATTCTCAATCCCAGAATCCCATATCATTTTGGAAATCCAGTAGGAATTCCAATTTTATAGATCCAAAACCAAACCCTTGACTCTTCCCTTCCCTGACCAGCCCATACCTGCTTCCTCACACCATCTCCCACTTTCAGTAAATTGCACCCTCCAACCCTCAATTGCTCAGACCAAACACCCAGAGTTTGCTCTGATTTCTCCCTCCCAGGAGTGGACGTTACCAACTCCACCTCCAAAATACAACCACAACCCTTGTTCCACCTAGGGCTCCTACCACGAAAGTCAAAGCCACCATTTCTGACCAGCCTCCCAACTGGTCCCCCTGCCTCCACCCTGACCCTCACACAGCTGTCCTCCACACAGCAGCCCCATGAATGGTCAGACTCCTCACTTCTCTTCCCAGAAGCTCCCAATGGTTTAACGTCACCTTTAGTTCAAAATCTGTGACCTGACCATGACCTTCGGGGCCCACGAGCTCTGAGCACTTTCCCCCTCGACCTGCATTCTCTTCCTCCAGCGCTCATTCCCACCTCAGATCCCTCCACCTAGAACAGCACAACTTCCATGGCTGCGTCTCCTCTATTCAAATCCTAACTCAGATGTCATACTTAGAGTCCTCAGAGTCCGGCCCACTTAAACACACCCTCCCCTCGCTGGGCATCACAATCCCTATTTCATCTTTATTGCCTGAAATCGTCTTTTGTATTTATTCAGTTCTACGGTCACTGCCGTCTTTCTCAGTTAGAAACTAAATTCCTGGAGGACAGGGGGTCTGTCTCCCTTGCCGCAGTATCCCTACGTGGAAGGTTGCCAAAGGCAAGGTGTTACCTGACGGCTCAAGGTCAGTCAGTCTCAAGTTAGGGTGTGAAGAGGACTCTGGACCCAGGGCCCTGGACCGAAGTCTACTAGGGACCCCCACGAGACATATCTGGGAATGGGACCCTCTTTCCAGCTTGTTAACATTGGTTCAGGGCGAGAAGGGGCTTAGCCTAGAAGTATCAGAACTTCATTCCTCAAAGCAGGGCACGGGAGGGCAGGGCGTTCAGGGACCCGATTCTAAGAACGACAGCCATAAAGGTAATGACAGCAACCAGGTGCCCACGCCTTACAGGAATGACTGCACTCCTCTTCCGGCTCCCTTGAGTTTCTTTTTATTTCTTTTTTTATTGTGGTAAAATGTATGGATTATGAAACATCCCATTTTAACCTTTTACGAAACCATTTTCAAGTACTCCATTCAGTGACATCAAGTACACTCACGTTGCTGAGCAATCGTCACCACAATCCATTCCAGAACCAGGACTCTGAACTCATTAAATACTACCCCTCGGCCCTCCCTCTCTAGTCTCTGATAACCTCCACTCCACTGTCGCTATACGTCTGAATACTCTAGGTACCTTATATGACATCTGTCCTTTCGTGTTTGGCTCCTTTCACTCTTAGCATGTTTTCAAGATTCTTTCTTCTTGTAGCATATATTAGAATTTCATTTCATTATTCAACCTTAGTTGAATAATGTTCCATCATATATATATATATGTGTGTATATATATATCACATTTTTTGATCCATTCATCCATTAATAGACATTTGAGCTGTTTCTCCCTTTGGGTTGTTATGAATAATTCTGCTATGAACTTGAGTACACAAATGCCTGTTCTAGTTTTCAATTATTTTGAGGTAGAATTGCTGACAATATGGTAATTATATTTACTTTTTGTGTGTGTGTATTTAAATTTTTTTTTAGATTTTTTATTTGTTCTAATTAGTTGTACATGACAGCTGAATACATTTATACATTTTGATAGATCATACGTAAATAGAGCATTATCTCTCATTTTTCTGATTATACATATTGCAGGATCACATCAGTCATGCAGTCATTCTTATTGAAGAGCGTACATACTGTCTTCCCACCGTGGCTACAGAAATTTTACATTCCCACCAGCAATGCACAACGGTTCTAATTCCTCTAGATCCTTGCCAACACCTGGTTATTTTTTGGGTTTTTAAAATATAGTCCCAGGCTGGGGAGATAGCTCAGTCGGTAGAGTGCTTGCCTTGCAAGCTCAAGGCCCTGGGTTCGATCCCCAGCACTGCAAAAAAATAAAAAATAAAAATAATCCCTCCCTAGCTGGTTGTGAAGTGCTATCTCACTGTGGTTTGGATTTGCATTTCCTAATGATTAGCGATGTTGAATCTTTCCTCATACACTTATTGGCTATTTGGGTAGTTTCATTAGAGAAATGTCTATTCAAGTCCTTTGATTAAGTTAGTTAATTAGCATCCATTGAATTTATTTAGGTCCATTTTTAAATTGACTTGCTGTTTTTTGTTGTTGAGTTGAAGGATTCATTAAGCATCTGGATATTAATCCATCATAGATATGTGATTTGCAAGTACTATATTTATTCCCATTCAATGAGTTCTGTTGACTCTAGTGATTATGTTCGTTGATGCACTTGAGTTTTTAGTTTTAATGAAGTACAATTTATCTATTTCTTCTTTTGCCATCCAGGTTTTTGGTGTCATATCCCCTCCAAAAAAATCATTTCCCAATCCAATATCATGAAGATTCCCCTGCTCTATGTTTTCTACTAGGAGTATTTTAATTTGGGGTCTTACATTTAGGTATTTAATATATTTTGAGTTAACTTTTGGTCTATCTTTATTCTTTTGCACATGGATATTCCGTTTTTTTTAGCCCTATTGTTTGAGAAGTTTGTTTCTTCACCATGAAAAAACAGTCTTGGTACCTTTTCATGCATAAGCATTTGACGATATATACAAGGGATTGTGTCTGGGCTTCCTGTTCTATGTCAGTCTCATTATGCTAGTAAAATACTGATGATTAGTGTCACTTTACACTAAGTTTTGAAATTAAGAAGTATGAGCCCTCAAATTTGTTCTTTCTAAGATTGTGTTGTCTATTTGAGGTCCCTTGAGATTCCATACGAATTTTAGGATGGATTCTGAAAAAAGAATAACTGGGATTTTGCTAGAAATGGCATTACATCTACAGATTGCTTTGGGTGGTAACAGCATCTTAATAATATCAAGTCTTCCAGTCCCTAAACACAGGGTTTCTATTTATTTAAGAGTTCTTTTTAGGGCTGGGGAGATAGCACAAGGCCCTGGGTTCAATCCCCAGCACCGCCAAAAAAAAAAAAAATGTCTTTCAGCAATGTTCTATAGTTATGTATAGGTCTTTCTCCTCATTGGTTATTGTTAAATATTTTATTCCTTTCAATACTATCATAATAGAACTTTTTCTTAATTTTGTTGTTAATGTAAAAAACACAACTGATTTCTGTGCATTGACTTTGTATCCTGTAATTTGCTGAATTTGGTTATGAGCTCGAACAGTTTGGGTTTTGCCATGGAATCTTTAGGGCTTTCTGCATATGCGATCATGTCATCTGTGAACAGAGATTATTTTACTCCCTCCTTTCTGATTGGTACTATTTTTATCCTTCCTTAATAAATGAGAAAGTAAGCATATCAGATAATCATGCATTCAGCTATAAATAACAAAAATTGACCAGGGCTTGACAAATGAACTGTTTGTTTTTCTCGCTGAACTGGGTCCAAAGTCCAGAGCTGGTACAGACGCTGCCCGATATAATTAAACAATTACCAGGCTCTTCCTGTTTTTCCACTCCTCCCTTGGCATGTTGACTTTCCTTTCCAAGCCAAAGGATGGTTGCTGCACCTCCCAGATCCTGTCAGCATCCAGTTGAAGAACAGGGTGGGTTTCCAACCACCAAGCATCTGCCTCAGACTTGGAATGGATTCTGCTCCTACCTCACCTCAGCCAGTTACCTTTACATGTCTCTGGCCATGACCTGTTGCAAATCTACCTTTAGCTAGTCCCTGACCAAAAAGAATGAAATTTCTATGAGTATTTTTAGCCAATCATGAGTCATAGCCTGGGGCTGGAATAGGATGGAAGGTCACTTGAGGTCAAAGGATGTCACACCTGATATCAAAACCGATCCATGCCCTGTTAACAGGAAGGAGAGATGACTTCTGGCAAACAATGCTTATCAGTGGAAGGGAGACACAGAAAGGTAACGTGATAGCCATGACTGCAATCCAGATGGTTTAATTCCGAAGCCTGCTCCCCTACGCGAAGGAGGGATAAACAGAGGAACCGTTGTCGGGTGGCCAGAGAGGCAGAGCTCATGCTGGAGTAGACCTGGGTACAAATGGGATTGGGATCACAGAGGTGGAGACATCAGAATCGCCTCCAGGGTGTTTGCTAAACCACGTCCTGTCTCCCAGAATCCTGCCATGATCCCCAAGTCCACGTGAGGCCCATGGTCAGCCCTACTGGAATCGCATGTGTTTCTGGGCCCCTTACTAATGACTTTTGTGAAGGAAGACTTCTTTATCACAGAACCACTCTGATAAAGAATATGAAAGCTGTCCAAGAATTCAACTTCAGGTCTTTTAGGTGATTTCAAAAGGCTGATTCTGTTTTTTCACTTTCTATTCCAATAAAATTTCTTTAAAAATTATGAGTTTACATTGAATTCAGTGAGAAAGAGATTTTTCTGTACTGAGGCTTGGAACTTAGATCTTTTGGCCACCTTAAAGCCCCTTTGTGGAACAAGACAAAGAATAGAAAATACGCATCAATGTGGTTGTTTCTGTGTTTGAGGTTGACAAGTTGAGATCTATTTCATGTAATTCAGTTCAATAAATATTTATTTTAAATGCCACATAGAAAACATGATACCAGGTACAAATGAGTAGTTCTACAAGAAAACTTTAGGAAAGTCTATAAATCTCTAAATTTGCTTGGAAAATCATAGGATATTTACTTAGGATATTTATATATAAATAAATATACATATTTATACATACATTTTTATATAAATAAATATACATATTTATTTATATATACATTTTTATATATATATTTACATAGGATATTTACATAGGAGATATATATACACATACACACACACACACACACATATACAGACATACTCAGGCTTAATGAATACCCATCTTGGGGATCAACAGAAATTCAATTTCCCACCTGCTGTGCAAATTTGGCAGCTTATACTCTCGGCATAGTGAGCACTGACCTAGGAGCTGAGCCTATGGGTTGGAAATCAGGTAGAGTGGACCCTTCCAATTTGTGGGAAAAAAAAAAAAAAAATTTATGGTGGTTGGCTTATAGTAAGGGGAGATGCACAGAAAATCCAGTGACTCACTATCGGATAATGACCATATCTCCTTGACAAGAGTAAAGAAGAGACTAGGTAAGTGCACGCAGAAATCTGGGGTGGAAGGAATAGGAACTGATTAGCTTAGCTTTGTGAGTGAAGCGAGACTTCCTGCAAGCTCTGAGTCATGCAAGTTTATAAAATGACTCAACAATCAGGAGCAGCAGTGAAGAAAAGAGAACAACAGATATGCAGCACAGCACGGTTATTACCAGCAAGGACCCGTGAGCAGGACTGCAGGGGTTCGAATCCTGACTCTGCCCCCTACTGGCTGCTTGGCCTTAGGCAATTTATTTAACAAATCTGCCTCAGTTTCTGGTGGTCCAGCTTGCTTCTGCTGTACACAGTATTCTCTGCCCTTTCCCCATCTCTAAGACACCTAGGGATCCAGCATGTGGTAGGTGAATTGAGTATTGGCCTGCCATTTACTCACTGTTGACATTATTTTCTTCAAGTCCGTTTTATCACTTGTAAGATGGGACTCATAGTCTGGGCCTGGTAGGATTTTCAGGATTAAATCGAAATGAAGTGTGCAGCACTTCCTGCATGCATTGCCCATCATGGGAGGCCGTTCCACCCTGGAGCGGGGCTGATGCTCACAGCCAGGCTGGTTTTCTCCTACTAGACACTGTGTTTGCCCATTTTCTGCTGATGTAACAGAGCACCACCAACGAGGTGATTATAAACAACAGAGGTACTATGGCCCATGCTGCCAGAGCTGGAAAGTCCAAGGTCAAGGGGCCATATCTGGTGAGGGTCTTAATGCTGCATCCTAAGATGACAGAGGATGAGCAGGCACAAGTGAGAAAGGAAGTGGGGTGAACCCTTCCTTTCTATCAAGACGCCCCTTATGATAATCAACCCACACCTGAGAAAATGGCTTCAATCCATTCGTGAGGACAGATTCCCGCATGACCTGAGCACCTCTCTCTCTTTTTTTTTTTTTTTTTTTTTTTTAGGTTAAATAAAATATTTTATCAAAATTAAGGGCTGGGGATATAGCTCAGTTGGTAAAGTGCTTGCCTCCTAAGCACAAGGCCCTGGGTTCCATCCCCAGTACCGCAAAACAAAAAAAAATTTTACCTATTTTTTTAACTTTTTTGTGCAGCTAATAGAAAATTTAAAACCTGTGTTTTACCTTTAAAAAAATATATATATATTGCACAACCCCAGTATAAAACTGCAGGAGCCAGGATATAACTCAGAGGCAGAGTACTAGCCTCGCATGCATGAGCTCTGGATTCAGTCGCCAGTACTGCAGAGCTCCAGAATTTCATGTAGCCAGGTAGCCCTGTGTGCTAGGAATCAGTTGTCACATCCTTAGCATCAGCCTCTCATTTACTGAGGCGTGCTATTGAAACAGAAAGTATTATATCTCTTCTGGAAAAAAGGCTCCACCTTTTCCGAAAGGGGCACCCAAAGGGGAAAATCTGCACTCCCCTCTGCACAATCCAAATTTCCTTCATTCTTTCCTATCACCGCCCCCCAACTATGGATCAGCAGCCCGCTTACCAGAGAAAACATTCGACCTTTGGTTTGTTGGCTTATTTCACTTAGCATGATATGCTCTAGTTCCATCCATTTACCTGCAAATACCAAAATTTCATTCTTCTTTAAGACTGAGTTGGTTCTGGGAAAACTGGAAACCCAAACAAATACAGTTTTCTCATACTGGACAAAGGTGCCAAAAACATGCAATGGAGAAAAGATAGCCTCTTCAACAAATGGTGCTGGGAAAACTGGAAATCCATATGCAGCAGAATGAAACTAACCCCTATCTCTCACTGCCGGGGTCCAGCCCTAGCCGGGATCCTAGTGGTCACAGGTGACGGAGTAGGGTCAACGAGGTGCAGAACAAAGCCACACAGACTCAAGGAATGGATGCTATGTTCTAAATTTTATTTTTCCCAGCCAGCTTTTTATACATTAAAAGATAGGCAGTTACACATGTTTTTTCAGAAAAGGAAAAGTCACAGGGAGAAAAACAAAAATATTTTATATGATCATTACTAGACTAGACAATGAAGTATTCTAATTATTCTAGTAATTATTTACTTGTGATAACCTATAACTAAACAATAAGACATATTAATATTTAACTGATCATAAAAGTTAAAGCAAGTTCAGCAGGGTTGAATAAACGTCAGTCGTGTGACTACTGCTGCACTTAATAAATGCTAGACATTTTAAGCTAACAAATATATGATATCATCTTATACTGTGTGAACTTAACATTGAGGAACGCTTTATTTCTTCCGTTCCTGTTATTCCTTCCTGATGGGGTTGGAATTATTTGCCTATGTGTTTTAGGTCATCTGAGAGTAGTCAACAGGGGATTGGTAGCTAGAATCTGTTTTTGTATTTTCTAATAGCATTCTTGGTTACTCAGGATTTCATAGCAAATGAGTAAATCTGAAATCACTGTTCCATAAGAAGTCTGATTTTTATGTTCTAACACTGGTTCTGTTAAGACCCCTATTTTCAGGGAAAACACATAAAACATTAATAGTAAACCTACACATATTAAGCAAGCAAGGAAGGAAAGCCCACAACCCAAATTCCCAATGAGATGAGACTTTGCAAACATCTTTTTTACTCAGTGGAATCCTTGTTAAGCACTGAGGGGAACTGCAGGTGGTGTAACATCTCACCCTGTACAAAACTCAACCCAAAATGGATCAAGGACCTTGAAATCAGACCAGAGATCCTGCATCTTATAGAAGAAAAAGTAGGTCCAAATCTTCAACTTGTCGGCTTAGGATCAGACTTCCTTAACAGAACACCCCTAGCACAAGAAATAAAAGCAAGAATCAAAACTGGGATAGATTCAAACTAAAAAAATTTCTCTCAGCAAAGGAAACTATCAGCAATGTGAAGAGAGAGCCTACAGAGTGGGAGAATATCTTTGCCACTCATACTTCAGATAGAGCACTAATTTCCAGAATATATAAAGAACTCAAAAAACTCTACACCAAGAATACAAATAACCCAATCAACAAATGGGCTAAGGAAATGAACAGACACTTCACAGAAGAAGATCTACAGGCAATCAATAAACATGAAAAAATGTTCAGCATCTTTAGTAATAAGAGAAATGCAAATCAAAACTACACTAAGATTCCATCTCACCCCAATTAGAATTAGTATCAAGAATACAAGCAACAGGGGTTGGGGAGATAGCTCAGTTGGTAGAGTGCTTGCCTTGTAAGCACAAGGCCCTGGGTTCGATCTCCAGCACCAAAAAAAAAAAAAAAAAAAAAAAGAATACAAGCAACAATAGGTGTTGGCGAGGATGTGGGGGAAAAGGTACACTCATACATTGCTGGTGGGGTTGCAAATTAGTGCAGCCACTCTGGAAAGCAGTGTGGAGATTCCTTAGAAAACTTGGAATGGAGCCACCATTTGACCCAACTATCCCATTCCTAGGTCTATACCCAAAGAACTTAAAATCAGCATACTACAGTGATGCAGCCACATCAATGTTCATAGCTACTCGATTCACAATAGCCAGATTGTGGAGGAACCTTGATGCCCATCAATGGATGAATGGATAAAGAAACTGTGGTATATATATACAATGGAATATTACTCAGCCATAAAGAATAATAAAAATTATGGCATTTGCAGGCAAATGGATGAAATTGGAGAATATCATGCTAAGTGAGATAAGCCAATCTCAAAAAACCAAAGGACGAATGATCTCGCTGATAAGCGGATGATGACACATAATGGGGGTTTGGAGGGGTTAGGGTTAGGGTTAGGTTTAGGGTTAGGGTTAGGGAGGGGGGCAAGAATGGAGGAGGGAAGGACTGTATAGAGGGAAAAGAGGGGGGGGAGGGGTGGGGGGAAGGAAAAAATAACAGAATGAATCAAACACCATTACGCTATGTAAATGTATGATTATGCAAATGGTATGTCGTTACTCCATGTACAAACAGAAACGACATGTATCCCATTTGTTTAGAATAAAAAAAAAAGTTGAAAAAAAAAAAATAACCAAACAAACCAGAATGAGATTACAGGTTTGGGAAAAACAAAAGAGATAAAGCACCATTTCCAAAAAAAAAAAAAAAAAAACCACAAAAGAGAAAAATGCCACTGGCAAATGCAAGTATGAAATCCACATTCCCCAGGACACAACCAAATAACACAGATGACTTCCCACAAAGAGGCACAATGGCACATCACCCAGCCCTAGATCAGGATGAAAGGACCTGGAGGGCATTAGTTCCATAAGCTTGACCAGATCACTTCCCTCCCTTTTCTATCAATGAGCTGTTGGGAATCAATGATATACCACAGTTTCTTTATCCATTCATCAATTGAAGGGCATCTAGGTTGGTTCCACCATCTGGCTATTGTGAATTGAGCAGCTATGAACATTGATGTGGCTGTATCTCTGTAGTATGCTGATTTTAAGTCCTTTGGGTATAGGCCAAGGAGTGGGATAGCTGGGTCAAATGGTGGCTCCAAGTTTTCTAAGGAATCTCCACACTGCTTTCCAGAGTGGCTGCACTAATTTGTAACCCCACCAGCAATGTATGAGTGTACCTTTTCCCCTAACATCCTCGCCAACACCTATTGTTGCTTGTGTTCTTGATACTAATTCTAATTGGGGTGAGATGGAATCTTAGTGTAGTTTTGATTTGCATTTCTCTTATTACTAAAGATGCTGAACATTTTTTCATATATCTGTCGATTTCTTGTAGATCTTATTCTGTGAAGTGTCAGTTCATTTCCTTAGCCCATTTGTTGATTGGGTTATTTGTATTCTTGGTGTAGAGTTTTTTGAGTTCTTTATATATTCTGGAAATTAGTGCTCTATCTGAAGTATGAGTGGCAAAGATTTTCTCCCACTCTATAGGCTCTCTCTTCACATTGCTGATAGTTTCCTTTGCTGAGAGAAAGCTTTTTAGTTTGAATCTATCCCAGTTATTGATTCTTGCTTTTATTTCTTGTGCTATGGGAGTCCTGTTAAGGAAGTCTGATCCTAAGCCAACAAGTTGAAGATTTGGACCTACTTTTTCTTCTATAAGATGCAGGGTCTCTGGTCTGATTTCCTTGATCCATTGTGAGTTGATTTTTGTGCAGGGTGAGAGATAGGGGTTTAGTTTCATTCTGTTGCATATGGATTTCCAGTTCTCCCAGCACCATTTGTTGAAGAGGCTATCTTTCTCCATTGCATATTTTTGGCACCTTCGTCTAATATGAGAACATTGTATTTATTTGGGTTTGTGTCCGTGTCCTCTATTCTGTACCATTGATCTTTCTGTCTATTTTGGTGCCAATACCATGCCGTTTTTGTTACTATTTCTTTGTAGTATAGTTGAAGTTTTGGTATTGCGATACCCCCTGTTTCATTCTTCCTGCTAAGGATTGCTTTAGCTATGCTGGGTTTCTTTTTCTTCCAGATGAATTTCATGATTGCTTGCTCTACTTCTGTAAGGTACGTCATTGGGATTTTAATTGAAATTGCATTGAATCTGTATAGCACTTTTGGTAGTATGGCCATTTTGACAATATTAGTTCTGCCTATCCAAGAACATGGGAGATCTTTCCATCTTCTAAGGTCTTCCTTAATTTCTTTCTTCAATGTTTTGTAGTTTTCATTGTAGAGATCTTTTACCTCTTTGGTTAGATTGATTACCAAGTATTTTATTCTTTTTGGGGCTATTGCAAATGGAGTTGTTTTCCTCATTTCCCTTTCAGATGTTTTGTCGCTTGCATATAAAAATGCTTTAGATTTATGTGTGTTGATTTTATAGCCTGCTATTTTGCTGAATTCATTGATGAGGTCTAGAAGTTTTCTGGAGGAGTTTTTTTGGATCCTCTAAATATAGAATCATGTCATCAGCAAATAGTGAAAGCTTAATTTCCTCTTTTCCTATTCGTATCCCTTTAATTTCTTTAGTCTATGTAATTGCTCTGGCTAGAGTTTCGAGGACAATGTTGAATAGAAGTGGTGAAAGAGGACATTCCTGTCTTGTTCCCATTTTTAAAGGGAATGGTTTCAGTTTTTCTCCATTAAGAATGATGTTGGCCATGGGCTTAGCATAAATAGCCTTTACAATGTTCAGGTATGTTCCTACTATCCCTATTTTTTCTAGTGTTTTGAGCATGAAGGGGTGTTGTATTTTGTCGAATGCTTTTTCTGCATCAATTGAAAAAACCATATGATTCTTATCCTTAAGTCTATTGACATGATGGATTACGTTTATTGATTTACAGATGTTAAGCCATCCTTGTATTTCAGGGATGAACCCCACTTGATCGTGGTGCACAATTTTCTTAATAAGTGTTTGGATACGGTTTGCCAATATTTTGTTAAGAATCTTTGCATTGATATTCATCAAGGATATTGGTCTAAAATTTTCTTTCCTTGATGTGTCTTTTCCTGGTTTGGGTATGAAGGTGATATTTCATAGAACGAGTTTGGTAGGGCTCCCTCCTCTTCTATTTCCTGGAATACTTTGAGAAGTATTGGAATGAGTTCTTCTTTGAAGGTCTTGTAGAACTCGGCTGAGAATCCATCTGGTCCTGGGCTTTTCTTGGATGGTAGGTTTTTAATGGCTTCCTCTATTTCTTTGCTTGATATTGATCTGTTTAAATTGTGTATGTCCTCCTGGTTGTTTGGGAGGAGTATATGTCTCTAGAAATTTGTCAATGTCTTCGGTAGTTTCTATTTTGTTGGAATACAAATTTTCAAAGTAGCTTCTCATTATGTTATGTATCTCAGTGGTGTCTGTCGTGATATTTCCTTTTTCATCACGAATTTTAGTAATTTGAGTTTTCGCTCTCCTTCTCTTTGTTAGTGTGGCTAAGGGTTTGTCTATTTTGTTTACTTTCTCAAAGAACCAACTTTTGTTTTGTCAATTTTTTGAATTATTTCTTTTGTTTCAATTTAATTGATTTCAGCTCTGATTTAATTATTTCCTGTCTTCTACTACTTTTTCTGTTATTCTGTTTTTCTTTTTCTAGGGCTTTGAGCTGTAATGTTAGGTCATTTAGTTGTTGACTTTCATTCTTTTCTGGAATGCGCTCCATGCAATGAATTTTCCTCTTAGTACCACTTTCATAGTGTCCCAGAGATTTTGATATGTTGTATCATCGTTCTCATTGACCTCTAAGAATTTTTTTATCTCCTCCCTGATGTTTTCTGTTATCCATGTTTCATTCAATAGCATATTATTTAGTCTCCAGGTGTTGGAGTAATTTCTGTTTTTTATTTTGTCATTGAGTTCTACTCTCATTCCATTATGATCTGATAGAACACAAGGAAGTATCTCTATTTTTTTGCATTTCCTAAGGGCTGCTTTGTGGCATAATATATGGTCTATTTTCGAGAAGGTTCCATGTGCTGCTGAGAATAAAGTGAATCCGCTCATTGATGGATGGAATATTCTATATATGTCTATTAAGTCTAGGTTATTGATTGTGTTATTGAGTTCTATGGTTTCTTTGGTTGGTTTTTGTTTGGAAGATCTATCTAGTGGTGACAGCGGTGCATCAGAGTCACCCAGAATTATTGTGTTGTGGTCTATGTGATTCCTGAAATTGAGAAGGATTTGTTTGATGTACAGGGATGCACTATTGTTTGGGGCATAAATATTTACTATCGTTATGTCTTCCTGATTTATGGTTCCCTTAAGCAGTATGAAATGTCCTTCTTTATCCCTTCTGACTAACTTTGGCTTGAAGTTCACTTTATCTGACATAGGATGGAAACCCCGCTTTTTTACTGAGTTCATGTGCGTGGTAGGTTTTTTCCCATCCTTTCACCTTTAGTCTGTAGATGTCTTTTTCTATGAGATGAGTCTCATGCAGGCAGCATATTGTTGGGTCTTTCTTTTTAATCCATTCTGCCAGTCTATGTCTTTTGATTGATGAGTTTAGGCCATTAATGTTCAGGGTTATTATTGAGATATGATTTGTATTCCCAGTCACTTGGCTTATTTTGGGTTTTTAAGTTGACTTGGTTTCTCCTTTGAGTGGTTTTTCTCTAAGGTAGTTCCTCCCTTTGCTTACCTACTTTGTTGTTTTTCATTTCCTCCTCATGGAATATTTTGTTGAGAACATTCTGTAGCACAGGCTTTCTATTTGTAAATTCTTTTAACTTTTGTTTATCATGGAAGGATTTTATTTCGTCTTCAAATCTGAAGGTTAGTTTTGCTGGGTATAGGATTCTTGGTTGGCAACCATGTTCTTTCAGAGCTTGAAATACGTTGTTCCAGGCCCTTCTAGCTTTTAGAGTCTGGGTTGAGAAATCGGCTGCTATCTGTATTGGTCTCCCCCTATATGTAAACTGATGCTTTTCTCTCGTGGCCTTCAAAATCCTATCTTTATTTTGAATGTTAGGCATTTTCATTATAATGTGCCTTGGTGTGGATCTGTTGTGATTCTGTGCATTTGGTGTTCTGTAAGCCTCTTGTATTTGATTTTCCATTTCATTCTTCAGGTTTGGGAAATTTTCTGATATTATTTCATTGAATAGGTTGTTCATTCCTTTGGTTTGTATCTCTGTGCCTTCCTCAATCCCAATAATTCTTAAATTTGGTCTTTTCATGATGTCTCATAGTTCTTGGAGATTCTGTTCATGATTTCTTACCATCTTCTCTGTTTGGGCAACTTTATTTTCAAGATTAAATATTTTGTCTTCATCGTCTGAGGTTCTGTCTTCCAAGTGGTCTAGTCTTTTGGTGATGCTTTCCATTGAGTTTTTTATTTGGTTTATTGTTTCCTTCATTTCAAGGATTTCCATTTGGTTTTGTTTTTTTTTTTTTTTTTTTTTTTTTTTTTTTTTTTTTTTTTTTTTTGAGAATCTCTACCTCTTTGTTGAAATGATCTTTTGCTTCCTGCAGTTGCCTTTTTAGCTTATTGGTATTATCATTCATTGCCTGCATTTGCTCTCTTATCTCATCCTTTGCTTTGGGAATCATCTTAATCATGTATAATCTGAAGTCCTTTTCTGACATTCCTTCTAACATACTGTCATTGGACTCTATTAATATAGAATCTAGATTTGTTTGGATCATTTTCTTCCCTTGTTTTTTTCATGTTGTTCATGTATCTTCCCCTCTAGCAATGAAGATCTGGGGTATTGTAGATTTCCCCCTATAGGCTTGTAGTGGCCCTATAGGTTTCCAAAACCTTTCTTTAAGGGGAGATCAATATTAGCAGTGCCCAATTCAGACCCTATGCAATAGACCAAATAACCCCTATGAGGACAATAACAATATTGTCATAATAAACAGAATGAGTTCAAATATTATCTTCAGAAAAACAAACAGATTTGCAATAAGGTCTGCAGTTTCTAATGGAGGACAAAGAGGATGCAGAGGGATGTAGAATGTGGCTGTTAATGGGATAAGAAAAGAATATACAGAAGTTCTAGATAATAGAAAGGGTGAGAGTGTAATCAAAAGAAATTGGATGTTAGCATGCAAAAAAAGGGAGAAAGAGACTCTGAGGGAACAGGTAAACAAAAGGAAAAGAGAGCAAGAAAAGTAAAGAAATAAAAACTTAAAATTTTTCAGTAAGGAGAAAAAAGGAAAATCTACAGTATAACAGTCATATAGTAATGAAACCTCCCAGTCTTCAGTAGCCTGATGCATGAGAGGTACCCAACATTGAGCTTCAAGTCTCCAGCAGGCGTCTCAGGATGGGATTTGCCCCACCTAAAGATTGGAGCTATGGCTTCCAGCATTATCCAAGATGGCCACTCTGGCTTCCAAATGTGTTGGCAAATGGGGAGCTGCAGCTCAGGGTGTGGCCGTGGTCAGCTGGAGGTCCTGGAGGTGGGTGTGGTTGGTCAGGCAGGGGTCCTGGAGGTTGGGTGTATTTGGTGTGGTTGTGGGATCCTGGAGGCCGGTTGCAATCAGTCAATCTGGGGTCCCAGTGATAGGGCGCAGTCAGTTGGTCTGGGGGTCCTAGTGGCAGGGAGCAGTCAGTTGATGTGAGGGCCCCAGAGGCAGGGAGTGATCGATTGGACTGAGGGATCCTGGAGACGGGGCTCAGTCAGTCTGGCCAGGGGTCCTACGGGGCCTGGCTATTGTCTCAAAAGAGCGGCAGCCATGTGTAATCAAACCTGCAGGTACTGTAACAGTGAACTTCCAGGCAACAGCAGGCAGCTGGTGCTCCACTGGCGGTCAGCGATCAGTTTGCTGACTGTTGTTGGATGATCGGGAGGTGAACCTCGTGCGTTGGGTGATGGATAGGTGTAAGGCAGGCAATGGACAGGTGAGAGGCAGGCAAATGGCGGATGATAGGCCTGGTGTTAAGTTTTTTTAGTTCTTTATATATCCTGGAGATTCGTGCTCTATCTGAAGTGCATGTAGTAAAGATTTTTTCCCACTTTGTAGGCTCTCTCTTAACATTATTGATTGCTCCTTTGCTGAGAAGAAGCTTTTTAGTTTAAATTCATCCAATTTATTGGTTCTTAATTTTACTTCTTGAGCTTCGGAGTCTTGCTAAGAAAGTCAGGTCCTAAGCCAACATGAGGAAGATTTGGGCCTTTTTCTTCTATTGGGTGCAGAGTCTCTGTTCTAGTGCCTAAGTCCTTGATTACTTTGAGTTGAGTTTCACGCAGGGTGAGAGAGGTTTAATCTCATTTTGTTACACATGGATTCCCAGTTTTCCCAGCACCATTTGTTGAATAGGCTATCTTTTCTCCAATGTATGTTTTTGGCACCTTTGTCTTTGTCTTCTATTTTGTACTGTTGGTCTACATGTCTATTTCGGTGCCAATACCACGCCATTTTTGTTACTATTGTTCTGTAGTATAGATTAAGTTCTGATATTGTGATGCCTCCTGCTTCACTCTTCTTGCTAAGGATTACCTTGGCTCTTCTGGGTCTCTAATTTTTCCAAATGAATTTCATGATTGCTTTTTCTAGTTCTATGAAGAATGTCATTGGGATTTTAATAGGAATTGCATTAAATCTGTATAACACTTTTGGTAATGTGGCCTTTTTAACAATATTAATTCTGCCTTTCTAAGAGCATGGACAAACTTTCCATCTTCTAAGGTCTTCTTCAATTTCTTTCTTTAGTGTTCTGTAGTTTTCATTGTAGAGGTCTTTCACCTTTTTATTAGATTGATTCCCAAGTATATATATTTTTTGAGACTATTGTGAATGGGGCAGTTTTCCTAATTTCTCTTGCAGTAGATTCATGTTTCTGTACATAATATTGGAATGCATTTGATTTATGGGTATTGATTTGATATCCTGCTACTTTGCTGAATTCATTCATGAGTTCTAGAATTTTTCTGATGGAATATTTTTATCTTTCTAAATATAGAATCATGTCATTGGCAAATAGTGATAGTTTGAGTTCTTCTTTTCCTGTGCATATCCCCTTAATTCCTTCTGTCTGATTTCTCTGCCTAGAGTTTCAAGGATGCTTTTGAATAGAAGTGGTGAAAGAGGGCATCCCTGTCTCCTTCCGATTTTAAGAGGGAATGCTTTCAATTTGTTTCCATTAGAATGATGTTGGCCTTGGGTTTAGCATGGATAACTTTCACAATGTTGAGGTATGTTCCTACTATCCCTAGTTTTTCTACCATTTTGAACATGAAGAGGTGCTTTATTTTGTCAAATGCTTTTTCTGTGTCTATTGAGATAATCATGTGGCTTTTGTTTTTAAGTCTATTGATGTGATGAATTACATTTATTGATTTCTGTATGTTGAACCAACCCTGCATCCCTGGGATGAACCCCACTTGATCGTGGAGCACTATCTTTTTAATATGTCTTTGTATGTATTTTGCCAGAATTTTATTGAGAATTTTTGTGTCTCTGTTCATCAGGGATATTGGTCTGAAGTTTTCTTTCCTTGATGTACCTTTGTCTGGTTTTCCTATCAGGGTGATACTAGCCTCATAGAATGAATTTGGAAAGATTCCCTCCTTTTCTATTTCATGGAATAATTTGAGGAGTATTGGTGTTGAGTCTTCTTTGAAAGTCTGGTAGCACTCAGCTGAGAATCTATCTGGTCCTCAGCTTTTCTTGGTTGGTAGGATTTTGATAGTGTCTTCTATTTCATTGCTTGAAATTGATCTGTTTAAATTGTGTATGTCCTCCTGATTCAGATTGGGTAGATCATGTCTCTAGAAATTTGTTGATGTCTTTGAGATTTTCTATTTTATTTGAGTACAAATTTTCAAAATAGTTTTTCATTATCTTCTATATTTCAGTAGTGTCCATCATGATATTTCCTTTTTCATCACAGATTTTAGTAATTTGAGTTTTCTCTCTCCTTCTCTTTGTTAGTGTAGCTAAGGGTTTATCAATTTTATTCATTTTTTTCAAAGAATCAACTTTTTGTTTTGTCAATTTTTTCAATTGTTCCTTTTGTTTTGGTTTCATTAATTTCAGCTGATTTTAATTATTTTCTGTTTTCTGCTCCTTTTGGTGTTGATTTGTTCTTCTTTTTCTAGGGCTTTGAGATGTAATATTAGGTCATCTATTTGTTGACATTTTATCCCTTTAATGCGTGAGCTCAATGCAATGAACTTTCCTCTTAGCACTGTCTTCATAGTGTCCCAGAGTTTTTGATATGTTGATATGTTGTATCAGTGTTCTCATTTGCCCCTAAGTAATTTTTTATTTCCTCCCTCATTTCTTCTGCTATCCATTTGTCATTCAATAGCATGCTATTTAGTCTCCAGGTATTAGAGTAGCTTCTATTTTTAATTTTATCCTTGGTTTCTAGTGTCATTCTATTCTGATCTGATAGAATGCAGGGTAGTATTTCTTTTCTTTCTTTCTTTCTTTTTTTTTTTTTTTGTATTTGCTGAGAGTTGCTTGGTGACATAACATATGGTCTGTTTTAGAGAAGGATCCATGTGCTGCTGAGAAGAAAGTGTATTTGCTGATGGTGGATGAAATACTCTACATATGTCCGTTAAGTATAAATTATTGCTTGTATTGTTTAGTTCTATAGTTTCTTTGTTTAGTTTTTGTTTGGAAGATCTATCCAGTGGTGAGACAGATGTGTTAAAGTCACCCAGTATTATTGTGTTGTGGTCTATTCGATTCTTGAAATTGAAAAGGGTTTGTTTGATGTACGCAGATGCTCCATTGTTTGGGACATTATATTTACAGTTATTATGCCTTGTTGATGTATGATTAAGCGGTATGACATGCCCTTCTTTTTCCCTCTGACTAACTTTGGTTTGAAGTCCACTTTTGTCTGATATGAAGATGGACACCCATGCTTGTTTACACAGTCCATGTGAGTGACATGTGTTTTCCCAACCTTACACCTTCAGTTTGGGGTTGTCTTTTCTTAGGAGGTCTCTTGAAGACAGCATATTTTGGGGTCTTTTTTTTTTTAAATCCACTCTGCCAGTCAATGTCTTTTGATTGATGACTTTAGGCCATTAACATTCAGGGTTATTATTGAAATATGATTTGTATTACCAGTTTCTCCTTTGATTGACCTTTCCTGTAGTATAGTTCCTCCCTTTGCTGATTTTCTTTTTTTCATTTCCTCCCCATGGAATATTTTGCTGAGAATGTTCTGCAGTGCAGTCTTTCTTATTGTAAATTCTTTTAACTTTTGTTTATCATGGAAGGTTTTTCTTTCATCTTAAAATATGAAGCTTAATTTTGCTGGATGTAAAATTCTTGGTTGGTAGCCATTTTCTTTCAGAGCTTGATATATATTATTCCAGGACCTCTTGGTGTTGAGGGTCTAGGTTGAAAAATCAGCCGAAATATGAATTGGTTTCCCCCCATGTGTGATTTCATTTTTTTCTTTTGTAGCCTTTAAAATTCTATCCTTGTTCTGTGTGCTAGTCATTCTCATTATAATATGCCTTGTGTGTGGATCTGCTGTGATTTTGTATATTTGTGGTTCTATAAGTCCTCTTGTAATTGATTTTCCATTTCATTCTTTAGATTTTGGAAGTTTTCTGATATTATGTCATTGAAAAGATAGAGCATTCCTTTGGTTTGTGTCTCTGCCCCTTCCTCTATCTCAATAACTCCTAAATTTGATCTTTCCATGTTATCCCATAATTCTTGGAAGTTCTGTGCATGGTTTTCTGCATGGTCAACTTTGTTTTCAAGATTATATATTTTGTCTTCATTACCTGAGGTTCTGTCTTCTAAGTGGTCTAATCTGTTGGCGATGCTTTCCACTGAATTTATAATTTGGTTTATTGATTCCTTCACTTTGAGGATTTCTGCTTTTTTTTTTTCAGAATCTCTAACTCTTTATTAAAGTGATCTTTCACTTCCTCTATTCTCTCTTTGATTTCACTCCTTATACTGTCCTTTACTTTGAAGATGAGTTTAAATATGTACATTCTAAACTCCTTCTCGGACATTTCTTCTACTGTGGTTGTCAGTGGATTATATTATTGGAGCATCTTGGTTTGTTTGGGGTGCTTTGTTCCCTTGTTTTTTCATGTTGTTTGTGTGTTTTCCCATCTAGCAGTATGGATCTAAGGCAGTACAGATTCCACCCTGTAGACTTATATTGTCCCTGAAGTTTTCCAGTGCCTTGCCTTAAAGGGGAGAACAATATCAACAGCACCCAATGTAAACAATATATAGCCTTAAACCTAATAGCTCCCACTAAGGTGTCTACTGCTTTCTTGCAATAAACAGATATGATGTGTTTAATCACTGTCTACAATATAAACAGAAAATTAGCTAAAAATATTTACAGTTTTAAATGGTGGACAAAGAGACGAAAGGAAGAGAGAAGCTAGCAGTAAAAATCCACAGGAAGAGTGGAAGAGGAACTAACAGAGACTGACTGTTGACTGGAGAAAATGTAGAAGGAGAATCCAGGAAAACAGACAAGTGAAGGGAAGAATACATACAAAGAAAAAAATTAAAATCAAAAATATAAAAATACACAACAAAACTGCAAAACACCATTCATATATCACCATCCTCAACAAACTGATACATGAAAAATGCCTTGCTCCAAATATGGGGGAGCTATTAAAGAAGAAGAAAATAAAATAAAATAAATCTCAATGGAAAATTGAACAACCGTCTCCATTAGTGATTGAAAATATCTCAGCCCTGTCTCTGACCTCTCACAGGATTGCAGCCTAGACCCACACTCACAGACCCAGTCACATCCCACCAATCTGGGCTCCAGATACCCTGGGCTTGGCCACGCAGTAGTCCCAAGATCTCAATGCCACTCCAATTTACAGAGAGACCACCAGGGATATGCTCACACAGAGGAGCAATAAACCTTAAATTTGGTCTTTTCATGTTATCCCGTATTTCTTGGAAGTTCTGTTCATTCATAGTTTCTCACCATATTCTCTGTGAAATCAACTTTATTTTCAAGAGTATATATTTTGTCTTCATTGTCTGAGGTTCTGTCTTCTAAGTGGTCTAGTCTATTGGTGATACTTTCCATTGAATTCTTAATTTGGTTAATTGTTTCCTTCATTTCAAGAATTTCTGCTTGATTCCTTTTATAATCTCTGCCTCTTTAGTGAAGTGATCTTTCACTTCCTATATTTTCTCTCCAATGCTATTCTTTATTTTGAAGATCAATCTACCTATGTACCTTATAAACTCCTCTGACATTTCTTCTATTGTGTTGTCTATGGATTCTATTGTTGGAACATCTTGGTTTGTTTGAGGCACTTTGTTCCCTTGTTTTTTCTTGTTGTTTATGTGTCTTCTCATCTAGTGGTATGGATCTGATGCAGTACAGTTTCTACCCTATAGTCTTATAGTGTCCCTTAAGGCTTCTTATACCTCACCTTTAAGGGGGAGACCAACATTAACAGCACCAAATGCAAATAATATACAACCTTAACCAAATAATTCTTATTAAGACATCTACAGTTTTGTCCCAAAATACAGATATTGTTTGCAATACAAACAGTTTGCTAAAAGGGTTTACTGTTTCAAATGACTAACAATGAGGGAACAGAAGTATTATAAGATGTGATGTTTATGATGGAGGGGAGAAGATAGAGGTAAAAATTTATAGTAAGAGCAAGGGAGGAATTAATAGAGATTGACTATTAGTTTGAGAGAAGTGAGAAAGAGAATCCAGGAGACAGATGAGCAAAGAATATATACAGATTTTTTTTAAAAGTAAAAATACAAGAATATACAACAAAACTGTAATATATTATTCAGACATCCCATTTCTCAATAAACTGATGCATGAATATTTGGATTCAAGATGGTAGAGGTATGAGAGAGAGGGGAAAAAAAAGAAGGAAAGTCTCAATGGAAAATTGAATGATTGCTTCCATTGGCTTTCAACAATTTTCTCAGCTTCCCTTTTCCACCAATAGATGGGGTTTTCTCAAGTTTGATATTAGCTCCAGTCCAATGGGTGCTGGACCAGTTGGGTGGGTGAAAATAGCAAAATGACCTCACACCCTCTTCCAGTCTTCTCACCCATTATAGCTGTTCCCTTCCATCCCCACACACTGCAGGACTCACTGAGCTGGAGAGAGCCCAGTTTTCTACAGTTTCTCCAACCTGTGCTCTGCCCAGGGAATCACCCCCAGTCTCTAGCTTTCCACAGGCTTGCCAGACCCAGACTGGCGCATGCAAACCCAGCTGCAATCTGATAGACCTGGGCTTTAGCTTCCCCAGGTTCTTCCCTGCTGAAGTTCCAAGATCTCAGTGCTCTTTCAACTCGCAGAGAGACCACCAGGGATGCACTTATACAAGGAGTGAACTTGCAAAGAGGCAGCCAGATGGCGGCCACTAGCACATCAACAGAAAGATCTCAGGTGCAACCAGACCTGCAGTTACCTAGATATGTCTCCAGGCCCTGGCCAGTGATCCCAGACTGAGGCGGCCACACCCGAGATGGCAGCAGTGGCAGTGGCAAATCTGCAGGCCCTGGCCAGTGTCCCAAGATGGTGGCAGCTGCATGTAACCAAACCTGTGGGTACTGTGACAATGGATTTCCAGGCAACAGTGAGCAGCGGGCAATCCACTGGTGGTCTATGGAAAGTCTGTAGGCTAATGGGAGGCAATCAGTGTGGGTAGACGCCAGGCAGCTAGTGACAGGTAGGTGGGCAGACAAGAGGAGGGCAGGCAAGAGGCGGGCAAATAGGCAAAAGGCAGATGATAGGTGGCGGTCAGAGAGCAATCTGTGTTCAAAGAGCAGGCAATATGCTAGCAGATGGTGGGCAATCACAGTGGATGAATGAGGGGTAAACAGCAGGGAATTGGTGGGTAATGAGGGCTGCCTCACGGAGAAACAGTATTCCTCTGCTTGAATCCAGAATCACAACAAGGAATATAGCCTTCCCCTAGTCCGCCATCTTGGATCTCCCCAAGGTCCCACCTCTTAATATGGTAGCATTAACCATTCAATTTCAACATGAGCTTTAGAGGTGACATTCGAAGCATGGCAGACAAGAACAATCACACAGGCCATCTGACAAGGCCATTCTGAGACCATGAGAAGGTGACAAAACAAGGTCTCTGTGCAGCCCATGCAGTACCAAGGCTAAAATGAATGGCTGCTACTTCCTTACCACTTACTGCTTTATCCCCCTCTCATCTGCCCTCCCTAGAGGTAAGATTTAGTGGGATGTGCCATTGAAGAAATGCCCCATTGCGTTCCAACAGCATTCAGTCTAGGCTGGGTTCCTGTTCCATTAGACCCTCTCCAAAATTATTCAACCAACCCTCCCATGTTCTAGAAGGTCCTTTCAGGCACAAGATGCCCCATGGTAACCTCTGGCAGTTGTTTTCCCCTGCTGACATAAGCTATCAACTCAGCTTGCTCAACCACAGGGTGTTCCTGTGGTTGAAGAGCATCAGCTGGGCTCCATTTGCAATATTTTTTTATCTTGGGAGTTAGTTTCCTGTCTTCTTTGGATGCTGGGATGTGCTCAGAAGTGTAAACATATTTACCATTGGCATGAAATTGGAAGATCCAAGATAAACCTAGCTCTACGGTTCTGAAAGTTTAATTCTAACTGTGTTACTCCTACAGTTGAGTGAATCGTGTTCATTTATGCTGTATCTTTCATTTGCAAGCACACAGGGAACACTCACTGATACAACCAGGTGTAGGAATTAGATTTTGCAGCAATAACATAAATTTGAGAAGAACGGCCAAAGCCATGTGTTCTGACTTAAACTGATGACATTGACATTCATGGGGAGAAAAAATAACAACTTGGTATTTTTAATCTCTTCTGGGATCACTGAGTCCTAGCTAAAAAGGTATCTCAAGGTAAGACAGAATACTTTTCTCTTTATCTAGAATTCCCTGTACAGCAAGTGCTAGGTTATTACTTGGTTTATAATCACTTGGCCCTTGTTAGTTCAGCATGTCCCAGATTTTAAATGGTACAATGTTTTAGCCTTGTTTTTGTAAAGGCCCATTCCTGATTCAAGAACAATGAAAACCACATAGGACTGCAGGAACATGTTGGTCCTGAGAAGGACAGAGGGAGGTAATGGCCTTGGCACTATGAAGGGGTTTCTGAAACTACTGTTCATGGTCTGCTACAACCCCCACCCACCTCATTTTTTGCTCTTTTTGTATCCACTAGAAGGGTGTTAAGTTTCCCTCTTATTCTAAAATTCCAGTGGCCTACAACTACATTTTAAGACCCTCATTCTAATAGGCTGCTATTCTGGGTTTTTGTTTTTTGTTTTTGTGTTTGTCTAACAGTCCAGTGGTATAAAATCAAAGAAAATGGCACAGAGGCCCCATAGAGTCAGAGAAGTCAGACATATGCTCCAGATAGCACCTTGTTTTTCAATGAAGCTAACCAGTAATCCTTGACTCTCTGTGACTCTCTACAGGGAAGGGGGCTGGCCCTGGGATGCCCCAGAGCAGTCCCTCTGCTCCTAAGCCCTTGGCCTGGTGGGCTGCTGCAGGGACGGTGACAGATGTGAGCACTACCTAGGACATGGAATGTTGGGACCAAGCAAAGACCTGTGCTGGTGTCTTGGGTGACTGGTCCCTTGGATAAGGGCCCCATGACTGCACCACATGGGTTTTGGCTGTGGAATTAGTAGTAGCTGAAAAAATGGATCCTTAAAAGTCTGATTCAATTTCTGGTTCTTCAGCTTTCTGAGGGATTTGGAAGTAGTCTCCTGGTGCTATGGTCTGGATGTGAGGTGTCCCCCAAAAGTTCATGTGAGAGACAATGCAAAAAGGATCAGAGAAGAAATGGTTGGGTTGTGAACTCCTTAATCCAATCAGTGAATTGATCCCTTGGTAGGGATTAACTGAGTGGTAACTGATATGGTAAGTTATGGCTGGAGGAGGTGGGCATTGGGGCCATGGCTTTGGGATATATATTTTGCATCTGGAGTGAGGACCTTTCTCTCTCTCTCTCTGCTTCCTGATCATATGTGAGCTGTTTCCCTCCACTACACTCTTCCACTGTGATGTTTTGCCTCACCTCAAGCCCCAAGGAATGGAACCTGCTGCCTATGGTTTAAGACCTCTGAAACCATGAACCCTCCAAATAAGCTTTTCCTCCCCCAACAATTGTTCTGGTGAAAAAGATAACTAAAACAGAATTTGGTACTGAGAAGTGGGGTCATTGCTGTGACTCACCTGACCATGCAGTTCAGAAGCTTTGTGAGCCTTTTGGAATTGGTGGGAAGAATTTTGAGATGCTTAGCAGTGCAAGCTGGATATGCTTTAGATTGTTTAAGTGGAATGTAATAGCCAATTCTCATGGGAGCTCAGAAGACCAGAACGCCAATAGGACTGTGGACAGCGAAGACAAGGCTCAAGAGGGTTCAGAGGAAAAGGAGGACACTACTGGTAATTAGACTAGAGGCCATTCATGTTATGTTCTGGCTGAGAAGTTGTCTGCATTTTGCCCATGTCCTGAGATTTTCTGTGAAGCTGATTTTAAAAGTGGCACACTTCTTAATGTGGCAGAAGAAATTTCTAGACAGCATAGCATTCAGGTGGTGGCATGGATATTGATGAAGGCTTTTAGCCAAGTTTATTGTGATATTCAGGAGCAGAAAGCAGAGCAGAAAAATTTGAAAAACTTGGACTTGAAAGGAGAGAGTAAAACTGGGACTAATGAAGTTGTACTAGTTAAAGACATTACTGCCACGAAGGATATGCTAAAGACTGCCCAGAGACAATAAGAAAGATGGCTTGAGGGCATCTCAGGAATTGACAACATCCTATCCATCTCAGACTCAAGGAAGTAAAAGTAAAAATTCTCTTAAGAAGAGACCAGTGGGGCATCCTTCTTGCACAAGTGGGCCTAGAAAGTTTTTTTTCAAAGTACTTAGCCATTCAGACACTCAGAGGTTGCTGCAGCCAGGGTCCCTGGAGGCTTGGTTACTGCTCGAGATGGTGGCAGACCTTGGCGTCAACCATGTGGTGCTGATTCTGCAGGAATACAGGATGCTGGAGTCAGGGGATCATGGAGGCTTCCACCAAGATTTCAAAGGCAGGCCTTGGAAGCCAGGCAAAGCGCAGCAGGGTTGGAGTCCCTGTTGGTACCTCGTCAGAAGCCAAAGTGTGGACATGTGGGGAGGAAACTGAAGTTGCCATGGCGACCTGAGATTAAGAAATGCCAGTAATGTGGAACATCATGCTAGGAAAGCTGCAGAAATTGAGCAGAGACAAGCCAACAAAAGGTCACTTGGGCTGCAACCAACAAGGGGCAGAGCCACACAAGCCCTTCAGAGAGGACATCATGCCATGTGCTCCAGAAGCTGAACACAGAACTACAGGACCTGTTTGCCCAGCTGGATTTTGGTCTTGCTTTGCCCCTATTTTCATAAAATGGAAATGTTTACTCAGTACCTTTATATATTGGATGCCTGTGAATTGCTTTTAATTTTACAGGCGCTCAAAATAAGAGATTACCTTGAACCTCGGAGAAGACTTTGAACTTGAACTTGAGCAGTCTCCGAATTGTTGAGACTATGGGAACTCTTGGGAATGGACCGAATGTATTTTGTATTGTCAGATGAGTGTGAGCTTTTGGGGGCCAGGGGTGGAGCGTTACGGTTTGGATGTGAGGTATCCCCCAAAAGCTCACGTATGAGACAATGAAAGAAAGTTCAGAGAAGAAATGATTGGGTTGTGAGAGCCTTAACCCAATCAGTGAATTAATCCCTGATAGGGATTACTGAGGGGCTGGGTGTGACTGGAGGAGGTGGAATTCTGGGTGTGCCTCTGGGGTATATATTGTATGTGGTGAGTGGAGTCTCTGTCTCTGCTTCCTGATCATCATGTGAGCTGCTTCCCTGCACTACACTCTTCTACCCTGATATTCTGCCTCACCTCAAGCTCAGGAATGGAGCCTGCTGTCTGTGAATCGAGACCTCTGAAACTGGGAGCCCCCAGTAAGCTTCTCCTCCCTTACAATTGTTCTGGTTGGTCCTTTTCATTGCAGCAGTGAAAAACCTGAGTCTGAGAAACATCAACATTTAAAGAACAGATAGACAATGGAAGCCGGCAACCTCTTAAACGAAAGTTTCGAGAGAGTGAGTGGCGGTTGTAGAAGCCAAACTGTAAATGGTCAAGGAATGAGGGGAAGTTTAAAATGATGAGCACAAGTGGGCATAATATCATCAACAACAATACAGCAGATGTCATTTTCCATCTACTTAAAGCAATTAGGACTGGTTATCCAGTTACTTGAAAAAAGTAGCTAGAGTGTGGAATCATAAAAATTTTATAAATAACTTTAGGCACTATTTGAATTTAACAACAGAACTGTATGTACAGTCACCAGTCAGTTGATATTCTTCAGTCTTTGAGTATAGGTCTGTGATGAGATTTCTGTATCATATTTCTTGTATGCCATACTCATGAACCATTTTGTGTGCAGAATCCTTCTAAAGCGTCACCACTTCCCCTAATCTTTTAAACTTCTTTTGCTAATATCTAACTTCACAGCACTCCTTTTTAGCAAATCACTTTTGTCCTGTCTTTTCAAAACATTCACAAATCTTTCAAAAGAGGTTCTACAGAAAAACAAAAAATTCCGTTTTCACACTTACAGGTCATTGGTTTAGTACTATTTAATTATGTGATTACAATAACATACAGGGCAGGAATACAGAAGTCAGGAGCCAGGGGCAACTCTAGAGTAGGAGCAGAAGTATTAAGCATGTATTAAGCATTTCATGGGTGTCTGTTCGTTCATATTCTGTAACTATAATGAAATACCTGCCGTTGGGTACTTATAAAGAAAAGAAGTTTATTGAGTTTAAGATTTTGGAGGCTGAGAGTTCAGAAAGCATGGCACAGGCTCTGGTGAGGGAGCCCCTGACTGCATCACTTCATGGTGAATGACTTTGCAAAGGTGGAACATGAGAGGGGGATGGGAGAGAAAAGAATGTTACAAGACAGGAAGCCAAAGAGAGGCTAGAGCATCACCAACCTTGTTCTTTTATAACAACCCTCTCATGAGAATTAACAAAGGGGTCCCATGAGAACCCCGTTAATCCCTTCCAAGGGCACACCCCTATAACTTAAGGACCTCCCACTTGGCCCCACTTCTTAAAGGTCCCATGGCCTCCCAACACAACCCCACTGAGGATCAAGCCTCTAATGCATGAACCCACGGGACACACTCAACCCAGATCCAAACCGTAGAAGTATCTGTGTTTTAAGGGGTTTTCATTGGATGAATTGGTTAGGTAGAAAGTAGTTAGGAGAGTCATGCCACAGAGAACGTTCATCATATTCTTACCAGGTCTAAGCACCAAGGGATGCTTCAGCCTTCCCTCATTCAATCTTCTTAGCAGCCAATGCAGTGAAAGCTATTATTATCTGCATTTCAAAAGTAAGAAAATTAAAGCTGAAAGAGGTTAAGTCATTCTTCAGGAACACACCAAATGGATAAGTAGTAGTGATAGAATTTAAACACAGAACATCTTGTTTCAAAGCTGGTGCTTCTAACTCCTGTATAAAATCCCTCTTGAGAACTTTTTTTTAAGGAGAAAAAATTTACTGGAGGGCTCATTTCAGAGGTCTCAGTCCATAGATGGCCGACTCCATTCCTCAGGGCCTTAGGTGAGGCAGGACATCATGGCGGAAGTGTGTGGCAGAGGAAAGCAGCTCGGGACATGGCACCAGGAAGCAGAGAGAACTACTTTGGAGAATTTCGAGAGCAAACAGGAAGAGAGACAAGAGGGTGGCCTCCAGGGTGTGAGATAGATCAGTTGTTTTGCCTTTGGGAAATAGCACTGATTTTTCTTTGGGAGAATGACCTTTCCTTGCTCTCAGTCATGTATGTCAAATAACATCCATACCCCACCCTAGGCCTAGGAGTGAGCATGTGACCCAGAAATAGCCAATGGGAGTGAGCACTCCCTTCCCAAAACAACAGGACTGGTGGAGAGATGGGCACATGACTCAAGCCAGGCCAATGAGGGTCAGACCTGGGACTGTTCCTGGAAAGAAGAGTATTTTTTTAATCCCTTATTCCCCGACTCCCAGCATCATTGGCCAGGGACCAAGAAATCCTACCTGAACACAAAATCAACAAAGGAAAGCTGAGCCTAGAGGTGGAAAAAAGACCAGTAACTAATCGTGTATTAGCTTCTGGGTCCACTCACGCCTGCACTCTGACGAAACCAGTTCCTAATGAGGTACAAAACTGAACTCGAAATCTAGTTCCTGTCCTCAAGGAGTAGCTAGCTAAACTCCAATCTCTTGGATCAGTTAAACTTAATCAATCAATCAAAAAAAAAAGTTTAAATGCATTTTCCTACTCAAATGTATCTTGTCTGTCTCTGTCGTTAGTTATTTTTTTCCCCTCTTGTGACTCACTCCAAAAAGCTAATTAAAAATTTTTCCCAGGAAAATATATTTCCTGTCTAAGCCTACAGGAATATGCATATGCACCAAAGCAAAGGCTTTTTAGCCATGGAATCTCTTTTCAAGTGAAATCTTATCTGGAATTCCAGGACATAAAATTGTAGCTATTTGGGTCGAAGGTGGTGGGAAACAGACATTGACAGATCCTGCTAGGACAGCTCTTTTATTTGTAAAGTTCTCGGGTTTATAGCATACGATAGTGCGTCTTGACAAAGTACAGCATAGAACTTTGACAAGCCCAGAGATTTAGAAAAAAAAAAACTCTGTCAAATCTTGTCAGACACTATGAGGATTGTCCAAAGGACTAGTAGCCCACTCAGTCAATGTGATTAGTTCTTTAAAACAATCACAAAATCTGTTATGTCCCGACCCGCGGGACATCAACACGGGACCGCAAACCTGAGAGAGAAGGAATGAAGGGACAAGAGACGCAGGGAGAGGCAGCAAGACAGGAATTCTGATCAAGCTGCAAATTTTTATTGTTCACACAGGGGTATTTATACTGAGGGAAGGAGGGGTGTGACAAGGTGCAGGCTGGTTGGCTGTGTTCTTCTGCTGGGTTCCTGATAGGGTGCAAATTCGCGCCGGCCGGGAGGTGAGGTTCGCGCCGCCGGGAAGGTGAAGTTTGCGCCGGCGGGAAGGGAGGGGCGCTGCTGCTTATTGTAAAGATCAGAATGTTCTCAGAATAAGAACTTCTTGGTCCCTGACACTGTTACTTTAAGTAAAAAGGACTTCAGGAAAGTTTGACATCCTCTCTCCCAACAATTATTCTGCTAATAGAACAGAAGTCAGGTTTGGAACCAACACTGTTATTTAACTGGGGCAACAGCTTCAAAGGTCTGTTTCAAGTCCCTGAAGCAGCAGAAAGAAGGGAAAGAGAAATGAATGGCTGTGATGTTTAAGACTGGAGACTAAAAAATGAACAGCTGTGATAAGTTCTTCATGCAACTGCAGCTTGTAAGCAAGTGCTAGAATATGGGGGCCTCAAACACCCCAGCTCAGGAGGATCCCCAACATCCCAGCACAGATCCTGAGGCTTCTGTACACCCTGGGTTTGGTCTCTGACCTTGACTGTGTGAACTAGCAACTCAGATTCATGACACCTTATGTGGAATGTTTAGTTCAAAGACCTTGAGCAGAGACTCTCACCTTTATTTTCTCCATGGTTCCGTAATTAAGGACCCTGATCTTCCTACTTCCCAACTTTGTTCCTAAGAAAGGGAAACTTCAAAAACAGGATCAAAACAGCTTATGAAAAAGCTGATCATAGTCTTCCTAGATGTAAGCACCAAGTGTCGCTTCAACCTTATCTCATTTAATCTTCTCAGTAGCCAGTGAAGTAAATGCTTTGTTATCTTTTTGATAGTATATTATTAATATGTTAATATCTTTATTTGTTGATCTTTTACTATGTTGATCTATATGCATTACATCATTTATACCTCACAGAAATGCTCTGCAGTAGTCACTTCTATTTCCCCCATGCTAAGAAAGAAGAAACAGAGGTTCAGAGTGGGTAAGAAACTTGCTGAAGATAGTACAGCTAGCTGAAGGCAGAGCCAGGACTTGAACAGTCAGTCCTGCTTCTAACTCATGCTCTTAACCTGGCACAAATAAGCCGTATCCAATGTTCAAAGGATTACATTCCAGTTCGTTTGTTTAGAACTGGGGCAAGTTTTCTAATAGAAACAATTTTTAAATTGTAGTCCTCCCAGATCAAACTCCAGAGGCCTATTTATGTCTTGGTTTTGCTCAAATTCCACCCATTTGCAGGAAAATAACAGGAACAAGGTGTTTCAGTGATGGTAATGAAACTGTATGTAGAACTAAATACCGTGAATAAGGAACGTTCCACAAACCTCCAATACCTGCCTTGAGGAATTCCACAATCACTAGAAAGATAAAGAAGGTAATGATTCTAAACATTTCTCCTGACAGAGTTCCAACACTTTAGAGACGATTACAGCTGGTCATTTGCTACGAATCTCCTCCTCTTCCTGGATCCAAAGACAGTGCTCGCTAAACATATGCTCATCAAAAAACGTAAAGACTGTTTTATTTTGTTTTTACTCTTGCACTCAGTAAGAGAGATGGGTGATATAAAAAAAAAAAAAATGTACAAACTTTGGAGCCTAACGGACAGGAATTAAAAACCAAAGCTCTGATAAATGCAGAAGCAATGAGGAAATCTCAGGCTACATTAGCAGGGATTCAATGCGTTTCACTGGAAAGTTTATAATTGGGGAGTTTGGGGTCATTTCTGTCAACAGGACAGCCTGTAAGATCTTGAGGACCGTGTGTGATAGTTTGTGGAATTGGGGGTGACTAAGTAAAAACGCTAAAATAAAGGTTATGGTATGAGAAACAAAAATAAATAAATCCCAGTTAGGAGAAACTAGCAGGTGAGAAAAACTGGACTCTAGTTCTAGGCTTGTAAGGGACACCTGGTGAACAAGGGTAAGGAGACTAATGAATACCCAGAGGAGATCCTCTTGGTGCCTCCCTAGTTGGTCCTCCCTGCCATTGAGCCCCAGGAGTTCAGGACAGGAAGACACTAAAAAGCAAACCAGTTACATTTCCTGACTCTGACTCAGACACTCTTGCATCAAACCAGAAAGAAAGTCTTCTTGGCCCTTCATTTAAAAATACCCAGAAGAGGGCTAGGGTTGTGGCTCAGTGGTAGAGCGCTTACTTAGCACATGTGAGGCCCTGGGTTCAATCCTCAGAGCCACATAAAGATAAATAAATAAAATAAAGGTATTAGGTCCATCTACAACTAAAAAAAACAAAACAAAACATTTTTTTAAATAAAAATACCCAGAAGATATTATAGACCCTGCCTCAAGAGCAATTGCTACCAAATGACATTCTTTTGAAACTCAGTCACCATTCATTTTTATGGAATATTTTGCCTTATTTTCTCTGTATTCTTGCCAAGTGGGTCCTCAGTGATGTTAGCTGGAAGGTGGATGGGCTTGGAAATCCAAATCAAATTCTCCATCAGGACATTCAGGAACCACCCAGATCCACCTATTTTCAGTTCCTTTTCAAATTACAAAACAAAACGGTTTTAAATGCTACAGGACTTTCTCAGCATGTCAGTAATATCTTTTAGTAAAAAATAAAAGCCAGTAAAATTTTAATGTCTTTTGTATGAAAGATACTTTTCATAAAATATATTTTGTTTTCCATTTGAACAATAAGCACACAGGTAAATCCACAGTTTACATTTGGTTCCTTCAGAGATTTTGAAAAACAATGAAGATTTTCTCTCTGGATCCCATTTTCCTTTCCATAAGACAGCTCTCTTCCCAGCACAGGTTTCCTTGTCTTAGCAACACCCTGAGCCATGGCCACAGACCTAGAGGAGTCCTGCAGGCTTTGAGGGGCTATCGGGTCCCTTGGAAACTGCCGCACCCCCTGCTTCCTCCTCTCTACTGCCAGGGGAGGAGAATCACCCTCCCACCAGTTGGAAGGCTCAAATTGAATCTTGCTTATAGGATTAAACCAGAGGCTAAGGAAGCCAGGAAACCCCTCTGCCAGACCACTAAAGTTCTCTCGTATTACCTTTTCAAAAGTTGCTTAAAGCTCTGTAATAATAATCTGGATCCTGTTTGTATTATGTGCACTCGATAACAGGATGATGATCAGACATATAAAGGGACCGTTCTCCCCGTGTGACTGGGAAACGGTAGCACTCCCATATCCAAGCGAGCCTTGTTAACACCACATTCAATAAGACCTTAGTTTTCCTGGTCTGGCTACCCCAAGAACTGTGTGTGTGCATGTGTGTGTGTGTGTGTGTGTGTGTGCGCGCGCGCGCGCTCGCAAGCCTGCTTCTTTAGCCATGAGGCCGGTAGTTTCAGGGACAATCACTCAGGCTTGCAGGAAAAAACTGTAGTCCCTTTAAATGACAGTATGCCTGCCTCTAAAGTTGCTTTTTTATTCCAAGAAGGCCCCCAGTGGAACTTAAGAGGCACAGCAAAAACTGCCACCCACCCCGCCCACCCCAAACATCTTGCTATGTGGATAAGAGTTTGTGTATTTTACACCATTTCCCAGAATTTCCCAGTGGGATTAAATTGTCATTGCCCACTCGGTCGCTGGTTTAATCATGGACTTTGACTACCTTCTTGCTCTGTATCACTCCCCTGCATTCCCAAACAAACAACTTACCCTCAAATCCTTGTCTCAGGATCTGGTGTGGGAAGAGCCCAAACAAAGAGGGTTGTATGACTGAGTTCAGATATTTAGACACATAATCGTGGTTTTTCCTGAGGACTTCCTTTCAGGATTTTACAAAGACCACAGAATGAACAGTGTGATCCAACAGGAGAGGAAGCAGAACTCCAGACACTGACCTGTTCTTTCGGGAGCATGATTTCACAGATGGCCACGTGGCGGGGTGTGACTATCACTTTCCTGTTCCTGCCTCACAGAGGACACACAGCCCTATGGAAAGACCCCCTTTCTCGGGGCTGGGGAGTTAGCTCAGCTGGTAGAGTGCTTGCCTCGCAAGCACAAGGTCCTGAGTTTGATCCCCAGTACCGCAAAAAAAAAAAAAAAAAAAAAAAAAAGACCCCTTTCTCTTCTGGTCTCTGAGCTGGATCCTCTTCCCGCTGACACTGTGCACAGCCCTCTGGGTGGGCGGACTCCTTCACTGGCTTCTCAACCTGATCTCTTACTAGCGAGTCGTTTTAAGCATTAACAAGTACAGTGTTCTAATCAGACTTGATTTTTGAGAGTGGTTTTCTGTTCTCAGTAAAACTAGTGGGAAGTACCGCAGTTACCACCCCTCTGCCTCCACGTGTGCACAGCCTCCTACGTGAGGGACATCAACCACCCAGTGGCTCATTTGCTACAGCTGATGAACCTGTGTTAAAACGTGGTTGTCGCCCAAAGTCCAGTCTCCCTCACGGTTCACGCTCCCTGTGCATCCTATGAGTCTTAACAAATGCTTAGTGATAAGCATCCATTAGGAGCTTAGGAACAGCAGAAAGGTGAGCGTGCGTTGGGCCAGGAGGGAGGCCTGGAAGTAAGGCCAGGAGGGAGGCCCGGAAGTGGAGGCTGGAAGTCTCACCTAACAAGTGCTCCACGGCAATGAAGGCTTGCACGGATGATGGCATCGAACTCTCAAGACACCACGGGTACTTCTGTTATCACCCCGGCCTTGCAGAGAGCTCAAAGAACGTGCCAGAAGTCACAGAGGAGTCAAACCAGGAGTCAAGCCGGCAGCAGAGCCAGGAACTAACCCGGCAGGTTGCTCCAGCCCCAGCGCTCCTCGGGGCCACATCCCCGGGACTCCTGAGACTCACCCGGAGTCTCTGAAAGCACCTCACATGTTACTAGCATGACATCGTGGTGGGGACCAGGGCAGCTTCCTTACAGCTATTCCCACTCACTCATGCTTATTTATTTATTCACTTCATTGGCTTTTTTTTTCTTTTTTACCAGGGATTAAACCCAGGGGCGCTTCACCACGGAGCCACATCCCCAGCCCTTTCTTCTATCTTATTTAGAGATGGGGTCTCGCTGAGTTGCTTAGGGCCTCGCTAAGTTGCTGAGGCTGGCTTTGAACTCTCCATCCTCCTGCCTCAGCCTCCTGGGATCACAGGAGTTCACCACCGTGCCCGGCTTAACTGGCTTTTCCTTGGATGCCAGCTGTGTGCTCAGCCCTGGACTTGTTTTCTTCCTTGCAATGCCGAGGTTGGAACCCTGGCCTTGCTCATGACGGGCGAGTGCTCTGCCCCTGACCCTCACCCCATCTGTGCTCAGCCCTGAAAGGGGACAGGACTACCGAGATCCCTCCGCTCTCTCGAGATCCTTCCACCCTCTCGGGAAGCACATCCTTTGGGTTCAAAATTGGCAATAAACGTAGACGGGTAAACTGACAGTTCTAGGCACCGGGTATAATACACCCGTGACCGAGGGGCAGCGACAGAGACAGCTGGGCCGAGGCCTCGGGCAGGAAGAGCCTCCGGGAGAGTCCGGGTAGGACAACACCAGGCAGGGGAGAAGGGGCCAGCTGGCTGAGTTTGGAAAGGGACAGAGGGAGGCATTGTCAGGGTGACCCAGCGATGGCCACCCACCGGCCATTGTTGGGCTTTGAATTCACGGTGACCGGTGACCGTGAGGGGGACATTGGGCAGCTTCAGCAGGGAAGGGGGATCTGCCTCACATCTGGGAAGGCTCTCGTTTCCGATTTCACTGCTGACCGCGGGGTGGCCGACGGGCCGGCAGCCGGGTTGGCATTCGCCCGCAGGCCTTCAGGGGACACCTGCCGCCACCCTGTGCGCCCTTCCCCGCCGACCCTGGGATTCCCAGCTGGGGAGGGGCCCCAGTCTGTGACCTGTTCCCAGGGCCCCAGAAGGCCTAGAGTGGACAGCAAAATCGTCAGCCGGCCTGCAGGCCGTGCCCGGATCCTGTCTGTCCTTACGGACTTGGGTACGTGAAGAGGCCCCGCTGCGTCCTCCAGACTCCCGGAGATCCCCAAGCCGCGGGAACAGGGCCTCCAGGAAAATCCACACGGGAAAAACCACCGCGCCTCCAGATTAACACCCAGGCAACGTTCCGTCTGTAGGAACAGAGATGCGGAAAGGGGCGTGAGGTGCCAACAAGTGCAGGAGTGAGAACTCGCCCGCTTCCCCACCCCCACATCCATGGTGGAGTAAACCGAGGCACAGGGGGGTCATATGTCTTGTCCAAAGTCACAGGTTCAGAGAGCGATACTGAGCTTCAAAACCAAGATCCTTCGACTCCAATAACTGGATTCTCCACTTCAGTACACGTTATGCTAAAGAAGATTTTAAAAGAAGCATTTGCAGCATAAATGTCTTGCTGGGGTATCAGAATGCAAAGATGATAATAGCAGACATTTTACTCTGCAGTCATTATGCACTGCACAATCATTTATTCCGCTCAATCACCTTGCTAGATAGCTATTCCCATTCATTTTCAATGAGATCACAGGCAACAGAGTGGTTAAGTAACTGATCCAAAGTCACACAGCTAGAAAGCAGCAGTGGCCAATAGCAGCATTCAAGCTCTGGATCTGTATGCTTGATGCTACACAGGCCCTCATACTGAGTTTGCCACCTCTCAGCATCTGATACCAGACACCTATGCATGGCTCAGGTAGAGGAAGAGCCTGGTCAGAGGTTGATGGGTTCTTTAGAAGTCAAAACCCGAAGTTGCCAGGACATGAAAGTCCAAAAAATTGAAAGCAGATCTCTACCTTATGAAACAAGAGCCCTTTATATGAATATACAAAAGCAGAAGGGAAATTAAAGTAAAAAGACAGAGGGGAAAAAAACATTCAGCCACCTAGATTCCAAAACTGCTGAGCAACAAGAATTTTTATAAGTTAACGATGACATTTATTGCCTGTGAAACTCTTAAGGCATTTCCTGGCAATTACATAGTGAAATTATTTCAAAATGAGCCATTCAGGTTTATTAGCATAAACACATCCTCCCTAAGGTGGGAATCGGATACCCCACTACTTTTGCATAATTTAATTTCGCTCTTATTTCCCTGCTGAGCAAAGCACATTTTGAACAGGGTCTTTGCACGTCCACCTCGGCTGAGCTCTGGGTTACTCAAGAGCTGCTGGCGTGTCCCCTGAAAGGGAGTCACCGCAGACCTGGTGTGCTTCCATTGGTCAGACAGGTCTTCCTCTTCTTCCCTCCATATCAGTGATCTGGAGTTACTCTGTGTTCTTTTGAAAGCAGCGTCTTCAGATTATTTTGAATCCGTGGTGATGGCTTTATGTTCGTAGTTATGGTTTTGCAGCTTCACTGTCTGTGCTGTTTGAATTGCTGGCTAGCTGCAGGAGGAAAGTCATCAGCCATGGCCAAAACAAGATGTCATTTCCATCTGGAGAGGAATCATGCCTCGTTTATCTTTGCATCCTGGTGCCTAGATTTATCACATGGGTATTGATGCCAAGCATAATACTGAGTCCTGTTAACCTTCATCAAAAGGGACAAAGTGAGGTTTTTAGGACCCATACTAACGATCTCTGAGTGTAATGAGGTCATGATGGGTTTGTGTGGCAGAGACTGTTCATTTTTCCTTTCCTCCATTGCACTGGAACCCTGGTTTGGGGCTAGGGACATGGCAATGTAGAATAAAGATCAAATCCCCCTCCCTCCTGTACAGTTAGGCATGGCCATGTGACTCAGTTCAGGCCAATGGGATATAAAGGTCATGTGGCAGCTTCAGAAATCCTCCATAAAGGAGCTGGGAAACACCATTTACTGTTTATTCTTGGCTCCTTTTACTTTTGACTGCCTGGAATGTAGACCTAATGGCTGGAACCCAGCAGTCCTCTTGGGCCATAAAGTAACCTACAGAGGCTATCTATGGTTGAACCTAGATCCCTGAGGACCTCATGAAGAAAAGCTGCCATGTTAGTCCTAGACTTACAATTCTGAACACTTATGTGAGAGGGGAACCCTGTGTTGTTTAAGTCACAGTTATATGTCTGTTATAGCTGAACCACATCCTGGTACTGTATTGGATTTTTCTGCTTCTCAGTGACAGTGTTTTGTAATACACTGAAAAAAAACCCTTCCTTCAAAGGCTTCGATGGGTCATATCTGGAAACTGGAAACTACAAAATTAAATGTATTACTATCTCTGATCTCCCTCCCGGTCTCCCCCTTCTGCAATGAGACACTCTGACTTATATCCCGACGGCATAGGCCTGTGGCTTTTGTTATTGAAAGCTTACTGCATGCCCGATTCTCTACGATACTTCACGTGCATTTTTTTTTTTTTTTGATCCCTGTTTATTTTTTTAACACTGTTCCCTTCACGTTAAAGATGCCCAATATGTGGCTCAGAGAAATCAAAGCTGTTCCAAAGGCGAGGCTGACTCCCTCTGGGCCCTGCATTAACCACAGCTGGACTCTTGCTGCAGGGAAGCTCTGAGGAGAGACTCTACCTCCACTTGCAAATCCTCTGACCGCTGCAGCCAGTACCAGACCGGCAGGGGGTGGAATTCTGCCTACAGCAAGGTGACATGGGCACCCCCAGGAGGGAGGGAGGGAGGAAGGGACTCATCTGCTGACCTCTTCCTATGGAGAGAGCCAGAGGCTAGAGAACATTGACTTCCTGGGTGACGCTGGGGGCAGGGCTGGTGAGGAGGCAGAGGGGGCCTCGTGGAGCCCAGGCAGCTCTGCCCACTGCCAGAACTGACCAGCCTTGCAACCGGAGTCAGAGATAATGACACAGTGACGTGGAAACCACAGGGCTGGCTTCCGATGGGACAGCTGAACGCCTAGAATCCGTGTGTAACAAGATGGGCACTGGGGGAAAATGACTCATGTGTCCAGCTCTGGCCTCAAGGACAATCCCAATCATACTGAAGAAGTAATTAATTCTCTTTTATTATCTGTGGTCCACACAGTCACTCAGGGAACAGGCAGTGAGAGTCTCCTGTGGGCATGGGCTGTGCTGAGTAGGGACTGGGGCACCCGGCGGATGAGGGCTGACCTTCCTATACAGAGATCCTCCGGTACGAGGTGCCAGGAGCCACATGGAGAGGGGCTTCAGTGAGAAGCATCCCACTCTGGGACCAGGGAAGAGCGTGAGGGGAAGGACCCAGGGTCTGAGGGACGACTCTGACATCCGTCAGAACAGAAAGGAGAGGAAAGAAAATAAAAAAGGTAACTTATGCCAGTCTATGAAAAGGAGAGGCCCGGCAGCCGGTCTGCTGGAAACCCAGGACCACACTCTGCGGGTCACAGAGTCACAACACCGGCTCATAAAAATGGTCCCGACACATCGAGCGCCACATCTGTCACTGTTTAATAAAACAAAGAAGATCAAGTCCCTCTTCCCCCGAGATCTTCTGACCATCCTCAAAAACAGTCAGAGTAACAAATTGGCAACTCAATGACAGGGCGAAACACCCTGTTCCTAAAAAATGCTGCAGCAGAGGAGGCTCTGCTCAGAAGGCCCTCTGCGTGACACATATCGATTGTCCCCTAGCCCAGCAGGACTGGAGTTGTCTTTTAACTATCAGACATTGATTCAGTTCTGCAGTGGCCCAGGAAGCAGGAGCCAGGCAGAGAGCCACGTGCTTGGCGCAGGAGACAACGCAGAGTGAGGGGCACAGGCCCTAGAGTCAGAAAAATCTGGATCCGAGCCCCAGTTCCGCCTCCAAACTAGCTGTGAGCGCCCTGATTCCCAACGCACACAACCACCAGTAGCGAGGTATCTGCACAGTTGTTGATCTAATTACGTAAAATGTAAGGCATCTCACACAACGTCTAAAACGTGCCAGTTCTTCATTTTCGGCTGCCGTGTCACCGTCGACAGTGGCTCTCATCATCCATCCCAAATGGAGCGTTCCAAAACGCTGAGTTTCACAGGCCGAGGTGCTACAACAGAAGCTTCAAGCAGAGATGGAGAATCCCGTCAGCCTTGCCCGTAACGACCGTGACCTTCTGAGTGAGCAGAGTGACTCAAAGTACTGTGACTAAGAGCTGAGTCCCCCATCCTGGGTCCAAATCATGATCTCCCGGGACTTTTATGCAGGAACAAGAGTTTCAGGAAAACCCCTTTGTGGGTGGGGAACGAGACCCGGTGACCCAATCCCATTTCCAACTTGTCAGAGCTCACAGCAGTCATTTTAATTCACGCGGCCCCGCGAGCGCTGAGGCGGTGGGTCTGGTGGGTTCTGTTTTTAACTCGCCCTGGAGGGACCCACGTCTCCAACGGTGGGAGTTTTGGAAATCCAAACCCTTCAGCCATGCCTGGCACTTATCAGAGGTGTATAGAAATTAATTATGACCTTTCTACAACTTCTTCACCTCAAATATTTCCACCCTCTAGATCATAAGTTGTTTCTGAATCAGACTTTGCATGATTATCTCTTCTTTCCACCACGAGTAAGCTTGAAAAATGGCACCCGGGCTGGGAGAACAGGAGCAAAGACCAGCTGTGTGAGTGAGGCCCTTCTCGTCTATGAAGAGGCCCGACGCCCTGCTTCCCTTCTGAGGATCACCTTGGACCTACAAGAGGGCAGGTGCATGAGATGGGGGTGGGCTGAGGAAGGTGAGGATGAAAACCAGGCCTCCCTCACCCGAGCCCAAGCCTGCAGGGTTCTCTGCTCTCCTCTCTGATTAGCCTGTAGCCAACTGTACTTCCCCAGAGACACGTAGCCTTGACGACCAGCTACGTGGAAAGAAGTCACCAACCTGTGAGAGCATCAGTTAGGTGAGGGAGGGGACAGGAAACGGCAGTGGACAGTGAGTGACCTTCTTGAGCCTCAGGAGAAGGAGCGCGGGGAGAATGTGGTGGAACCTTCTCCGCAGGTCCAGGGGCCGACGGGCTGACCTCTTGTTCTGTGCTCACCTCTGAGGTGATGGGATCAGGGAAGCAACTCTGGCAAGATCCAGCACCCATCTCTTGGTACCTGAGCATGGAGCAGAGAAAGAGAATCCTGAGCAGAAGATGGAAGCAGAGAGAGTCTTGAGATATGTATGACTTGATTGGGTTACCTCGTGGGAACACGGTGACAAGGACGGGAAGTGAGACGGCATTTCCTGAGGGACAGCTGGAGGGAAGTCTTGGAAGGAAGGGACCCTGCCTGTCGCCATCACCAGTGTGTTCCCAGCTCCGAGCACGGGTTGCAGCATGCAGTAGGTGCTCAGTAAATATTTGCCGAAGGAGGGAAGGGCGGGCGTGGCGTGACTCAGTGAATATGAGTACCCACTGTATGCCAGTCGTTGCTTCCTGTGCCACGCCACTTACAAACGCCACATCGCACAAGTCCCTGTCATTCACTGGACACTGAGAACTCAACAGAGAAAAGAGACAGTTCCTGTCCCCGAAGAGGTCATGGCCCTGGGGAGACAGATGTAGAGGCAACCGCAGTACAGGACTTTATGACCTCAGGCCGTGTCACAGCACAGGAAGTCATGGGGGCCAGCGTCACTGTCTTTCTGGGAGAGTCAAGGTGACCTTCAAACAGCAAAGAGAAAATGAGCAGAGAACCATGTGTGGGAAATGAAGGGAACTTATCCTCTCAGGGGCAAAATCTTCCATGGAGAAAGGAAGGGGAGAGGGTTAGGCCCGATCATCAGAGACTGGACTCTCGTCCGACGCAGCCTCATGGAACTGGCTCTATAGAAAAGAGGAAAGGGGGCTAGTTTCATCTTTGAGCTTGTGCTGTCTCGGGGAAATCCAGTGAGAGAGCGGAACGGGCCTTGAGCAGAGGAGGTGATGTGACAAGCATGCACGTCCACCAGCAGCGGCCACTTCGCTGGCATTTAGGGTCCATGGTTCCCCCTGAGCACAGAATTCCAGTGAACTTAATATGTGTGGGAGTTTAGCAAGACCCAAAGCCAGCACAAGAAAGTGTGTCGTGAGAAGTGCCACCTCCCCTGAGTCTCCGTAGAATGTGTACCAAGAAGTAAAGATAAAGCAGCGGGGTGGTTCTGAGCGGCCTTTCTAGCATGCCGGTGAGAAACAGCAAATCGCATGACTGTCCTGGTTCCATGCACCAGGCAGACCCTCTTCTCATTTAAAACTGGCATCACCATGTAAAGAGGGACAGTAAAGTTCATGCCAATGGATTTACATTTGAATGGTTTTGTTTTCCTTAGAACAACAATAAGTAGTAGATTCAAACACCATGGCCAATTGAGAGACTACCTAAAAAAAAAAAAAGAAAAATCACAGAAAAACCTTACATTTTAGTACACTGAATGTACCCTTGCTTCCTGAAGGTTTGGCTCTGGGCCCCACAAATTATGTAGCTGGCCTTTTGTTTTTTTTTTTTTTTTTTTTTTTTTTTGGTGCTGAGGATTGAACCCAGGGCCCTGTGCTTGCGAGGCAGGCACTTTACCAACTGAGCTGTATCCCCAGCCCCTGTAGCTGGCCTGGATGGGGAGCCATTAAAAAATCTTCAGCGGAGAAGAGACGGTGACAAGACTATCATTTTTTGAAAAGAACACTCATCTGGGAGTTAGAGCAGAAGCGGGTACAGCAAGGAGCAAGAGGACCGGTCACTGTGGGCAGCGTGGAGAGGTCTCTCCTGGAGCAGGGGCAGAAGAGAGCCAGAAAGGGACAGAAGCACCAGGAACCAGTGGGCAGAGGACCAGGCGTGGTGATTCCCTGCAAGTGGGAGACAGGCCAGAGGGGGCGGGGACGGAGTGCGAGTCCCAGGTTCTGGCTTCCACCACTGGGCAATGCCTTCCATGGAGGCGGGCGGGGGTCCGTGAGGGAGGGCAGATGTGTTCACTGGCACATGGAACTGACTCCTCTTGTTCTGGTCTGGGTGGTTCCTGTCCCCATCCTCCTTCTGGTAACAGACCCCATCTCCTCTGGCTCCGCCGTGCAGCTCTGACCTACACGAGGGCCCTTCCTGAACTTGGCGCTGTGCACCCACATGCACGCGGCCACAGCTAGTGATTCGGGAGTGGGCAGCTCTGTGTCTGAAGACAGGACAGTCGCAGCCCTTCTCCAGGACTTCTAAAAATTCCTATCCCCACCTCCAGCCTCACCCCCAGACGAGGTCTCAGACTGGGGGCTCGGTGATCCTCCCGCCTCAGCCTCTGGAGTGGCTGGGATGACAGGCTAGGTAGCCCACCCAGCTTGCATGTCCAGTGTTCCTCTCTTATATTGGCAGTGAGTCAGCAGCTCCCAGGTGACGTGGTTCTAGTTACTCTAAGACTTGCATCTGAGAGAATGAAGCCAATATGCAGGGAAATGTTTGGATGAGAGGTGGAAAGAGAGCCCTGGGCTTCCGGTCTCTAGTTCCAAGCCATTCCCAGCTTCCTTTGTACCCTGCCACCTCATGCAATCCAAGAAATCCAACTTCCTCCTTCCCGACCTTTTGTATTTTCCTTAAATACTAAAGTTTTTGTTGGGTTTTGCAGAACCAGTTGGGTTTTGCAGAACTAGGAATTGACCCAGGAGTGCTCTACCACTGAGCTACATCCCCAGCCCATTTCAGTTTTGTTTTGTTTTGTTTTCTCGGTACTGGGGATCGAACTCAGGGCCTTGTGCTTGTGAGGCAAGCACTCTACCAGCTGAGCTATCTCCCCAGCCCCCATTTCAGTTTTGAAACAGAGTCTCACCAACTCATCCAGGCTGGCCTCAAACTTTTGAATTTATGATTCTCGTTTTCTAGTCTCTCTTCTGTCTTTGGTCACTGAAGAAGCCTGATTAATACAGACACAGTTAGCTGCCTACAGAAATAGGATATGATAGGAATTAGCATATTCCTACCACAGAGAAGTGAGCTCAGGTTCAGAAAGGATACCTAACTTGCCCAAAATCTTCTGGCTAGCAACCTGCAATGCCAGGGCTCAAACTCAGATCTGTTCAGCTCCAAGGTCAATGGCCTCTCTACAATGTCGTATTTTCCTCTAAGCCATTCATCATTATTAGTACTCTATCCTGTATACCCAAGCTTTCAAATTTAGGGACATTCCTGTTACAACTCTGAGGTTCTTGCTTGGTGGCCAAAATTTATCAGGGACAGCCCGTGCTTTCTCTGGAGTGCTTCCCAGTCTTTGACTGTTCCCACTTTAAAAGGCACTGGTAGCAGAGGGCTGAGTTGCTAATTTTGCAGAAGTTCAAATTCAATGACCTTTGACTGAAACGTTATTTTCCTAAACTTTGTCGTGTTTTATGAGTTCAAATGGAAAGTCAAGTTTTAATGCCCAGCAAGAGTCCCAAGGAGGTGATAAAAAACAGAGCCCAGGTCTTCAGAACTTGAGAACAACTCTCTCTGACCTTCACTCAGGCCTGCTTCTTCATTTTATCATTTGACTATTATTTTTATCATTTATCCTCTGCTTTTTTTCCTTTCCATTCCATTAACCCAAAACTATTCTAAAGAGACTCTTTTCTGATTAATTCATTCCAGGGGTATTTAACAGAGACCATTATCCCCAAATTGTTATTCTCTCCTCTTTTTTTTCGCCAGTAGTAGAGCCCCAATGTTTTACACTAATTTATTATTGTTTTATTGGACTGTTATTCACACACCATAACATCATTTTTTTTTTTTTTATCTTATTTGTGGGGATGGGGAAGTCACCATTTAAAGGGTAAAAGTCCCTGGTTTTTAGTAGATTTAGAGATTGTACAACCATCACCAGTATTTGATTTGGGAACATTTCATCACCTGCTTCCCCTGAAAGAAACACCATGCCTGTTAGCAGACACTCCCCATTCCACCCTCCCTCCAGCTCCTAGCAAAGGCTCGTCTGCTTTCTCTCTGTATGTGCATACTGTCCACTCTGGGCATTTCACAGAGTTGGACTCATATAACATGTGGACTTCCTTGTCTGGCTTCTTTGATTCTGCATATGTGTTCAAGTTCATCCACATTGTAGCTTGTGTAAGTACTTCGTTCCTACTAATGTCAGAAAGCATTGCACTGTCTGGGAATGCCATATCACATCTTGCTTATCTACTGGTTGATGGACATTCAGGCTCTTATGAATAGTGCTACTATAAACATTCACATTCAAGTTTTTGTGTGGACAGATGTTTTCAATTCCATTGGGTATATACTGGAAGGGATTTGTGGAGTCATGTGATAACTTTATGTTTAACTTTTTGAGGAACTGACAAACTACTTTCCACAATAGCTACACCATTTTACATTCCTTCCAGCAATGTGTGCGAACCCTTGAATCTTAGCTGGGCATCCTGAGCCTGGAAAAAGGTCGACTTTCCAGCTTCCCTGATAGCTGTGTGTGGTCACGTGACTAAGTTCGGGCTAGGGCATGGGATGTCAGTAGAAGAGTGTGCAGTTTCTGGAGGAAATATGTCATTCTCTGTTGCTTTCTTTAAGCTGCTGTTTGGAATGCTGACTTAATGACTGGAAGGACAAGGAGAGGAAAAATAACTGGGGAATGATCCTGGTCAAATTATATTGTTACATTGTGTGCATGTATGAATATGTAACTACAAACCCCACCACTATGAACAACTACAGAAACTGATAAAAAGTATAAAAAGTAAAAAAAAAAAAAAAAAAAAAAAAGCCTGGAAGACCAGCCGCCATCTTGGACCTGGAGCAACTTTGAGAAGGGAAGCCAGAGCACAGGACAGAAGGATTCTGTGACTGACACTGTGGAGGGAGGGCCATCTAGCTCTGGACCATTCACCTCTGGGTTTCTTTTTCTCTTTTTCTCTTTTCATTTTTATTTTTGGTACTGGGGATTGAACCCAGGGGCAATTAACCACTGAGTCACAACCCCAGCCCTTTTTTATATTTTGAAACAGGGTCTCACTAAGTTGCTTCAGGCCTCACTAAGTTGCTGAGGCTGGCTTTGAACTTGTGAAGCCAGAATTGGGGACAGGCAGTTAGTGTAGAAAGAGGGAATCGGGTCAGATCTAGGAAATGGAGGTCATGAAAGCCATCTGCCTCTGGAAGTTGGAGACTGCCATGGGACAATGGAATGTCAAGGACCTGCAGAACCCATTGATAACCAAATTTACCTGCCCTTGTCAGAGACTACAGGCAGGAAGATGCTGATTAATGCCCCCTGGGCCCTTACCTGCCTGAATCACTTTGGCCCTCCCCCTGCCCCATCCGCTTTTCACTGTTTACATCTCACCTGCAAAACCAGGCCTAATCCCATAGGCAGGAAGGAAAGAGATAAGGGGAAGAGAATGGGAGAATAAAACCCATAAAAAGGACAAGATTTGCTCATCCCATGGATTCCGCCTTTGGGTCCCCTTCTTCCACCCGGGAGAAGTCTGCTTTTACTTTTCTTTAATAAAGCTGCATTTCCACTCTACATTTGCCTCTGTGTGCAACACCTAAGGAAGCAGGACTCGTCACCGGTAAAGAGCAGTATCACTTGCAATACTCCTGCCTCAGCCTCCCAAGACTCTGGGATTATGGGCAAGCACCCCCATACCTGGCACCTCTGAGTTTCTTGAAAATGAAAGAAAAATAAACTTCTATCATGTTTTAGACATATGTTTTTCTTATCAGTGGTATATCCATATCAAATCTTAACTAATACATTAACATAATGCCTCCTGTCACTGAGAAAAAATTTTTTTCTGAAAGACAGCTAAAAGCCAGCTTCAAAGTTTGGCACTAAGAAAATAAAGATACATGATACAAAGACTTTATAATTTATGGGCTCACAGATGAGTCAAGAGGGATGGTTCCATAAATAAATAAGAGGGGTATAAGTGCCAATAAAAACATGTGAAGTCCTATAGGAGGATGAAGGAAAGACAAATGCTGTTGTCCTAAAGCAACTTAGAGAAGCTCTTATTTGTCTTACATGTCCCTACTGACCTTTGGAATTTGGGAGCAAGAAATCAGAATTCCTGAGAAGTCTTAGGAACTCAATAAGCTTAATATATTTCCAATATCATATTTTTACTTATTATGAATATAAAAATTTGTTAATTGAATAATGAGTAGTAAGTTTGGTAGTGTTTATGAAGAACTGTTGCCTGTAGTGAATTCCTGACCCCTGGGAATATCATTGAACATCACCAAGACTGGGTGGCATTTGAATAAATAAAGGCAGCCACACTACACAGTGTCTCTGGTTGAAATCACCACTGGAAGGGTGCATTTTTCTAGGAAAACGTGTAACTTCTTAGAATATTGCTCAAAAGATTTAAATAAAGTATGCTAAATATATAACACTACTAAGTATTTTATTTCCTTTTGCAACGTCTCATCATTAGCAGCAGACAGGGCCACAACTGCATGTGGCGATGCTCTGAGCAAGCCTCTCTATGCCATGGTGGCTGCCCTCTTCCTGCACTCTCGGGCCTGATCCTCAGAATCGTCCACCTCAGCCTGCGAGTCTCCAGCCGCGCGCCCTGCACTCTGCTCATGCTGGGTTGGAAGCTCCTTTGAAGGCAGGGAGCCAAGTCTCCTTCACGTTGAGGAACCTCTAGGGGCTGGCTCAGTGCTGGCGATGAAGTGCGCGCTTCCTTATGTGCTTTGGACTGGATTTCACTGGCCACAGGAGAGCCATTTAAGCGGGTGTAGAGATGTGCGTTAAGCAGCTCCTGGGAGGGCGCGTGAGTCTGAGGGAAGCGTCTCTACGGACACCGGCGAGGGGAACAGTGGGTTTTCAAGGACTGCCATGGATTTCGAGTGGCAGGTGTGCAGCAGGCATGGCGAGAGGCAGCCTTGGTGTGTCAGCCGGGAGCTAGATCACCAGGGCCTTGCCGCCTATGGAGGAATGTAGATGTCGTACCATGAGCAGTGGGGGCCTCTCAGGGAGGCCTCTGAAGAGGCCGCTTCCTGGTAGGAGCCCGGCCTCCGAGGTTGGCTAACCCTGGACAAGCTCTCTAAGCCTCCTGGGTCTCAGTTGCCTTGTTTTTAAATTAAGCATTATTACAGCAAATTAGTACTGAGGTTTGCGATGTGGTTTTAGGAGAACCTTCGTGTATTCAGTCTGCTATAGAAAAATGGGAAATTCATAGATAATAGACATTTATGTCTCATAGTTCTTATGGCTGCAAAGTCCAAGATCAAGACACCAGCAGATTTTGTCTCTGCTTCATGATGGCTCTTTCCCTGTGTCCTCATATAGCAGAGGGGCAAAGGGGACAAACAGGGTCCCTCCAGCCTTTTCCTAAAGATGCAATCCCATTCAGGAGGGCTCTGCCTGCGCTTCCTTGAGGAGGTGACCTAATGACCCTCCTAAGGGCCCACCTCTGAATACTACTGCCTCGGGGACTAAGCTTCCATGTGTGAATTTCAAAGGAACGCACACATTCAAATCACAGCATCAACACAGGTAAAATAATAAGGCACATAGTAATAGCTCAATAAATATCTGTTTATAATTATGCTATTATCACAACCGAAGGGTGTTAAGTGGCAGAGTGACAATCCTCATCCTAAGATGAACACTCAGGACCTGAGAAGGTCCTTCCCCCCTTGTCTCCAGCTTCACCGGTTGCCATGGTGGTCTCTCCGAGCACAAGGATGCCTCTCATCCCTGAAGGTGTCCCCTCTCAGTTTCCACAACTGACTGCAGGGTGGCCTGGCAAATGGAAAGACGTTGGTGGAAACAGCCTGAGTCGCAGGGGTCCGAGGTAGAGAAAGAGGACTGAGCATTCATCCAACCATTTCAGAAGCATCTGTTGTGCATCAGAGGCTCTGTGGACACCTGGGAGGGAAGGAGAGAGGAGTTCTAGGTCAAGGTGCCTTGGCCTTCTCACAGGGGAGCCTCCCTTCTTCTCTGGGATGCGAAGGACAGTCCTGGCCTTGGGAATCCTTGGCTCTATCCCGGCGTTTATTTCAGCCTCGGCTGCAGCATCTGTAACATGGGGACCTCGGTTCTACTGCCCCCGCGGCCTGTGCCTCACCATGACTACTCCATGCCCTCTCCTCCCTCCTCAGACCTCCAACACAGCTGACCATTATTCTTTTGAGCCAATGGCCTGGCTTCCTATTGAAGCCAGAATTAAGGACAGGTAGTTAGTGTAGAAATAGGATATCGGGTCAATTCGAGGAAATGAAGCCATGAAGTCACCTGCCTTTGGAAGTTGGAGACTGCCCCTGGAAGAATGGAATGTCAAGGATCTCCAGAGCCCATTGATCACCAAATTTACCTGCCCTTATCAAGGACTGCAAGCTTGGAGCTGCTAATTAATGCCCCCTGGGCCCTGGCCTGCCTGAATCACCTTGGCCCTCCCCCTGCCCATGGCTTCTCACTTAATGCAAAACCAGGCCTAGTCCAGTAGGCAGGAAGGAGAGATAAGGGGGGAGAGAACTGGAGAACAAAAGAGACTTTAACCTATAAAAGATGTAGGGTGCGCTCACTTCTTGGGACTTTTAGAACATCAGCCATGGCCCCTTCTTCCTGCCGGGAGAAGTCTGTACTATTACCTTTAAATAAAACCTGCTTAATCTGCTTGCCTTGGCTGCTTCTCTAGTGTTCAATCTTCAACATTAGAAGGAGCAGAACTCGTCACCGGTAAACGGCGGTATCACTATCTTACTGAGAAAAATAAAAAGTCCCAGCAAAGAACTCCTCCATCCTCCCTCATTTAATCTACTCACCCACTGTCCCAGTATCACCCAGAATGCGCTGTCCCCGCTTCTGCCCGAGGCTGTCCCCTCACTGGAGATTTGAATCTCACTCCTTTTTGTTACTCAAGGACTTTGGTCTTGGAATTGCCACTTTCTTGTCTCTATTTCCTAATTCCCCCCACTCTACTGGCTTGTTCTCATCAACATACAAATAATCTAAGAAGTCCAGCCTCCTCATCCCTCCGGGCCTCCCAGCCTTTTCTTCTTCCTTAAAAACCTAAAAGGTGTTGTGTCATTTACAGCTGAAAAAGCTCTCATTAATACAGGAGGGCTAGCCAAGTGTCTATGGAAACAGCTTGTAACTGGTGACATTATTCTCATCCCACGGAGAGTAAAGCAAGGTTAAATAAGTCAGGCCTGGGGGCGCACACCTGTAATCCCAGCTACTCAAGAGGTGGAGGCAGGGGACAGGAGGATCGCAAAGTTTGAGGCCATCCTGGGCAATTTAGGTAGACCCTATTTCAAGGTAAAAAATAAAAATGGTTGGGAATGTAGATCAGTGGTGGAGTGGCCCTGGGTTAAATCCCCAATACCAAAATAAACAAACAAAGCAAACCCCCCCCACACACACACACAGTGCTAAACACCTTGTCCAAAGTCTGCAGTGTCTCCTTGCTTAAAACAAGCAAACAAAGCAAAAACTTCCCCTTTGCTATTTTCCCTGCAGTTACTTCCCCTCAGAGCACCCCCTTATTGAAAAACTCTTGAAGTAAGTTTGGTCTTCCTCCGTTGTTCCGAACTCATACCATCTGGCTTTCAAATTAAACTGTTCTTGTCAAGGTTTCTTACCAAGTTCGCCAACGACCAAAGACCAATGGCCAATCCCAAGGTCAACCCCCAATCCTCTTCTTGACCTGAACTTTCGGCCGCCCTTGACGTTGTGGATCAATTTTTTCTTAAGGGCTTCTTTGTCTTTCAGGATGGTGTCTCCTGTGCACACGGCTGCTGGGTTGGGATATGAGTTCCTGGTCCTCCTCCTACCTCATTGGCGGCTGGGTCTTGTATGGTTCAGTCTTCCAACCTGCTCTTCCCAATACGCTCAATTCCTGAGAAATTCCACCCACTCTGGTGACTTCAATGGCATCCACGTGCTGGTGAGGATTTATATCTTCAGCCTGGGTCTTGTCCCAGACTCCAGAGTGGTGCACCCAAGTACCACTGGCTCCTGCGCTTGGAGGTTTAAAAGGCATCTGGAGTGCCCCCGCCCCCGCTCCTCCCCAGCATCCCCCGGTTCAGCAAACCCCAGGACCTTCCACCCAGCCGCTCGACTTCCCCACGCCTGCATCCGGTGTAGCTTGTCAGGTGTGCTTTTAAAACACATCTAGTTTTCCCTGCTTCCCAACATTTCTACCACTACCCTAGACCTCGACCCAGATCTCACAATCTCTTGCTCGAATCATTGCAATAACCTCCTTAGAACCCAGAGAAATTCTTTAAAAGTGTAAATCAGACCTTGTCCCTCAGCTGCCCATATTTAATGAGTAGTTTCCTGCAATACCCAGATCTGCACTGAAAGTCCTTCCCATGGACATAGGGTCCTTTGTGACTGGCTGCTTGACATCTCTTCCACCTTGTCTCCTCCCATTCTTTCCTGCCTCAATCTACTCCAGGCACACTGACCTTTCCTGTCAGGGACCAAGAAGTTCTCATTCTGAGAACATTCTGACCTTTACAATAAGCAGCAGCGCCCCTCCCCCCTCCTGGCTGATAATTCTGACAGTATGGCGCCTATGGCGCCCACGGCTTCTCTTCCGGGACTTCACCTTCCCGCCGTTGCGAACCTCACCTTCCCGCCGGCGCGAACTTGCAGCCTATCAGGAGCCCAATAGAAGAACACAGCCAACCAGGCTGCACCTCGTCATACCCCTCATTCCCTGAGCATATAAATACCCCTGTGTGAACAATAAAAATTTGCAGCTTGATCAGAATTCCTGTCTTGCTGCCTCTCCCTGCGTCTCTTGTCCCTTCATTCCTTCTCTCTTAGGTTTGCCGTTCCGCGTTGATGTCCCGCGGGTTGGGACACTTTCCACTCATCCTCAAACCAGTGAGATGTCTCAGGGCCTTTGCACTTGCTCTTCCTGCCAGGCTTGGCTTACTCTCTTGCTTTATTCAATACTCAGCCCAAATGTGGATCACCTCAGAGAATTCTTCCTGCTTACCCAACTTCCCATAATCCTTTATTCCTTTATTCCATTACTATATACTTATGAATTTGTATTTGCTTATTATTATCTCCCCTGTTCAAATATAAGCTCCATTAGGGCGGGGACTTCTATTAGCTTCAGGCTGCATTCAGAGTAGAAGAGAGTGCAGTCATGGGACGCGCTAAATAGTAAACGTATGATTACACAAATGGTATGCCTTGACTCTATGTACAAATAGAGAAACAACATGTATCCCATTTGTATACAATAATAAAAAAAATAAAATAAAATAAAAAATTTAAAAAAAAAAAGAAACAGGAAAAAAAAATAGTGAGTCCATCACTGAAAAAAACCTCACAGTACTGTGGTATCAAATGATATGAAATCTGTGAAAACACTTTTTAAACTGCAAAGTACTAAGCACATGTAAGTTACAATGACATCCATTGTACTTTAATAAGCATTTCTCAAGCAACTGCTTATGTATTGGGTAAGGGATGAGGCACTGTAATTATAGAAATAAACGAAGCAAAAGTTCCTGCTCACTCTGGCTAGAAAGTTGGGGGTGGGAACAAATAGAGGTGTGATTCTAGAATTATCTAGTCAATGCTACTAAAGCATAGGAAGAAATAAATGAATGAAACCCCCCCCACACACACACACACAGGCATAGAAAGCTGGGATTTGCAGAGAGTAGTTGGGCTTGTCAGAAATGAAGCAGGAAAGGGCCCTGCAGAGAGGAGAGCAACTCAGTGCCTCCGCCTCACAGTGTAATTTGCTCAAAACAGGCGTCTTCCTCGCTGCTTCCTTTCTCTCATTCTTGAAGCCCCAGTCGTCCTCTGAGTTGAGCCTCCTGGGTACCTTTTCGTGCCTACCATCCCCCTTTCCCCACTGGTCCTTAGAGCACCTCCTCTCTTCCCACTGATCCCGGAAGCTCCAGGCCCTGCTTCCCAGCCTCCAACCCAGTTGGTGGGGGGAGGGGGGACACTTTTTGTGAGACTTTTAAAATTATAGGAACAGACACTGTTTATGACACCTTTAAAACTTCACATAAGCCATAATAAAGAGAGCAGAATAAGCGAGAGAGTGCTTCACACCGGACAGTTTCATTTATTACACAAATTAATGACTGGATGAAATAATTAATGAAAGAAATGGAAAGACTTTATAAATGTGTTGTAATCCCAGAGTTTGTTTTGTAATTTAGTCGTTTTGAATTTGGGATATAGTTTCCTATAGAAGCAATGTTAAAATGGGCACTTAACAAGGAATCCCACTGAGGCTGTTTAGCTCATAACGTAGCAATAAAATGCAGAAAAGTGAAAAGCAATGGAATTGTGTAAGAGTATGATCTAAATAACTTGGAATACTGATGTTCAAGGAGCAGTGATTTTAATCAGAAGATGAGATGGGACATGAAAACTATGGCAACTCCCAAGGGAACATCTGAGCCTCTTCAAAGGTTCCGGACAGCGCTGTCTCCTTTTAATGTCCTCTTTCCAATAAAAATGTGTGCATTGATTCTCTTGGTATAATTGAAGCCAGAATTAAGGACAGGTAGTTAGTATAGAAATAGGAAATTGGGTCAATTCGAGGAAATGAAACCATGAAGCCACCAGCCATTGGAAGTTGGAGACTGCCCCTGGAAGAATGGAATGTCAAGGATCTCCGGAGCCCATTGATTACCAAATTTACCTGCCTTTATCAAGGACTGCAAGCAAGGAGCTGCTAATTAATGCCCCCTGGGCCCTGGCCTGCCTGAATCACCTTGGCCCTCCCCCTGCCCATGGCTTCTCACTTAATGCAAAACCAGGCCTAGTCATGTAGGCAGGAAAGAGAGAGAGATAAGGGGGGAGAAAACTGGAGAACAAAAGAGACTTTAACCTATAAAAGATGTAGGGTGCGCTCACTTCTGGGGACTTTTAGAACATCAGCCAAGGCCCCCTTCTTCCTGCTGGGAGAAGTCTGTACTATTACCTTTAAATAAAACCTGCTTAATATGCTTGCCTTGGCTGCTTCTCTAGTGTTCAAACTTCAACATTAGAAGGAGCAGAACTCGTCACCGGTAAACGGCGGTATCATAATCATATCCTTGTACTACTCTTACAATCAGAAGGGAGGAAGAACTCAGGACTGACCTTGAGGAAGAGGATTTTGGTCAGGACAGCGTTTGGAAGATTACCTGAGATGAAATTAACTGAATGGTACTTGGTAGAAAATGCAGAAAAGGGAGAAATGGGGTGTAGTCATGATTCCACCACAGGGAAGAAAGACTATTATTGGGGGGGGGGGGATGCTCAATGGGAACCATAAAATAGCTCAGGACAGCTGGCACTGGCCAGAACCTAGGGAGGGAAGCAGCATGCCATCGACCTCCAGGTGTTCACAATGCAGATTCTCTCAACACACTTAGGTGGCTTCTGTAGAATACAGGATTTGTATGGCATCGTATTCTTCCTGTTGGCTTTGGTGATGTTTTCTACTAGACACATCTTACTGATTCCTAAAGAAGGAATTTCAGAGACTCCTGCCTTTGACATAAAGAGATCAAGATCCCTTGATGGTCTTCCATCCCTCTGGCTTCCTTTTCTTCTTCCGCAAGCTTCACTCTATGATCCTAACCAGACCATTTAATTCTCTGGGATTCATTTTCTCATCTCTAAATGACAACACTGAACTAGATTATTCCTTCCAATTCTAAAAATTCAATTATGAACTTCTCCAAAAAGACATAACAAACCAGAATGAGACCTAATTACATGGCCTAAACCAAAGAGCTCTTTTCCAAACTAGTTATCTCTATCACAGATGAATCAGTTATCTCGTTTTTCCTAAACTTAGGTGACCTCTCTGCTCTCAGAACTGTTTCAGGGCAATGAGATTTATCTAGCAAAATTGGTGTGAGAATTGTAGGGTTGTCCTTCGGTTTTAAAAAAGGGATGAGGCCTGGCGCAGGGATGCATGCCTGGAATCCCAGATGTTTAGGAGGCTGAGGCAGGAGGATCACAAGTTCAAGACCAGCCTCAGCTCTTTAGTGAGGCCCTAAGCAACGTAGTGAGACCCCGTCTCAAAATAAAAAAACAAAAAGGGCGGGGGTTGAGGCTCTGGGGTAAAAAGCGCTCCTGGGTTCAATCCCCAGTACCAAAAAAAGAGAGTAGGGGAGTGAGAGTAAGAGCAGCAGCAAAAATCTGTTCGCTGCTATCTCCTTCGACGCAAGAGGGTTTCCAAGTAACCACGATAGATAAACCTTATCTCCCCATACTCGGTTTTATATGCATCGAGTGGCACACGCACTGAGGACAGGCGGCCCTGACCGCGGAACCCTAAGCCACTAATAGCTCCGTGAGTAGCGGGATTGGTCCGGAGCGTCACGGTTCCCCGAGGGCGGAAGCGCGGGAGCCACACTTCCGGCGGCTGACCAGACGCTCGCCACACTTCCTGTTGATCAGCTCAGCTGGGGGCGGGGCCGGGCGGGACGGGGCTGGGAGGAGGGCGGGCTGACAGGCGGCGGCGGCGGTGGCCGCCACTGACCAGACGTGGGCGCGCGCGGGGCTGCCACGGGCACTGATCGTCGCCGTCGCCTGAGCACGGAGCACCTCGGCTGCCGCTTCGCGCCCTGCGTCCTTCCATTCGCCCTCGCCCAGCCATGCCCGCGGTGGACAAGCTCCTGCTGGAGGAGGCGTTGCAGGACAGCCCCCAGGTACCTCCGCCGCTGGTCCCGCGCGCCCGCGGGGGCGAGGCTGGGGAGTGGGCGCGCCGGACCCCGCGTCCCCCGCCACGCAGAGCCGGGACCCGCGCCCGCGCCGCCGCGTCGCGACCCTCCCCAGACTCGGCCGCAGCAACTTTGGCTCCTTCGCTGGTCAGCCAGGGCCCCGGGCGGATGGCCTCGCCTTTTGGTGCCTTCGTCTTGTCTCCTTTTAAATAGAGATAATAATTGGACCTGTCTCCTGGCTTGTTAGGAGAATTAAACGAGAAGGTGCCTGTAAAGGTTTTTTTTGTTTTTGTTTTTAAATCAGACAGTTCGTGGTTCAGAGTAAAGAAGTCCATCTTGCCGCTCCAGATAGATACCACTGGCGATGGGTTTAGGGTCCAGAATGGGAAGCAGAGAGGCTGGGTCCCTGTCCCGGCAGTCCCTGCCTCTCTGGCACTGTTTTCCTTTGTGGAGAGAAAATTAACAACACCTGCCCTATTTGCGGGCGAGAGAACTTCATTAGCACTCTTGAGATGCGACTCCTTTGAGTTTGAAGGTGAAAACTGGTGTGTGAATATAGCAAAAGAGTGCAAATGACACTAGTTCATTAGCTCCTAATTCAGAGTCTTTCTCTGGGGAGCTTTTGTTCTTCATTTAACACCCTCCCACCTGCCCTACCCCTGCTTCCAAACTCCTTTCTGGCTGTGCTTCCCTGGGTTATTTAAGTGTTTTTTTTTTTTTTTTTTTTTTTTTTTCTTTTTTTTTTCCCCTAGTGCCCAGATTAAGCCTTCTCCTCTCATTTCCCCTCTTTTGGGGTTTCTTCCTGTCCCTCCTGAGTGAATTGTACCACCCAGGGTGACCCTTTGAGTGACTTACCTAGCGCTCTCTGCATCTCTCCCATTGAGAATAAGTCAGAAGGGCTGTGTGCACCTGTGTTTTAAGCTCATTTCTTTGATCCTCCTTGGGTAGGCAAGTCGGGAACTGTAAGCAAGCTGTGGTTTTTATTTTATTTTTTCTAACTTGGCATCCACTGAGCTGGTTGACTTTTCAAAAGTCTCTTTTATACAGCTTCGGGTGTTTTTGATCGAATCAAAGCCCATGGTAGGAGGCATTTCAGCCACACCTGTTGTGTGGAATTGGAACCTAATGTGAAATTTCCAGTGATCACTGTGAGCCCAGGATCTCCACTTGCTTTGTAGTTGCATCCATTGCTTTTCTAGCCAGACATGGCAGTGGGCAGGTGGAGCGAGAGAGGCTCTACTCATTCTCCGTGCTGGCCTCACTGACAAATCACATTCTGAATTTTTGGCTCTCACGTAAATGAATACACACTGAGTGGCTTAAAGGACTCACTCCGCTATGAGGGGATAGTAAGAAGACTGGCAAACGAGTCAGAAGCCCTGGGTTGCAGTTCTGACTCCCAGCACTGAACTGACTGTGTGATTTGGCAAGTCACTTAATCCCCATCCTGTGGCTGGCTAGTTTTTCTCATCCTCAAAGCCTTTAAAGAATGAGGGACATGGAGCAAATGATCTTTGAGAAACTGTTGAGGCTTTAAATTCTGTCTTATCTACGTGATTTATAACTTCGAGTTTATATGTGGAAAAGAGTTTAGAAGCATTATGATTCCTATTTACTGTTCCTTCTGATATAGGGAGTTTATTATTAAGGGTTCTTGATGTGGTTGCCATACAAAATGGAACTAACTTTAAGAAGTTGGTTCAAATATTTTGTGTATTTTGTATGCAGCTTGTGCCTGGTGCAGCTGTACTCCCAAGGAGAGGCTTAGACTTGGATGTGGAAGGAGTAATCCAGCTCTTTCATTTTATGTGGAAAGAATAAAAACAATAGCAAAGGCCTAGATCATGCTCATTATGTGCGGACATTGTTGTAAATGTCTTACCCCTCTTAACTCACTCAGTCCTCCCAACAATCTTTTAAACTAGGTCTCTCTTAAAATGATCAAGGAGCAGAGAAGTTATATAACTTGCCCAAGATCGTACACTCTAGAGTGACAGAGCCAGGATTGGAACCCAAGCAGCATGCGTAGTAAAGGGATATTGCTTAAGTTAGCCCAGTTACCTAGCACCTGACTTTTCTGTTATCGGTGACCTAAAGTGTTGTTTCACTAAAAGGAAAAAATCCTAAGAAACCATCTACTGTTTGTTTCCTCTGGTTTTATGCAGGAGAGTCGTGAGGGTTGCTTAAGTAACCTGGCTGCACAAAAGCCTTTGTGTTAGGACTGAGTGACCCAAGAAATGCTGAACAGAAGTTGTCTGACCTTAGACACATCTATTCATTTCCTCCTTTTGAGTTTGCAGTGCTGCATGGTGTGTTTGCAACTAATCTGTGTGCATGGCGTTTCGTTCCTGCTCACCTCTGATACGGGAGAGGCAGGGTGTCTCCGGGATGAGGCTGGCCTCCATTGCCATTTGTCCAGGCACCACTTTCTGCCAGGAACGTGATGTAAATGAGATTCATGTGACTCCCCTCGTCCATTCCAGGGACAGATGAGTCCGCAGCAGTTCCAGGGCAGCGTGAATTCCGCTGTGAAAGCCAGGGACTTAGAGTCTTGTGCTTGGTCAGGGGGCCATTCTCTTATCCTGTAAGTCAGAAGAGCTATGGGCTGCTTTTTTTTGGTGTTTTGTGCTTTTTGTGTGGTTGTTGTTGTTGTTTTGCAGTTGGAATCACTGAAACGGAAATGAAAGACTTAGTTCTGAGATTATGCAGTGAGTGACCCAGCTGGGAACAGCCCTCTCCAACCAAAGCAGGTCTGTCTTTTTGCAAGTGAGATGCCTCCAAACATAACCCGGGTGACTTTGTGTGGCTTCACTGTGGAGGCGTTTTGTCCGGTGGCTCTTTTTATTTATGACACCTTTTTACTTTGAGTAGACTTGGTTCTACTAGGTAATAGCTTTCTCTCCACTAAACCATGGGAATAAGAATTTTGTTTTTAACCTTAAAATTTTTTAAAGTAATCAGTGATTTTAAGATTGAACTCTTCCACAATTACTTTTTATTGAGAAGGTCTAGGTCTATTGGATTAGGTCACATGCTGTTTCTTTACTAAGGTAAGGGAATGACGTGAAGCTAGGCTGTATCCATAGAGTGCTTGCTGTCTTTCCTCCTCTGGCCGTGGTTGTGCTCCTGAGAGCACAGGGTGTTACCCAAAGGGTGGAATTCAAATCCTGAGTCTGCCACTCTTGCCCTTGGCAAGTTGTTTAACCTCTTTGAGCTTGTGTTTGGATGTGTGCAAAGGGAGAATAAAAATAAGCTGCTTTTCAGGTCGTTAAGGGTCTGTGTGCCTGCATGCCATAGTAACTTTGCTGCCGTGTCTTTGTGACACACACCAGTGTCTCTCTGACGTTTTTTGAAAGTTCATTATCTTCACAGTCAACATCATCTACCATCTCTAAGTTTGGCAGTGATAAACACTTTATATACTTTCGTTATCTCCTTAACTCTGCATGTTAGTGTCAGAGCGTGGATGTGCACTCAGGAGTGACAGGATCCCACGGTAATCACAGCTCCTCTGAGGGGCCCCAGCTGACTCAAAGCCCTGTGGAGTGTAGGGTCCCTGCTCCTCAGCATTGAATCTCAATTCCCAGCACAGGTGCTGGCAGGAACGGGCGACTGAGTACTGAAGGATAGATCTCCCACTGTGTTCCGAAAATGTCTTTTGACAATAATTTGTTTTTCAAATAAAAATCATACTTTAAAGAGATGTAATAGAGAATTCTAAATCAGTGTTTTTTTCCTTCTGGTCGTCATCCATTCGTGGACTATGAAATCCAGTGGGTCACAGCCATGATTTTTGTTCACAAATGGAATAGAAAAAAAGTATGTGTGCATTCTGTTGTTAAATATTGTGTGGTAAAACCTTTGCTCAGGTCTTAGTGTAGAATGTATTTCGTACTATGGGGGTTTTGATTTTTTAAAAGTTTCAAGAACTCTTCTAACATGAACTAGGCACTGAGTGAGTTTGGGATGAAGTTTGCTCTGGGTGAGAGTTTTTTACACACTCTTGTAGTCTCCGTGTGAGTAGTCTCCATGTGAGGGCATTGTGATTCTTCCATCAATACGCATGAGTACCAAAGAGATGAGGTAGGTCACCAAGCAGGTTAATCCTAGCAGGTTAATCCTGAAGAAGTTGGAAAGCAGGGTCAGCACACATTGCTGTGAGATGCCCCTGAGTCTGTAAAGCACAGGAAGGTTCTGCTTCTATTTACTAGGGGAGCTTTGGGCCCAGGAATGTCTGGGTCCAGCTGCACCAGGGTTCATAGGGTGGGAGGCAGCCCGCAGCAACTGGGGTCCCTAGGGTGGTGCAGCACTGTTGTGGCTGAGGCCCCAGCAGGTAGTGCACTGCAGTGGGAGGTCCCAGGGTTGATAGGACATAGTGGCAACTGGGGCCACTTTCCTAACCTCTCAACTGATAGGTTAGAAAAAGAAGGGATTGAAATTTATTTGCAGGGAAATAATGAGTCTTAATAAATTGTTCATTTTAAATCACTTTGGTATCACCTCATTAAAGACATTTCTGTTACTTACACTCCATTCTTTGCCTATTGGGTTATTTTCGGGAGTAGAAATCCCATTATTACTTAATGCCGTAGTTCAGACTCCTCCTGAGCTGGGCACATCCCCGAGTCCCGTGAGAAGCTCTGTCTCTAGCGATGCCTTGACACTTGTTCCTGCACCTTTCCATGTGAGTATTTCTCCCACGAGCCGTAGTGCGCAGCGTGGGCCCGCACCACCGTGGAAGTGCTCGGCGCTTCTGGGGGCTCCCAGGCTTGTCCTCCTGGGAGAAGCCAGCTGGCCTTCCTGTCGCGGTGTGAGCTTTGTGCCCAGAGCTGCCTCCAGTGGGCCCAGGCAGCAGGAAAGTCCCAGCCACGAGTTTGAGAGTCGGTTGAATAAGACATGAGGAAGAACGGGGAACTCGACAGTCGAATCTCCAGAGGAAACAGTGACTCTGCGAGGCTGCCACGCTGGCTGTGGCGGGAGGGTGGTGCTCCAGGGGCGCGGGCAGCCACAGCCGCACCTGGGGCCTGGCCTATGGACATGAAAGGAGAGGCTGCCCTTCCCAACCCCGTTTTATTGGACAGACTTTACCGGACATAGATAGGGGTTGAAGGCAGGGTGGATCACAGCCCTCCCGTCTGAATATTTCCACGTGTGGGGTGGAACCCGGGGCCCAAGCATGCCAGGCAGGTGCTGCACCCTGAGCCACACTCCAGCCCCAGCCCTGAGTGTTCCAAACAGGATTTCCCTCTGGGCTGCAGGTTGCACATTTGCCCTGCCCCGCGGGAGGAAGGGTCAGAGGCTCAGCTCCATTTGTGCACGTGCCCATCGGTGTGTGCTCTGCCTCCTTAGTGACTGTGACACCGGCAGTAAACCTGTGCCCCCTCTTGCAGACCCGCTCCCTGCTGAGTGTGTTTGAGGAGGACGCGGGCACGCTCACCGACTACGCCAACCAGCTGCTGCGGGCCATGCAGCGCGTCTACGGAGCCCAGGTAGGCCGCCCTGCTCTCCAGAGTGGGAAAAGCACCTTTTAAAGACATGAAATAAAATCAGAACTGCTTTATTCACTTCTGTTCACCTCCATAAACCAAGGCATTCTGTTGTCATCGTCTGAGAAAGAGGAATTTTCCTGTAACAAGATCCAGGCCACATAACTGCCTTTAGTTTTTAAAAAATTCAACCCCAGAGGGAATCCCTGGAGTCTCCTCTTCCCACTAGTGAATGAGAGGGTTCAGTATTTTGAGATGTGCCCTTTGTCTTTCTCCTAAGTGGACAGTCTTAGGTGTCAGTGTGGGAGGGGAGAGGTGTTTGCTCAAGGGCTTCCTCTGGAAGGACTTGAGTCACGGTTCTGGAACTGTGGGGTGGCGTCTTTGTTTTGAGGAACAAATATCTCTGGCTTGCAAACCCATAGAAAATAAATTGCTGAGTAGCCAAAAGTGAAGCTTTTTAAGCTCAAGAAGTGCCATGTATGTCACTTTCTAAGGGAAGATTTATGAGTCACTTAAAATTATGTTACATATCAAAATATGGCAATTGATGTTTTCATTATTGATTCCTTTCCAACTTAAATCTATATTGTTAATGTTTCTTTTTCTCATTGATGATTTCTAAAGACTTAAATACCACATTCAGTAGTCTATGGCTCTTAATAATGATGTATAGTCATTATTATATAGCTCTTAAACTCACGACACATTGTCTTATGAGTCTTCCATACGTGGGAAAAGCCTCATTGCTTGCCTTTAGGGGGCTTACAGTTGGGTCACTTAAATCACCAGCGAGTGCCAGGGAGGAGAGTTACCTCATCCAGAGGACTTGTGTAGGTATGTTAGTCTGCATTCCGTAGCTGTGACAAGATACTTGAGAATGTCAGCGTATAAGGAGGAAAGGTTTATTTTGACTCACAGCTTCAAGGTTTTAGTCCACAGTTGCTTGACCTTGTTGCTTTGAACCAGTGGCCAGGCAGTATCACACAGGGAGCCCAGGGAGAGGAAGCTGTCAGCTCATGGCAGTCAGGAAGCAAAGGAAGGGAGAGGAAGGAGCCAGGGTCCTGGTGTCCCCTCAAAGGACACTCCCCAAGTCACCTAGCTTCCTTCCACTAGGCCCCACCTCTTAAGAGTTCCACTGCCTCCCAGTAGCACCACAGGCTGGTGACCCAGCCTTTAGCATGTGGGTCTGTGGGGGACATTTCAGATCTAAACTCACAGCTGGGCACAGAAAGGAGGGTGATTGGATAGCTGAGATTTGTTGAATGCTGAACAGGTCGAAGGCAGTTTCTGGAGCTTTTGCATTGATTATTTCGTGTGCATTGCTGAGCAACCCTGTGAGGCTGGTGTTGTTACTATCCTCCTTTTATAGGTCAGGGGACTAAGAATTTTGATGACAAGTAACTTGCCCCAGTCCACCCAGTTAAGTCATGGCTGAGTCAGTTGGAGGAAAGCCAAAGCTCAGACTTCATCCCTGCATGGGGAGGAGGGTGGAGGCCTGGGCCAGGAAGTGCAGTAGAAAGAGGGGGTGGTGGAGGATTTCAGAAGTGTCGAGGCCATGAGGGTGGCTGGGTGTGGAAGAGTCTGGTGGGTGAAGGATGGACCAAGAATAGCAGGGAGAGGATGGTCAGCAGGCGCAGGGGCAGCTCCTTGTGTTCTGTACACAGCAGGAAACTACGGTCAACAACCGTGAATTCATATTTCAAAAGAGCCAATAGAGAAGATTTTGAATGTTCCCAGTGAAAAGAAATGGTAATCGTCTAAGGCAGTGGACATGCCGTTAACCCTGATCTGGTCACTGCGCGTTGTATATGTAGTTGGCGGTGTCATGCCATTCCCATAAATACACACAGTTACTTGTGTCCATTAAAAAGAAAAATATATTTTAAACAACAGGGTGGGCAGGCGAGAGAGCACGGGAGGAGCAGGGCACACGTGTGTGAACGCAGCATACACAGGCACGGGGGCAGGGCTGTGGGGGCCACACAGTTCTCTCTCAACACATCACATGAGGAAAGAGCTCTCGTTGGAAGTTCAGGTCCAGAGTTCAGAGCTGGAGACCCAGATAGATAGGTGAGCTTCGCAGTGTTTTATGAGTTTAATTTTTTATCCTCAACTAGTCTTAATGTCCCAAAGAATTGGGTCCTCATTTGTGATTTTGCTTGCCTGTTTGTTTGGTAAAGACATTCAGAATTTGGGAACTTTGTTGATTTTTAATTTGTAGTCCTGGTTATTTATGTTGGTATTTTAAAATATTTTTTCCTAAATACTCAAAATTTAAGAAAATACTTTTTTTTTTTTAAACTGCACTTATACCTGAACTTGCTTGCCATTCAGTAATTTGAGTATTGTCACTAAACGATTTGTCCTGGCTTAAAGCCACTCCCAAGAAGCTTTGCCGCTTTTCCATGTCTGTCAGAATCATTTGCTTGGAGAAGTGAAACACTCTCTTATGCATCTTTTCTTTTGAGCCAGAAAACTCTGTTTTGCCAAAATTAAGTAGGTCTTGCATTCCAAGAGGCTGGAATCGAGCTTTTAATTCACAGCACATGATCATCACGTGGGTCCTCTGGCCAGAAACCCTTCCTCCCGCCTGGTTCCTGCAGCAGAGGCTGGTGCAATGTTGGGTCAGTGCTGCAGGCTGAGCAAGTCACTGATCAGCTGCACTCAGGTCAGCTGGGGCATGGACAGTTGGTTAGTCAGGCTCACTTGAAAGTTTAGGTGTTGCATTGTCTTTTAAATTTGAGAAAGAAAATTTTCTGAATCTTCCAACCCTTTTTATTTATTTTTTCATTTTTTTAGTTGTAGATGGACACAATACCTTTATTTTGCTTATTTAGTTTATTTTTTTATTGTGGTGTTGGGGCTCAAACCCTGTGCCTCACGCAAGCTAGGCAAGCGCACGCCATAGAGCCACAACCCCAGGCCCCTTTTTGTTTTTGATGGAGTCCCACTAAGTTTCTGAGGCTGGCCTCCAACTTGCAGTCCTCCTGCCTCAGCCTCCCAAGTCTTTGGAATTACAGGTATACACCACTGTACAGCTACATTATATGTCTATTTTTAAGCTAGTAATATTTCTGTTTTCATTTGTTTTCCCTGAGTTATATTTTCTTGGTTTTATTTTATGTTACTTCTTAAATACTTTCCACTAAGACATATTGAATTAGATTAATAGAATTGAAAATTTTTATTTTTAAAAACAGGTACATAAACATAATTTTTCATTATTATCTTTTATTTTTTATTTCTTCTTATTTTTTGCAGCACTGAGTATTGTGCTGTACCACTGAGCTTCATCCCAACTCTTTTTCAGTTTTCTGTTTGAGACAGGGTCTCAATAAGTTGCTGAGACTGACCTCAAACTTGAGATCCTCCTGCCTCAGCTTCCTGAGTCGCTGGTATTACAGGTGTGCACCATGATGCTCATCTCATTATTTTATTTTAAAATTCAGGCCTCTGCTGCTGGCAAATGGTGACTGTCCTTCAGCCCTTAGTTTTAGAAAGAGAAAAAGTATAGAAAGTTCTGTGAGCAGTTTTTCTTACTTTGACTGGTTTGAGGGAACTTTTTATATTTTATTTGGCATAAGCTCTGAAATGCAGCTATATGCCAAAAGTGGTTTTCAGCAGTCCCAGGGGTGCATCTGGTCCCTGCTGCCACGTGCCTTTGCACGTGGTGGGGCTGAGTCCTGCTCTGTGGGTCGTTGGAATGGAAGAGCTGCGGACATTTCAGTCACTGACAGGTCAGACACTGGTTGCTTGGAGCACTTTACTGTTTTCAAAAAACTAAGTTTAAAAGCTTTAGTAGTATCTGAACAAATGCATAATTATACCTACACAGTTAAATCCACATAAATTTTGCATTCAGTATATTTGTTATAATACTTGCTCTGGTTCTGTATATCTGCCATAATTTTGTTTCTTCCCTAAAGGGTTTACCATTTTTTAATTTTTCAAAATGGACTTCTTAGGGCTTTACCGTGGTAATTATTTGGCTCATCTCCTGGCAGCTGCTGTCCTAAGGAGTCAGGGCCCGTGGGGTGGCTGTCCCTGCCTTCTCACAGCCTGTCTTCCTCCCCCGACAGAGGCTGAGCCTCTGTGGGTGGTGCTTGCAGGGATTTTTTTTTTTTTTGGTTTTGCTTTTTTTTTTTTTTTTTTAATAAGTAAATTTTGGAAGGAATTTTGTGGAGCGAGAACTGTGGAGAAGGTTCTCACTTTCCTCTGGCCAGGCAGGATGATCCACACAGCTCCATCTGTCCACCCCTTCTTAACCAAAGCTTTTGGAGTACAGAACTACTGAACCTAGAAACAGATCCTAAATTCTTGATCCTAAAAACTCAGATTGAAGGTGGAAATAGTGTCCTCTCAAATTGAGGTGAAGAGAGTGGGAGAGAATAGGAGTAAAACAGTCGGAGGGAAATATGCATAAATTTGGTGTACTAATGAAGACCGCCTTTCTCACAGCGGTGACACCTACAGACGTCCAGCTAAACAAGTTCCTGTACCCTCTGGGAATCAGAATGAGAACAGTGGGCATCCAGGTTGTGAGTCTGTGATACAGACAGGGTCACAGTAAAAACAGGAGCTCCATTTATGAGACACTCAGGTGCCACACCCTAGGCTAGGCATCTGCTGTGCGTTAGCTCATCTGGCCTTCATAACAAAGGAGTGGGGTTATTATACTGTGCATTTACGGAGGAGGAAGCTCAGCTTATGTTGCTTGCCTGAGGTGACACAGCTGAGAGCGGCAGAACCAGAACTCGAACTCAGATCTTTGACTCCAAGCCTGTGCTCTTGCTTGAGTACAATGCTTTGCTCCTCTGACACATTGGTCTCTCACGTGGCAGCAGAGGTTAGAGAAGTTCGAGGCTTCAGAGGTGCTTCTTGTCATTACCGAGTACAGCCCCGTTGGACAGCTTCGTAGCGTGTCAGAGGTGGGACCCGGTTCCTCTTTGTATCTCAGAGTACACTTCCTTATTTTTGTCGGAATGGTTTTCATCAGTGCGTTTTAACAGCCCTGAAAAACGAGTCAGATTGAAGCCTATGTACCAGATTGAGAGCAATTACGTAGCTTAGGGTCTGAGGGCACCAAGGGCCCAAGTGGTTTCTGAGAATGACTTCATAGACCTGGGCACCCACGCTGGGTTTGATGTGGACTCGTCCGCTTTCCCTCACGCTGGCAGCGAAGGCCTTCGTAATGATTGGCGTGAATGATTGTGCTGGGCTCGGCTCCCTCTCTCAGGTATGGAGGCTAAGTGTGACCGTGGCTCACGAGATCTGAATTCTGGTCTTGATTTGGTCACTTGGGCGAGACCTTGGGTACGGCAAGCCACGCCACGCCGTTGCCTAAGTTTCCTTATCAGCTCAACAGAGGACACACAATACCTGCTTCACAGGGTTGATTGATGCGAGGATTAACTCTATAATCAGTATCTGCAAAGTATTAAGATCGGACCCTGGCACAAAGTGTGTTCTTGGTGTTAACAGCACACTTTCTAAGTTGAACACCAGTGGCAGCTGGTCCCCACCCCACCTGCCCAGTGCCTGGTACACAGCCTCTGCGCCCTCCATCTCCGACAGTGCCTGATTCTCTTCCTTTGGTTCCAGAGACAGCTCTCTCCTGGCTCTCCTGCCGGTCTCTGCCCATCGTTCTCAGTTGTTCTTCCCTGGTGCCCCTTTGCTGCTGGCCCCTTAGGTCTTGGTCTTGGATCGCAGAATTCTCTTGGAGTCCTTCTCTGGACAGTCTCCCTTTGGCCCCTGGGCAAGACCATTTTAGCAATAGCTCAGCTATTTCCGAATCTGTTTCTAGTCCTAGTCTCTTCCTGAACTCTGAATCTTTTCTTTTTTTCTTTCTGGGTACTGGAGATTGAACTCAGGGGCACTCCACCACTGAGCCCCATCCCCAGCCCTATTTGTATTTCATTTAGAGACAGGGTCTCACTGAGTTGCTTAGCACCTCACTTTTGCTGAGGCTGGCTTTGAACTTGTGATCCTCCTGCCTCAGCCTCCCTAGTCACTGGGATTACAGGTGTGCGCCACCGCGCCCAGCACTGAACTCTGGATCTTTATTCCAAACGACTTCTGCTGTTGTCACTGTGTAGATGTTTAGGTCTCCCTGGGATATTGTGGTTCTTGCCCTCAGGAAGGTTCTTCCTGCACCCTGCAGCCCGGCTAATCGCCTCAGGACTTCTCACTTCCCTCCCTTCTTAGGTGCCTCCGTGGCCCACAGAAGGTGGACCCTCAGGAAGGCACATAGCTCTTTGGGACCTGGTGTCTTCCTGCTCCACTAGCCTTGCCTCCGGCTGTGCCAGAATGTGCCAGGCCCCACGCCCCTGTCCATCGCCTGTGCCAGGAGGCCCCAGCCACCCCTGCCCTGGTGCGCGTCCTTCCTGGCCTCGGAGGCTGACCTCAAGCCTGAGAAAGTGTCCCGGACACCCTCCTTGCCCCCGGCACTTCCTTCCTGGCCAAAGTGCCCCTGGCTGTGTGGCCAGATGCCCTGTGCACTTGGCAGGTGTGCCGCTGATGGTGCAGCAAGTGGGGCTCCATGTCCCTTGTGGACTTAGCTCTCAGGGAGCGGCTGCCTTTGTCCCCAGCGCCCAGCCCTTCTGTGTTTGAGGACTGGGTGTGGGGCCTCTCCACCTGAAGGTCTGCACATCCCGACCAGACACGGCATTGTCCTTCCCAGCCCCATGTCCCCTCCTGGCCTCCCTCCTGGAAGACCAGCTGCACTGGACTCCTGCCTCCTGCCTCCTGGGTCTGCCTCGGGCACCTCTCTGACCCTGACTCAGACTCTTCATTTACATCCCAGCGTAAATCTGCGTCCTCAGCGCTGGGAATGATCTCCCGTTGGGTCCCCCTTGTCTGTTCCCTCCCCTTTGGTGTGTCTTACAGCTACAGCCACTGGACATTTTTCTTCCACAAATATCCACTCTGCTCGTCCTGCTGCCCACGCCGGGCAGAGTTGAGGTCCTCAGCGGGCATTCCCCAGCCTCCGCAGCTGGCTGCCCAGCCTCCACTCTTGCTGCATCCCACCTGGAGGGGCCGCCGTGTGCCCCAGCTTGTGACTGTCAGTCTCGGGCCACACGTTAGGCACAGACCTGAGCAAACGTCTGCATCCACCCTCCTCCCAGCCTCTCCTCTCATGGCTGCCAAGGATGGTGCTGCCCGCAGCGGCCTCTGGGTGGTTTTAGGTGACAGTGGCAGTTAGTGAGCTCTCAGTGTCATGGGAAGATAAACGTTCCCTTGCCAGAAGCTCGGATTTCCTGTTGGACTTGTTGGCCACTGGTCTTTCTGCCTCAGCCACAGCCATGGGAGGTCCTCTCCAACACGGGAGGTACTGTCCACAAACCTCACGTCCACTTGCCTCTGTGTGTGTGTGTGTGTGTGTGTGTGTTGTGCTGGGGATGGAAGCCGGGTCGTGTGTGCTGAGCAAGTGCCGAACCCCAGTGCCAGCTTCTTAAAGGATTCTGTGAAGCAGTAAGAATGTCGATGGTAGACACTCTTCCCAGCCATCAGAAAGAGTTACAGGGCAGAGAACGTGACTCAGTGGAAGAGCCCTTGCCTGGCGTGGGGGAGGCCCTGTGTTCAACCCCCAGCACTGGAAAAAGGAAAAAGAAAAAACAAAAGCAAAAACCATGTTATTCACGGGACTCATTTAGAATCTGTTAGGCCACCTCTTCTGCTGGGCTGCAGCTAGAAACGCGAGCCGTGTGCCCGTCTAGACCCTCCGAGGCCTGCCCGCCTGCGTGCTAACTGGAGAGGGCGGGGCCAGCACTGTCTTAAGCACCTGGACTTGAGGCTTAGAGGCAACAGACCGGAGCTGAGTATTTTACCTTGCCAGTTACTAGTCATCTTGTTGTTTTTCTTTTCTTTTTTTTTTTTTTTTTTTAAACTAAGTTGCAGATTTATCCTCTTTAAACTTCAGCATCGTCCTTTGTAAAATGGAAATAAGAGTAGTATATACTCATGGGCTCACTCGAGCAGGAATGTGCTGTGTGTGAAAAGCACTTAGCAGCAATGTCAGGAGCCTAGAAAATACTGGAGGAACTGGCAGCATCTCCAGCGACACGGTTACTCACCTCCACTCCGCCTGCCCTGCGCCCAGTTTCGCAAGCGATGCTGGGATGCCTGTGCTGGGAGGCGCCATCCTCCCAGCGCGTGGGTGCGTGGGCTGAGCTGGCCGAGGGCTCACGAAGCCTTCGCGCACTGTGGGTTGGGTGTGGGTAAGGCCAGGAGACTTCCTGTGCTGAGGCCTCGGGGCAGGGGCCAGGCCACTGTAAGTGTGCGGGTCCCCGTGACGCCAGCCTGGAAGAGCAGCATCTCGGTCGCCTGGAACAGCACACCTGCGGAAGCACGGCATTTTCCCAGGGTTCCTAGGAGGGACCTGGCGCAGCCCAGTCGTTTGGGGAAGCAGCCACCCAGGGGAGTGTTTGCTCCTTCCCCGAGCCACGGTAGAGTCGTGTCAGTGACACGTGCGTGCCCCCCCCCCCCCCCGGCCCTTCACAGACAGGCTGCAGGCCCCAGTGTGAAGTTGGGCCTTGTCCTCTCTCGTCCCTTGGCAGCTGGAGTCAGGGACAGCCTGTCTGAGAGAGTGAGTTTAGGATCGGACGACAGGATTCACGCCCTAGCCCGGCCACTACTGGTTGTGTGTGACCTTGTGCAAGTGGCCTGACCCTTCTGTGCCTTGGTTTCTTCATCTGTCAAGTTGAATTAATCATTAGAACCTGCTTTTCAGGATTATCAGAATCGAATGAGGAAACTCAGAGCGCGTGGCGCGCAGCGTCTGACGGGCACCCTGCGCTGCCCACGCCCGCTCGGAACTGAGATGCGTTTTCGTTCACCAAACATCCGTTCTGCACCTGCCGTGCGCGAACCAGCTGCGTGTTCCTGTCCACATGAAGGACACGCTGCGGGCTGTTCACCTGCCGCCTTCCTGGCCGTGTGGCCACCAGTTCCCATCAGTTTTGAAGGGGCCACATGCCAGTCGGAGGCAAAGCCAGGGGCCCCGTTTGACCTCCTGGGGAACAGGGAGAGGGCCGCTTTTCATGGGGTGATCGCGCCCACCCTCAGGGCAGCGGAGGATGGCTGAGAACAGTTTGGCCGGTTGTCTGCAGAGAGGGTACCCCCAAAGTGGGATTTGGCTATGAGGGGCCCGCAAAGAATAAAGCAGGCTTCTGCAGACTCAGGACTTAACCCTCAAAGGAACGGCAGCCCTAGGAGAAGGAGGAACGAGGCCAGGGCCACGAAGCTCAGCGTGCCCTCCCCGCCGTGCTAGGGCAGACCTGCAGCTCCGGCCTCTCAAGGGCAAGCTGGTTTGAACAGTGGTGCTAGTGTGGGCCTGCCGCTCGCCGGCTGGCGGCCTCTCCCTGGTGGAAGGGATCCCCTGTGTCAGGGACAGGTGGCAGCCTGCCTGGGGTTTTCCGGGACCCGAGTTCAGTGGTGTTCCACCCCCGTCACACTTCCAGGGAGGCCCTGGCCCGACCCTGCGCTCTGCCTGTGCTGCGGCCCCCGCTCTCCTGCCTCGACCCACCCCAGCCCCTCTGCCGGCAGAGCTCTGGACAGGCCGAGTGTCGCTGCCACACGTTGGTCCCTGCTGGAACGCTCACTCCGTGGCCACTCCTCGTCTTCCCGCAGGGCTCTGCCTAAGCCATCTCTTCCTAGAGACCGTCTGGGGCCTCCTGTCCCTGCCCCCCGTGAGTCCAGCCTCTGTCCTTTGTAGTTCTCATGATGCCAGGGACCAGTTTTTGGATGTCTGCTTCCCCAGTCAGTCCACAGGACAGGGACTGTCTTTGCTGAATGTTTGGCAGATGGTAATTTTTTGCTGCACTTGCTTGCTGATGGAAAGACCAGAAGGGACAGTAATTCACAAAGGATGCAGTGGGGAAAAGGCAAGCATTAACCTTTGGCTTCGTCTTGGTTTTGTTTTCTGAATCATGCCTGAACAAGGTAGTTCACAGGCACACGCACATCGCTTTTTAAAGGAGGCTCTGAGAAGGCCTTTTCAGGGACCATACATGCGTTGGACAGATCTCACTTCCTTTTCTCTTCTCCCTACAGAATGAAATGTGCTTGGCCACCCAACAGCTCTCCAAGCAGCTGCTGGCCTATGAAAAGCAGGTAACTCCGGGCTCTGTGCCCTCTGTGCCACCTGCCGCTGGGCTCAGGTCTCTCCTCAGAGGCTTCTTTTGAAGGAATTCTCCAAAGGCATCCTTTAGAAATTTGTGCTGCTTTTCTCTCCTCTCCTCTCCTTTTCTTCCTTCTGTCTTCTCTTTTCTCTCTTCCTTCTTTCCCTTCCCTTCTTTCCCAGCGGTTTTCCTTTGGTCCTTTCCTTTCTTTCCCACTGATAAATACTAAATAGTGATCATTCCAAAGTCCTTGTGAGGTAGCCTCAGGAGCCTACAGAGGTCGCCAGGTGGCTGCCTTGAGCCACAGCCTCTGGGGGCCACAGGGACTCCATGCTAACTCCAGGAAGTAAGCACTCCAAGATGCCTTCATGTTCAGAAGGGTGGTGACCAAGGACCGAATGGCCAGAGAGGGCAGTGGAGCACCCCTGGGGCAGGACAGAGCAGGGAGCTCCAGCTTTGTTCGGTTGGACACTCTGGCAGGAGGAGGGACATGGGAGGTGGTGTTGGGAGGGCGACGCTCATTCAGCTGACACCTGGTTCTCTCATTCTTGGTCTTAGAATTTCGCACTTGGCAAAGGTGATGAAGAAGTAATTTCTACACTGCACTATTTTTCTGAAGTGGTGGATAAGGTAAGGTAGCAACATGGGATGTTTTTCTTTCTTTTTGAATTTTCTTATTTCGTCCCAGTCTCCATTTTTAAATATCCGAGAAGGTAACTCAGCTTGTTGGTCTTCCAGGCTTCATTCCACCTCAGAGGCTGTGCAGTGGTTTGTCTGTCTGTAGGTCGAGGGGAAAGGCTTTGACAGGCACTAACAATAGAGCAGGAGGAGGATTTCTGAGAGCTCAGTTTCCTAAGGCGGGTGTATTAGTTTCTGAGAGCTGCCATAATAAATCACCACAAGTCGATGGCTTCACACAGTAAAAATGTATTCTCTCATAGCTCTGGAGGCCAGAAGACTAAAAGAAGGCATCTGCAGGGCCACACTCCCCCAAAGTCCCTGGGGGACCTTCCTGCCTCTTCCAGCTTTTGTGGCTCTTGTGCCAGGACCTGTGGTGTTGGCACTGACTGACTTCTCGAGGCCCCCCTGCCCCCGTGTTCCTCTGCCGTGTCTTCTAAGGACACTTCATGGATTTTGGGCCCACCTGGAAAATCAGGGATGGTCTCACCTCAAGGTCCTCCTTTGCCTCTGCAAAGACACTGGAAAAAATATTCCCAGGAGCTTTCTTACTAGAGCGAAAGGCAGTTCCTCACCCAGAGGTCCTAAGGTCTGGTGGTGCGGGGACTGGTTGTAAGGCCAAATGTTAGAACAGAAGACACTCCCTGTTGCCCGTTGCTCAGGAAAGTGCGAGGGTTTTAGGAATTCCATGCCAGGAACAGAGACTCGACGTTTATTTTCATTATATCACAATGGTATATTCACCATCGCGGCTCTTTAAAATACGTGTGGAAAGGGATGTAGGATGAGTGGAAAGTGTAATTACAGAGGAGTAAAGTGAGAAGAATGAATGAATTAATTCTTAATTACAATGAATAAGTAATCTGGGGTGAAGCAGTAGACTGGCCCCTGAAGCCTCCTGTGTTCTGGACAGAAGAGAGTTGCTGAGGAAGCAGGGCTGGTTGCCAGAACCCTGCAACTAAGATCTCCAATTTAAGATCCTTCCTGGTGGCCATTTCTTCCTGGGCAGCAGAGCTGGTTCTAGCAGTGGGGAGCGGCTCCTCCGCAGGGTGGACTCTCTGGGCAGTTGCACGGCAGCTGGATGTTGGCACCGGCTGCGGTTCCATAAGCTCCGCTTCTCGGGAGACCCAGGAGGAGGCTCGGCTACCAGCCGGCCTGGGCCCCGGAAGAGGAGGGTGGGTCTGAGGAGTTTCTTCTCCCTGGGTCTCAACCAGGTGGAAAACTCTTCAAGATAAGTAATTTGACTCTGAAATTTCAAAATAACCCAGTGGCAGAGGCTTATGTGGTTGGTATAGTTAGTCGAATGTGTTGGAATGAGCTCTTCCTAGTCGGTCCTGTGGGGGCTCTGGGCTTGGTGGTCTCCCCTACAGCCAGGTTTCCGAGCACTTCCGGGATGGTACCTGAGGCAGGAGGTCGCTGCCAGCACAGCTCCCGCTGTTGGAGTGCCAGGACGTCTGTGTCAGGCGCTCTGGCTGGTCCCTCTGCTGCTGTCCTGTCCTCACGCAGCCGGGCGTGGACGCAGGTGTTCTTGCTCATTGCTTTTTCTGTGTGATGATCTTGAAGCACCAAGATGCTCTTGGTGCTTCACGCTCCATGCTTGCTCCATGCTCTTCCCACTCTTCTCAGCAAATGCACAGTGGATAGAGGCAAGGATCCCACATCTCAAAAGCCACTCAGCAGGAAGAATTTTGATGGCACGAACCTCTGGGTCCTTAGGAAGAAAATGACCAACTAGGAAGTTTGCCATTCTTGAAGGGCATAGCGATCGGAAAGCCCCTTGCTCCTCTGATGTCCGTCAGGGCGTCGAGCACAGAGCCTGCACATAGTGGGAGCACTGGTGATCATTCAGCGACCGCTCATGAGAGCCAGTACATTTCTTAGAGAGGTTAATCTGGAACGATCCTTCACACCTTCCACCCTGGTGGCACTTACTGGCACGGCCGTCTTCGTGTATCCTGCAGAGTGAGGCAGCCAGGCTTCGACTGGGGTGGGAGAGGAGGAGCGTGCGACAGCCTGTCCGGTGCTCTCCTGCCCGCGGAGGGTTGGTCTTAGGCAAGTCTTCAAGCCTGTGGAAGCCGGCTCGGCAGCACTGCGCTGCAGGGCCAGGCCTGCTGGGAGATGTGTGTGCCAAGGGTGACGTGTGAGTGACAGCTGTCACTGCTGAAGGAAGGCTTGCCGTGCACGGACTCCAGAAATGATCGCAGGTGATGTGTCCTCAGCCACCCAGCAGGGGTCCAGAACATCCTTCAGCGTGCCTCACAGTCAGAGGGACAGTCGCCCACAGTTGCCAATGCCTAGGCCACCGAGCCCCACCAGAGCCATGACGCTTGGCGGCACTGTGAGCGTCGAGGACCAAGCTCCACGTCCCAGGTTGCACAGCAGGAACAGCAGGCATTCCGGGTGCCAGCAGCCTGTGGTCACAGCCCTGGCTGTGCATTTCTTTGCTTTCTGGACTTGGAGGGTTACTTTGCCTGTCTGAAAAGTGGGCATAGTAAATTCCTGATGCACAGAGCGGGCCAGGACTGAGCCGGTGGAGTGCTAAAGCAGGCACGCAGAAAGCGCCCCAGGGTGGCCCTCTGGAGAGCCTCTTTATTTCTCTCAGACAGTTACAAAGACAGATTAAGTGAGCCCTCAAGGCAGAGGGGAGAGGAACCAAGAGCCATTGAAAGCGTCTGGTGAGGAGGGTCACCCTGGAACGCAGCCAGCTTGCTTCTCACAGGTCCTCCTACCCAGAGTGGAGGCCTGCGGCCTGCAGTCCAAGCTGCTGGCCCTGGGCTCAGGGCTTGTTCCCAGCCAGCCTGTTTTTCTGGTGTGACTCGAGTCTTCTCTGAGAGAGAGAGAGCTGTGGCCTTGGGAGGCGGCTAGCTGTGCTGACCTCTGCCTGCAAGCCATGGTTACTGCCAGCAAATACAGCATTCCCCTTCTCCTGGGTTTGCAGCCCAGGAACACAGAACCAGAGTTTGCGCAGTGGGCCAAGACAGCTGGGCCCGCCCTTAGCAAGCTTCACTGATGGCCCAGTTAGTAGGAACCCTGCGTTACCTTTTTAGTGCCTCTAGGCCTCTCACTTACAGCTTTATGAGTGTATTTATTTGCTAAGGAAGTCCAGCCGAGTTGTGTAACCACACAGAAGTGTTCAGCGTGGTCCCTTGGTGGATTGAGACCTGCCAGTAGTAATGGATGCAGTTTTCTTCAAGAGAGTTCTTTTTCTTTCAGCTTAATGTTCTCCATTCAGAGCTGGCTAAACAGCTGGCAGACGCCATGGTTCTACCTGTTGTACAATTTCGAGAAAAGGATCTCACAGGTATTGTAACTGAGTTCATTGCATTTACCTCAAAATATTACTTAATGCACTAAAATAGTAATTCTTACTGCATTAATTCCTTTAAATGTGTGGATCATTGAGAAATGCCTTTCTCTTTGAGTAAGTCAGTTTAGCAAACTTCCATCAACCTCCCCCGTCCGTACTATGTTCCTGGCTTACACTAAGGAGGCCACACAAATAAGACAGAGGTGGAAACAGCTTGCTGTAATGTCAGGAGAGGAGGGGACAGGGCAGAGCCGTTCAGGAATGGAACACAGCAAGGCGTAACTCCTTCCTGGGACGGGTGCTTGGGAAGGCTCCTGGACAAGGCCATCTCTGACCTGGGTTTTGAGTGGTGTATAGTATTTCCCAAGCACACAGTGCGACTGAGGCAGGTTTTATAGGTTAGGGACATCTGTAAAGGCATGCTGTTCTTGGAGACCTGAATGCTTTGGAGTGATCAGTGGGAGTCCTGTGGAAGGGAGGACAGGGTGGGAACTCATGCTTCCTCTGTGCAGGACTCTGGGGCTCAGCTGTGGCTGGGCGGGCAGGTCCCTGCTCTCTCGTGGAGTGCCTGTTTGTGAGTGAGGACCTCTGTGACTGGTTCAGAGAGCATAGGTGGCTTTTTGAACTTAAAGGATAATTTTATATCTCTTAGAAATCAAAGTAGTAAAAAATGAATAAAAGAATAGTGGCACACGCCTGCAGTCCCAGCAACTCGGGAGGCTGAGGCAGGAGGATGGTGAGTTCAAAGCCAGCCTCACAACTCAGTGAGGCCCTAAGCAACTCGGTGAGACCCTGTCTCTAGTAAAATATATCAAAGGCCTGGGGATGTGGCTCAGTAGTTAAGTGCTCCTGGGTTCAATCCCTGGTTCAAAAAAAAAAAGAATAGTCTTGAAAAAACTCAGGTGATGTTTAAAAAAAAAAAGGGGGAATCCAAATCCTCTAGTCCTGTTGTTCTTTCTTGTTTCATTGTGTTTGAAGAACATGCCTGTAAAAAAATTCTGATTAAAGAAGCCCAAACCTAAGGCTTGGAGGTCTGTGCAATGTGCCTGCTCCTCAGAAACACAGAACCTTAATTTTTTTTTTCCTAAGCAGAAAAGATACAGGAAATCTGAGGGCAGATACTGAAGGTGAAGGTTTCCCCTCACTTTGAGATTAGTTCCCTGTCATCATATCACCTGGGGCTGGGGACAATGGTAGAACTGGCACATATTAACCCAAGGCCAGTTTGGCAGGCCTTTTTTTAAATTTATTTTTTATTTGTTCTTACTAGTTATACACAACAGCAGAATGCATTCGAACTCATTGTACACAGATGGAACACAAGTTTTCATTTCTCTGGTTGTACACAATGCAGTCACACCATTCTAGGAATCACATATGTACACAGGGTAATAATGTCCATCTCATTCCACCATCTTTCTGACCCCCATTCCCTCTCCATTCCCCTCCTTCCCCTCTGCCCTATCCAGAGTTCCTCCATTCTTCCCTCCCCATCCATTATGGATCAGCATCCATTTGTCAGAGGAAACATTCGGCCTTTGGTTTTTTGGGTTTGGCTGATTTCACTTAGCATGATTTTCTTCAACTCCACCCATTTTCCTGCAAATGCCATGATTTTATTCTTCTTTATGACTGAGCAATATTCCATTGTAATATATATACCACAGTTTCTTTATCCATTTGTCAATTGAAGGGCACCTAGGTTGGTTCCACAGTTTAGCTCTTGTGAATTGAGCTGCCATAAACATTGATGTGGCTCCATCACTGTAGTATGCTGACTTTACGTCCTTTGGGTGTAAACCAAGGTGTGGGATAACTGGGTCAATGGTGGCTCCATTCCAGGTTTTCTAAGGAGTCTCCATACTGCTTTCCAGAGTGGCTGCACCAGGACTTCAGACCTCATAAGTAAAAAATAATAAGGAATACACCACTAGCTTGTGTCAAGAGAATCCCCCACTGAGCGGGAACCTCAGGCTTGTTATCATGCTCATCTCTAATTGCACGTGAGGCCAGACCAATAAGTGCAGTGGTGCTGGTTTCCAGTCCCGACAAAAGCCTCATCGGGAGCTTTTTTAAAAAAAATTTACCCTGAATACAACCACCAAATGTGTAAGACGTTTTAAAAGCAAACCCCAAGTCTGTTAGAAAGTAATGACCCCTTGCCCGAGTTGTCAGAGTGCCTTTTTCAGGTTTGCTTGTGGGAGGGACCAGGCTGAGGGGAACCGTGACCCTGCTCGGTGGACTTGGTAGTTTTCGCACAGAATGGTGATTCTTTTGAAAAGGAGATTTGAACTGCTCAGTAGTAATTAAAGGAGAAGCTTCTTCATTGTGTGAAGAAAGTTAAATTATCCTTTTTCTGGTGACACAAAAATAAAATGGAAGCATGTGGCCCGTTCGTACCTGAGTTAGCGCCAGAACCACATTAGTACCTGGCACCTGTCTGAGACGTGCGTTTTGTCACTGCCTTTGCTTCCTGTGTCCCCCAAACCCGTACATAATCAGGATGGAAGAACACAGGAGGCTTAACGAGGCTGCTTAAAATTGATGAATTAATAACTAAACTAAACTAACACTCTGCTCCAGGAAGTAAAGGTGGGAGAGAAAGAAAGAAGAGAAATGCGGGAGGGAGAGGGCGGCAGCAGCCCAGCACGGTGCCTGAGGACAGTGCCACCGGGGACAGGCAGAAGAGCGGAGCTGGGACGTGCTTAGCCGGCATGACGGTCGGATGGATTCCTTAGACTCATAGACGGGCGGCCTTCTTTGGCAGCTGCTTTTGCTTTTCGCCCTGGCACTGCACTGCTCACGGAGACCCCTGTGGCTTCGTCGTGGGGAGTGGTGGGCAGCCCCGTGGGTGGGGCGTCGATGCCGGATGCTGCAGGTAGCCGATGGCACCATAGCTTCGCGTTAAAACAAGCCCTGCCGCATTCCTTTGTTCAGTGGTGACTAATAAGTCAGAAGTTAAAATGGCAGCAAGAAGGAACGAATGGGCTCTGGGTGAAGTCCTGACTACGTTCCAAGGAAAGATGCGCTGGACCCTTTACTTTGGGGCTGGGAATCAGAACTTGAGTTATACTCCAGGTCTGCAGGGCGGGTTCCTGGCCACAACACTGTCCCTCCGTGTTCCCAGAGAGCTGCATCCTTCCCGAAGCAGGCAAGGCCCCGGGGTGTGGAGCCAGCCTGCACGTGTGGCTGCGGGAGAGCAGGGTTGCAGCCGTGGCCCAGGCTGTGGGAGCGGAGGACGAGGGCCGGCGGCGCGCACGCGCCTGACCGCAGCAGGGCAGAGGCCTGGGCTGGCGGCCGGCTTGCTTTTCTTTGCTCTGAGGTGTCTCCTCTTCTCTTGTGCAGAAGTCAGCACTTTAAAGGACCTTTTCGGACTCGCCAGCAGCGGTAGGCATCCTCCCTTCCTGGTTCCTGGGATGGTGTGTGTTGGGGGAGATGCTGAGTGCTTTTGCCTCTGGCCTTTCTGGACGCTGGGTGTCTTCTTGTTTCAGAGCATGACCTCTCCATGGCAAAATACAGCCGGCTCCCGAAGAAAAAGGAGAATGAAAAGGTAAGCCGGCCTCACCTGCCGTCATTCCCACGTCATTCCCCGAGGCTTCTTCTGCGCCTCGTATTCTGCCCTTGTGGCCGTTGGGTGTCTTGAGGCTTCTCTTTCTTTTTCCTGTAAGTGGACTTTTGAAATTACTCTGAGTCTCATAAACAGGCCTCCGCTTCTCCATGAGGTCTGTGAAACACCGACTTGGAGCCACCGTAGAATCATAAGCACACAGCAGTCTCGTCTCCCGCCTGTGGCTCCTCAGGCTGGCCGACTCCGGTACCACGCCGGTCACTTGGGCTCCCTGCCCGGTGTTGACTCTGGCCCCTGCTTCCTAGGTGTCCTGCTTTTGCTTCCACTCGATGATTCCCGGGGCTAAATTGTTTCTTTGGAATGGGGTCTTATGAGTGAACCAGTACGTCTGTGGCTTCCGAAGCCTGTGGCCGTGTCCCTCCTGCAGGGCGGCAGGGCGTGCCGGCTCTGCCTCCTTGCAGCCTCATGCACACTGGCGCGCTTACCCGCATATTTGTGATGGGATATTTAGACTGAGGTGAGACTCTCCGAAGCGTCACTGTACGTGGCACAGAAGGGGGTGACCAAACGTTTTGAAGTCGCGTGCTCTCACAGAATGGTCACACCTACAAGTTTCCCCTTCACCTTTTGATCAGGTAAAGGCTGAAGTTGGGAAGGAAGTGGCAGCCGCGCGGCGGAAACAGCACCTGGCGTCCCTCCAGTACTACTCTGCCCTCAATGCGCTGCAGTACCGAAAGCGGATGGCCATGGTGGAACCCATGATGGGCTTCGCCCACGGACAGGTAGGGGAGCCCTTCACCTGGGGGAAACCTGAGGACACGTAGGAGAAGCCAAGGCTTCATCAGAGAAGGAGGCAGATGCACAGCCTCCCGGGAACTTCCTGGTCTCACACTTTGGAGACCGTCCAGCTGGGCAGACCATCTTTAGCTGGACTTGTGAGGCCCTATGTTCAGGAAATGATGACCTGGACCCTGAACTTCCCTTGGGGAGGAGCCTGCATGGCCTTCTGTCTATGATCCACCCAAAAGCCAGGCTGGTCCAGTGTTCCTAGAAGCAGCTCATAGCTCGGGTTGGGGTGTTTGGCTCAGAACCCGGGGTTGTGACATCCCTTGGCTGGGCTACGCTCAGCTGACTCATGCTGAGGTTGCTGCCGCCGACTTCACCTTCTGGGTGTGGGGAAGTGTTGCCAGTGCTTCGCGGAGTATTCTGTAGAGAATTATTTACCTTCTTCCCTCCTATTTAATGGGCTACTGAGTGTTTGGCTTAAGGGACACTCTGTTTAAGGAGGGAGACTTAATTGTTAGAGCATAAGACAGGAGTGGCAGGGACAAGCCTGAGTGTGTCAGGCTGGTGTCCTCCCCACCCTGTTTAACCCCATGGTGTCCACTGTAAAATCTCCCTTTGGCCCGTGAGAAGTGCACCCTGGAATCTTCTCTCATCAGACAGTCGAGGAGCCAGTCGAGGAGCAGAAAGGGTGAGAGGAAGCACAGCATTGGTGGGGACAGTCACTAACTTGAAGAAAAACACCAGCATCTTCTACTGTCACGTACCACGTGTGAGAAATACGTGCCTTTCCAAAGAAACGGCATAGTTTCCATCAGGGAGAAGGGAAATGGGGGACCTAAGCCCCCGAGCCCACTGCCAGGCTTCGTGTCTGGTGCATGTCGAGCAGGGCTTCTGTCCTCAGAGGTGACCTCTGAGTAGAGCAGTGTGATCTTTTGTCGTCTGTATGAAGCTGAATAAAGCCAAATAAGCTCTGTCCAGCTGGGGCTCTAGCCCTCGGCTAGTCCTGGGGAGCTGGCCACTTCCTTGGTGCTTGTGTGGGCCCTCCTGCCCTCCTTCCTCCTCTGATTGGGTGCTGTGCCCTGACCCGGCTGTCCTGGCTCCGTTAGAGAGCAGTACTGTCTTACCGTAGCTCCGCCCGTGTGCGCCCTCTGGATAGACAGGCCCTCCCTTTGGGGGCAGTAATCTGCTCAGTTGTGGGTCCAAGGTCAGTGAGGGTCCCAGAGTTCGTGCCTCAGGAAGACAAACGGCTCCAGTCCATCCGTCAGTGCCGTGGAGCTTGCTCGGTTGTAGGGGATCCCTGCAAGGCCCAAAGGACAGGTGCAGTGCCCACCAAAGAGTGGACTCAGCTGGCAGGGGCTGCACCGCTCTCCCAGCTGGGCCTTTTCAGCAAGTGCTGCTGCCTACAGGCGAGGAGCCTGGGCACCTCGCACAGATGCAGCCCAAGTCCCAGGAGGACAGAGCAGCCAGAGCCCCTGTCATTGCTGGGTGGCAGCAGCATCTGTTTTGAGAACCGAGGATCACGCATCTCATTTTCATGTGAAAAGTATCTGGATTTCTAGACACAAGGCCAGAATAGTCACTGCTGCCACAGATTTTGTAATCCTGATACAAACTCTCGTCCCACCCGTTGTTTGTGGTCCAGCACGTGAGTCTTTCTGATGAGTCAGAAGCACTTGGCCAGCCCTGTCGCCCTCAGAAGTCTCTTTATGGAGCCCACCCCTGTTGGTCATGGCTGACGACTGTGTGACCGTTGCTGGCCGCCCAGGGAGATGGACTCAGCCTTCTTGGTACCACCTGCTATTGTGGAGGTGCCTTGACTCCGTCTCTGCCTTCTGCGGACCTGGTCAAGCAGGTCTGTTTCGCATCCTGATTCAGCCCTGATGCACCTGCGGCTTTGGTGTGTGAACAGGATTTTGAGCACATGAGGATGCGTGCTAGTGTAGAATCGCCAGGGCAAATACTGGTAAGGCCTCTGGAGAAGGCGGTATCTTTCCTTCCATTTGTCTGGGTTTTGCAGGGCTTACGGGAGACCCTGCCCTGGGGAGCCTACGGAACAGAAGAGCTAAGCCAAGGACTCAGCAAAAACTCCACCCCCACGCTGTCGTGCCTTTAGGGATGCCGGACGCTCATTTCACAGATGAATGATATTAACTGACAAGTGTCATTTTGGTACTTGACATTATAGGGATTCAAAATGGCGTTCACAGTGTTGATCTCTGTATGATTCAAAGATCGTGGGGCCTGAACATACCCTGCGGGTATGACCTGCCTTAGGGTGATCGTGGCATCATCTGACTTCACCCGCGGTAACTAAGGACGCGTAGAAGCTTTCCCAGTGCAGGGAGGAGGTCAGTACTCTGCTGATTGTGCCCGTCGGCCTGCTAGGGTGAGGGGTGGATTTCTGTGCCCACCTCCCGGGGCGAGGCAGGATTCCAGGTCAGACCCATGAGCAGGGAGACACTCGAGAGTGTCCAGGCTGCACGTTTCTCTGCCTCTGTGACCCAGGCTGGCAGCCACGACCTCCCAGGCACTGAGAGTGGAGCAGCTCGTACGTAAGCCTTGAGCGTTTAACGCCATGGCCATAAGAATGGGAGGTTGAGCCTTCGCAGGCGGACCCAGGAGTGTCCTCCCCTCCCTCCTGTACCCTGCCTTCAGGGCGTGCCAGGGCACCCAGACCTTCAGGAAGGCAGCATCACACAGGAGTCTCAGGAAGGCTTCCTTCCGGTGGTCCCCGAGCCACAGTGGTCCCCGAGCCAGCGACTGCAGTTTCACTCCCTGCACTGACCACGGGGCTCCTAGAGCCACTCTCCCTGGGCAGGGAAAGCGTCCACCACGGAGCATGGAGAGCAGCAGGGACTCCGAGCAGCTGCTATGCAGGGCCCCCACGTCCTTACGCCCACAGTCCCCTCTAATTTCATGTCACAGTTGGAAGAGGCTTTTGAAGGCCTTCCGCCCAGTTTTCCATCTGCAGCGTCTCAGCCAGGGTGTCATCCACCTGGCCATCTGTCTGGCCCACGGTCACAGCTGCACAGGGCTCAGTGACCAGGCCGTGTCACACGGTGGCCTGCAGGGCCAGGTGAACATCCCGAGCTGTGCAAGAGAAGTGCGTGTTAGGTTCTTGCTGGGCTGAGAGCTTCTGTCACGTGTCACACACCCACTTGGAGGTGGAGGCGAACCAGACCTCAGGAAAGTCGCTACTTAGAATCCGTAGTTAAACCTGCTGGTGGTGATTTCAGAATTATCAGTCACGATCGTTAAAACACATGGTACACACCAGGCATTCATCTTACCGCGTTCCTGACATTCACAGCCTTTCCGCGAGGACGGCGAGCCTCCACCTTCCCCCGTTCTACAGAGACGCCCTGGTGCTGTGAACCGTGTGGCCGAGGCCCCACTGAGACGCTGCGGGGGCTGCAGTGAGGGAGGCCGGCAGCCGAGCCTGCTGTCCCCATGCCGTTGGTCTCACGTTGAGGGCACTCACCCGTCCCCTTCACTGGGTGATTTTCAAAATGTCATAATTGTATCTTTCAGATTAACTTTTTTAAGAAGGGAGCAGAGATGTTTTCCAAAAGCATGGACAGCTTTTTATCCTCCGTTGCAGACATGGTTCAAAGGTAATGCTGCTCACCGGTTTGGAGCTGGGGTGTGTTTCGCCTCTCCTGCTGAATCGCAGTCTGGGGGTTACGGGGAGCCCGGCCACCCCGTGAGCTCTCAGTGAGCACCGGTGCTGGCAAGTGTGTGTGGCGGGGTTGAGTAGAAGTGGGTTCTGCTGTTGTGGCCTCGTGTGGAGCCAGGGCTCTGGGGGCAGAGCCCACGTGCCTCCTGTCAGGATCCCCCGTGTTAATACCGAGTCTCCCATGTTATAAACCTGAGTTCAGTTAAAATTTGCTTTTTTCCTCTCAGCGGAGGGGATTAGCGGCCAGAAGTGCTGAAGATTTGGGGAATGTCTGACCATCACGTCAACCTGTGATCGTCAAGCTGTTAAACTTCTTTTGAATTACTTTAAAGAAACTGCAGCTCAGCTGTGCAAACGCTTACTTAAAAAAATGTGCATCGCTGCCTTTGGGTGATCTTCCCACACTTAGCAATGCCACAGCTGCTGGCCTGCCCGCCGCAGCCTCTTGACAGGAGCTCTGCTGCACCCCATCGGCCTGCTCATCAGGCTGGTTTCACCCTGAGCAGACGGTGGCTCCTCAAGGACTTGTCATGACTTCCTAAGTCTAGAAATATACCTGTGCATGCGTGTGTGTGTGTGTGTGTGTGTGTGTGTGTGTGTGTGTGAAATGCATAAAGTAGAATTGATTGATGCGGAATTTTATTTCATGTGGAAATATGGTAAGAAAGTGGCTCATTTCTTAAAGACATTACATTTCAGAAGAGCTTATGAAGGCCAAGCAGTGGAATCGCTTTAGGCAGAAGGCTACTTAAAAGGCTCTGAGGATAGAGCACGCACCCAGAAACGCAGGGCCGGGCCTGGAGCTGGGGAGGTGGACCGCGCTGCTGCTCCTCAAGCCACCTGGCAGCGAGCAGAGGCTGGACTACAGTCACGTGAGGAGGCGGTCTGTGGGACCTGGCTTCAGGCCCTGGCCTTGGTCGCGCCCCAGCTTCCCCCAGCCTCGGGCTCCTGCTCTCACCCTCCCGGCCCCCGGCTTTCGGTGTCTGGAGAACCAGCGTGTTTCAGTGCTTCTCGGGCCCCGGTCGTTCTGCTGACGGAGAGTAGGCCGTTGGTGCCTGCGTACTTGGGACGCCGTGGTGGCCTCTTTCCGCAGATCCCAGAGCCTCCGTCTAGCCCCTTGCCAGCCTTTCCAGGAGCTGTTAGGCCCCTGAGGGGCGGGTCTCCTTCCCAGCTGGACTGTGACCTGGGTGTTAGTGCAGAGCACCGCCCTGACCACACGCCTGGGCCCTGTGTGCCATCCCTCTGCTGCCCGATAAGGTGGGCAACAGGCAGCAGGTGGGGTTCCCAGGCAGCCCAAGCTCTGGATCCTGGTCCGACGAGCTGAAGCATCCGGGTTAAGAACTTGAATTGTCCTTCGGTTAACCTCAGGAGGCAGAGCTCCGCTTTCCTCCACATCACGAGGAGGTGGCGGCCTTGCCATCGTGTTGCCGTGGAGAGCAGCAGCCCACCCGAGGGCCTCAGAGCGTGGCTGGTGGTGGCTCTGAAGCTTTACAGCCTTCAGGACTCAGGCTGCCCTGGGCAGCGGACACCCAGGGAGGGCAGCGTGCTTCCCACCACCCCACAGACCTGGGGCTCCTTCAGTCCTGAACTCACAGTGATATTTTATTACCTTTTTTCTCAGATCCTGTGAGTGTGTGTGTGTGTGTGTGTGTGTGTGTGTGTGTGTATAAAGATGCTTTTCAGATTTTTTTTTTTGATCTTTGAAGAGGACAAAAGCAGTTACTTTCCTGCTCTGTCCCTTTGGATCCTGGGGTCTTGGATTTGTTCAGTTTCTGAGCCTAAGTTGTATGGAGTGGGGGAAGACAGGGGACAGTTACTAAGAATTTCCTACAACTGTGTGCAAGGTAGCACATCAGTGCACATAAGTATTTCTGGGGAGACAAACCTTTTCTTTCATCGGATCCCTCAGGTGGTTTCTCACCCACAGAAGCTGAAGAAGCAGCCAGGTGCACACCTGTAGTCCCAGGGAGGCTGAGGCAGGAGGCCAACCTTGGCAACTTTGCAAAAATTTAAAAGGGCTGGAGATGTAGCTCAGTGGTAGAGCACTTGCCTAGCACGTGTGAGCCCTGGGTTCAAGGCCCAGTGTTGCAAAATAATGATAATAATAAAGCTGGAGAGCTTCAGCTTTCTCTCGGATGCCTCCCGTGTCCTATCCTGTTCTGCTTTTCTCTGCCATTCCATTTTCTCACCCTTGGCGGTGACTGGCAGGTTAAGCCAGTGAGGTTTGTTCTCCAGGGACATGTCTAAGGTCTCCAGTGGTGGAGTCCCTGGTCATCCCATTCAGGTGTCAGAGAACCAGAATTAACCCAGATGCCTGCGTTGCGCTGCGCCGAACAGAAGGCAGAGTGCACAGCCTAGAGTTACTTGCGGAAAAGAGAATCCTGAGGCTGTCATTTCAAGAACCCTGGATTCCCTAGGTCCCTCGTTCCTTCTGATTTTACATTCATAATTCTCTCTGCCCCTTTACCCTGGTGGAGGGGCGGAGCACCTCCTTTGGAGTTTGCTTTCTTAAATGGGACCACGTCGGGCAGATGGCATCCGGTCGCCCATGGTGGGTCTCCTCTGTTGGGGGGAAGGGCAGCTGCTGTTTTTAGCCAAAGCTTCCAGGTTCACCACCCCCACCCCAAAGCTGGGGCTATTCCATCGGAGCCTGGGCACCGTCCTGCTTATGCCTCTCTGGGCAGCCCTTGGGCAGCTCACTGTGCATCTCGGGCAGTTTATGGATGTCATAAAAGGAAAAGTGTTGCCCTGGGCTTTATTGTCCCTGGGACACTTCCTGGTCATTTTGCTGTGACCCGTCTTCCCCACCCTGCCTCAGACCACGCACAGGGTGGGGACGACTGCTCTCCATTCCTTCCTCTGCGTGCACATGCAGCCCTGCAGGACTGCATCAGGCACAGCCTGAGAATGTGCTCTTCTCCAGCAGTGCGGTTGTTGATCTGCGTTCAGGCGTGGTTGCGTGGTTCTGCTTGTGGCGGGTGGCGTGGCAGAGGGTGTTGTGTGTTCCGGGGGATTTTGGAGTTTGGCGGCTTCTTGGTGCTGGGGAGGGAACCAGGCTGCACTCAGGCTCGGCAGGTCTGCCGGGAGCCTCCCAGCCCTCCGCATGCTCTTCTGAAATGGCATCTGAACACGGCGATCTCTAGCTTTGGGGGCCTCAGTTGGAGGGTGGAGGGCTGTGGCTGTGAGCAAGGGGTGATTGACTCCATGTGTAGACAGGAAGCTTCGGGGTGGACAGGGCCCTGCCACCTGCTTCTCCCAGTGCTGAGTTGGCCAGCAGCGAGTGACCGACCTGCCACCTTCTGTCTTAAGCATTCAGGTGGAACTGGAAGCTGAAGCAGAAAAGATGCAGCTGTCCCAGCAAGAATTACTTTCTGTCGACGAATCCGTCTACACGCCAGACTTCGACGTGGCTGCCCCACACGTCAACAGGAACCTCATCCAGAAGGCTGGCTACCTTAACCTTAGAAGGTGAGGATGCCAGTGGCCGCCCCTTTCTCTCTTCGGAACTCTTCTCCCCAGGAAGCGGCCTGCGGGTGGGGTGGGTGCACAGGACACTCAGGGCCCAGGACCCAAACTGCACTCAGAGGTGGGCCTGGAAACAGCATTGTATGAGTGAGAAGCTGGTGCCAGGGACTCCAAGAAGCTGCAGGCCACCCTCGCATCTGGCCCTCATGGCCGTATTCGTAACTGCTCCACACTCGTCCTTCTGGATCATTGAGAGTTAGTAGTCCCTGGCCCCCTGCCACCCAGCAGGCGAGAGCATCGTACTAGAGCCCCACGTGGAGGCAAGAGTCAGGGCCAGGAAGCTTTTGGTGTATCCGTTTGTTCAGATTGGATCATACATTTGATACTTAGGTCCTTAAATGTCCCATTCTGAATGGAAGGGGTGATCAAGTTTAGCTGCTTCCAGGAGCAGAGAGAGGATGATGTCAGTGTGTGAGGAGTGGACACTGGCATCGGACACCCTGGCCAGCGAGCTTGGTCCCTCCCTGACAGTGGCACCCACTTCCCACACTTGCTGCAAGGATTGACGGAGGTCATTCCTAGCAGGCGGGAGCCCTCAGTCCTTAGCCGTGTCGTGCACACAGTTGCTACTCAGTAAATCCAGCAAATTACTCAGCGTCCTGCAAGTGGGGGTGTCTGCAGAGAAAATTCCAGCTCTTCAGGTACAGCCCCTCTAGCCTGTGTGCTTATGATCATTAGCTAAGTGCTCCCGTTCAGTCTGTGGGGATAAAAACCCGGAAGTCATGGTGTTATTTGCCAAGAACATCACTTTCCTCTTGTAGGAATCTCCCAAAGAACCCCCAGCTGGAGCAAAACCCCAGCTGAGACGAGCTCCCCCAGATCACGGATGGGGGCTGAGGAGAACTAGTTACTTTAACGAGGTTCAGAGCTCCACGTCCTAGAGAAAAGATCCCCCGGTTGCCAGTTCTTAACCAGCTGATTCTAGTCGCAGCAGCAGCGTTGGAAGCCAGTGGCCATGTGGGGGTGGGGTGCTGAGGATCTGGCCTCGGTGGGCGCTGGAACTGGCATTTCCTGAGGGACTGGAGCCACGGTCTCCCAGGCCACTCAAGCCAAATCGTGTCTCTCCTGTCACTGTTTCAAGAGGGTTTGCCTTAACATAAGGAAACACGTGGTTTCTAGAACGTCACCAGTACCTTAAGTAGGCAGCGAGCTGGAGGTGCTGCTCAGGCTTCCCAGTGCTAATGGGCTTTTAAATACTATCCGTCCAGCAAAACGGGGCTGGTCACCACCACCTGGGAGAGACTGTACTTCTTCACCCAAGGCGGGAACCTCCTGTGCCAGCCCCGGGGAGCTGTGGCCGGAGGGCTGATCCAGGACCTGGACAACTGCTCGGTGATGGCGGTGGACTGTGAAGACCGGCGATACTGCTTCCAGATCACCACTCCCAGCGGAAAACCGTATGCCTGCGGGTTCCGTCCCGGAGGACCAGTGCAGGGACGCCGCCCCTGCCGAGGCTCCTAGCTCAGTCCTGCGGCCGCTCCACGCAGTCCCCACCCAGGTCATGCTGACCTTTCAGGAGAATGGCTTGTTCTCTTTAAACACGCACACGTGACCTGTGTGGGACCCAGGCTGCTTCCTTTAGGGAGCCCCAGGGAGGACCTCCGTGCACCAGAGCGGCCCGAGTGATAGCTGTCAGTGCGGTTCTGGGAGAGGCCGCGGCCGCCCCTCCCGTCCCCTCGCGGGCGTCTGTGCCCTGCTGGGTGCTGCAGGCTGAGGGCAGGCGGGGAGCTGCCCCAGGAGTCCACCTTCCCAGCCAACACGGGAGCTGCCGACAGTACGCTCCGCCACAGCGGTGTCATTTGTTAGCATGCTGTCCCCACACAGCCTGAGGACCTCGGACCCAGCAGAGGTCATGCTTTAAACATCCGCAGGCTCGTGGTCACTCACAGCAGAGCCCCTTCCTGCGGATCCCTCTCACTCCTGCAGGGTTTCCACTGAGCTGCCAGGAGCTCAGATCAGTGCACTGCGGGTTCACCTGCCCTGGGGGCGTGGGGCTGTGGCTGGCCTCTCCACCCAGAGCCCAGAGCACCTCCTTGGGTGGCAGTGAGCAGGAAGGAAGATGCCTGCATCCTAGTCAGGTTCTGTGGGCCTCCGTCCTCTCAGGTGTGAGATGAGGATAAGACCCATCGCCCATCTGCAGACATGAGGGGCAAAGGAACTAGCCAGGCCTTTGAAGGAGTGAAGGCCGTTGGGAAGGTCATCACATTCCACACGCAGACTTTTCAGTTCTTGGGAACAGTGCCAAGTCCTTGGGGCATGGTTGGAGGGGTGGCTGGGCAGGAGTCCTGGTTGCCCCGGATCATCTAAGAGGAGGGTCAACAAAGATGGACCTTGCTGTGAAGCACAGACTTAGGTGGAAAGATCTGAGTCCCCCTCGCTTTACAGATGAGAAAGCCGAGGCCCAGGGGAAGCAGGTGTTGATCCAAGACCAGGTGGTGAATGGCCCCAGAGCCAGCCCCCAGCCCCAGCCCCTCCTTCCACCCGGCTTGCTTCCCTCCCTGCAGATTCAGGTGACTTGGTGGCGTCCTCAGATAGGTATGATGGGGAAGCACTGATGCAGACGCATTTTCTTTCAGCGGAATAATCCTCCAGGCAGAGAGCAGAAAAGAAAACGAAGAGGTAAGCTTTGACTGTTGGACCCTTTCCCAGAGCGCTGGGCGGCTCTGGGCTGATGGCGTTCTTTTCACGTCTCCCGCAGTGGATATGTGCCATCAACAACATCTCCAGGCAGATCTACCTGACGGACAACCCAGAGGTGACTGACAGCGGCCTGCCCCTCAGCTCAGAGGTAGCCCCCCCTCCCCCCCCGACTGAGCATGCCTCCTGTGGCTTTTAGGCAGTGGCCATCAAGTTGAATCAGACGGCTCTCCAGGCTGTGACTCCAATTACAAGTTTTGGGAAAAAACAAGAAAGCTCCTGCCCCAGGTAACTAAAGGACAAAAGAAAACTGGCTTTTGTGGAGCCCAGCCGTGTATTAGGAACTTGGTGTATTAGGAACTTGACGTGAGGTGTTAGTTAATCCTTACCCCAGCCCACCACAGCCCCCAGGGCGCGGTCCAGGCCTGTTCAGCAGAAGCAGTGACAGGCTGGAAAAGCCTGGGTGTTCTGCCCACGTTCACAGGCGGAGCCAGGATTCAAACCTGTCCATTCCAACACCCTGTGCATTTCCACTGGACCATGCTGCTGCAGTGGCAAGGGCCTGTCAGTGTGCCCATGTTTTCTATTAGCATCAACAGCACCATAACCAGAACTAGTTTTCTTTTTTAAATAAGAAAATCACCTTTTGTGTGTCTGGGTTACTGCCCGGGTGTTTTCTGTACGTGCACTTATATTTCATATGTGCATTTATTTTTTATTTTCACATATGTATTTTTAAACATTTCTGGATTTTTGCAGGATTAATATCGTTTTATACCATTACATCATTTTTTATTACCATTAGCTATTGGATACTTAGGTTCCATTGTTTGCTGCTGCTGTCAAGAGTGAACATTTTCATACATAAGCTTTTCTCCTGAGTACCATTTTAGGATTGCCTTTAGGAACCCAGCCTTTTGTCTCCATGAGAGTCTCCACGTGGTGAAGTAGGTAGTAAGGGGTGGATTATCTAGCAAGCCGGCGAAAGCCTTGAGTCGGAGGGTGAATCCCAGTCATGACTGTGCAGGGCGTCCATCTTTCAGATGCTCTGAGGCAGCAGACGTGGCCATTAAAGCCCAGTGGCTACGTACCTTCCCAGGCTCACAGCCAGCATTGGGTATTTGAGGCACAGTACCAGGTAAGGCTGGAAAATAGGTCTGAGCTTGACCCTGAAAGATGGGCCTTGCTCAGGAGCGACAGGCAGTGGAGCAGAACTGAAGGTTTTAAGAAAAGGGGCGACAAGCCAGATAGGAGGTGGGGAGGGCAAGGAAAGGGAGCCCAGAAGACGGTGCTGTGGTACTGGCTGCAAGTGGAAGGCACAGCAGTGACGGAAGTGGGAGGCAGCAGGTCTGAGGAAGGCCCAGTGCTCTGAGGAAGGCCTCGGGACTCCAGCAGCCCTGCAGAGCTCGCAAGGTGCTTGGGAAAGCGCCCCAAGCAAGTGAGCAGGGGTGAAGACCCCGGAGGCCTAGGTGAGCCCCTCAGCCTTCTGTTCCTAAAGCCGTGACGTCAGTGGCTGCTGAGAGCTGCCTTCACAGCCAGATGTCCCTGAGCGAACCAGTCAGCGGCTGGACTTTCTCTCCTTAGCGGTGACATGAGAAACCACGTGACCTTCACAGCCCCTCCAGCTCTAAGATGCAGACTTCTGGGGGTGATGTACAATTTAGTGTTTGTATTAGAAGGTGTGATTCGTTTTCTGGAAAAAAAACTTACAGCTCAGGTTCAGTTATTCAGTAACTGATTTTTCTTCTGCTCCAGAGTAAGTCACATTCTTAGAAAGGACTCTACAGAGGGGGCACAGAAGAATCCCTTGGGGGAAGGGGGATGACTCTCGCCAACCAGTTGACTTAACCCAAAGATGAAAAGGGTGCCTAGAAGTGGCTGCCAGATGGCTCCAGAGCTGTGCCGGGAGGGAGCCTCTCTCCGAGTCAGCTCATTAAGAATAAGAAATGTTTCGATGACAATATGAGAAAGCTAGGAGAAAGCGGCAAAGAAAATGTGTTCTTGGGAATAAACTGCCATTTACTTCTAAACATATCTTCATGAAATCCCCTCACTGTTACTACATACCTGCTGTTCAACCAGCGTGCGCCCAGGCCTGAACTAATGAGAAGACAGGCAAAAGTGAACGTATCCTCTCAAAATGGGGGAGCACCTCAGTGTTAATGACCAGGGTGCTGTCATGGAGAACGCAGAGATGGCCCACGCAGGGTCTGTCTGTGGAGGTGGTCCAGATGAGAAGCTGCCATTCTTACAGACAGCCAGAGGCAGTGCCTTCCTGACAGCAGGTGTGGTGGTGGAGCAGGAAAGGGCTTAGCACACCTGAGAGACGGTTAGGCAAGGGAGATCACGGAAGGAGCGAGCCATGCTCAGGAGCCTGGGGGGTCGTGAGGGCTGGAAGGGCAGAGAAACAGATGGACATGCAGAACCCGGCAATCCCTGGGAGTGGTGGCCTAGCCCAGGATCGTGGTAGGGAGGAAAAAGGACATGGGTTTGGATTTATTTTGTAGGTAAGTCATGTGGGACATGTGACAGGTGAGATGTGGAGTGGAAGGAAAAGGATAGGTCAGAGGACAGCCTCAGTCTGGGTCCAGTCACTGGGCAGATGGTGGTGGCAGACATGAAGAGGAGTTCTGTCTGGGGCACGTTAGGTTGGAGAGGCTTGCAAGTCGAGCAATTGACGGAGGATTCTGTCTGAGCAGGTCTGTGAGCCAGAAGCACGAGATGGCAGCGGGAGAGGCTGTGTGGGGCGAGTGGGAGAGGGAGGAGCCTGGAGGCTGAGAGAATCCTGAAGACCTCCAATATCTGGAGTAGAGGAGAACCTGCCTTGGTGAAGCTCCTTCTCTACTTGAGAAAACCTACAATGTGGCACAGGGGAACATGGAAGAGGCGTTCTGGAGAGGAGAAACCATGTCCATTAGATACTTGGAAAGGTCAACTGGGATGATGATTACAAAGCGTCAACCAGAGCCGAGGACACAGAGATGTTCAGAGTCCCCAGTGGCTCCCTGTATTGGAGTGTCAAGTTTGGATCCAACCCCGACTAACATTAGTATTAAGGTCTTCAATAACCTGGTCCCACACTCACTTGATTGGGCCATCTCCCATTTGACCCTCTGGGGAGCCACAATCTTGGACTGTCTTCCCTTGAAACTTCTGCTGTCACCTCTTTTCATGTGCTTACCATTTATTAAATCATAGTTTTTTCATAATGATAGGATCAAAGAGCAGATGTAACTCTGCCACTGGGATTACTGAGGCAGCAAGGAGACCCCCACCACGCTTAGTCTAATTCACAGATTATCTAGGAACCTCAGATTCCTTTTCTGTTAAGAGTGGAGTTTAAAAGGTCTCCAAAGGTTCCCCTTGTAGTGACCACCTTCAAGCCTGTGTAGACTCTCCACATTCCATTCAGCGTGACCACCTGTCAAATGGCAGTTGTAGTTTCATATAGTAATTACGTCTGAGAAGTAGAAAAATATTGTTATTAAAATATCAAATGATCAGAAAGATATTTGAGGGCTTTGTATGTTCCTGACAATTAAAATACTGATATTCTGTGTCCCTCAAAGGTGAAGTTAAATTTCAGCATTCTGACACTGGAAAGGAATAAATATGTTGGTACATGATTAATTACTGTGCAAATGGCACACTCTTTTCATAGGGCCCTGTCCATAGCCATTGGGGAGGGGGGAATGTCACAGTGTGAAGCTCAGGAGGCTCCCAGGGGCACCAGACTGGCTCTGTGACTTGGAAGACTCAGCAGAGAGGGACAGGTTCAGGCAGGTGTAGTAGAGTAGGAACTTGAGCTGGTGTATAGGTGAGAGCTGGGCTGACCCACTAGTCTGTTCTCTGAAAACTTACAAGGATACATGCAGTGAGGGCAGGTCTTGGGACAAAATCGGGGGAGCGTGAGGGTTTTCACCATCAGCCACCCACACCCCAGGCCGGAGGCAGCAGTGAGGACCGGCATGGGCTGTGTGTAGCTCTAGTGGATGTGCATTAAGGCAGTGGAGAGGTTTTCAGGAAATCAACCAGATGTGGTTAAATGCCAAGCTGAGACATCTTGTTCTTTTAGCTAACACTTGAGGTCCTACTAACGTTACCTACTGTTAAGTAATAAATACGACTGTGCCACAGCCCCACCCTCAAAAACCTGTCCAAAGGGAGATACAGATTAGAGTACAATGTAACGGGTTGTCTAATACACAGCTCAGCGCTGAGCCACAGAAAGAACTCTAGGTAGTGGGGAGACCTGAAAGTTTTTAGCCAAAGATATGATGGGTTGAGGGATTGATTGAGATCTCCCTTGTATTTTTATTTGTAAAAGTCACTTGATTCCCTGCCCCATTTTTTATACTTCAGCCAGAATTTGAAAAATCCAGAAACAGAAAATGACAAGATTGTTCCCAAAACCACCATCAGCATTCCCAAAGCAGAAGAGCTGATTGCACCTGGGACACCTATTCAATTTGACATTGTGCTTCCGGCTACAGAATTCCTGGACCAGAACAGAGGGAGCAGGTAAGGCCAAGGGAGGCTCTCTGGGAGAAATGAAAGACCTGACTCATTTCCTCCCCACCACTGCCACCAGATCGCTGCCCATTCTGACTTGAAAAGAATCAAGTACTCAGTGTCCTTTTAGCAGCAGCTGTCATGACCGTTGACTCCTAACTGTTCCCCTAGGCGGATCAACCCTTTTGGTGAAACTGAGGATGAGTCATTTCCGGAAGCAGAAGGTAAGTGACAAATTTGGTGTGCTCGTTCTTTCCCCTGCACAAAATGACCAGGGTCATTGAAATAAGATGTTTAATTATGTTGTAAGAGAGCTGTAACTTAAAATATGAATTGAAATCATGGTCCACCCGTGAGAACAAGACTTGGATAAAAATGGGAGAGCACAGGATTTTCCTTACCACGAGCCACCCCATACTCTTTGGAGCTCCTGAGAAATAGGCTATGCCTAAAATCTGGCGCTACTTGTGTCTAGCGTTTTGTACACCACGTGTCAACAATCCAAGAAAAAAATCTTTCAAACTTATCCATACAAAAAAAAGAAATGAGCCAAGTGTGGTGATGGATGCTATTTTCCCAGTGGCTTGGGAGGCTGTGGCAGGAGGACCATGAGTTAAAACCAGCCTCAGCAAATTAGCAAGGACCTAAGCAACTCAGACCCTGTATCTAAATGAAGTATAAAAAAGGGCTAGAGATGTGGCTCAGTGGTTAAGTGCTCCTGGGTTCAATCACCAGCCCCCCCCCCCACCACAAAATTACTATTAGAGTAACCATTTATATTTTCCTAATAATTTTTTAAACCCTCAAGTTATTTTTAGGGACAAAGGAAGAAAAAAGAGGCTTTTCAGTTTAAAATGGGTACATGAATTATTGTTCCTACAGAAAGTGAACTTTCAGACATTCATCTTTCAGTTGGTTGGTGTTATTTTGTCAGATTATATGCCAATATCTTATATGCCAATATCAAGAAGCCAATGTTGGAAATTCTTTAGAAGTTCTTTAGGATCAATGAATTGTTTTGGTTTATAATCACTGCCCTCAGTAGTAAATATGATGTATGAGCTGAGGGAGACCCAACATCAGGACTTTTACCACAAATAAATTTTCTTCTATAAGAGGACCAAATGAGTTTCCAGGATCTAGTGGAAATGCTCTTGAGATTTAGAAGGCCATTCATCTGGCACCGCTATCTCATAGATGAAGAAAAAGAGGAGCTTTTCTAGTCTATTGAAAATAGTTTCAAACTGACAGATGCAGAGAAAAGATTCAGAGCTTCAGCAACAGGGCTTTAAAAAGTCTTACTGAGAAATTTGGGTAGAAAGTCCTCCATAGAAAGCAAACCTGAAGTCTTTGGCCTTTTCTCAGACAGGGGCATCTCACATCGGTAAGCAGATTCACAGCAGGCAAAATACATGTGACACTGAGCAGAACATGCTCTCTTGCAGATTCTCTTTTGCAACAGATGTTTATAGTTCGGTTTTTGGGGTCAATGGCAGTTAAAACAGACAGCACTACTGAAGTGATCTATGAAGCAATGAGACAAGTATTAGCAGCTCGGGCTATTCATAACATATTCCGTATGACAGAATCTCATCTGATGGTCACCAGTCAAACTCTAAGGTACGTTCAGTTTCATTTTCAGACTTTGATGGCTTCATCTGATTCCCCTCTTAAGGCACATTCACCCACCTGAAAAGTTTGCTAGAATATGTTTGATTGGATCAGATGAAGATGGTACTCTTGTTTTTGCTCCTTCCCCTTTTACATTTCCATTGTATAAGATATAGTATAAAAGATGCTCCCCTTAAAGACAAGAACTGGTATCTTTAAGAATTTCTTTATCTTAAATGCTTGGGGCCATAACTGTTTTGGGTTTTTGTGGGGCAGGGGGTTATGGAACCCAAGTCTAAACATGATATTCATTTTTTATACACACAAGAATCTAAAAGTAAAGTTATGTAATATTTTTAATAATTTTGTTCATAAAATAAAATTTCATGGTGTGGAATAATTTTCCACTTGTGGCATCATTTCAGAGTGGGGGCATTCTAGATTTCAAGTGTTCAGATTAGGGGTGCTCAGCCTGTACTGTGTTCATGAAGACGCTGCTATTCTCTGTCATATCGCAGTGCTTGAAAATGAAACTCATTTGAGAGTACTGTTTATAAAAATTAACAATGAAAAAAAAAAACATGAATCTGCCTAAAATAATTGGACCACCTAACTAGTTGGAATTGAGATGTATGTTATATATATACCAAATTTCTAAAAATTTATAATCCCTCCCCCAAAAAGGGAATGTAAAACATCTAATAATTTTTAGGTTGGGTACATGTCTGACAGTATGTTAGATTAATTTGTTTCTTTTCATGTTTCTTACTGTAGCTTTTGGGAAGACTTAAGACTCATACTGTATTTCTATGGGACAGCACTGTGTCAGAGCCAAAATGTCAATAACATATGCTTGTTATTGGTTCTCTGGCTTATAGGGTAAAATTAATTTTGATTGGAGATAGTAAATTGGGAACAATACTTCATTCCAAGAACTTCCCAATGTGAAGTCTCCTTTATGGCCTCTGAAGGCTACCAGTTATCAAGCTTCAGCCTACTTGCCTTGGTCTTGTTTTGAACAAGTTCCATGGGGGGCTTTGGGAACGAAATACAAACTTTTAATCATGTAACCTGTACAAAATACAGCAGCCCTATTCTTTCCCTTGACTCAGACTTTAAAAAATTGAGTCAAATTCATCTGATCACTCAACTAAAAGCATCCTATATACCTTTCTCTCCAAATTCCTGATCCAGTTAATCACTGAGACCAATCAATTCTACTTAAATATTTCTCCTTTCTTCCTTACCATTCCTACCTCAGCTTAATTCCTATGATCAATATTGCTCATTTGGACTAATATTCATGTATTTACTTCTAGTCTATCTTGTTCAACAGAATTTGCAGTGGTTTGCAGAAATACAATAGGACAGACTCAGGCTGAGGCAAAAGGATTCAAAAGTTTGAGGCCAGCCTGAGCCTCCTAGTGAGATCCTGTCCGGAGAGCTGGGGATGTAGCTCAGTGGGAAAGGACCCCTGCGTTCAATCCCCACTACTGAAAAAAAAGGAATACTATAAGACAGAACCATTGTTTCAAGTACAGATGAAAACAAAAATTGAAGGAAAAAAGATTGATTTGAAAAAACACCCCCATTCCATCTTCAGCAACCAAACATGGACCCCTATTGATTTTCCAAGCAATAAGAAAGAAACCAAATCTCAATCACAAGATTGAATTTCCATTATGTACACACAGCTCTACAAAACTTTTTTAGATTATACCAAAAATTGTTACATGGAGATTAATTAACTCTAACCAAACTTAAAGAGACCTAAACATGGAATGGATGCCAGGGTATGAATATACAGTGGTAGACATGACCTTTACAAAGTCTGGAACACTTCTTACCAGCTGGGCAGCACATCTGCCTCTGGTAGAAGTGGGAGGCCAAACTCCATTTCTTAGTTGCACAACTTTAGGCAAGTTCCTCAGCCTCTGTATCTCTGTTCCTTTAACTGTAAAATGAAAACTGTATCCGCACCTCACAGTGGTGAAGTAAGGAGTGACGGGCAACATGGAAAATGCTCACTGTTAGCTCCAGAAAAGGTAACTAGGACTTTGGCAAAAATGAGGATATAGCTTCTGCCATTCATTAAATCTGCCCTTTTCATTTATTTTAAACATTTTCAAATACTATTTTTTATTATTTGTGATGAACCTTATCATGAGAATTAGGTTATTATGAACAAAATCTTGGTTCTTTTAAAGCTTTTCTCCAGATGTGTCCTGGACCTTTTATAGAAATTGGCTCATTGTTCTTATCATCCAAATGATCTTGTGATTTGCCTACTCTAGACATTTCATATAAATGGAAACTGTAACTCTTGCTTTCATCTAAAGCAGTTTTTTTCATCTAAAAGTTTATAGTGATTCCATAATGATTCATATACCATGTTAATTACTCTACCACAAGTATAAATATATAGGAGAAATGTATGTCTTCATATTTAAGACATTAAATTCTCAAATGCAGGTCAGGTCCATCAACCTCATTATTAAATGAAGTTTAAAATGTTGTGAAAGAATATATTCTGAAATGCCTTCTTGAACATAACTTCTCTAATATCTATCCTGAAAAGAATAGTTTTGTCAAAACCCCTTCACTGTTTTCTCACCCCTACCCATTTTTTTAAAAGTTGAATTTAGAATAAACTGATCCAACACTTCAGAGGAATTAAAGTAGCCAACGACTGTTGAGAAGGAAGCTGTACAGAACATGATCTATTCATATTATACATTAGAACTCAGAAATTATTATGCTGCTGTTTTTGGCAAAACACTGAAAATCAATATAATCCTCCACTGCAGATACCCTGAGCTTTACCTACACAGGTTCAAAAAAGGCAGAAACCACAGCACACGGTCACGCGTAACTGTCTTGCCCCGCCCTCAGCCAGACCTTATTTTTCATTTGTGAGGGTATTTGTATGATTTCATTCTGAACTCTTCCCTGTTTTACAACCCCTCCCTCACCAGTTCTTAAACATTTGTGATATAATGAATCTCTTAAAATTTCAGGTTGATAGATCCTCAGACTCAGGTGTCAAGGGCCAATGTAAGTACCTCATCCATCTTAATGTTAGTGACTCCGTGCGTTTTGGTTCACCTTCTACTTTAAATACACCTAGGCACTTAATAATCTGCTAAATTAAATGACTGCCATTAATAGTACACTCTTTTTCATGATGTTCCCATAGAGAATAACCTTGTTTTTTAAAATTCCATAGAAAATAACTAACCTTGTGTTTTAAATTCCAGTTGTGTGATTATTCAGTCTATCCTTTCCCATCCTTCCAGTTTGAACTTACCAGTGTCACACAGTTTGCTGCTCATCAAGAAAACAAAAGGCTAGTTGGCTTTGTCATCCGCGTTCCTGAGTCCACAGGAGAAGAGTCTCTGAGCACATACATTTTTGAAAGCAACTCAGAAGGCGAAAAGGTCTTGTTATTTTTTTTTTTTTAATATTAAGATTCTGTAAGATCTCAATCCAGACTAGTCCATTTTTAATGATTTTTTTCTGCACTGTCCTCCTGAATATCTAGTTGATCATCCCTGTGCTTCCATCCAGGAGTTCAGACAGGGACACTTCCTAGAAAGGCCCCACTAAAAGAAAACTGACTAGATTAAAATTTCCCCATGGAAGAATATATGTCAACTAAATACAGGGAATGGGGAAGAACTATAATAGCAAGATGCAGTCTTTTATTATTGTAAGGATATCATGAAATGTTAAAAGCAGTTCCCCCAAAACTTGTTCTAAAAAAAAAAAAAAAAAACACAGGAAGTTACAATAGAGAATGAGAGCGCAAACCAAGGAAGAAAACATTTGGGAAGTACATACAAGCTGTTCTTAGTATGAAAAATACTACATGTGGTACTGAGAACCATCAAAGTTAATCTTCCTTTCATTAAGTAGCTGTTTACCACTATGTATATGAACATGCAATAGCTAAATATACTTGAGAGGAAAAATATATCCTCAGGAATTTTAAATGCTGGAGTAACTTACCTGGAATATTTTTTGTATGGTATAAATCAATGATAGGGTGTCAGGGCAGTTGCATGCTAATGCTCTGAGCCCCATGGGACAAATGTCCTACAGCAAAGTCCTGTCTTTCCACGTGGACATAAACAGTGCCCTCACTGTACTTCCATATCACATTTTTTTCTAAAATTTTGTCCTTTTCTACCTTTACCAAACACTACTTTTCTTGTCTTTTGCAGATATGTTATGCCATTAATTTGGGGAAAGAAATTATTGAGGTTCAGAAGGTAAGGTGCATTTTAGTGCTGGTATAACAACTGTTCTATAGACATTTGTACATTTTTCTCAAAGAGAAAAGTGATACTCATTAGCGTGGCCAAATTTGGGATTTTCTTTAAGCATTCTAACCACCAGACATCTCTGATCGATCATCTGTGTCCACGTTCCCTGGTAGCATGTCTGCACTTTTTAATTAGTGTGTGTCACTGCTGCAGCTCCTGCTTTATTAATTTTCTTGCTTGCATACTAGTTGGCTGGGTTTCCCATGTGGGGGGTACTTAAGTACCCACCGTGCTCTGCAGCCTAGCTCCTTAAAGGATGACCACAGGCCCAGCAGCACTGACAGGCGTCACCTGGGACCTTACTAGAAATGAACCCTGAGACCTCTCTGACATTCAGCAGCTTACAATCTCATCCAACAAATTTTTGAGAACCTAATTTGTATAAAAAAATCCTGGAATTGCACTAATGAACAAGGCGAACATGGTCCTTTATCCAGGGATGTTTTCAAGTCCAGCAATGTCTAGTAGAATGACATCACATCTAGATCTGCATTATTTAATATGCATGTTGAATGTGGCCAGAGTGACTAAGGAACTGTATTTTTAAACTTAAAATATTTTACTTTAGTAAAATGAAGGTGCCTTTAGTGTAGTCACTGCTTGGGGAGGGCAGGAAGACCTACAAACATGAAATAATGGCACACATTACAAAGTTAGTATCCAATGGTACAGGTCAGAGGTGGGCACACTTTTTCTATAAAAGGTCTTTATCTTTTAGGCTTATTAGCTTCACAACCACTTTACTCTGCTGTTGTAACACAGAAGCAGTCATAGGGAGTATGTAAATGCATGCGCTCCAGTAAATAAATGGCCATGGTTTGTCAACTCCTGGTATAGACTAAAGACAAAAGAAAGGAGGGGGCTTAGAGACAAAGACGACAAGGGTTTTGTGAGGGAAGTTCCTCCATGGACTCTTTAGAAAGGTGATTATGAATTGGATACATAAATGATATTATGACCAAGAGGAAAATTAGTCTGGACTCTAGAATAAGTAATGTCTTTGAGTTTTTTTCAGCCAAGTGAGGAGACCCAGCTGAAAGCCCACATTGACAAGAGTCGGGAGGAATGAGGTTAGGTCACAGAACATATTGAAAGCCAAAGTGAAGGGGTTTAAGTGCATCTTAAGCTTTTTCTTTTTTCCTTCTTAAACTCTCCTAACTTCAGGATCCAGAAGCACTGGCTCAATTAATGCTGTCTATACCACTAACCAATGACGGAAAATATGTACTGTTAAATGATCAATCAGATGACAATGATGGAAATCCAAGTGAAAATAGAGGCACAGAATCTGAAGCATGACTCACTGGGGCCTGTGGGGGCAGCGCGCACAGGAAGGAAAGCTCCTCCTTAAGGGTTTTCAACTTCTCTGATGTACAGGCACACTGACCTGGCTTCAGAATGCTGACAATCGTTTGTGGAATGTGCCCCTTGATGCCTTGATACTGAGACTGGGAGGGAACAGTTAAGAAAAGGGTGACAGCCTTCCTACCCATCTACAAATGTTATTTTAGGTGCCTTGTGGTAAGTCTTCTTTCCTTAGATTGCATTGCAGTGCTCAGAATGAAAGCTATGAAAAATGCATCATTCACTTTATTTGGATGTCATCTCTTCAGTTTCTAGTATCTTTTTTAAAGTGGAAAAAGCCTAGCTTTACAACTTGATAAATACTAAATATTTCCTAGTAATATAATCTATTTTTATATTTTACTCAAAGCTTATTAAGTGCCTATCATTCTGAAAACTGTGTATTTATAATCCAACTTATCTCATCACTGGGCCTGGCAGCGTTACTGTGCAGTGAGGTGGTGAGCGCCGCGTGGAGGCCCAGCACCAGTGGCGATGCAGGGCTGGTTTGGGTCACTGTTAGACACCGTAAAGTAAAAGGCCTAGGCCATGAGTACTACAGAAAAAGTTTTGCAACACAACCTCACTGAACCTGCATTCAGCAGTTTAAGGTCCTCTTAGATGTGACTTTTTGTGGCTACTCACTATGAACAGGATGCAGCTCTACCAGTTCCTGTTTCTTCTGAGCCAAACCCTCAAGAAAGGGATTGATTAATTTTTAAAACTCACTTGAAGCACAGCTGGTTATGGGGCTTGGTTTGAAGTTCCTATTTCTACCCTGATATTTCTGGTTCCTGGAATCCCAGTCCACTCCCAGATCCCTCCTAGCTATGAAAGAAGATCATGAATTGGTATAGTGTGTTTAATTGTAACCAAGTTCAACAGATTATCATTTTTGTAATTAACCAGCAATAAAAACTACCATTTCTGTTTCTTTTGCTTTCTGTTATTTTCTACAATATTTCCTGGAAGAAAACTAGAGTCAGTTCTCTAGATTGAACAGTTAATTTCCAAAAACCCTAAGGTTTAATGAAATCACTGTAGAGGAGACAGCTCATCAAAAAACTATTCAACCTGAGTATTTTTTAAAATGGGGAATTACTAAAACAACTTTTGCAACCCAAAACTAAGTTAACTTTGTAGGGTCTGTTAGAAAAATCACTCCTGTAGCATGTCTACCATCAGAGATATGGGGAGTGGATCTAAGCCAATATGAGATTGTACACTATTAAGTAAGTTCTAGATTCACTCTAACTGTATTTTATCAGTAAATTCTCAGCTGCAAGATCCACAGTCATTCTTTTTTTTCCTTACCTAGACTTTTTCAGTGAAGGTGGTTATAAGGCGGGTAGTCTCAGGTCATGAACAGTTATTAGTTTGGAAATTGAAGCACTGTTAAGACTGTGGCTTAAATAAGATAAAGAGCATGCAGATAATAAGAAAAAGATAAAAAGATTGAAATTTAGCACCTTAAAATTAACTTCATCAAAAAATACCAGAGGGCTGCGGAAGTAACTCAGTGATAAAGTACTTGCCTATGATGTGTGAGGCTTTGGATTTGATTGATATCCAGCATCACCAAAAAAAAAAAAAACAAAAAACAAAAAACTAAGCAAAGATACAAGCAAGCACATAAGACGAAATATTCAGAATATATAAAATACTCCAACAAATGTTTAAAAACAGTCATGAAAGCATTTCCTAAACTACAAAGGACTCAAACAGAATCATGCTCATTCTCTCTCAATAGGAAGTGCAAATGAAAACCACAGACATTTTATATTCACCAGACTGCAAATATTCAGCTGTTGGGAGGGAAAGGAGCAATGGGGAATCTAACCCACTGCTGAGACGAGAGAACTGTGTGACAGTCTAAAGAAAATTTGAAAGTGCGCCTGTCTTAAACCACCTTAGCAGTTTGAACACATGCCCCAAGACAGGAGCAACAGTGATTATATCAATAGTGTTCAACAGTATCCCAAATGTGCAAACCCCAATGTCATCAACAGTAGAATAAACATCTACAATCATTAATAGACTACTAGGGAAGTAAATATAAGCTACAGATATGCAACAACATGAATTTTTAAAATGATACTGAAGTCATAAAAGCACACAATACAGTAAGATTCTATTTATAGTCAGGATAAACATGCAAATACCGTGTTAGGAAAATACAGAAAGGTTGTAAAATTAGACAAAAGCAACAGACCTATTTCCACCAAACCCCTGCCCTGGGGGTAGGTGGGCTGCTGAGAAGCAGGAACAGGTGCTCAACCTATGTGGTGACTTCCCAAGCAGTAGTCTAAATAGGACATACGTATATTCTTTTGCATGTGCTGCATATTTTTAAATAAAAATTTTAATTTACAAACAGGGTACTTTACTCAATTTACTGAATGATGTATTAATGCATATAGAAGCCCTGTGCAAAATTAACAAGTCACCAAAATGAAAGGTGAGAGTGTTCAGGAAATGGAATCTTTTTAGAAAACCAGCTATCCTCACCAATTTCCATTTCCAGAGAGTTTGCCATCACATACCCATAAGCCTGCGTTCTTCAGGGAAGGTGCTTTTAGGGAAGAGCAAGGCCTTTTTCACATTTACAACTACCTGAGTCACTGAACTAGGACCAGTTCAGCTCCTACCCCACGGACAAATAACAGACTGCTGCTTTTCAAACTCCACTAAAAGAATAGCAGCAGCTAACACTTACATACCAAATGCATTTCTACCTATGAGTACAAATTAATAAGCCATATAAAATAGCTAAAATTAATTTATAAAGTGCTTTACATAAATTAATCCTCAAAATCCCATGAACTCCATATTATTACCATCCCATCTTCTGCCTGAAGTAAAGCAGCATAGAGACTACATAACCTCATAAGCAGCAACTCAAAATTGACATCAGTCTGACTTTGGAGTTTATGCTTCTAACCACTATGTTCTATGTACATGACCTTAGAGATAAGCAACTGCCAAATATTTCTCAGTACTGAGCTGTGAAGATTATTGTGATGTTCAAGAAAGTATCTGATTCTGCCAAATTTTGTTTAAATACTTTAAAATTGACTTGTATATAAACAGATACTTATAGGTATAGAAGTTCCGCCCCAATGATAATGACGGCATTACTACAGAGTGCTTCAGTATACATATATTTTACATATGTTATACAATGTGTTTTAGTTCTTAAAGATGATCCCAGAATTATGACATCAGATATGCATCAACGGAAAGATAAATTTCATCTATATTCCTGAGTGTATCTCCACTAATGGGAACTGGAGAGATCAGATAAACTAAATGGTAAAGAAGAGGTAAGCTATTAAAATAGGGAAAACTGTGTACTGGCTCAACGTTTTATATACTGTACTATATGTAAAAGCCTATCTTTATATATAAACTATAACCTTGCCATCACCATCTCAAGAATTCTTTGTATAATCTAATTTCTACAGATTTCCACTTATTCTAGATTCCCCTTTTTTATCTGAAATCTTGGAAACCTATGTAATAGTTCCTAACATTTAAAAACTTTGTTTAAAAAAAATATTTTTAGATAGATACTTCTAGGTATCTGTTGGCTCTCCCTAAGCCAGAGAAGAGCTGACGCTGGAATGGGAAGACGGCAGTGAGCAACCCTGAAGGATGAAGTATCTTCCTCCAGTACACACAGCAGGCCTCCTTACTGTTTGCTATATAAGTCACAGAATTTCTACACTCAGTGCTCCTCAGGAGTAGCACAGACCCTTGGCATGTAAAGCATCTATCAGGATCCATGTCGCATTTCCCTGTGCGATTTAGGGGGAAGGGGAAATGATGCAAATATTCGGGTGCTCATACTGCCTGCATTATTGTGTCTTTGGTCAGCATCCATGACATCATGGCAATCAAACATAGTAACCTGCCAGTAGGGTAAGATCAAATCCGAGATCCTTATAGCAAGAGAATGTGTAAATTGTGGTTTGCACTGACTTTAATGGCAAACCAAATAAATAATGTTAATCTCCACTGACAGGAAAACAGTTCAATAAATTGATGCATCAACAGCAAGAGGTGGAAGGGTAGGGTAGACATCTGAAACATCTGCAACCTGAAGTTGGAAAAGATTATTAAAACTGATTAAAGCCTAGCATTCATACATTCAGCAAAACAAGCATAAAAGATTCAATATGATGTATGTGATGGTATTATCTTTCCAACGATTTTACAAAATTTAATATCTTGGAATAAAAAAAGGCAGTAATCATACAACATAATGTTTAACAGGATTGCTATCTCTTGCCTCCAATGTATTTTAAAGGCTCTTGTTTATTACTATTTCACTTCAACCCATGTTTGTAAATAGGATTATAGTTATTTCTAACATATTAAGCACTTCATACTTAGGATCCCTTTCCAGGATTAGGATTTAAAATAACTTCATGTTGTTCCTTTTATTTGAAAATATCAAGCTACGTAAAGATCAAGAATGTATAAAGAAAAGAAAATAAAAGTTCTTTTCCTGGAATAAATAAAAATCTGAACACATTTTATACTTGAATTTTTTTGCCTCTGGACATGCAAGCATTTTTCTTTGAGAGATTCCATGTATTTTATTTAAGAAGATCCCAAACGGTTAAGAGCTACTGGTTTAAAACATTCAGTTTTGAACATAAACATCCAGGGGAAGGAAAAATTTGAAATTATATTTATTAATGTTTTATTATACATATTGTATTCTCTTAGGATTGGGAGAGGGAACCCCCACTCAAGTGAGGTAACAAACTTGCCATCCTTTACAAAATTTAATTTGAAATGACAATGTATGGTTAGTCCTTAATTCCTGAGAATTTGAACATCATTAAGTTTTCTGTGAACTTATAACAAATGCTCACATTAATTTTTAAATTACAGGATGTCTGAAAAAAATATTAACATTAACATGTTAGTAAGAAAAACCATCCAAATGTACATATTAACTCAGGTGTGAATACACTGAAGCCCTGTTGCTCTGCAGTTTGATACCATTTAAATACTTTTCAGACTTTATTTCAAGTATGTGAAATTATAATTTCTCCAGACTGCAGTGTTGTTATTTTGAACTAAAAGTAAAATAATAATCTGTCATTTTCTTCTCAATTGTAGGTATCCAGGGAGTCAGCATGTGACCTCTAGTACTGATAAAATGATTAATTTACATGTGGGGATAATCCAGAAACGTGATTCTTTTAATTCCAATTTCTGTCCCTACTGAAGGACATAATTTTAAGAAGTTAGAGAAGAAAAACAGAAAACAATACTGTTGCTATGAAATGGTGACTAATTTGATACAATTAAATGCAATATCATTAATATAAACATTTATAATAATGAAAATATAAATTATTAATTATGCAGCATGCTTTAGGGCCATTTCTACAGTTAGTATGAATTAAAAATATCAAATGCCTTTAATCTATCCATTGTCCATAATTTTTTAAGCCATGTTTACATAATAAACATAAAACAGTTCCTACAAATTCTGTTTCTTCTGATTTTTAATAGGGAAGGTATTTACCTTGGGCTGGAAGTTTTCCTGACCCTAAACCAATGAGCACAGATAGCATACTGTATACCCATTCCAAAAGGTGGAATCAAAGAACAATGTTAGAATTTCTTGCAGGATTTATCCAGAGAAAATGTTTAGCAGGCAAATGCAACAGAAAAATCAAGCATTTTCCCAAATGATATTTGTATTTAAAGTTTTAAATTTTCCTTTTCATCATAAAGGTATCATTTTATTATATTTAAAAAGGCCATGATTAAACCACTTAATTATTAGCTAATGTATCTTTACAAAAATAAAGCCAGTAGCTTGCCAAGAACTAAATTTACTCAAAATCTTTCTGTATTTTTAAAATCAGTAAGTGATTTATTAGTTTTATTCTCACAGTGGTAATTTTTTAAAAGCCTGCACGGTGCAATTATTTAATCCTATGTCTTGAATTATACTTCATATAAAGAAAAAGCCTGCCCAAGCCATCAAGATTTCAATTTAACCCAACAGAGAAGAAACCTGAGTTTAGATGTAGAAACAATTCATTCAACTTTTTCTGATATCAACCAGAAGTGAACAAGCAGGGTTCTATGGCTTTAATCTGACTTTTCTTTTGAGTATTAAATGTAAATCTTGAATTTAAAGCAGTTGTTGGAGGTTAAATGTTCCCAAAGCAATGTAAACTAATTACAATGTCTCATCAAAGACATCAGCAGCAGCTCTTGTGAGTCACATGAAATTAACAATGAAGGATCATCAGTTAAGGGTACATAACACACCTGTGCCTCACCTCCAGTATCAAAGTCATCTTCACATACTCTTTTTATAAGAATATTGATATGTATGCTTCATGAATTTCAGGCTCAATTCCTTTTATTTTTAAGACGTATTTACTGGCTATATAGTATATGCACTGAATTTCCAATGACTTGAGATAAAGACCTATTTAAATATAAATTACAAACACTTGTAGACTCAAGAGATCTGAGGTGACATTTTAGGGATTTGGTTTGCCAACAAAAAATTTTTCCTAGAAACATCTTCTAGCCTAAAGTCTAGGCAAAAATCCAATTTAAAAATCTTATTCTCAACCTTTGAAAAGTAGAGCCTTTGTAAACAGAACGGCTAAACTTTAGAGTACTGCCTTAAGAGTTGCAACAACTAAGTATCTTCCACAGATGTGACCCAGGAAACAATTTGATGATAACTTACAACATCCATTTCACTGGCAAAGTATTAATACAATTCTGATGATTTCGTACCATCATATCATTTCACAACAGGATCGGCAGACACAGTGCAGTCAGACAGGTCTCCATTGCTTGTTTTAGTTTCTTCTAGAAGTATGAGTGAAAATAACAATGGTCATATTTACATTCACTTTAAAAAGTGAATTAAAAAGTAAATAAAATTTGAAAAGAGCAATATTGTTACATTTCAAATTAAAAGGTTGAAGCCATCAAACCTTTCTTTAACATCACAAATTATACCTAGTTTTTGTTTTGTTATCTAAACCAAATATTGAGAAAGTTCTGACTGGTTCTTAATAGAAGTGCAGAGTTGAGAGAGAGAGGAATCACATCTGGGATGGGGCTTCAAATTGAGCATCTTTCTCCTGTGGAATCTTGATACCCCTCATCTAAATAAGTCATGCTCCCCCATACCGCTTTCTCCAGTTGAGCCAAGAAATCATTATGATACACTGCCAATACTGATGAGATGTGACAGCAAAATCACATACTAAAATTGTCCAGAATGAATAACTTTCCACTTGTACTTATAACTTACTTTTTATAAAGAGCTTTTTACTATTTGTTATTAGAACAAATTCCTGGCATTTTGTGCTAATGTCATGTGTGTGTACTATTCATTAACAGATGAAAATTATTTAACTAATGTACTTGTTCAGTGACTGACATCTCTGAGCAATCTTTGGCTAAAATATAGTCAAGAAGTGTGACTTGAGCATGTGAGTGATATACATCAAACCAGAACCCTAGAGAGTTAAGAAAAAAACAAACCAAGGAATCCCACTGCCCTGAGACAACAGGGTTTGGTGGTTTTGTTTTAATGATTCATGCCTTAAAGCAAATGTCTAATCCACCTGCAGAGTTTTCCAGTCACTTGCACTGAAGACAAGGTTCCAGCATCACAAAATGCCTGAGCAGAACCTAAGCACTCAGTTTCTTCACACTTTACATTATATTGACTCAGATGCTTCCAAATCTTTTTGCTAGTTTTCTTATTCTTGAAAATGAACCTAAATGGAATTCATTTAATAAATACTAAATATTTTCCAGATAAATCTAAAATAATTTTAAGCATATCTATTAGTCCAAATTCTAAAAATACCTGGATATGTTCCTGATAAATATTAATAATGAATTTATTTAACACTCCAAGGAATAATGTAATTCATGTAAGTGATCTACCCAAATAGTTACTTTACTCAGTGTAAAAAGTGTACTTTAAAAGCTGACATCAAATAATATTCATAAAATATAAGTCATATAAAATACATAAAATCACTTTATGAAGTATTTTATGTCTTGACTAGTGAAAATTTCATGAAATACAGGTTAAAAGGTGGGCAGAGAATAAAGGTGAAAACTCTAAAGGTCAACTCTGTACCCCACTGTGAACTTCTAAGCAGAGAAAAATGTTTAAGTCACATAATTTGCATGACAGAAAAAGGAAACATCTGTTCCTCATGGAAGACCACGGATCCTAAATGTCGAATCTGAGAAATATTAATATCATGGAGATATTAAGTATGAGCCACTGATCAATGTTCTTCAACATTAAAGTGTATAAGCACTTTCCATCGTACGGTGGGATCATCAGTTATGCTGCACTGCTCTCTGACTCTCCCAGGCCTAGATGTGGAGGCAAGCAGGATGCCATTTACTCTGACACTGGATCGCCTCTCAGATTTTACATCTTTTTAGTCCCACTCATGTGGTCAGACTCCATGAACGGCAGCTCTGCCTTCAGCAACATTTAGTCATCCTTTTCTAATTTGTGTCTTCTAATCTATATAGGTTAAGTGGTAAAAGAATAAAACTAAGCTTGTTAAGTTTTATTTAAATTAGAATATGAAATAAGTTTAAAAGGTTACAAGAGTGAAATGCATGAATTAAGTAAATTTCTTTTCAACTTACATAAAGGCTTTATTTTTTTTTAAAGACTTATTACTAGTTCTATATTATTTTCCAAGAGAAAAAAGAAAGTTAGACATCTGACCAAAAGATGGAGCATTCAGAATTGTCTACAGTTAAAGAGAGATTTATTGGTTTTTCCAAATTCAAGTCACTTACTAACCTTCCTTTTCTTTCTTTTCTTGATTCTCTTCGGCTGCAGTCTTGTCTGCTCTAAAGAAAATTCTTGCACTGCTCAATGAGAAATACAGCAATTCAAATTCCTAAATAAACAAATTTGAAACAAAAATGGAAAATGTTTATTATAGCAAAATATCAAGAATGAAAGAAACAAAACTAAGAAGAAAATATTTGTATTTTAATGTATCTTATTATCTTAAAACCCTCTGGCAGGAATCGTAAATAAACTGATCTAAGTAACCCATTATTAAGATCTGAGTCAAACAGCTCTCAAATACCATTAATCCTAAAATATACCTTTCTAACCACTATTCATCTCACTTGTTTAAAATGGGGTTTTCCACATGGCTTCTGGTTTTCAGATATCAAAAAGTTAAGTCAAAGCAGATTTGACTTTTATACTCCTCTACCTGTAGATAGACATCCAGTCGCTTCTGAGTGAGATTCATGGTTTGCAATAGTTTTTCATCTTGACTAGCTGATTGTACATTCTGTTGTTTAGCAACTGCTCTTATCTCCTTCAGGTATTTCTCTCTAACAGACTGGAACCAGTGAAGTGAATCAAACTCCTGGTACTGATCCAAAAGCTTTAGGATGTAAGCCACACCTGCAGTCATTAGCAAAATTAAATTACAGTGAATGCAGAGGTTGTATTCTATGCCATCACCAATAACTCAGCAACAAGCTAACCACATTTTACAGCATAAATGAGTAAGGTTACCAAGATGGTTTAATTTTTCCTTTCCAAGAAAATATGAAAGAGTGTAAAAAACTAAAGAAAAATCAATTAAGAAGAAAATAAATAACATGGCCTGCAAAAATACTGGGCTGTTGAGGGTAGAGAATAAAAATTCCATTGATAAAGAGCAAGTGAGGAGGTTATAAGCAAACCAGGGAAACTAAATACAAGATGCTAAAAATTGGAAACCACAACAAAAATCTAAATGTTCAGTCAAGTTAGACAAGTGATTAGCAATACCAACAATATATACATGACAGTTATGGATGATGAGAAAAAAAGTATTGTCAGATGGCCCCACTAAAATGAAACAAAACAGTAAATGCTACCTCACTAAAAATCAATCTGTAGGGAGCACAAAAAAACTATTAAGTCAATATAAAAACCTATTTTAAGGGGAACATAAAATTAGTGGAAAAAGAGTTCCATTAAGCTTACCCATGGCAAAACCATCATCAGTAAAGGCTGCTCCAATTTTATTTTTTTTATTCAATTTCTCCTTGCAACTAATGGAATGCTCTACAAAGTTGAGGGTCTAAAAAGAGATAAGATATTAAAGAAACAAGAACATCTTTAGAATCTTCAGAACAGACATTTCAAAAACTGCAAAGTCAATCTCTAGGGTCTTGTCTTTCATTCTGAAATATTTGCCAAAGACAGTCTCTTAGTGAGGACACAAATCTGTACAAGTGTCTCTCGATGGCCTTCTTCCCAAGCCATTCAAACATGGGTCCTCCTTCAATCACTACTTAACCCAAGCACAGTGTATATGGTTCATTATAAAGTATTATACACATTTTAGAGATGAGGACACTGAGCACTGGGAGATTTAGCAGCTCACCCAAAATCATACACAAAGTGAATGTGGGAGTCAGAAACGGTCCTGTTTTCCTTCAAAGCATTCTTACGCATATGCAGGAAGCTTTTACTTCTGCCTGACTGATTCATTCTGAAATACTACTTATCATATTTCTGGTTAAAAAGGATTAAAAGTCCTTTGGTTAAAGGGTGAATTTCTCAAAGCGGTACTTCTCTTGAAAATTCAGCTTTTCCAAATACCTTACCTAATCAATTTGTTCAACAAAGATTTACTGAAGCTACTATATAACATGCATAAAAGAACTTTTGATTAAAAAAAAACAAAACTGATTACCTTCTAGAGTTCACACCAAGCAGCACTACTGGCCATGGTAGATTTTTTTACTGCCCAACAAAGTAAGCCACTAGTCGTATGTGGCCATTGAAACTGAGAAACTGAATTTTAATTTTATAAAATTTTAAATAACTTTTAGTGACCATATGTAGCAAAACAAGGACAGCACAGTTATAGAGAGGTACTGAAAGCACCGTTTAAAAAATGATGATGATATAGTGATGAATACAGTTAATAGCCTTCACTGGAAACAAAACATCAAGTTTCACTTTTATTGCCTGTGAAATTTATTTCATAATCTACATATTTGCAAAATCTTTATCAAATGTTATTTAAATCTCTTTTAGACAGCTCATTTATGTTTTTGTCTTTTTCTAGAACTAGACTGTAAACTTAAGCACAAAAGTAGTGTTCTATACTTCTTGGTAGTACTACTTTTGGTCCATTTGGAATAGAATTCTGTAAATCTCCAGGCTCTTCCCTAAGCTCACCAATGATTTTCATTACTGCTACCATGGCCTAAATATATTGTCCTCCAGCTTAAAGAACTATGGTGAGAACTCACCCTAAGTTAACTGCATTGTTGCCATGTAAGACATACTAGTTTGGACAATAGCCTAAAATGAAAAGATGCTTATTAGATGAATATGAACATCTTTGCTGTATCACAGCTACTAAAATGTAATGATAGTTAACAGTAAGTGTATGAAACAAAATTTATGAAAAAAGCGATCTATGAGTCATTAGCTATTTCTGATAGGTAATAATGGTCATGTAATATGTAAAAAGATGTATGTCAACAATTCAAGCAACAATATGAAAAATTATTCTTGGTCAAAGACAGATGTAATGAAAAGCTAAATCTGCTCAGTGATATTTAGATTTTAGAATTTTCTACTTACAAACTGAAAAACTATTATAAAAACCTTTAAGGAAGAGGAACCCTTACTGTTAATCTATACCTCTCTAAACTTCTGACTCTTTTTCCCCACTGGAACAATCTTGGTCTCATCAAAAATGTCATTTTTTATAATTAGCTACTTTTTGATAGTAACTACAGAAATACAGAATATATTATATATTTTAATAAGGAGAAAGCACTAAAACTTTAGTCTAGATATTAGTATTACTACTGAATAGACGAAGTTATCCTCAAATAACAGGCTTTTAAAAGGTATGTTAGAAAAAACTTCACGTTAAAACAGTTAAAGTCAGTCTACACTAACACTTAAAAAGATTATATGGTATTATTTTGGCCAAAGATTCTATGGGATAAATGTAATGACATACACTTAATTTAAAACACTATGATTTCTCTGGTAGTTTTAACAACTAAGAATCTCTTAACTATTAAATAAGTCTCTTCAACATAGCTAATGAATAAAACAAGTTGGTCACATTCACTGAGATCACATTTAGTTTTATCTACAACCAAAAAGTCAGTAATACAGTCTGTGTGCATTTCATGCTACAAGAAAACCATATTTATTAATATTCTTTTTTTCCAATTCATTTTAGGTTCTGAATATACTCACTAGAGGAGGAACAATGATATAGAAATTTCGGAGATGTATATTCTTTGGCCTTCGAAATTCTGGAGCAAAAACATCTACAAGCATTTTGAAATATTCTGTGCCTTCGGCAGAATTTCGTGTATGATCACTGAGGACCAAATCCAAATGCCTAAAAATCAAAAAAAACAAAAAGTGTGTTTCTTCTTTTAAAGAAGGTGTGGCTTTTAAAAAATCCATCTCCCATTAGGTTAGATAAAAGCACTAATAAGTGGGAAACATTATATAATTTCTATGTAAATTTCCTTAGATTTCACAATGAAATAATTTTCTTATAGATAAAAACTGATTAGAACCATCTAATTAACTTAGTCCCTAAAACAGAACAGAGCATCCAGGGACTTAAAATGATAAAGGTTCTGTATTTTTTCTCCCCACAATGAGCCCTACAGAACATCTCATTATAAATAAATTCTTCATTTTAAGTCTCTTCACTAATACGTCCTCTACATCTCCTTACCTCAACTTCAACCTGGCCTTCTTTCAAGAACTAACCTTTTCTTTAAACCTTCAGAAATATTAGCTGCTTTTCCTCCTGAAATCCTCATGTACACTACTTTTACATTATTTCTCTACCAGAGGAAGGCAGAAATTGCCCCTTTAATCCAACTACATGATCCAACTACAGATGTTCCTCAACCTACAATGGTTTTGTATTCTGATAAATTCATAGTAAATTGAAAATAAAGTAAAAAAATGCATTTATTACACCTAGCCAACTGGATATAATAACATAGCAATGTAGTACACTGGAGCATATCAGTTGTTTCCACTTCTGATCATGAGGCTGACTGGGAGCTATAACTTGCTGTCCTACTCTGTATCTCAAAAGAGGATCATAGTATAAATTGCTAGCTCAAGAAAAAATCCGAATTCAAAAGTACAGGTGCAGGGGATGTGGTTTAGTAGTAAAGTACTTGCCTCGCCCTAAGCACCAGGGCCTAGGTTTGATCTCAGCACCACAAAAAACATAAATAAAAATAAAAGTATCATTTCTACTGAATACTTATCATTTTCCCACTATCCTAAAGTTGAAAATAAAGTATAATGGTAAGTTGAGCCATCAAAAGTCAGGGGTCATCTGTATATTCATCTGTTGTTTTCTGAAAGCAAGTATACCAATTTTTTAGCCACTATCCTAATTTATTATCTAGGACTAGGGTGCCTTCCCCAGTTTTCCTCCACTGTCTATGTGGATAATTTATTCATTACTATGACCCCACAACTCCTTGACTTCACCTACCATGACCTTTCCTTCACTTAATATTAACCTTTACACAAATCTGAACCTTTCAGTTAGCAATCAGCTTTACCCTAGAGATCTTAGAAAACAATATCCTACTCTCTGACTTCCTTGGGCTGCTTTAAAGTATTTTTTAAATGGTCCCCAATTTTGAAGAAGATGATGATGTTAAACAAGAGATAAAGGTCCAATTTTCTTTCTTTGGTATGCAAGCCACAAATCATTTTAATCATTTCCATGACTTCAAATGGCTTAATAAATACTTGTCTTCTGTAATCTGGGAAAGCACTAAGCTATCTAGTAGGATATTTCAGAACAAAGCTTCTGTGCTGGGGTCTTGTTTTCATTAAAATGTACACATATACATGTATCTTCCAGTATATTATTTTTTTTTAAACATCAAGCCCATAAAAAATTATAGTATAACAAACCTTGAACACCCTTAACTAGATTCACCATTTCTTCACAATTTGCTAGTTTCCAGTTTTTCAGAAACATTTCAAAGCTGCAGACCTCATGTCACTTAGCATATAAATACATCAGCATTACTCTATTAGTACTGAAGACATTTCCCCAAAAAGTCACAATAGTACACCCAAGAATAAAATATAACATTATCTAGTGTACAACACATTTTCAAGTTCCCCAATCATTCCCCAAATGTTACATTTGGTTATCATGTCTCTCTATTTTCCTAATCTAAAACAGCCTCTTTGCCTTTTGGGTCTTTCATGACATCTGACATTTTTTGAGTCTAGGCCAGGTGTTTCATAGAACACCCTACATTCTGGATTTCTCAGATCGTCTCTTCCTAATACATTCAGAGGAACACTTCTAGAAGAATATAAACCAGGTGCTGGTCATTACATTGCATCAAGAGGCCACAGAATGTCAGTTTGTCCCATTACCAGGATGCTATTTTATCACTTGGTTAAGGTAGTAGACAGCTCTCCATTGGAGATAGTTTTCCCCTTTGTGATTAATAAGCAAGTCTGTGGGATGGTTTTTGAAAATGAATTCTCTAGTCTCCAAAAACTTTTCATCCAACATTTGTGTTATAGTGGAGGTTGCAAAATGTGATATTTTTCCCCTTATTAATCTCATCTGCTCTGTGTTAGCTGGCATTCTTTTGTTAGAAGAAAAAAACAAAAAAACTTTGTCTTGTAATCTTTCTTATTATCCCTATGACTCAGGTTTTTTTAATTCAATGTTTTATGACCTATTTCTACCATTACTCTTTTTGACATTCAAATTGTCTCCACTTTGTTCAGAATGTCCCTTCATACCTGATTCAATAAAATGTTATAAATATTAATAAAATCTACAATTTTCTAAACAAATTCTTTTATATTACAAAATCACTAATGATTCGAGCCTACAGATGGGCACTGTCCAATAAGATCACCATCAGCATTTAAAGTAAAATGAAATAAAATTCAGCTCCCCAGTCTAATTTGTCATAGTTCAAGTATTCAACAGTCATGTACAGTAGTGGCTACTCTACTAGAGGACTATGCTGCTCTAGAGGACATGAAAGGAAGCATTGGCATTCTAGAACAGTCCCTGTGAATAGAAATATTTTAAAAGTAAAAAGAAATACGTGAAATGAATTTTACGAATGAGATATCTGGCATTCCTCTTCTTGTACTAAATCTATGAGATAAGTTGTTTGGATCAAACACATTTCAAGTGCCTAGAGTCATATGTGGCTAGTGATTTCCATACTGGACAGCATGTTCTAGAAGATCCCTTTTTAGTGAAACTGGAAAGATCCTGGAATGCTGTAGTCTCTGAAAAAAAATATTGTTTCATAAACTAAGACAATAATTTGTGTAATAAAGACACCAGTATATAAATTATATATTACCCTCTAGCCTTCTCCTTCATGTTTTATATAAACACTATTTTAAACTTCCAAATTTAGTTATTCCAAAACTAGACTACCTTGCTGCTTTTAGTGTTTCTTCTGCAAGACCTTCTTCTTTCACTAGTTCCTCGAAGTTTACAATATCTTCAAGATCAGGCACAAATCTATATAAGAATTTGGGAAGGAATTTATTAGAGCAACTGACACAGACATAAAAGTGGTACCACAGGAAGAACTCTGCATTTCAGTAACACTTAAGTTCCAAATCAAATTTTAGACATGATCACATTTTAATCCTTAAAATAACATAATATTTAGATCCCCCTATAATCCATACTGATAAAATAAACATAACTTTAACTAACCCTAAGAGGAAAAAAGAGATTTCAAAAGTCTAATGCAATCTTAAAATTTAAGGAGAAAAAAGAAATCTAGTAAAACTAATGGTTTTCTTTCACATTTAAAACTAATGGTTTTTGTCTACATTTTATCTCAAGATATATTAATACAAAAAAACTTTCTCTATAATAAACAGATTTAAATAACAATTTTCAAATAGCATAAACAAGGCAAAAATGGTATTTCATCCATACCTAATGGCATTGCTGCTACAATGAAGACCACCAGATCTTATCATTCGTACATAGCCCATAGCATTACCTTAAAAACCACACAAAAAAAATCAGATATTTATATAAATAATTCTAAATTCTATCATTAGGAATACGATTGCATACGGTAGTTAATTTACAAGGTTTCTGCGCCAAAGTACCAAAATATTCTGCTATATTTTACTTCAGTTCATGTTCCATTAAAAGCAAACCTGTTAACATGTTTCTGTACTTATATACATCTAACTTAAATATTTGAAACAACCCTTTTAACAAACTAAATTCATTAAATGCTATGTTAAAACATCTAACAGTTTTTAAATTGTAACATCAACTGTTTCTTTACTCTCACACTGAAAGCCAGTCTCCTCTGTCTCCCTCCCTCTTCGACAGCATTTGCAGTTATCACCCTATACCTGACTGCCACATTTTGCCTAGAACACTGCAATATGCACCGGTTTCCTGATTTCCCCACCTTCACCATAGCACCCTGCCACATCCCTCAATCTTTCATTTAAGTAGCAGCTAGTCACTTTTTGGGGTGGGGGTGGGGGGGCGGGATGGTACTGGGGACTGAAATCAGGAATGCTTAACCACGGAGCCACATCCCCAGTCCTTTTATTTTTTGAGACAGGATTTCACTAAGTTGCCTAGGGCTTTGTCCTGCATCAACCTCCTATGTGCTGGGATTACAGGCATGCACCACCACACATAGCTACAGCTAGTTACTTTTTAAAAACTAAGTTGGAGCACATCATGCCTTTTCTGAAAACTCTACAATGGCTTTCCATCTCAATAAAATCCAAACTCTGTATGTTCAACTTCAACACAGCCCTGCACGATCCTGCCCCTGGCTGCTGTTCTAGTATCACACCTTGCCCCTCAGGTCTTCACTAACTCCATTCCAGTTTCTAGCCAATTCCTCACAATGCCAAGCAGACTCAGGGTTTTTGCACTTGACTGTCAACTGTCTGGTATACCCTTTCCCTGGATATGCACAAGGTTTATGCCTTCCTGTTTTTTAGCCCCCTGCTCGCATGTCACTTTCTAAAAACTTTCCCTGAGTAGCACTGCATATTGCTCAATCCCATTACATGGCCTCACTCAGCACTTATCACTGACATTATCTTTTTGTTTATATCTCCCCCCACCAGAATGTAAGATCCATGAGTACAGCCTTCGACATCTTCATTGCTTCATTCCTAGAGTCAGAAGGTCCTAGCACATGGTAGGAATTCAATATAAAATTGAAGTGAATTGAAATTATTTAGGAAAGAGAACAGACAAAAGAAAGCAGTTCAGGCTGGGGATATAGCTCAGTTGGTAGAGTCCTTGCCTTGCAAGCACAAGGCCCTGGGTTCAATCCTCAGCACCGCCAAAAAAAAAAAAAAAAAAGAAAGCAGTTAACATTTTATAACCATTACAGTAACATGTTTTGACGTTAACAACCCTACAAGGTAGGTATCACTGAATCTATCTTAAGGCCTGTCCCCATGGGGTTTTTGAGGGTTTTTTTAAGCACACGTTAGAAAAATCAATTATCTAGTTTTACTATTTTCCTCCAAACTGTCATATAAATGTCTGGCTGATCCAAATGTGAGAGGTAGGCAGAGTATAGATTAAGAGCAAAGCTCTGAAACCAGACTACCTGGGTTCACATGTGGACTCTGCCATTGTTAGCTAGAAGATCTAGGTCAAATCATGGAACCTCTTTTTATGTCAGTCTCATCTGTTAAATTAAACTCTAGAAGGGCAGAGATCTTTTTTACTGTCATATACATCACCAGTACCCAGAAACATTTGTTGTTCTCAATAAATACCTATGAAATGAGTGAATGGACATATTTCATAATGTTGCAGTGAGTTTACATAAAAACATGAAATAAGTAACAGTACAGGCAGTATTCACCTGAGTCAAAAACTCTAATAATGATATGTGAAAAATGAAGTTTAAGCAATACTGCTACAAGGACACTCTTAATCTGAGGTCCCCAGACCCGAGCTGAGAGCACCTGGACTCCTTTACATTATATACAGAAGTATAATACATACGGGCATTAGTTCTAGGGGAAATCAACCCAGAATATTCATCGGATTCTCACCAAGGATTAAGAACTACTGCTCTACAAGTGGCCACCTAATATAATATCAAATGTCTCTTTGAAGAAAACAGGACTTAATTGGCAATCCCTGTATTAAATGGTTTAAGATAAAAAAATTTACTCATAGAAACATCTAATATGAAAACCAAGTAATCTATAAAACTTAAAGATACAATTCAGTGATATTACTCTAGCACTAAATGCTTGTTAAAATATTTCCCACTAGTAAATTTAAAGCCCCTGGAAGAAAATTCATCATAATTGATGCTAGGTAAGTGTTTTATAAATGAATGAATCAATCTTAGGAAGCAAAATTTTCCCAAAATATAGCCAAGAAAACATTATTGACTGCTTTGTGTCAGTTAACATAAAGTGTGAAGAATGTAAAAATACCTCTGGACTTACACCCAAATAACACTGAATTAAGTCTCAACAATACCATTTTTTATTTCTCTAAGTTTTTCTTTCTCTCTTCTTACTTCCTATCCCCTCCTTCCTCTCCTCCTTTCCTTCCTAGTACTGAGGATTTAACCCAGGGATGTTTAACCACTGCACTATATCCCTAGGCCTTTATTTTTAATTTTGAGACACAGTCTCACTAGGTTGCTTAGGGCCTCCCTAAGTTGCCGAGGCTGGTTCTGAACTTTCGATCCTCCTGCCTTAGCCTCCCAAGCAGCTGGGATTACAGGTGTACACCACCATGCCTGGCTTCTTTCTGCATTTTTAAAACAGGGATTACAGTCTGTCTCACGGAGTTACCATAAGGACATTAACAGAGATGATATGTGAAAAGACTAAATAAGTGTAAGATTTCATTAATCTATGATTATTTTCAACTATAGTTCTTGCTTTTAAATGTAATATACTGTATTTCAGAAAACAAATTCCACCTGTTAGAACAAATTATATGCACAAGTATAAAATGGTGCAGCAGCAAATATTACAGTATTCAGTATTTTATCTTTAAATTTTTATACAGCCTATTACTAATTTTTCACATAAATACTTTATACCTTCACGTTTAATGTGAGATTATCTCTTTTAGAAGCCCAAAACAGTGCTTTGAATAGAGTAAGTACCCAGTAAGTACTAACCAACTATTAATTATGAATACGATATTTGTGGTAAGTTAGTTATTAAATATTTTAAATATGAGTGATCCACCTATAGTCTATCAATTCTTCTGTAGCAACAAAAGAAAATCACCCCACTGAAATAAAGCTAAGCTGAGACATTCACATAATAAGCTGTTTATTGGCATGGTCTATTTAATACATGAAATTATTGGGTTTTGTACTTTGTTTCCCAACACTTTTATAATAACTTACCAATCTGGCTGATGAGTTGCCTGAACTGATCAAGATAGCTCTGTCCCTCTGGTGTTATTCCAAGTTTTCTGATGCCTCGATTGAATTTTTCTGCTCTATCAAAAGGATACTAGAGAGATAATTTTAAGACTATCTTTAGACCCCTAAACCATAAAATGCCTACTAAATCAACCACGGCAATAAACCTTCTAGTCTAATTTTGTATTTTATCATGACTTTAAAAAGGTATCACTCAAGTCTAATGACATAAATGTTTTAGGAAAAAAACTACCAACATTCAAGGTCAATATAGTTTTTGTTTTTTCTTTTTGGTATTAAAGGGAATAATCAATGCCACTAAACAAGGTTTGCACCACAAATTATTAGTGTACTAACACCCCAAAACTCTATCAGATTGAAAACGAACCTTATTTCTCCTAGAAACATCTGTTTCTAGATGTGTCAAGTTTCTGTGGGCTAAGGAGGTATCTGAGATTTATGAACACATTCTTTCCCAATGAACGCACATCAACTGCCTTAAAATTTCTAGGTGCCATCAATAATAAAACAAGTTCGTCAATGCAGAGACGTGCGTTAGGGGAAAAAGATCCGTCAATAAAAGTTTTAGTTATTATCTCTATACTACCAACTCTTGAAAATAATGAGATAGATCTATAGGTTCTGATATTTTATGAGCATGTTGCAGAAGAATGTGTATAGCATCACTCCATTTTTACTATAAAAAAGCAAGATGTATAAATGAGTGTAATTTTATGTGTCTACTGTGAAGATTGTAAAGGGCATAAAAATACACTGCTAACAGCCATTGCCTCCAGAAAATGGAATTCAGAGGAAGAAAATGAGAGGGGATAGTATATACACTTTACAAGGTTTAAATGTTTCAAAATGATCATGATTGTTTTTATATTATTTTAAAATTTTACAAAAGTAAACCTGGCTACACTGATTATTTTATTTTTCCTTATGCTTAAGCACACAGAGTATGTAAAGATTAGGAAATTATAAGGGAAAAATTAAAGGAGTTTAGAGGCCAGATGTAGATGACATGTGAAAAATTAACAAAGAAAGGTAAAACCCTACAAGATCTAAATAATGCATTTTAGCAGAAACATTAGCCATATACTTCACAGCTGAATCAAAGCACCTAAAAACAAATATTAGCATACCTTATGATCATTTTGGTCCTTGATTTCCCTGAAAAACCGAATATCTTTGATCAATCTGGATTTGATATGTTCATCATACATAAATTGGCTAAATATGTAAAACTTCTTTTTCAAAAATTGGTAAGTGAAATTAACCTATAAAATTAAAATTCAAAAAAGTAAAGTTAAAATAAAAAATTTCAAGTCAATATTACCATTGAATAATAATGTTCTAATAATAAAAAGTATGATTTTAAAGTTCAGCTCATGTTGGATCTGAAATATTTAAATAATGAAGCTTTTTATTACCTAAGTTTATAGAACTTTCTATAGGCTTATCATATTTTTACTAAAAAAAGGAGAAAAAAGTATACAATATTCTCATGACAGGATTAAGAGCTGTAATGGGAAACACAAAACCAGACTGAAGACCCTAGCTTTTAACTCATAAACCAGTAAGTGTCCATGCTGATCCATCATTAAGATTACTTATTACTAATCTGCACAGCCAGAATGAAACTGAAAAAACACGATGCTCTGTGAACATTCCTGAAGGACAATATTAAACATTCAATTATCTATCTGTAACTACTTTTAAATGTGTTTTATGTAGAAAGCAACGTGCCTATTCTCATGCTAGATGTGGTCCTTGTACTCATGAGGTTATATTCTAGCAGGAGTGACAGATGTTTTAAATAAGTACTGTTAAAATAAGTTGTTAAGTCTCAACTGCAATAATTTTTAAAAATGAGAAGTGTGAGTGCTTTGAGAATGAATAACCAAAGGCCTGAAGTAGATTCAGAATCTCCTGACAGACAGTTGAACTGGAATTAAACTAGAATAATATAACATTAATTCTAACCTACAAATGAAGCCCTATACTCATTTCCATTCCCACGATGCTCAGCTATAAAAAATGGTTTTGACAAATTTAAGCCCTTTTTACTTCATTTATCCAGTTACAGAAAGTTCCTCTGAACTTACCCTGTGGCTTAAACTTTGTACTCTCCCTGCTTTGTTTCTTTGCTTTTGATCTCCTTTATGGTCTTTTCTTTGTTCTGCCACTCTTAATAGTAACTCTGCCACTCTGATTCTCACTTTCCTCTGCTCACTTTACTGCCAGACACCAGTAACCTACATTCACTAGTGAGATTAACTGATTGTCCATATTCTTCTATTAGGAAATGTCTGGTTTTCTTCACCCTAATGCCAGAGGCACATAAAATACACTGGTAATATCTGTTACACGATGAGTCTGTGGTAGACTATGGAGGTTAAGGAAGAGTTTATCCTCAAAGGTTTATTTATCCTGAAAGGTTTCAGACATGATCTCTACGTGGATAACTCCTTATTTTAAATTTAAAACTCTGACTATACAGATCTCATTTCTAAACTGGTAACCATTAAAACAGAACCCCAATCACATCATTCATCAGCTCTAAAACTTCAAAGCATTCCCTACTGTATAGTAAAATGATCCCAACTTAACTTTCCAGTCTTCTTTCTATTCCCTCACAACAAAGGTGTTTAATAGTTTACTACTTAAGCATTCACCTTTTTCTCCTCTTCAGGAGAAATTAACTACCCTAAAAGTGAGGTAAATTCAAAGATCTCTTTTTTCAGAAAGGGAAAAACAGCATACAAGTTTAAATGATTTCCTCAAGTGACTATTGATTAAAAATATTTTTAGTAAGTTCAGACTTATATGGATATTAAATAATTAGTAGCCCCTCCCCCAAAAGGATATAAATGACCTTAAACTGCTATCAATGATTCATTTCTTAAAGTAACTTCCAGCAAATATCAGAGAAACAACATATATCTGGACATCCTCAAAACTCCAATGCTATTTATAATGATGATCCTATGATGCTATTAAGTGCCTTTTATAGTATCACATCCAACACAATTTCAGTGCCAGATATTTTTAATTATACCACCAGAAAAAAATGGAAATTCAGCTATAACATCAAGAAGTAGTAAAGTATATTTGCCAGAATATTCTATAAGAAAATTATCTTCCAAACTACTAAATTAAGCAGGAGTCTAGTATGCGTCCAACTCCCCAAAAAAGTGCACTTACTGTAGTATTCATGATTCCTGTGCCATGTGTTCGAATTGAGTTAGCAATGTGCCGAATATTAATAGTATTCAAATGTTTGTTATTGCTTGTTCGTTCAATAAAAATCTACAATGAAATAAATTTATGTTTAAAAACAAAAGAACCCATAGCAAATACTGATCAGTTATCCGAAGAAAATTTTAGACTTAGTTTCATTAATTTAATTGGGAAGCCATTCAAGAAGATAGTACACCAAGCAGTAGCAAAGCAATAAACAAGATCTCTAAACAATCATTTTATGTTTTGCAAATTCTACTAATTTTTGGTCTTGAGAATCAATTCTTTGTGCCTTGGTCTTCCCATTAAATACCATCCACATTAAAAAAAAAAAAAATTCTAAACCCCACTTACCTACGGATGGAGTTGGAAAATATCATGTTAAGTGAAATAAGTCAATCCCAAAAAAACAAAGGTCAAATATTTTCTCTGATAAGTGGATGCTGATACAAAACCATGGGAGGGTGGTAAGGGAGAACACTGGATTGTGTAGAGGGAAATGAGAGGGGAAGGGATAGTGAGAAGGAAATATGGTGGAATGAGACAAACATCACTACCCTATATACATGTATGATTACACAAATAGTGCAACTCTACATCATATACAACCAGAGAAATGAAAAGTTGTACTCCATTTGTGTGCAATGAATCAAAATGCACTCTGCTGTCATGTATAATTAAATAGAATAAATTAAAAATTTAAAAAATTAAAAAACAAACTCTTACCTGATTGTTGAGATTATAGAGGTATCGAGACACAAATATATGAATGTTTCTCATGATTTCCAAAACATCAAGACCCTACAACACAATCAACACAAGTTCTATAATTATCAGTGTAAATAATCAAAATTATATCAATACAGAGACTTATTGATTATATTGTTCCCTAGTATTTTAAAACTATTTTAAGAAACTACATAAAAATAAGACCAAAGGTACAAGAGCCTTCTGATACAAAGAGAACTATTTTTTGAGGAAACTTGATTGCTTATGATTTTACCTTTTCCATATGGACAGTTCAAATAACCAAAGATCATGACCCACAATCATTTCCCCACCATTCTTGAAAATACTTACTTGTCTTTCCAAGGATATTCCCCACATTTTTTATATAACTAATGAACAGATTCTAAAAGGTATTCGCAGGATATGTTATGATGTTTATAAATGCACACTATGTTTCAGCTACTACACAAGGTTCTTTATATCAGGGTTTATTCCAAATTCCATAGATGAAGAAAATGAAGCTAAGGAAATTCTCTGAGGTCACAAGTCAAGAAGAAGCAGAACCCTGGGATTTAAGGAAGCCTAACTCCAAATTTTTATGTATAGTAGACCACTTTTAATGCACAAGTTATTTACCAAGATCCCTGCATTCTTCAGACAATGGGTGCATTATTCTATATACCCAGTAGTATACCATAAACATTTTTCTATGCTTTTCTAATTAGGACTCAAAGTAACATTACAATACCTCAAAGTTTCAATTATAGTTTTTGTCATGTTCTTATCTAAAAATGTGTTCATATCCTTTTACGCTCTCCACCAAATGCTGCTTTGCACTCATTTTAAGAGCAAATACATTTGTAATTCTATAAAATTAACCATTATCCTAAAATACTAAAGTTTACATACCATGCCCAGATTTAAAATCCTTAAATATGATCTTGAGTAAACTACTTGCAATTCTGCTGAAGTCACCTAGTATTATTTGTGAAAATCTATACACATCATCAACACTCAACAGAAGTATGGGTGCACTGAGGAAGCCTCTAGTAAATTCTTTCATAAAGTCATAGTGGCATCTGATTTGTCACTTTTCTCAAGTATGAGATTTTATGTAGAAAATATTTTCTTTAAAAAAAAACCACATAGTAAAAAGTAAAAAAAAAGACTTTCTGAAGAAATATTGTTATACTAGAGTCAGACTATGTTAGGAGTATTCTATACATACCTGTTCCAAAGTCTGACTAGGAAGATGTGCCTCTGTCATAACCAATCCATAACGCTGAGTAGCTAAATTTCTCATTTCACTGTAAGTGGCCCAGTCATGAAGGGCTACTGTTGTGAGATTGTAGAAAGTCTTGTCTAGGTAGTGAGTTACATAAGCTACCAGAAAAAACAAATTCCAAACAATTTTTGAATCATAAAACAGCAAAAAAGAAACTAGAATGGAAAAAACCAACACCTGTCTTCGACTATTACATTTCTTCCTTTAAAATAAGGTACTAGGAAATAAACACAAAGGAATTACAAAGTAAATCAGCACATACCAAAAAAGAAACCTTCAAGGTTTTATTTTTTCTTTTATAGTTAGGGTTAAGAGATATAGCATATGACTTTAAGAAGGAAAGAACACTCACCACGAATGTCAATGAAGCGATTGAAAAACCGAATTGGATTCAGAGAGAAAAAAAGGGCCAGGTCTTTCATGCCAACTTTGAAAGGGTTTCGGTCATCCAGCTTTAAATGAGTATGCACAGAAAGTCTCAGATCCTTCTCTATTTCTTTGCACAACTTGTCCAGCAAATGCTGTTCAGAGGAGAATTGACTATTTAATTTTTCAAAATGATATCCCAATTGTATTATTTCTCTACATGTCTATGCTTTGAGAGTTTTATAATTAGTGCACTGAAGGAAATAAACTGTCAAAACTAGTTCTTTGTTTAGTAATCTAAATACTCTATGGTAAAATCTTAATTTTACTGGGAAATGGAAACTTATTTTGCTCTCTATTTTAAACAAATGACTTGGGGGGGAGAGAGACAAGGGAGAAATTATCTAAATGTCAAACTTTTATTTTTAATAATATTTTTAATTTAGCTAAAAAAAAAAAATCAAAGACCAATAAGCAACAGTTTCACAATAAGGAACATGAATATGGAACATAAGCATAAAATTTATGGAACAAGCAACAAGGGAGGAATAGTCCCACAAACATGCAAGGAAGGAAAGAAAAAAAACCTTTCTGATCTACCACAGAGTTCTAAACACTAGACAGACATGTATTTTATTTTCTGAATAAAAGTAGTTATGGGCTGAGGATAGCTCAGTGGCAGACACTTGCCTGACTAACATGTGCAAGGCCCTGGATTTGAAAGGAGGGAGGGAGGGAAAGAGAATATGTAATACAAAAAATTACATAAAATTTTCCCAATTTCATCAAACCCACATAGGTTTACACAATGAAACTGACTCATTTTAATTCCTACCTCCAAACAAAACAGCACTAGATGGAAATCTGATTTTACAGGTGTTGATATTTATTATAAAATAAAACAGGAAGGAAACACTATACTGCATTCAAATTATTACACAAGTCTTTTAAATAATTGTCCTCTAAGAAACTCTCTACATAAAATTCAGTAAAATATTAATAGTAAAATTGCCTTAACTGTACCATTCAACATTCAAACCTATTTTACATATACATTCTTCTCATTAACAAATTTAAATTCAAACATACTGCTTGCTAAAGTAAATTTAAAACTTCCAAATTCCACTATCCATTTAACAAATTCGTGTTTTAGTATTTTCTCATCTCCAGTTCTAAAGTATTCTACTATATGAAATACATAGATGTGTTATCTCAACCATGAAATATATTACATTTTCTTATTTACATATCTTTTTGTCCTACTGAATGTCCATTTGAAGGCAAGATAGGGTCTTCATATTACCAGTGCCTATCAAAGTAACCGCACATAAATGTTATTGATTTTTTGTGACTGGAATATATCCAAAAAATTACATTATTTGCCTTTATGTGCATTATTTTAGGAACTCATCTGTATTTTAAAATGTGATCTTTTTTTTTTTTTATTGTAAACAAATGGGATACATGTTGTTTCTCTGTTTGTACATGGAGTCAAGGCATACCATTTGTGTAATCATAAATTTACATAGGGTAATGCTGTTTGATTCATTCTGTTATTTTTTTCTCTTCCCCCCCACCCCTCCCATCCCTCTTTTCCCTCTATACAGTCCTTCCTTCCTCCATTCTTGCCCCCCTCCCTAACCCTAACTCTAACCCTACCACTAACCCCTCTCACACCCCATTATGTGTCATCATCCACTTATTAGCGATATCATTCGTCCTTTGGTTTTTTGAGATTGGCTTATCTCACTTAGCATGATATTCTCCAATTTCATCCATTTGCCTGCAAATGCCATAATTTTATCATTCTTTATGGCTGAGTAATATTCCATTGTATATATATACCACAGTTTCTTTATCCATTCATCAATTGAAGGACATCTAGGTTGGTTCCACAATCTGGCTATTGTGAACTGAGCAGCTATGAACATTGATGTGGCTCTATCTCTGTAATATGCTGATTTTAAGTCCTTTGGGTATAGGCCAAGGAGTGGGATATAAAATGTGATCTTTTATCACTGTTTAATTTTATCTTGAAATAGTTGGTATACTAAATAAAAGTGCTCTTTCCATGTTAAAAAAAATTCCAAATTCCTAGTCTGATTTCTAAAGTGACTATGAATTAGACTAATTTAGTATAATAGTGATATTATAACTAAAATAGTTCCTTTGCTCTACACAGTGATTTATAAATAATTTTTGACTCAATGGAAGTCTTCTTCAATTCAAAACTTTTTTCCAAACATTGCATTCCAAAACATTGTTTTATGCTTTTCAATCTCAAATCTGGTCTTACCTCATTTAAAATTTCCATAATTTCCTTGTCATAGCAATCCAGGAGAATCTCATAGGACTCTAAATGCCTTGCATGCATCATAGCTGGCACACAGTCTCGTAAAGCACTGAACATGTACTAAAGGAAAAAAATTTTAAAGTACCTGAATTTAGAAAAAACAGACCTCTAAACAATATTACAAAGGCTACTTATCTGATATCTAGAAAGAAGAAATCTTGATCTGAAGAAAAAATAATTTTTCTACAACTATCTTACTTTCTTAAATAAAGTATGTAATTTAACTAAATACATTAAAATGTTATACTAACTTATCCTTTTCTATTTTGTGCATTGAAACACATTTATTTCCATAAACAAAAATGTTGAATAACATGTGGTTTGCTGATGAGTAAATATCAAGACTATTATGACACCAATTAAAATCAAGTGAAATGAGAATGATTAGGAAGAAGTGGGGAGAAGTTAAATATATTAAAATTACTTCATTCGTATTAACATAAAATTAAACCACAGAAACATTTATTGGATATTCATAACATTGTTCAAGACAGTATTAGAGATCAATTTTAAAATAGTTTATTAAATCAGATGACCTATTTTAAAACTTAAAGTAAAACATGATGAGCTTATTCTTTACTATTCTTTACTTACGTGTAATCTAGCTGCATCAACAGCATTTTCATACACATCATCTAAATAAATTGGGAAGACAGCTCGATGCCAGTATAAAAAACAACAGTCACACTGTGTTTGAACTCTGCGATATAAGTATTATAGGAATTAGTGGTACCAAAATTAAAGTTTCCCAAAACAACATAAAAGAATGATTTCACACATACTAAAAGGGCAAGAGGCCTGTCTTATTCATTTTATGTTCCCTGTATCACTTCACCCAATGTTAGTACAGAAAAATCACAAAATAATTATTTTTCAAATTGAGCTAAGATTTTAACAAAACTCTTCAATACCTGACACTGACAGAATTTTATATATGTACAGAATCAGATTCTCAAAAAATAATAGGTAGCTTTTAAAGAATTTAAAACAAATTTATTTTCAATATTATTTAATATGACTATTGCATCACATGCATCATTTTACCTGTTTCCAAGTTGGAAAGTAAAACTTAAAAAACTATAATAATGCAAAAATCCAGTCACATGCAACCTATCCATAGTCTCTGTCACCAAATGACTATTTCACACCTTATAAGGTAACAAAATGATCATTAAATACCTTATAATGAAGAAGGTTTAATATTTCTTCCAAAGATGGAAAATAAATGCAACCACAAAATCATATTGGGTTCAGAATTTTTTTAAAAATATTACGAGTATTTAAGATATTGTGCTGTAACATAGTTCAGCCGGAAATCAAAATGTGGAAGGCTCATTTTCTCTTGTGTAAACAGTAAGGAAGATTACTGTTTACTCAACAAAAAGAAAACAATAAAGTCACTCACAAGTACCTGCAAAAATGTGACTGGCTACTGACATTGTAATTAAAATTTCTACCTCAAAAAAAAAAAAATTATAGGACACCATGTGTCAAAGATCTCTAAGTTTCTCACAAATTGATAAAGCTTTACCATAAAGCAGCAATTTTAAAAGCCCACTAGTGATAATCAGCATAATAATCACAACATGCACAAGAATCTGCCAAATGCTCTGGGTACACTGCTCTTCTCCTGTGAGCTTTTATAGAAGTTGCATGCTTCATGGAGGAGAAAAGCTCAATAAATATGATCCCTAGTCCCAATTTCACTTAGTTCATGAGAAAATAGAGACAACTAATGGTCAATCTGAATTTTACTTCTCTTTATGCTAAGAAGAAAATATTCCTAATAGCCCCATTTTTTGAGTATTATTATATACACCAGTCCTGCTTACCGTTCTCTAAGTTCACTGATAAGATCCAGCTTTTTCATGACCACTTGAAGTGGAAACAGTTCTTCATCTTTAAATGTTTTCTATCAGAAAACAGGGAAAAGGCATAGAAGATACAATCAAAGTAAAGACAGGTTTCTTAGATCAATAACAAAGGAACTGTGAAATCTCAGACCTTATGTTTATTCCATAAATAACAGCAATACATTTACCATTTGTGTGCCAACACTTAGTGCCAAAGAAATGATAAGTCGCCGCTGCTTTGTGCTTGGTCCATTTAGAGTATTTTCAGCCAAAACTAGAGCAGAGAGCACATCAAGACGCTGTTCGCTATATTTTTTGTCAGAAATTACTCTTTTCTTAAAGACAAAACAGAAAACTATTAATTTTGCTTCTGACATGATGACCAAAGTTTCAGAAGAAAAACTTTTTATCTTTTTCATGATTCAGCTTAAGAGAACATAAACACCATTCCCACTGAGCTTGTTATATAATGTTTTGTACTTCTGTAACTTTGTCTTAGCACTGATGGGACTAACAAATGTATTGAGCATACTTTAAATTTTCCTTATAAATTTAATGACAAATCACTTCTAAAAACTGCTTGAATTTTGCATACTAATAAGAAATCACCTCTACAAAATGATGCATTGATTTCAAAAGTACATACAATGTCAGTTTTAATAAAAGTATATGTATTAAATGCTGCAATTTCAGAGTAGATAACACTGATAATTCTAAATAAAACTCATAAAACACCATGGAGATAGATGACCAAGAATGTTATGTTGGAAAGAATGGAATAAATAAGTTAAGCTAGAAAACATATAAAACAACAGGACTAAAAAAAAAAAAAAAAAAAAAAAAAGGTTAACAATTATGCTGAATATATAATAATTTGCATACCTTGGCTACAGAAATAGAATTAAGAGCCTGATGTTGAAGGTGCTGTGTTATATGTGAAACTGAATCAGCCACAACCATGCTTCTCCTGTAGAACATATGCTCTATGGCCTTAAAAATCAAAAGTAATTTTGTGAAGATCAACTTAAAACTTTCAAGCAAAATTACAGAAGAATATCTTTTTGACCTCAGGCAAGAGAAGGAATTTGTAAATGAAATATAAAAGTATCAACATAAAAAATTAGAAAATTCAGCTATATTAAAATTATAAACTTCTGTTTGTCAAAGAAATAAAGCCAAAGGTAAGCCAAAGTATGAAAAGAGGATCTGCCAAGTATAAAAAATTAGTGTTCAGTATGTACACAGACTCCAAAAGAATGATTTTTAAAGGCATATAATCCAATTGAAAACTGAAAAAAAGACATGAACACATTTTTCTCAAAAGAAACAATAAATAATCGAACAAATATTTACCATCAATAGGGGCTGAACATTAAAAATCATAACCAATTATACCCACTAATTTCTAAAACAAACAAAAACACCTGAAAAGCCTGATAATACAGACTAAGCATTCCTAAACTAAAAATTAGAAATTTGAAATGATCCAAAACCAAAACTTTCTGAGCACTGACAGGACACCACAAATGGAAAATTTCTGACCTCATGTGAAGAGTCGTGGTCAAAAAGTGGGCACACAAAAAACATTATATGAAGTTACCTCCTGGATATTTACATAAGGTATATATGAAACCCTAAATGAATTTCATGTTTAGACTTGGATCTCATTCCTAAGATACCTCATTGCACATATGCAAATATTCTAAAAATAAACAAGCAAAAAAAAATCAAGACTAAAACTACTGGTCCCAAGCATTTCTGATGATAATCTACATCAGGACTGGCCAGGTAGAGAATAACAGGAAGTCAAATATACATGGGAGGTATATAAAATGACATTATTATTTGGGAAAACAATTTGTCATCATCTTAAAGTTGAAAACATACATAACATACAACCCAGCAACCCACCCATAGGTATATACTACATTAGAAAAATTCCTGCATGGGTACACCAAGAAACATGAGAACGGCAGCTCAGTTTATAATAGCAAGAACTGGAAACCACCCTGAAATCCACCCAGAGGCAAGCCACCAGCAATGGAAAGCAGTGTACTACAGCTGCTCATCCCAACATATTCTAATACAAAATGTTGAGTAAAAAAGACAAATCAAGAAATGTATATAAAGTATTACTCCATCAACATAAATTTCACAGTCATATGTAACTATAAATGATTCATGGATTCGTCCAATTGTGGTAAACTAAATAGATAAACAAGGGAATAAGCACAGAATTCAGAACACTGAATTCCTCTGAGGGGCCAGGTTGAGATGCAATCCAGGAGGGACACACAGGAGGCTTTGAAAACACTAGCAGCACTCTATTTCTTAAGTGGGATACTATTTTTTTTTAACTACACTTAAATGTTATATATACTCACATCTGTATTTTTATTTCATTTAAAAAACATAAATAGAAAACAGGTAATATATCTTAAAAAAAAAAAAAAAAGACTGAAAATCCAAAGGTACAATCTCAAAAAAGAAAATCTTTATTTCCTAAACAAATCGGACATCCACTATTAGCAGAAATTTACCAATACATCTTAATTTCAATTTTTATATAAATAAGTTGGGCTCTCCTTCCCAAAAGTTTTATTTTTTATTTATAGTGAATGCTAAGAAACATTTTATGTTTCCACAAGTACTATAATTCTGAATTCATATGATCACCTCTATATTCAAAGCACAAGATTATAGCACTTTTTCTAAATATAAAAACTCTTCATATTAACTAATCTCATATGCATGTGAATGTTATAAAATAATGGATATACAAATAAAAAATAATGGATAATGTAATAAGTGTTTTTTTAAACTCATTTAACAGGCTTTTAAAATTTCCATAACTAAACCTGAACTAATACTACTAAAACATTATTTCCTTTCTTGCTATCTTAACCTTCAATAAAGCTTAAATATATAGGCAGTCCTCAATCTTTAATTTTTCTACTTTATGACATAAAAGCCTACATAACCATAAAACTGTTCTGCTTTTCACTTTCAGTATACTATTCAATAAACTACATGAAATGAATCAACACTTCATTATAAAAGGCTTTGAGTTAGACGATTTTGTCCGTCTGTAGGCTAATGTAAGTATATCAGGTATATCAAGGTGGACTAGACTAAGTTATATGGTTAACAGTACATGACTCCATCCTAAGTCAAGAAGCATCTGTAATTAACATTCACAATAATCAGAAATTTCTTTTAATTGAGAGGGAAGTACACTTTCTCACAAGTTTTTGTTCTCATGTAAACAAAAAGTCAAATGTTACAAGATCAGTCTATTTTAAGCCTGGGTCATTTTTCAATCATGATGGCAAGGTAAAATAACTTAAGACCTACCTTAAGAAGTTCAACAAGCCTGCATAATGCCTTAACTGAGGTTTTGGTCATTGGCTTTTGCATGGACATGTAGAGATTCATCGTGGTTTTAATAATAGTACTAATACTATATGCATATAAGAAGCCCTGTGAAAGAAAATAAAACATTGAGTATGACCATAAGAAAAGATTTCATTTCTTCAAAACTTAATTCTCTATGTAATAGCAGTTAGTCCCCAATTTGCCAATAACTAATGTTTTAAAGTTCCTTTTAAAGCCAGTTCTTAAAATTTTGAAATACTCTTCTTTTCAGGGACAACATTAAATTTAAAGCAGCCCTTAAAAGTTTAGACTACCACAAACCAGAAGATTAGTACTATTCAAACTATAGTGTATAATTAGTTTTTAAATCTTTCCTTAAAAAAATAAAAAATAAAAATCTCAGAGAAATAGTTTGGATGTCAGGGAGGTATCTACCCTTCCTTATCTTTCCTGCCAAGGAAAGAGAATAAAGACTCCTATTTGTTGCCAGTTAGGGCAAGAACTGAAGACTCTAAGGAGCAAGAAATTGAAAAAATGAGAGATTTACTTTCTGACCAAGGCAGACATGCAAACTGCTGAGCTCCAAGTCACTTTCGCCTTTTCTCTTTCCCTAGACCAATCCCCTGACCACTCTCCACAGTCCATCTGCTATCCTTTCTCTGCTAATGAGGCCTTTTTTCCTTCCAGCTCAATAAGAACAGACTGCCTCCTCCCCTTCAATTCATGAAGGAAGCACAGGTGTTTTTAAGGTTTAAAAAAAAATTAATTCTACTAAATGCAGGGAAAGAATGAATAAGAAAACAGGAAAAAAAGGATGTTAACTCTCAATTTTTCTTTTTTTTTTTTGTACCAGGGTTTGAAGCCAGGAGCACTTAATCTCTGAGCCACTTCTCCAGCCCTTTTTATTTTTCACTTTGAAATAGAGTCTCACAAAGTTGCTGAGGCTAGCCTTGAACTTGCAATCCTGCTGCCTTAGGGTCCCAAGTCCTGAGATTACAGGTGTGTGCCACCACACCCAGCTCAAATATGTTTTCCTTTAAACCCAAAGGAGACACCCAGAAACACAAAGGTAAGGATAGCAATTCTTTGGGCTTGGACAGCTCCCAAAAATATACACATATAGTTTAGAGATGAACCAACTATGGAATTGGGGATAGATGCAAGGAAGACAAGCTCTACACCAGTGTTTGTCAAACTTTTTCTCCTGCCCCACCACTCATAAGAAAGTTCTCTCGAAGCAGTCACCATGGCTCCACTTAAGGAATGATACACAACACAGGGTGAGAAGTGGGTTTATCTGATCCACTACTCACTCTGCGGTGAAGAGACATGCTAAATTAAGAGAATGAGGAAATCAAAGAGAAAGTAGTGTAAGAAAAGTGATATTAAGACCAAAGCATGGGGCCCACTTGCAAGCCTTACCTTGTCAGCTACACACCTCACAATAACCCTGCCCTAGTGCCACACTGGGAAAAGTCACAAAGCAGAAACAAAGGAACAGGGAAGGAGATATCTATTCATCCTTATCTGTCAAGAAGAGAGAGACTGATCTCCTACCACACTATGGCAGGCAGAAAAGAAGATTTCCCTTTTTTTAAAATATGGGGCTTGAGGGGCTGGGGAGTTAGCTCAGTCGGTAGAGTGCTTGCCTTGTAAGCACAAGGCCCTGGGTTCAATCCCCAGCACCCAAAAAAAATAAAATAATAAATAAATAAATAAATAAAATAGGGGGCTTGAAGTACAGAACACCTGGGCCCACGTCACTCCATTCATCATTAATCTGTGTACCGGCTACACATGAAGGATGTACTTTAAAATCTAAATGGGGAGAGAGGAGTCTGTGACCTTAATGTTAATGACAAAATAAATAATATGAATCACCTTTCTCATTGAGAACTAGAAAAGATGAGCAAAACAGTTCTGAAATCTCTTGGAAGGCATCAAAGAGCTAGCAAGAAAGTAAGAAAATAGGAGGCCAAGACCTAGGAGAAGACAGAAACCCAAAGAAGTGAGCCAGTATTTAGGGTTGCTCTCTCTTAGAACATCTGCCTTAGAAAATTCTGTTAAAGACAGAAGCACAGCACACCTTTCAACAATGTCTCCAGGAAAGAGGAATAAAAGCAGGCCTTCAAGGAGGGGGCAGAGTTCTGTTAAACCACCCAGGCTCTGTGGACTCTAAACGATTGATTACCTGCATTCTCCCCCAATTAAGGGTGAATTGGAAAAAAACTAGCCATCAGAAGTTTGAATCCCTTCAAATCATCTCAATCCATGACTGGGTTGATGTGATCCAGGCTGCCAAGAGTCCTAGACTAACTGTGCTAGGCTGGGTTCCAAATCTATCCTAAACAGCAGATTAGATATAGAGAAAAAGAACAGAAAGAGAAAAGAACAGAAGCAGTAGTGAGGAGTGACTAGAATTTCCCACAAATTCAAGAAGCAATACATATCCCAAGCAGCACATACACACACACTTAGGAGCATCACAATAATATTGCTAAAATCCAAAATCTAAATCTTGCAAGTAATTAAACAAAGATGTTATATTTTAAAAGCAACAAAATCAGTAGCTAACTTAACAAAAACAAGGCAAGCCAAAAGACAATGACACCTTTAAAAGCTAGATGAAAAAACCCAGCCAACCCATAATTCTAACACAGCAAAACTATTGAAATGAAAACATATGCAGACCAAAATAATATTGTGATTCATTAAAAGAAATGCATGCTAAATGAATTACTAGCAGGTATTCCACAAGCAGAAGGATGAAAGTCACCCTGCCTTAAATAAAAGACAAAATAGGGCTGGGGATGTGGTTCAGTGTCCTGGTACCAGAAGGAAGGAAGGGGGGGAGGGAGGGAGGGAGGGAGAGAGGAAGACAGAAGAGGAGAAAAACAAAAGTAGGAAGGTGAAAAGCAACAGAAAGCATATGGCAGTGTGAATCTAGATGAACACTGACTACAAAAAGAACAGCAAAAATGCTTTTTTTTTTATTGTAAACAAATGGGATGCATGTTGTTTCTCTGTTTGTACATGGCATAAAGGCATACCATTTGTGTAATCATAAATTTACATAGGGTAATGTTGTTTGATTCATTCTGTTATTTTTTTCCCTTCCCCCCACCCCTCCCACCCCTCTTTTCCCTCTATACAGTCCTTCCTTCCTCCATTCTTGCCCCCTCCCTAACCCTAACTCTAACCCTAACACTAACCCCTCCCACACAAAAATGCTTTTGATATTTGAAATATAAAGTGAATCAAAGTTACCAAGAGCAATACAAAAGGTGAGAGGGGAATAAACAGAATTCAAGTAGTTTAAAACCATTACACTATCTGGAAAGTGGTAAAACTAGTAAGTTATATGACAGTGAGTAAGAAAATGATGCACTTTAAATCTCCAGAATAATCTCAAAAGAACAGTAAAATACAGAATAACAAGCTATTAGATAAATGGAGAAATAAAATGATAAAAATAATTCACAAGGAAGGAAAAGGGAAATAGAACAAAAGGTAGACAAATAGAAAACAACTAGTTGAGTGATAGTTTTAAATATATATTTATCATTAGTGACATACATTAAAAATGGTACAATGAAAAACAAAGATTATCAGTTTGGGGAAAAAAATATATGTTACTTACAGGAGACACACATAAGGAGTCAAAAAGTCTGAGTATAAAGATCAAGAAAAATATACCATGCAGACATTAACAGAAAACTGCTATAGCTATGTCAATATCACACATAAGAGACCCATGACAAAAAGCATTACTAAAGATAAACATGTATTTTTTGCAGGGATAGGGTGCTGGGGATCTAACCCAAGGCCTCACACATGCCCTACCACTCAGTTACATCCCCAGTTGACAAACACACATTTCTTAATGATAAAAAGTCCAGTTCTACAAGAAGATGTAACAATTCTAAACTTTATTACATTCTCCAAAAAGACAACAAAAACTGAGGGAACTACACAACTAAATAACAAATTCACAACAATGGTAGGCGATTCTGACCAACTCTCTCAGTAACTAATAGAATACGCAGACAAAATCATTTATAAACATACCTTTTGTCGTGTACAGAATACTGCAACTGACAAGTGTAAATTTTACATTCTTTCCAAGTACACATGAAATGTTTATGAATGCTGAGCAAAAACTAGGCCTTTACAAATTTTGAAACAAATAACCTGAATATTTCTTCAAATCAGAAATAAAAAGATAACTAGGAAATCCTTACATATTTGTAAATGAAGAAATATCATTTAAAAACCCACAGATCTACATCCCAATTAAAATTTTAAAATATTTTCAACTGATAATGAAAATACAAAACAAAAATTTATGAGCTACAGTTAAAAAGACATGCTTTAAAAGGAACACAGAGCTTTGGGTATTAGGAAATCCAAATTAACAAGGCATACTTATCCAGACAACCAAAACAATTTGTTTTTAACACAAATTGTTAAAAATACACCCTTATCCTTTCCCAGTTTTTTCTAAGTGTAATTTCTATAAATTAAGAAAGAAATTTAGCCCCAAATATTCTAAGAAAGAAGATGCAACTACCTGTATAAAAATATTACATCTATTGGTGAGGTCTTCGGCAAATTTATCCATTCTCTGCTCTTTAGATAAAATAGATTCCATTTTCATCATCCATGAGCTCACAAAGACGTAGTAAGACTGTACATCTCTAACAAAGGAAAATATGGGGGTTACTAAGCACAGGAAAGAAATTTACTTTATCATGTTGCTGGAATAAAATTTTTCCTTACAGCAGCCATTTCAAAAGACAGATATCATAGATACAATTTACTTATTCAACAAATATTTCCTGAGTGCCAGTACAGGTGAGGCATTATTTCTACTATTGAGAAAAAAACAGATGCAAATCCCTACCTCTGTGAAGCTTATATTCTAGAGTTATATAATCAAGAAATCAAAAATTAAAATCTTAAAATAACTCAAAGATGTTAGATGATACATCCTATGAGAAAAAACGCAGGGAAAGGGGTAGGGTCTGGGACAGGGGTACAATTTTAAAGAGTGTTCAAAGTAGGCTCATTGACTTCATGCCAAGCTTGAAAAAGATGAATGAGTAATCAAGGCAAAATATATAAGAACAGAATTTAAGGAAAGTGAGTGACAAGTGCAAATGTCCTAAGACATTTAGAAATGTGTCTGGCAATGTTTAGGTAATAGCAAAAAATCAGTATGACTAGAGCACAGTGAGCAGGAAAGAGAACAGAGAAGTACAGGGGTGGGGGCTCAAGGGTGGGGAAAAGACTGGAAGGCCTTGTGGGAAGAAGGAATTTCAACTGAGAGACATGGGAAGCCACCAGATGGTCTGATCAGAGTGACCTAATCTAACTGAAAGAGGATCAGTATCACTTTGTCTGACTAACTGTAGAGGGGACAATGGTTTTCCTAGGAAAATCACCTAGGAAGTTACTGTAATAATGCAGGATAAAAGAATGACAGCTTGATCCAGAAAGGAACAATGGCAGTGGTCATAATCTCAATTTAACAGCTCACAGTTAAGGAATGCTTTCTACCAGTCACTATTCTAAGCACTTACAGAATTCACTCACTCAGTCCTCATAATGGCCTTATGAGGGAGGTGCTAAGATCTCCACCTTATAGAATAGGAAACTATCACCCAGGAGCAATGTGCCAAGATCAGACAGCTAGTAAGCATCCACACCAATATTCAAGCCCAAATCCAGGAAGCTGTTGCATTCTGAAAACAATCAGTAAGGGTAATTCTACTATTCAGAATGATTACAAACATTAAATCACTCTGCCAATGTATCTAAGACAATCTCATGTATATGGGAACTTTTAACACCCACAGCTGTGTAAGTTTTCCTTTTTTCCTCTTTAAAAAACTACAAGCAAAAAACAGACAATTCCTTTTTATGCAATCCAACAACACTCATTCTTTTTTTAAAAACTTCTTCAGATAGTGTAAATAAATATCTGACTATTGCCAGTCAGAATTAGCCAAAGGATAGCTCTTTGGGGCAGGAGACTGAAGATACTCACTTGACTAAGGGTAGAATCCCACAATGAGGCTGGTAGCCACACTGACAGGCAATCTGTCAACCTCAAGAACTAAGTCTGAAAATGGATTACATCAAAATCTGCAATGTGTTTTAGGGGTATAAAGCAATCCCTAGCATAAACTCTGAGAAAAAACAGATTCTGCAGAGCCATGATTCCATTAGATAAAAGACACCAACAGTCAGTTTTGGCTTTGTTTCCAGTGGTGCTGGAAATATATTATTAAACATTGATTTAAAAGTATGGAACAGGGCTGGGGAGATAGCTCAGTTGGTAAAGTGCTTGCCTTGCAAGTACAGGGCCCTGGGTTCAATCCCCAGCACCGCAAAAAAAAAAAAAAGTATGGAACAGTGAAAAAACAAGGTCTTAGAACAGCACTTCCAGTTTTCAGAAGGCACCTAAGATGGCCAAAAGAGTCAAGAGCACAACTCAGGGAGATCTTGAAGGAAGTAATGAAAGAACTTCTCCCAGTGGTAAGAGCTGTGGGGATGGTGCATCTGATGGTCCAGGGAGTGTGATGAATGAAGTGTTCCACGTGAGAATAAAGGTGGACTTACAGCCTAGGTGGCTATCTTGTCTGTAGTGCAAGGATCTGGAAGGAGACGCACTAGAATACTATGAACAGGAGTTGTAGAAAGGAGTCATGCAGACAAATGTATAGGGTAAATAAAAAGTATAAGATAATTCCAGTGAAATTCGTAAGAGCTGTGTTAAAACTGAATGAGAAGTATAAGAGGTTTCATTATATTATGTGGAGTATGTGAAAAACTGCTAATTTTGTTGGTCAAAAACGGCAGAATATTGGTAATTTCATATAAAAAAAAAAAGAAGAGTCATGAGCAAGGATCAGAAAAAGAGACTCGACTATGTAGCATTCCCTGAGAGCAACTAGATCAATAAATTATGCAAAACGCAATAACTAGTAAAAAGCATTGTCAGCCTTAGATCAGACTGACTACAAAGCAGAGGTTCATGTTAGTTTTGCCCATCACTCTCACATTCAGATGCCAGATCTTGAAACTGCTTCAGGTTTAACAAAGAGCATAAAAATGCCCCAGAGTCTCATCAGATTATCAGCTTCTTTTCACAGAATAAACAGGAAAAACACTAAGAAGAAAAGAAAAAACAAAAACAAAAAAAATCCTGTCCCAATAAAAAGCACTAAGCAATGTCAGCAACACTTAAGTCAACCTGGGAGTGACATAAGGATTTAGACCTCTATCCCGTAAAGGCAGTTATTTTCTAGGGTCAAAATGGTTGTGAATGAAAAGCAAAATGTAGCGACCACAGGCTTTCAACCCCAGTGAAGGAGGTGGCTGGGGCACGGACAACTTGGGATCTAGCATATAGCGTGGGAGCTGGAAAACTCCTGTACGGTTTCCTCTTCACTTACATAACACTGAGCCCAACCTTCAGATAGATGTATTACTCCTCAACTTGCTTTAAAATGTCAGGATAAAGCTCATGCTGATTGTATCTCCCCTCTCCTGAGTTTCACTTTAGTGAGGTAAATTTCAGCTTTCACTAGCAGAATTGCAAAGAGAATGAAAAAGATAACTATCCCCTTTAGTTCTTGGAAACTCTATGATTATATATATCTTTGGAATCAAAAGAATTTAGAAACAAAATTTGCATGTGAGGGGTGTTTGAAAGTGAACTTCTATCTCCACCTACTAAGACTCACCTCCTACTGCCTGGTGGGCTGATGGTC